>NW_020645971.1:10782-703158 GCF_003573695.1 Papaver somniferum
CGCGAACCTAAGCTTAAAATTTTGACTAGAACGAGACCTATATGGTAACGATCTTAATAGGAAAGTCGTTCGAAAAATATTGGTTACTCTTTTGAGCATACTTTGAATTCATGATGGTTTCTGCGAGTTGAATGCGTGACTGCGCCGCCTTATAATACCGGTGAGACCTTGGGTATCAAAGCTCCTCGCAGCTTCCCTCGTCTCAATTCAACTTACTTAAACTCGGATTGATTCCAGAGAGGTTTGCTCAGATTGTATCGAGTTCCTTTTCGAAAGATTAGAAGCTGGTCTAGAAACAATCTAAGTGGAGCCATCATGCTTGTTGTTTGCTAGATTTTATAGGTTTGATTTTGGTCGAGTCAGCCTTGTTTGTGATTGTGTAGAATTCCCTTGCAATTAAGAATGTCGAACTGGTATTATAGAATCCAATACAATGATTATCGACCTGAATTTGAATATGGACATCATCCTTTTTATGACCATGTTGGGAATAGTGGTTGGGAACGCCATCCTTTGGAAGGATATGGGTCATACCCTGGTGAGCCCAATTACTATCCACACATGCATCAGTCTTACGAGCAAGAAGATTATAGTACTAGTTCTTCGTCTCTAGAGGATACAATCAAACTATTGAAAAGTAGTCCTTTTTATGATCCCTCTGTTCCTATTCCTCCTTTAGAAGAGTCCCTCAGGAAGTTAGCTGAGTCGACGCGTAAGTTAGCTGAGATGAATAATATAATTATAGACGAAAGAACTACAATAGTGAGTGAACCTTCTTTAGAAGACCACCTCAAGCGGATAGCTGAGACGAACGAAAGAATTACTCGAAATTACTTGAATTGCCAATATAGTGTATCCAATAATATCCTTGAGAATGAAGATAGTTATTTATATAATCAAGATAACAAGGTTAGAATTGGTAGCACTACTTGTTTTGATGAGGTTCGATCTTTTTCATGTTATTATGATGAGGATAGCGTTGATGGAGAATCATACTTATGTAGGAATAGTGATCAGGAAATGGATACTCCAATTGAGCTTTACAATGATAATATTATTTCTATTTCAAATCCAAATAATTTTAATAATTATTCACCTATTCAAAAGGACGAGGATTTGACTAGAGATACCCTCGTTTTAGACGATGTAGTATTTCCTGTTTACAAAGCCGATAATGATTTAGAGGAACGAGTTTATTCTGAGAATAATGTTTTAGAGTCTAGCGATTTAGAAACAATAGTCTTAGACGAAGAAGATGAACTCGTAGAAATGAGTGAGGATGAACCCAACTTAGAAGAATCTATTGACCATTTCCAGGAATATGATGACCTAGAAATTAGGGAAGTTGTGACTAGTCTTTCTAGAGACACATAAAACTCTAAGTTTGGGGGTGATTATCATTCTCCTTGTGCTTTACCTTTAACTCTTAGAAATTTCCCTCCTGTCGGGCTTGACATTTGTGCCTCAACCATCGTACAATATTATCTCCATACACGTTTTCCCGAACCTAATAATGTCCAGAAAGAAGTTCAGTCATTAGAAACCCGTCCTCTGGTTGATGTGGTTTGCCCATGCTATGATACCCTTATTGACTTTGTTTTCCCACCAAATAGTTTTCTTCCAAATGTGGGAGCGTTTATATTTCAAATGTGTCGAATATTTAGTTGTGAGACTAAACCTAAATGCTTTAGGAAATTAGAATCAACACATTTTCTTAAGAATGACTACTACCCTCACTGTGGTCAATTTGTAAGTCAAACCTGATTGACTTAGAGGATCCTCAATTATTTAGGTTATTATTATGTGCTTCTAAATTTTTATTTGAGTTTTTACAGAATCTAGGACCTAATAATTCGGATCTCACTTTTGAGGAGTTGCAGCCTAAAGAAATATATTTAGACCCTTTTATAGAACCTGAACCTGAACTACAATTAGATGTAGTTGTCTTAATCAGGAAACTAGGTAAGGGCATGCTAGTCTTGTTCATTTTCTTGGTTTACTGTAGTTTCCTTTGGTCAGCTCTATTTGGTTTTGAAGACCCACAGTTATTCCGGCTACTGTTATATGGTTCGAGTTGACTAATCCTTTCCTCAGTCTGGCTGAAGACTTTAAACTTAGCACTTCTTGGGAGGTAACCCATGATCATGCAACATGGTAATATCTTTCCTTAACTCTTTTTCTTCAAGTGGTAACAGTTTCTCCTTGTTCATGCTTTTAGTTTTATCTTTAGAACATCGAGGACAATGTTAGATTTAAGTTTGGGGGTGGGGAAGAACTTTTTAGTTGCACTTTTGAAACTTCTAGCGTCACATGGTATCTGGTTAGCTAAGTTTACATATTGTTTCTCACCGAAAAGATAGAAATTGGAATAATTGGTTTAGCTGGTAGAAGAAGGTGTAATCATTGAAGAAGATTAGAAATTAGGTTGTTGAATTGGGATTTTGAATATGAACGGGTTAAAACGTTTTCTCCAAGTCGCAGAGCTCGAAAAACCGATTTTTTTTTCCTATAATTTAATTTTTGCTTATTAAAAGTCATTTATGCAAAACTTACATTCATCAAATCCTTTTTTATCACAAAACTGATTTATAACTAAAATTAATTTCTATAATAGTGCTAAGAAATTATGAAATGGTTTTCTCGTGGACAATAATAAATCAACTAATTTGCTTCCGCTTTATCGAATACTACAGTTAAACCTCGATAAATGAATGACCTCGGGAACAAGAAAAAGTATTCGCTTAGCGGGGTTATTTATTTATTCATAAATGAATATTTATTCATTTAGACAATATTTTCTTAATTAAGAAGTTAAATTGTATAAGAGAAGATGTACGAATGTAGCTAGAGGGGAAAAACAATTGCAAACTGTTTCCGTCATTGTAAGATTTGGTTCGAAGATATAGATGTTCCGAACTAGAAAATGGCCAATTAGAAGAAGATATCTAAGGATTAACTGGTGTCATTTTTTATTTACGTTATAGAAATTTGATGGACGTCGAACACGTTTTCAACTATCCTAACGAGAATGATGCAGTTATGGAATATCCAACAGACGGAGAAATAGTTGAGTCAATAATGAATAACGAAAAATGATACTGAACCAGATGATAGTAGCATCGTACCAAATGTTTCATCTCAAGATGTCTTTCAAGAGACGGTCACTTTAAAAAATTACTTGATACAACACGAGAAAAATATTCCAGAAATTGTGCAAGCATTGCATAAAATTAAGGATGCGATGCATTTTGGTTTGGGTGAACAAAAAATCGTTTAACCATATATGAATTTTTTTGAGTTTATTTCTACATATATTTTTATTTAAAATTTACTGATTATGTATTTTGTTTTATTATATATATATGTGTGTGTGTGTGTGTGTGTGTTATGGAAATTTAGTGATTATTCATTTTTATTTTTATAGGGCCTTTAAGGATTCAATTAGTTTTATTCATTAATGCATTAAGCGAGGTTATTCATTTATCACCTTGGCCCAAGTCGGGACCAGAGAAAATTATTCATATGGCGAGGTTATTCATTTATCGAGGTTTGACTGTAATGTACAATCAGAAATGATTTCTTATCGAATTCATTATAAATTTTTATGATTATAACCATTTTTGACACTATTAAAATTGAGTGTGCATTACATTATGGTTTATGTGTATGTGCATCATGGCAGGACTTTTCTACCAATGTTGATGATAATTTCAATTGTACATATAAAATTATTGTGCTTAAGATTCTTAGGTCATAATTCTTTAGTTATCACCATAGTGATACTAGAGTGTTTTATCTTAGCAATAATAATAATTTTATTGTAAGCACGAATACGCCAAGCCGTAAAGACAAGGTTTAGTAGTTATTATGGCGTTATTGTTGAGTTGTTTGGCAATCACCACAGTGATGTCCAATAATTTTTCCAGTCATAATCGTTATAATGTCAAGTGCTTATAATATTGTTTTGTTTAAATGTATTAGAAAAACAATTACCCATAGGTAATTTGAGTTCACATGTTTAAGATAACATTGAAGTGTACAATATCTGATCATACATTATGGTAATTAAATAATTGGCACATGATATTACGTTATTTCTTACAAGCGCATAAAAGAAAATTTATATAAATTAACTCGTTATCGAGTTGTGTAACCTATTACGAATTTTTCATATTTTCATGAATATTTTTATTATGTTGTCCAAAACTTATTGCATCCTCTATGGAAATTGAGGTTTTATTTTTGATAAATTTCTCCATATTTGTGAAAATGATATTCATTGACTATTTAACACCTTTCATATGAATTCATCCTATATCCGTTATTTATCATGATGTTTAAGCTTGTATCAATTTTAAATGAGCGATGCATCAAAGAATTTCCTTCAACGAAATTTCATTATTGAATTATACTTATAGACTTGCTTAATGCTCAATTCTGGTTTACGAAAAGTTCAATACATTTGGATATTTTTCAATTAAAGCGTGTTGATATTTTCACAATTTATGTATGACATGATTTTGAATAAATGTTTCAGGGTTACTCATAATTGTTTATAATCGACTAATTTTATGATCAGATCAAGTATGTACATATCATTGAATGGGACCACGCGATGTCACAAGAAAAGTTAGTGTGATATTTGCATTTGTACATGTTTGCTGGATTATTTAGTTATCACCACAGTGATACTAAACTCTTATCTTGTAAGTGTTGTATATTTTGAGTCATTTTAGTTTGATTTAACGATTAGAACAACACTGCTCACAAGTAGTTTTGGTTCACATGTTTAGACAAGCATTTAGGTTATATAAATGTTTCGTACACGTGTGAAATAATAGCTACCCACAGGTGACTATTATTCCGATGTATTAGGTTAAACATTAGAATTATTTGAGTTTATTAATACACATTAGGACGAGATTCACCCACAGTTGACTCTAGTTATGGTATTAAACAAACATAATGTTGTGTGTATGAGAAGCTAAAATATCTATAAATGTTTTTTTCATGTCTCACATTGTTCCTTGATAAGGTTTTACCCACATGAGAATCTTATTGAAGGTATAAAACTATTGTAAGCTTAATTGTCATTTATCTCTATTATAAATTTCAACATTTGTTCTTATTAATTATTGATTATGATTATTTTGTAGACTTTTAATTAATGGTCCAATTTTTGAAAGATAAAATTGTTTATCACCTGATGATTTTTCGCGTTACTGTGTACATCTATCAATTGCATTATGAATCTCAATCTGTGGATGTTTTCTCGAATATTCATTATTGAAATTGAGAGGCAATTATAGAGAAAGTGAAAATCATAAAGTCTGACAAAGGTGGTGAATATTGTGAAAGATATGAGAAAACATGATCAGGGGGTTAGTCCTCGAGTGATTTTGGGAGAGTTGAGTGTATTTTGAATCTTGGGTATTTTGAGAGAGTTTGAGAGAGTGTAGGGAGTTTGAGAGAGTTTGGTGTTTTTGAGTTCAGGGAGTTTGGGGGAGTGTAGGGAATTTGAGAGATTTTATTAGAGGGAGTTTGGGAGAGTTTGGAGGAGTTTGAGAGAGTTCATTCCTAACTCATTCTCTTTTAAGAAACAACAAATCCTCATTTGCAAGTAATTTGCAAGTAAAAATGATCTTTAATCAAATGAAAATAAATAAATAAATATGGTCATATCTATGTATATCAATAGTATGTTATTCTTGTGCAACGAGATATTTTTTTTTTTAAAAGTCTCCATACAATTCTAACTCCCTTTGTTCACGAACATTATCCCACATATCATCCGCTATACTCTTTCTCCATGTATTAGCTTCTTGACATTGTTGTTCTTGAATTTGTGTCAAAACTTCATCATCATTTTCAAGCGATGATGGTTGGCTATCTTCCTCCTCCTCGACTGGAAACTCATCTGAACGACATTCTTTTCGCAAGAAGTTGTGTAAGCCTGCACAAGCTGTCACTACCATCTACATGGTAATATCTCTCTCTCCCTGTCTATCTATCCCTCTCTCCCACTAACATCTTCTGGAATATATCTTTACAAGCAACAATAAAAATAACACTGAGACTTCATTGCAAAAAAAACAAAATTATCATTTAGCTTTGTTTTTCACGGGTGACATTTGTATGATTCGACGCCAATAAAGTACGAGCAGAATAAACACATCCAAAGTTCAAAAATAAGCTTGGAGTCAAGAAACAGTAATGGTTTAAATATGCCATCGTTGGATTAGCTATATTAATATTCACTAAATGTCTTTGGTTCTGGTGCTGACATAGATGTTTTGTTCAGTTGTTATATGAATCGAAAAGTAAAACCAGTTCAAACTGACATCAATAGTCTTAAATGTGAATCCAAACCCAGGAGAATCTTCCCTACTCCTAATCTTTCTACTTATGTATAATATAAATGCATATAATTTGAGAGTCAACAAATAGGCAATTCAGATATTAAAAAAGTTTTAACAGCTCCAGACAATGTAGCACTTTAAGATAAACAAAAAGAGAGAAAAAAATGCACCAAGGATCAAGGAGCATAAAGCCTTACCTATTTTAAATCAGGCTGTGGAACCTGTTTAGATGATTCAAAGGAATCCAGGATAGGTCTGACCACTGCTGGAAGGAAGAGCCCTGGAGTTTGTTATATTATGATGCAAAGGAGAAAAAGTGTTAAATAAGAATAAGATGAAACTCTGGAAATAATTAAGTAACTTTCACAACAAATCACTAAACATAAGATAATGCTAATTCATTAACAAGAAACTCATTAACAGTGTTCACTGATGAGTGTTATGTTCGTTATACAACATTCTTAGGAGATACAAAACGGTTCTTAGGAGATACACAACGATTAATAGACAACTAAGATATAAAAATAAGCTTGTAATACAACTTTATAGAGTAGTATCACCTATTCAACTCATTATTCATACGAACAGACAGAAACCAATTCTTTGCTTATGCTCAACTAATTTCAGTCCTAAACACAAAAATAGTAGTAATTTTCTATGTAATGATTTATTACATACAAAATCAAGTTATATATCTTAAAACTTAAATATGTCATCGTTGGATTCCAATAATTAGCTAGTATTCTCTCCGTTTTCTTAACTTGTCACTTTGGAAAAACATTAAGAAATGGTGCGACAACTGACTCTAATGGCAACCAATCTAAATGTTTGTTTTTGTTAACTTGTTTCTTTCATTCTCTCTTGTTTTTGGATTAACTTTTTCTCTTTAATGATTGCTGTTACTAAGCTTGTGTATCTATATGGACATGGCAGATATTCCATGCCTAAGATGCAATGCGAAGAAAATGGTCTGCAAAGCAACATCCTCAAACCAGGATGTGCTTTTGGCTATCGTGTGGAGTCTCTGAAGTCGGTAAGACATGGTTCCCTTTTGGCTAGTATATGAGGATGTACACATATAAAACACTTTTGGAATCCTTGAAATCCTTTAACTGTGTAAAAAAACTAGTCTATCAAAACTAAATAGTCCATGTTAAGCACACAAAAGTAGCGTAGTATTTGTACAGATTATGAGCAGGTAAAAAGCTTAAACAAAGCTATAGAGGGGTCTTCTATATTTACAGCGGTGACATGAAATCAAGTTACTTATGTTGCCAGTTTGGGATTAGGTATATATCTCCAAAGAAAGTAGCGTAGTTTCAGACACACACCTTATTCATAATTCTCTAATTTTTCTGTGATACGTGCAAGAGACAGATATCATTGTTGCAGTAAGGCTTATTAAAAAAAAAATACAACACAATACACAGATCTATCAAGCTATCAATCCTTTAACAAGTTCATTTTCATATAACATCTATCAAGCAACGTTATCAGTCATGAATAACGGTAATCAAAATCAAAAATAAATACCCATCAAATCATGGCAATCAAAGAAGAAGAAAAAAGATGAAAAACATACCCGAAGCCGAAGTGTTTCCTCTTCTTTCTCCTATGTTTTTCTCTGACTAAACTCACTCCCAAATCTCTACTCTTTTGAGAGATTTGTGTACAGGCAAAAAAACACTATCAACTTTCCAGAACTCCCCAAAACAATCAACTCCCTAGTATTCTAGGGTTTTTCCACTAACAGGGAGTTCAAGAGATTTTTTCAAACTCTCCCACGACTAACAGGGGTTTTCTAGGGAGTTTGGAAACTCTTCTGAACTCTCCCACGACTAACGGGGATTTTGAGAGACTCCCTCAAACTCCCCCACGACTAACGTGAAAAAACCCAACTCCCCCAACTCCCTCGAGGACTAACACCCTGGATAATATCCTAAATCTTTCGTGTAATATCTCCAAAAGTTTGAAATTGTTGTTCAATACACAAGGCCAACTTATCCTTCGCATAATGGTGTATAACAAAAGGCAAAATCATAATTTTATTAAAATAGTTCGAAGAATAATGAGTTATGCATAATGGCCACACATCTGTGAATGTATGTTCTTTCTACAACTGTGTGATTTAAATAGATTTCTGAATAAAGCAGTTTCAAAGACAAACTTTGGACTAGAAAGGTTGGAAACCTAGTTTAAATCACCTTTAAGTTATGGTTGTTCAGTTGGAGGTGAGGGCTTACATTCCCAAGAATGAAAATTGGGTTTGAAAACTATTATTGTTTCATTGGTTTTCCTAAATAATCCAAATGGTATTCTTTAATGTTCTAACTGTCGTATGAGGTTTGTTGAAATCGAAAATATAAATTCATAAGTGATGGCATAATCAGTGGGAGTTCGTGGATATATCTGTTCAAGAAGTCATGATAATGATCCCTTATTTAAGATTTCTATAGATATTGTGAATCTTCTCATTGTAGGAATGTTAAATAATGAAAGACCACAAATTATTGATCCTATATTCCATAATAAAACTACTGCCAATAAAGAAATTTTCCGATAACAACATTTACTAGCGTTAAGAAGGTCTCAAAAGAGGTTGAAAGAAATTTGTTCATGTTGTTTCAGTGATTTGCTTACAAGAATTTATTTCATTTTGATATGGAATGACATAGACTCGGTTTCTGGCTCACGCACTATTATGTGTATGATAATAATTTTGATTAATGGATTGGTTCTATGTGAGATAAAATCAATGGTTGAACGTCAAGTACGGGATATTATTTAGTTGCTCGAACGACACAAAACAGTTGTGTGCAAGTGGGTCTTTCAGCCCTAGCATGACTGTAATAGCATAACTAAATGATATAAAGCCTGAAACCCTAGCATGACTGTAATAGCATAAAGAATTTTGCTAAGTTTGATATATTTATCTTGACTTATGTCTTACAATTTACTCAACCCTATTAGAGTTGAATGGGTTTTCAGACTTCAATAATTTTGCTGGATGTGCGGATTCTATAAAGAAAGAATCCCTTAACATTAGTTCCACAATTGAGTTTGAATATTTATGACTGCGAGACTTAGAGATTTAAGTTTGTCTCTATATTGCTGAAAATTATCATCTTAACTTCGCAGCATTAAAGCGCGATATGGGTACAAAGGGAACAAAACACATGAACCTTGAGTATCCATACGTGAATTATGAAATTCAGAAACAATAGTTGTTCATTTAACGCTTAAGCACAATTATGTCTGCATTTGCACTTAATGAACAATTACCTTTTTAAGACCTCTGAAGAAAAGATTAAAATCTTAGATATGTGGGAGTAATTGATTATTGAATTCAGCTAATTTATGTGCTTATTTTTGAACATTGATTGAGCTCTTAATAATGTACTTCTGGATTTATTTCTATATCCATATTTAGTATACACTTATGTGAATGGATGAATGTTAACAGAAATTATCTTTTTTCAAAGACATCACTGGACCATTATGATATCCTTATTTAAGGCCTGATTAAATAAGTTATTTGTGTTGTGGTACATGGAAGGGAACATGTTGATAACATGACAATGTGCCGCCGCCATGACTCGCATAAGTGATTTACTTGGTTAAGGTATTATGTTTAAACCATTAAATTTTATCTAGCAATTATGCGCGCTTATGTTTTTATGTGATTAACCATTAAATAGATTATCACATGGACTAGTGGGAGAATGTTAGAATATTTCTATGTATAGAAATATTTCCTTGGCCCATGTAATAATTTTGGTTAATTACCGAATATTTCTAAATTATGTCGGTTACCATTTATGGGATTGTTTCCTAATATCTCTTCTTTGATGGATGATCGAGATTTAATGCTACAACTAAACCCTAGGAACTTGGTCCTCCTTCTACCTATAAGAGGAACACAATAGCCATCAGTATTGGGTTCGGAGATTTGATTATTCATAACGTAAGAGGTGAAGGAGGAGAAACCATGACCTCCACAGGTATTACCGCTACCACTAAGATGATTGGTGATGTACTGAGGATTAGCACTATAAGGTATTTTTCTATAAACTCTATTCGTATTTTATTGTGTGATAATCATGAAGTTCAACGATCCTAATTAACGATTTATAAAATTAAATCTTATAAACTTGTCTTGCTTGCCTCTTTGACAACACTGTCCAATATCCTTATCTCTTGCCAACAACGGAGAAGAGCAACACCTCTTCTCGACAACATCGGCTGCTCAAAGACGATGCCAGCGGGTCTTGCTAATTTGTTGTACGAAAAATCAAAAGAGGAGCAGTGGCACCAATAATAGCAAGTAGTTGCAAGTCAGAGAAGTTAGGAGTGACCAAAAGCAGTATCGTTGGCAGTAACATCTAAATGCATCTCATGACATCACATGAGTTGCTCAAGCCGGTCATGGTCTTCAAAGTGTTGTGAGAAATTTGCTGCCAATCTTCCCTAATGATTTATATGTAAAATTTGTTTCCTTTAATCCTTGTAAATTGCTTACTATCTGTAGTAACCATTCTGGTTGTTGACATTTTAACTTGACTGTATACGACCACTAGCTATTGCCTTGTCAAATTGGTAAGTTGCATGTAGTTCGACTCTCCACGGTATACTCGTTGTCAAACTATATCGATACTGTATTTGCATGACCGGAAAGCAGTGGATTTATAAAGAAATATGTTTCAGGTTTCTTGATGCGCTCGTACTGGTGATAGCTTCACTGGGATAATTACAAGTTCAAATATAAATATGAACTCTGAACACCGAGAAAAAAATATTGTATATATATATATATATATATAGTCAGGCATTCTGCATTTCTTAATTTCGATGATCATTTGTGTACATAGAAGTGGAGAAGGTACAAGTTTGGGAAACAATTAAAACGTGTATATCATCTCTTCCTTTTATTATCCGTTAGTTATTGACGACTCATTCTGCAGTGTTTTTTTTTACTACTTAACAAGATATAACGAATGCAAAATACTTACTCAAAAAGATAGGCATCAAGATATAACGAATACAAAATACCCGCCAACAGAGAATGAGGACTAAAAGAGGCATCAATATTAACCTTTAACACATTCATACAAGGATTTTTCCAAATATGATGCACAATAAATTTGATATTAGAGGACTGAGTGATATATCAGAGGAAATATCAAGATGATGTTGGGTTATATAATAACTAATATGATGAATGACAATGTTAAGGATTAGGTGCAAGATTACTAAAAATAACTCTACATCTATGTTTCCAAATGAAATGCATAATGCAACCTATAATATGTATAGAGATCTGAGTATTATAAATATTTATATTACTGTTCTTGAACTGCCAAGATTGAACCCCAAGATAAAATTATTAAATGCTGCATCATAGAAGAATAACTCCGAGGAAGAAAATATCTCCAAATAGCCCGAGTAGAGGAGCAATGAAGTAATAAATGATCTAATTTTTCACTGTTATTAACATTGCACATGAAACAGTTCTGATGAGAGGCATCTTGATGTCGAAACAACCTAGTTTTTAGTGGTATTGCATTATGAAAGGCTTTTCCATACAAACGGTTGAATTTTATATGGAATTTTTAACTTCCAAAACTTAAGCCAAAATTGAGGTATAAGATTAAGAGTAGAATTGTTGTTGAGCTCTTGTTCACAAAGCATTTATAATTTGAAGAGGTTGTAAACATACCAGTAGTTGTAAATGGCCAAATGAGAGTATCGGTTTGATCCAGCTGGATTGGGATAGTAAGAATTGAGTTTACCTGAGCATCAGTAAAAAGCTGTCGCAACAGAGTAACATTCCATTGGCCTGAATTAGAGTCAATCAGTTGGGATACCCGTTGATAGTTACTAAGATGCAAATCATCCCATTCATTTAAAGTTGTTTACATGGAGGAAATCCAATTAGAAGTCCGAATTTTTATATTAGTTCCATTACCCACTTGACACTTAGCATATTTTAGAACTATTTGAAGACCAATACAAATACTCTGCCAAATCCAACTTGTGTTCTTAGAATCAGGAGGAGGATAAAATTGAAGATCATTGTGAGAAAAATATCTACCTTTCAAAATCTTTGCCCAAACTGCATCTTTATTATGAAGTAGCTGCCGGGCTGATTTAGCTAAGAAAGCTAAATTATTGTTGTTTAAATTCTTAAGGCCTAGACTACCTAGTCTTTTAGGCAATCTTATTGTATCCCAAGAAATAAGTTGAGCAGTCCTGTGATTGTTAAAGTTATTCCCCCAGTATTGTCTCTGAAGTTTCTCCATTTTCTGAAAAGTTGAATCTGGTAATCTGAAAATTTGCATCTGGTACATGCCCATTGTGCTCAGAACAACATTGACTTGAGTAGTTCTCTCTACCTGATTTATTAACTTGCTACTCCAACCTTGAATCGTGTTACCTATATTATCAAGAATACCTTGACAATTTAGTTGTCTTGATCTGTGCATTAACAGAGGAATTCCCATATATTTTTCACCAAGACCCATAAGCTTCATGTTAAGAATTTCAGTAATGTTATTTTTCTGATGATGAGAAGTATGCTTCCCAGAAAAGATTGTTGATTTCTGCATATTGATAACTTGGCCTGAAGCTTTACCAAAAAGATGAAGAATCTGTTGTAAATGAGTCATCTGAGCAGAGTTAGTTTGAATGAACAACAGACAATCATCTGCAAAAAACAAGTGATTTATTTTTGGACAATGTTTATTGATCTTGATGCCTTGTAAATAACCATAATTCACATTTTGATGCAGCATTCTTGAAAAAGCTTCCATTACAAACAAGAATAAATAAGGGGACAAGGGATCCCCTTGCCGAATACCTCTAGAAGGAGTAAAAGAAGCACTAGAGATACCATTTATGAGAAGAGAAATATTAGTAGTAGAAACACACTGTTCAAGTAAAGCAATCCAGTCAGCATGAAATCCCAATTGCCGAAGAATAGAAAGTAAAAGCGACAATTTGAACCTGTCGAATGCTTTCGACATGTCCAACTTCAAACCAACAAGGGCCTGATTTTTTTTTTGTCTTCATAGTATGCAAAATCTGATGGGCTATTATAACATTATCATGGATGTGTCTTCCTAGAACAAAAGCAGTCTGGGTTGGAGAAATGATTTTAGATATAAAAGGTTTCAATCGGTTAGCCAAAATTTTCGAAATGATTTTGTAACTAACATTGCAAAGACTGATTCGCCGATAGTCAGCAGGGGTATGGGGGTGTTGAATTTTGGGCATTAGAACCTGATAAGTATGGTTAATAGCTTTGAGCATGTGTTTATGTATGAAAAAGTGTTGAACCATAGAAATTACCTCAGAGCTAATTGTATCCCAGCATTGCTGATAAAAAGCAAATTGAAACCCATCATTTCCTAGTGAAACCCAAGGTCTGATACTAAAAACCACCTCCTTAATTTCTTGAGCCTCAGGTACTTGAATAGGAATGCAATTCTCTGCTTCTGAAATACAAGGCTGAAACAAATTGAGAATATCTGAAGCAACAGGTGGATTTGAAGTAGCAGTAATATAACGAAAATGATAAAGAAATACATCTTCAATGTCGTTTATAGTGTCATGCCAAATATCCAGTGGTCCTTGAATATAATGAATATTAGATCTTCGCTTATTACAATTTTGCATTGAATGAAAATAAGATGTATTTTTATTTGCTTCAAGAAACTTATCGCCAGCTTGTTGCATAAAATATTCTTTTTGAATGGTAAGCCAAGTCTGTAAAGAGTTACTCAAATGTTGCACATCAGGATGAGAAGAGGGCAAATTGTTATCATAAAAAAGTTGAAGTCATTATCGAACATTATGAATTAAAGTCTTAATATTACTAAAAGATAATATTTTCCATTGTTGAAGTTGAAGTTGTTGTAAATTTCAGCTTGCTAGAAAATTGGTAAGCAAGAGAACCCCAAAACTGAAGTTGCCAGTTCTTGTTGATAGTCTCAGTACAAGAAGGAAATCTAAACCAACATTTATACAACTTAAAGGGAGAATGTTTATTAGTACTAGGAATGGTATGCAAAAGAATTGGACTATGATCAGATGCAATGAGAATGATGTGTTGAAGATGAGAACTAGTATAATTATCAATCCAACGGTGATTAACTAGTGCTCTATCTAAACGAACCGAAACATGATCATCTTCAGTTCTGTGATTGGACCAAGTAGTAGCCTGGCCAGTATAACCTAAATCAATGAGACCCAGCTGATGAACAATACTTCTAATATGACTAGCATGATGAGGATGGTAAGTTCTACTATTAGTTTCAGTATCATGCATAGTAAAGTTTAAATCACCTATAACAACCCAAGGAAGATCTATATAGGAATTCATGTCTATTAGATATGCCATTGACCATAAAAATCAACAAAATTATGAGCACCATACATAAAGGTTACCAAAAAATATGTGTTGTTATCATGAGTATGGATAATGGCATGAATAGTATCCAAAGTAGCATGTATAATTTCTAAGTCCGCTCCATTTTCCCAAGCAAACGCTATTCCGCCAGAAAGACCAATAGCCGGGTAATACCAAAAATTAAGATATTTAGTATGAGTAAGGTATAATTTCATATTATTAGGTTGAGCTTTAGTTTTTGACTTGTTAATCCCTCGTATAAATCATGATGTAACACATCTTTCTATATAATATGCCTGGCGAGATTGGGGTATACCCAGATTAATTGGGGTATACCCAATTTTAAAGGGACTCATTTGAAGGGGTAGGGGGTGTTAAAATGAGCAAAGTTACAAAAATACCCTTATGCATTATAATTAAAACTAAACCTAATTCCTTTCATTTCATCTTCTCCTCTTTTTATCCTCCACCATACCGGCTAAAACTGATCCCTCCTCATAAAAACCGATTGAAAAATCGTCGATTAATTCTTCGATTCGAAAATTTCATCGTCGATTAATCTTCAAACATGGATCCGCCGAGGGCTAGCCATTTCAAACAAATAAATAGAAAACCTAATCAGTATAACCCTGGAATTGCAAATTTAGTTCAACACAAACGGAGTAAAAAAACCGTCCAAGAAGAAGAAATCAACGTCGCTCAAACCGAAGAAATGTTGCGATTGAGAAAGTAAGGGCCTACTTAAACTCACTCCAGTACTTCACTTTTATGTTTGCATGTCAAATTAGGTCAGAAAAATCAAATTTGTGAATCTGCAGTTATTCAGCCGGCAGGGTCTCTGATTCACGACCCTGCCGACTTTTCATATTTAGGGTTAGTCGTCAAGATCTTAGGTTGAATATCATGCCAGATGTTTAATATTTGTAACTGCTTTTTACAGGGTCGGTAAGGTATTCAACCTTAATACCTTGCTGACAATATTATTTTTTTACAGTCGTTGGGTTATAATTTTTTACCCTACCGGCGGTGTGTTTTACAAAATGTAAGTGTTTCCTGATGCCTAAAGTCATAAGGTCGGCATGGTATTTGAATACCACCCTACCGGCTGCATTTTAGCCGGTATTGTATGGGTTATAGACCCTGCCGAATAATTATGTGGAAAATACTTGTATCTACTGCGTTCAGAGTTGTTATAAAGTGGCACATTAGTTGAATAAGACCCTTCCGACTATTATTTAGTCGGCATGGATTATAGTTATCGGCCCTGTCGACTATTGTTTGGCCGGCATAGATTATAGTTGTCGACCCTGCCGACTATTGGTGTTTAGGTTGCAAAAGGGAAAGAAGAAAAATGTTACTACTCCTTCAAGACCTCCTCGTGTTGGTGACAAACTCTTGACTGCAACACATCGAGGGGCATTAGTTGAGCCGGGAACGCTCAAGATCTGTGAACGGAATGATTCTCAACCACAAACGGAACCAAGTGATTCAGATGAAACTCCAGATGAAGACCAATCAAATCCATCTGGTAGAAGAGGTAATGATCATGATGGTGTTGAAAGAACTCCGTCTGCTAGAGGAGATGATGAGCATGAGGATGATGATCAAGACATGCCACCTATTGGAGGAGGTAATGGTGATGGTGATAACAATGATGGAGATAAAGATAAATATAAAGATGATGAAATTGTTGAAGATGAAGAGGATAAAGAAGAAGAAGAAGGTGGAGAAAAAACAGGTAATGATCAACAAACTGAAGCTGCAACTGCAACTACAACCGCTACCGGAAGACCGAAGAGGGTCATCACTAAACCGGCTGATTCCCACATGCTTCCCCTTCACCTGAAGGTCACACTTAAACCAGGTCAGCCTCCATTAGGGACCCCAAAAGATGGTGGACATGTTCTTTTTGGATACAAAGACACATGAGCATGTGAAATCCATAATGTTATCGTAAGTAATCTCAATGAAACTCTGTTTTTATTTAAGTGTATCTATCTATCTTAAATTTGCTTCAAGTGTTTGTTTTTCTTTTAATTTTGTGTTTTTGGTATTTAGGATCACAAGCGTGCTATCCGTCTTTTGAGGCGCCAAGCTTCAAACACTATGATGAAGGGATGGCCACTTGAATGGGAATGTGCTGACGTGCTAGCGATTGTCAAGAACTCCGGGCTGTGGCCTGCGGTGGAGAGTTCGATTGTTGAGTATGACAAGTTTACCGTATCTGATTATGTGAGAGGTTCTACGGAGATACTGGTACAATGTTATTCCCATTCGATGAGATGGCGGTAACTCCCGATGATGCTCATCATATTCTAGGCCTCGAGGTTGAGGGAAAAGCAATCCAAGATGGCCACGAAGATGACATTTCTTGGGAGAAGATCTTCAAATTGACCAAGATCTTGTTCGGTTTGGATGAGAAACAGTCAAAGTTTTTGTTTGTGAAGAAGGGTGGTTATATAAGCAGGAAGTTAAGTCTGAAGATGTTGAGGGACACATACTTTGAGACCCAGAAAATCTTTGATAGGGAAGGAAGTCTGTCCATGGTGAAAATCAATGTCACTGTGTCAGCTTATTTGCTATACATCTTGGGCAACTGTATCTTCCCCGACAGTTCAGGAAGCTTGGTCGATGACAAGTATCTTCAACTATTGCATCCCTTTCATGAGATGCATATGTATTCTTGGGGTACTGCGGTGGTTGCCTTCTTGAATGAAGAGTTGACAAAGGCTTCAAGGGCGCTCACTAAGCAAGTTAACGAAAATCTATGTCTCTTCCAGGTAATTCTATTGTCTAAATCATTTATATTTGCAAAATGCTCATAAGATAAGATTCTTACTAAACTTTGTGTTTGCATAGGTTTGGATATATGAGCATTTCCCTCATTTGGTGAAAGGCAACCCCCACGTCAAAGTGAACACTAAGCTTGCGAGTCACTTGCCAAGAGGATAACGATACAGTTTGTTAGAGCACTGCTCGGTCGAACTCGCATGCATTGCTATCTCAAGCATGTTTGTCAATGTTAGTGATCAAAACTATAAGTCTTGATTTATAGTCTACTTATAGCTAAGTCTCGGACTAGGATAGAAAGTGTAGTTGAGCTCAAGACTCCATGGCGATCATCATACAAAGACGAAGAACTACTCAAGGAACTGGTGGAACTTCATCGACTAAAAGGTACATGGAGACTTGAACTTATATATCACTCAAAAGTCTATCTACTCTATCTCCTATCTTGAAAAAAATTCGTATTGCTATATAGACTTTGATTATACACATTTGCAATTTCGAGCCGAGTTTATCTCGCTTATCTATTTCTCGAAATATGTGTTGGTAAGCTTTCGCTTTGGCCAAGTTCATCTTTACTAGTGACGAAAGTCATATTAGTTTAAATTATTTGAAAATTGCTTTGACGAAAAATATCTTGTGAACAACAACTATATAACATCCTCTAAGAATGTTTCAATGATTGAAATGAGAGTTTAGAATATATAACCTTGGAAGGATATAAACATTGTGTGGTAATACATACGTGTGTAAGTCCGTATTCCTTGAATCAAAGTATGCATACTTTGCTGCTCAGGAAAACCGGAATTAGAGTCCGCGTACCAGTACGCGCACTGTCGTAAGTTCACGTCCCGTGAATTTCTGCTGGAGTTTGTGAACTGAAAACAAACTTATTCCGGGTACTTAAGTCCGCGTACCAGTATGCGTACTTAAGTTGGTTATTTTCGAAAAACGGTTATTCGTGAACTTAAACTTATATAAACTAAGGAATGCATACCTGCAAACCGTGGCTATAAAGTTCATGAATTGATTCGAGTGAATCAAATCGTTTTTGCTTCGATTGTGTCTTGTATACTTCTATAAGATCTAAGCAATTGAACAACTCTCTAACTAGTTCATTTGAGTCATTTGAACTAGTTGTGGTAAGAAGAATATGGTTGATATAGAAGTGCTCATATGTCTAACCATTTGGTTAACTACTGTTGAACCAACTAAATGTACATGTTTGGGTACGGTTGCATGTGCATTTCATGTGTGTGTAACAATCTAAGTTCGATCTAACGGTTGAAAGATATTAGCTTGAATCTAATCAGGTTTTCATCTAACGGTGAATATTGAATGCTTTGTTACCAATATAACATTGATTGCAAACCCTGATTTGAAAGTCTATATAAAGGAGAACTATAGCAACCAGGAACCTAATCCCTACACCTCCTGTGTAATACTAGTTGTATTAGCTAGAGTCGATTCTCCTTTAACCTTAGGTTTCTTCTCGGGACCCTGTAGGTTAACGACTTGAAGACTTCATTGGGATTGTGAAGCCAGACCCAACTATTTTCTTTGTAGTTGCGTGATCTGATCTTGCTGTTTCTATCGTATTTGAGTACAATCGTAAGAGTGTCTTGAGATTGATTTCTCCGATAGGCAAGATATAAAAGAAGTCACAAACACCTTCGTCTCATCGTTTTTGATTCCGCAATATCTTCTTTCGCTAGTCGATTAAGATTATTGTGAGGTGATTGATAATTCTAGGCTGTTCTTCGGGAATATAAGTCAGGGTTATCAATTGGTTCATGTTCACCTTGATTTATCAAAAGACGGAACAAAAACTCGTAGGTATTTCTGTGGGAGACATATTTATATATTACCGTAGACTTTTCTGTGTGATATAGATTTGTTTATTAAAGTCTTCGACTTTGGGTCGTAACTACTCTTAGCTGTGGGTGAGATCAGCTAAGGGAATCAAGTGCATAGTATCCTGCTGGGATCAGAGACGTAAGGAGCGCAACTGTACCTTGGATCAATGTGAGATTGATTGGGGTTCAACTACAGTCCAGACCGAAGTTAGTTTATGTTAGGCTAGTGTCTGTAGCGGCTTAATACATTGTGTGTTCAATCTGGACTAGGTCCCGGGGTTTTTCTGCATTTGCGGTTTCCTCGTTAACAAAACTTCTGGTGTCTGTGTTATTTATTTTCCGCATAATATTTTGTTATATAATTGAAATATCACATGTTGTGCGTTGAATCGATCAATTGGGAAATCCAACCTCTGGTGTTGATTGAAATTGATTGATCCTTGAATATTGGTCTTTGGTACCGTTCAAGTAGTTTCTCTTGTATTCAATTAGACTCACAAATTTCTATTTGCTCGAGTAAGTATCGAATCGACGAAGTGAGATATAACTCTTTGATATACTTTTATTAAGATTGAGTCTGACTAACTAATTGTTTCTCTTAAAAGTATGTTGGAGTTATTCCATATAGATTGCTAACCGAAATATTGGGTGTGGTTGTTAGACCCCCGTTTTTCACAGTTTTATTGGTGCTCAGGAGAAGGATGTGCCGCAACAGCTTATCAACATGCGAGTCGCCTTGGACAAAATGACTGCGAATGAGGATATTTGATCCGTATCGAGATGATATAAATGAAGGTATAATCGTAAGGAGAGATGATGTTGCATTATACTACGGTCCCTTGTTTTACCCCCAAGGATTTTCAATGTACGATCTATACCGGGTAATGCGACAAGTGGGTTACGTCCAACAAGAACCCCATCCCGGTGATAAACCTCACTTTAAAGTGGTAAGGGAAGAGTGCAGCATGTCCCAAAAAAGTATTGATGTCCATTACGCTCAAGCACCAGAGATTTCTCGTTGGGACGAAATATGTGACCATAAAATCGATACGAGTCTTTTGGACGAGGTGACCGAAGGTCATGAAGCTCATAAGAATTACATGCAGTGGTACTTGGGTTTTGCTCGTCCTACTGTGATTAAGGAAGAGAATGTTGAACAACCGACTCGTAAGAGGAAGATGCCACCGAAAGACCCAGCAATAAGTCTTAAGAACTTTGTAAGTATTTTAGAGTTGCTTTAAGATTACATTATCGAATCATTATATTAATTGTTTGTTGTTTAATTGAAAATAAAAGGAGCATTTGAAGACACTTGTGAAGATAATGTGTTGCGCGAGAGAAACGGGACAACCTTTGTCGATTGAAGAGAAAACTAAGCACATTGACCATGCTAGCAATGTTGACAATGAAGATGCCACCAAAATGTTCCAGCAAGCTAATGCTGAACTAAAGAGGGAAGCATAAGCCAAGAGGGAAGCACGAGCCAAGATGAATGTTGAACAAAAGAGGCCTCGTACCCATGGTGGTGGTGGTGGCCGTAGAAAGGCTAAACGGGGCCATGGTGCTGGTGGTAGTGGTCGTGAATGAATGCATTTCTATTTTATTTCTTTATGTGTTAGACAAATGTTAAGGCTAATGGTTGGACAAATTTTTTTTTTAAGGTTTATGGGACATGTGTTTTCTTATTTGGACAAATGTTGGATTTCTAGTTGTTGAATGAATGGTTTTCTTAGCTATGTTAAGTTTCAATCATTCCGCTGGAAGGGTATTGAGTGCATGTTTTGTTAAGCTACGGTGCTGACTAAACCAGGGACAATAAGGTTGTGAACTGGCAGATTGCTGGCCCTGACAGCAGAAATGGTGCAATTACCAGGGTCGGCAAGGTAAGAAAATAACTACCTTGCCGACTATTTGTTAGTCGACAATGTAATGAATAAATTCCGCGCAGACTTAAAACAACAGAAAATGACCTTCTCATGTGTTACAAAAATCATAACGTCGGCAGGGTAATAAAATTACTTCCCTGCCGACTATGTTTTAGTCGACATTGTTTTAAACAAATACCTTGCCGACCATATGCAATAGAATATGACCTTTCCTGTGTATGAAAATTGTTATAGCCGGCAGGGTAATAAAGTTACGACACTGCCAACGGTGTGTTAGTCGACATACTGTGGAAACAGTGACCTAACCGGCAGTTTCAAAATTCAAATTTTTGCAAGTACAACAACATTGATTGTCTACCCTAACAGCCAAATTTGGGCACCACCCTATAAATAGACTAGTTTTTCTACAAACACACACACACCTATTTGCATATACTCTCCAAAGCTCATATCATAATCTAATTTTTCTAACTCTCCCAATACCTCTACATACAACAATGGCATCATTTGATTCAAATGAAGATTTATCCATCACCAAAGCATGGTATGCCGAAACTCGAGTTATAAATCAGTCCTCCATAAGGGTAGATGCCAAAACCTTTTGGGCAAAGGTATACAACAAATATGGGCAAGAGTTTGGGAATCCGAATGAAAGAAGTGTTTAACAAATTCATGATAGGCACCTAGTCATAGAAAATGCGAACTTGCTTATTTAGCTATCCAACATCGGATTTTGAACGCTACCCACTTTCACTTGTCCATTGAACAATTTGTAAGTATTTTTGCGTTATTTTACGTAATCCATGTTGTTTGATCTTCCTATTAAACACCACTAACAAAGTAAGTTTGTGTTTTATTTTGTAGCATGAAGTCGCGAAAGCGCATTACTTGAAGGAAAAGGGGGAAACATTCACATTTGATGCAAGCTATCACTTCATGGTATCCAAGATTCCGGAGTATGCCCTGGAGATGATGGTGGTGAATCGGACTCGGATTCCTCCGACGAAGATTGATGGTTTTAGAAGTTTTTGTGTAGGTTTTGTGGGTGGATCTCTATGTAAACCCTCACGAGACTATAACTCGTCCACTAGGGACGCATAAGGGTCTAAAGGCTTGATGCACGTGCTAAGTGCATCCGTTATTCATACAACAAGGAGTTAGATTTTATAGTGACAAAAATTGCATGAATAAAGTGAATTACAACTTTCAAGAATTTGTTTTCTTTTGGGTATAACCAAATGTCGGCAAGGTAGTAAGACTATTACATTGCCGACTATACTTTGGCCGGCAAGGTGAGAAATTAATTAGATGCTGGCTGTAGGTTAGCCGACAAGGTAGGAAATCAATAAAATGCCGACTAGTGAAGCATTAACAACAGTCTCCTGTGTGTCTAAAATAATACATTCGACTTTGTTTTTTTAGAAACAAGCATGCCGGCCAACGTTAGTCGGCAGAGTCTTCATTCATCGACCTTGCTGACTTTTCATACTTTTAGAACCGAAAGTGTTGATTTCTTCTTTAATTTTGAGTATGATTTCATACAACACTTTGCAATCCCCTTTTTAGAAGTGTTTGGGTAGTGTGCTTTCATTTCCGTTACAAAAGATTTTCTCAAAACAATTTTTTTTCATGAAAAATCTTCCCAAATAAGTTCAATCAAAATCAAAATTTCATAACTTAAATTCATAATTTGAGAAATTTTAATCTACTCAATTAATCAATCTAAACTCAATTAATTAAGCTAATCAGATTTTTTTAGTGTTAATTAAACAAGAGTATATTAGCTATTTAGAAAATACATGGTTAAGAAATGTACTGTTTTATTTCAAACCATATTTGGTCTCATTAGGGATACCCCAATTAATATGGGGATACCCTAATCTCGCCAGATGCAATAATATATGGCTCCTATGTTAAAAAAATAAAAATAGACCCTATTTCCCAAATGAAAACCCCTATAGACCCCAGTTACCGTGTTAGTGTGAAACCTTCGACAGTTGGACCGCCCAGCTTTTGTATTAGATCTAGGTAGGGGCGTAAATAATACCCGAAAATACTCGGCCTGCCTGTACCCGCCTGACCCCGCATGTACCCGAAGTAGCCCAAAGTCTATTATGGCCCGTCATGGGCCACCCGGCCTGACATGGATTAATTTATTGGGCGGTCTCGGGCTTTGCTATTAATTATGATGCCCGGCCTGATACCCGGCCTGGTGCCCGGCCTGAAAGCCTTCTGTGTGCCATTAATCATTTAATATCCTCTTAAAAAGACTTAGAAGTTACCATTTTATAATTGTCAATTTTCTGTCAAGAAAAATAAAATATATAGTTGTTTTTACTTATAATTAGCCTTTTAAAAACATTAATGGTAATAAATTTTCTTATTAGAAAGTTTATTGTACTCTAATTAATTATTTATTATAGGCTAAAATTAAAAGTTTGTCATTGTAATTTAAATATAAAATAATACTATCATTTACGGTATGCAATGTTAGAAAGGAAAGGATATTGTATTAAAAATAAATACATTTAATACCATTCATTTGAAAATTTAAACTTAAAATAAAAAAAAAAAAAATCAAAATAGTGGTCTGTCCGGCCCGATCTGGCCTGCCCGTATAAAAACGGGTTTTGAACGGTCTTTGGATAGCAAATTATCTACTTTTACCCGTCCTACCCGGCCTGAATTTATTTACGGACTCACAAATGTTAAACCTGGCCTGCCCGGCCTGTCTTAGTTTTTGGGTCGGGCGGCCTGGCCTTCCCGAATTTACACCCCTAGATCTAGGCCAGTAGACACGAACCAAAAAAGCATAGGTACTGTACTCATCCTACACCACATCACCTCCCATAGGTTTCCTCGAGAGTAAAAAGTTAAATCCAAGCGGCACAAAAAACAAAAAGAGTGTACGGGAATACCGTATCGATTCACTCAATAAATTCAAACTTTCCCGCCAAAACTTTGTTGCAGTTTTTAACCCACTCCGCTTTTTCATCTTTCATTTATTAAAACCCACTAAAATATTCTCTATTTTTACCCTTTGCACCTGTAGAGAAAAACCCTAAAATACTCAAACTTTTCATTTCCCAAACCGTTTTCGCTCCTTGGTCTTCTCTTCTCGTTTCCCAAAGTTTCCTATCAATGGATCCGGAAACTGGTAAGAAGAATGAGGATATTGCAGATTCACCAACATCCGTACTCGGAGATGAGGTTAGTTTGTTATTTTTCTTTTTTCTTTTTTTTTTTTTAATTTCTTCCATTTCATTTTCAAGGTTTATTGCTTAGTGTGTTGATGTTTTTTTTTTTTGAAGGAGATCTGCGAGGATGAAACTGGAGATGGATCTGATGGAGTTGAAAATGGTGATTCATCTTTACTTTCATCAAAACTGGTGGAAGAAGAAGAATATAAATTACAAGAAACTGATGTCAAGGAAGTAGATGAGGTTATGAATGACACCAAGTTTAATAAATTGGATGAACTTCTCACCCAAACACAGTTGTACTCTGAGTTTTTGTTAGAGAAGATGGATGATATCACATTTGTAAGTTCCACCGAGTACCCCTTAGTTTGGATTTTGCGATATTGGAATTAGGTTTTTTTTTTTTTTTAATGCGAATGTGATTTTGCAGAATGGGGCGGAGGAGGTTAAGGAAGAGGAGGAAGAAGAGGAACCTGTTGTTACCAAGAAAAGAGGTCGAAAGAGGAAGGCTGGAAATCAATATAACACTGTAATTTTCTTGTGCTGATGTTTTTATGTCTTCAAATTGCTGTTTTTACTGCCTATGCATAGTGGACACTGAAACACATGAGCACATAATACTTATTACTGGAGATGTTTTCAATTGGAAGTTGTAATATCCAAGTACTGGTTTTATAGTTTTAATTACGATAGCACTCTAGGAAGAAGATGCATGAGATCATTGTTGCATAATTAT
Organism: Papaver somniferum; assembly: GCF_003573695.1. NCBI lineage: Eukaryota > Viridiplantae > Streptophyta > Magnoliopsida > Ranunculales > Papaveraceae > Papaver > Papaver somniferum. The sequence continues at coordinate 36,014 of NW_020645971.1, forward strand.
ATAGACCAGTATGGAACGGTTGTTATACGAGAATGTTGAAAATATGAGATTGAAATCTGAATATTAATCATAGGTACATCTTTATTTATAATTAAGAATACACAATAATAGAAGCTACAACTCAGTAAATAGCTGTTTTTATCTACAATATATCTAATTAATGTGCTGTTTCACAGAAGAAGGCCCAGAAAGCAGTTGCAGCCATGTTATCAAGATCTGACGAAGGCACAGAACCTGAAGATGCTAGTCTTACTGTGGAGCAGAGGGCTGAGAAAGAACAGGCTAGACTTGTCCCCCTACTAACTGGTGGAACTCTGAAGGCATATCAAATCAAAGGTGTGAAATGGATGATTTCACTGTGGCAGAATGGACTTAATGGTATTCTGGCAGATCAAATGGGTCTTGGCAAGACTATTCAAACCATTGGATTTCTTGCTCATTTGAAAGGGAAGGGAATGCATGGACCTTACTTAGTAATAGCTCCTCTTTCTACCTTGTCAAATTGGGCAAGTGAGATATCCAGGTAAGATCAAATCAAGTATTGTTTTTTTCTTCTTTTAATTGATTTGCGAAGATGTTCTCTTACTCTAATCCTCATTATAGGTTTACTCCTTCGATAAATGCTGTCGTATATCATGGAGATGCGAAAGCTAGAGATGAGATAAGGCGAAAGCAGATGCCTACTGCGATTGGGCCCAAATTTCCCATTGTAATCACTTCATATGAGGTTGCAATGAATGATGCCAAAAGAGTTTTGAGGAAATATAGTTGGAAATATGTTGTTGTAGATGAGGTCAGTGGTCAACTATTCTAATCAGTTCATGATTTTCTTTGCACACAAGCACAACTGCCTTTGAAACATGTTCTTTTTGCTTATACGATTGAATGATCATGTTTCTTATGCAGGGGCACCGGCTGAAAAACACAAAGTGCAAACTCCTGAAAGAACTGAAGCACATACCCATGGAAAATAAGCTTCTTCTCACAGGAACTCCACTGCAGAACAACTTGGCCGAGCTGTGGTCGCTTCTGAACTTCCTTTTGCCTGATATTTTCAATTCCCATGAAGAATTTGAATCATGGTAAGTATCAAATGTATATTTGTCTGTTCTCTTAATTCCTGTGCTATAGGGGATAGTTAGATACGGTGTTACTGTTAACATGAATTACCATTTCGTTTTTGCTGGTTGAGGGGGATATTGAGAGTTTGCCACATGCTGAAGGAGAATTAGGATAAATTCTCCTATCTTTTGGGTTATTGTTTTTGTTATACTGTATATCATAAGTCTTCATGGCAATTCTAAACTGGCCAGTCTGTACTGGGCCACCTCTGTGGAAATGCAGTATTTTAATTTGGGGACTTTGAAGCTTTTGCTTGCACGCTGAATTTTGTATGAGTTAATTTTGAACTACGTTTTTTTTTTCTTTCTCTGTTTACTCTTAATGCATTTGTTGTATTGTCAACAGATTTATTATTTTCTTGTTATATGGTGCAACACCACCAGATGAAAACTAAGTTCTTGTATATAGTTCTTCATGCATTAAGGCTTATCCAATCATCTGAAAACTTCCAGCAGGATGCATATTTTGTTTGCTGTAGTAAGATACACACATATTACAAAATTCAACTTCAGTGTGCTTTGGTACAACAGGAAATGGCAATTACTGTTTTCCACTTTTAACTGTTTGTTAAGTGTAGGCTGCAATTTATCATGCAAAATTGGTTAAAATTGAGCCGAATATGCAGGTTTGATTTATCAGGAAAGTGCAGCACTGAAGCCGAGAAGGAAGAGTTGGAAGAGAGAAGAAGGGCTCAGGCATGTATTTTTGGGATTTGCATCATGTGACTCACTATCACTAATTATGCATTTATGTAATCTGGGAATTGATTATCTGCAGGTGGTGTCGAAGCTTCATGCAATCTTACGCCCATTTCTCCTGCGAAGACTAAAGTCAGATGTTGAGCTGATGCTCCCTAGAAAAAAAGAGATCATTTTGTATGCAACTATGACTGGTCACCAAAAGAAATTGCAAGATCATTTGATTAATAAAACATTTGAGACCTATATGACAGAGGAGAAGGGAGAGCAGAGTAAGACATTACTTTTCCCTGAGCTACCTTAAAGCATCCATTAGATGCAAATCTTCATGTTGAATAATATCTGAGTGGGCTAAGTTACCCATCATGCTGCTTGTTAGGATGGTTTCTACCCTCTGTGTCATCGTAGTAAAAACATAGAACAGAGAGGGGTGTAGGAACCATTCAGCCAAACATCTTCAGCTCAAAGTAATTATGAGTGATTCTTGCTTTACAATAATGAGGCATTCTTAAACAGTACATTTGACAGTGCAACAAGAAACTATAGTCAATACAGCTGTCATATGTAAACATTTAGTGTCAAAATTCCCATTCTGGATCTGCCATCGTTTGACCCTTTTCACGTAGGGATGTGAAGCAGTAACTAGCTTTTCCAAGATGGGCACCTTATATTATGTTGTAGATGGCTGCCTGTACTTTGCTTGTTTAGCACCTTCTGATGCTGTTGCTCCATTCTTAATATATTTCTTGTAATACTGTAGATAAATTCGTGAAGGGCAAGCTGCGCAATTTGTTTCTTCAACTTCGGAAAAACTGCTATCATCCCGATCTTTTAGAATCAACCTATGACGTAACAAGTATGCATCTTCCGTTCACTATCTCTAAACTTCATTATGTCATGAATGATTTTCCTACTCAACTCTTTTGCTTGTTTTCTCCAGACCTTTATCCGCCTATTCAAGAATTAGTGGAGCAGTGCGGCAAATTCCGTTTACTGGACAGGCTATTGGAGAAACTGCTTGCTCGGAAGCACAAAGTACTTTTAAAAATTTGATAGTTTACCATCTGTTTGTTTGCTTATATATTTGCCTCTGCCAATTCACCTGTTTAAATTACTGTTCTTTTTCAGGTGCTCATATTTTCCCAGTGGACTAAAATGTTGGACTTGATTGATTATTATCTCAGTGAAAAAGGGCTTCAAGTCTGTAGAATTGATGGCTCTGTAAAGCTAGATGAAAGAAAGAGACAGGTCCGTGCTACTATATTGTAGGAAATCCTCTGGTTCTCGTTTGTTTTGTCAAAAAATATATTGCTGTTTGTAAATCAGGTTACCTGATAAATGGTTTGTTATTTAAACTTCAGTAAGGTTGTTAGTTCAGGATGATATATGTCGACCAATCAAATTAGTTAGAGTGGCGGGGTTCTGTCGCTTACAACGAAGGCTGATCTAGTCGAATAATCTAAGAAATGCTCAGAAAAGAGTCATTGTTTAGATTTACACTAAACCAACTGTTTGAAGCTATCTTTATTTCTTAAGTCATTTCTTAAGATGAGATCCTTTTGGTGAAAGCAATGTCCCCTTCCCTGGGCTACCTTGACACCCAGTAGCTGTCTACCTTCATTTGTTAGAACATGTTTTCTATACTACCGATTAATGTTTTTTAAATTATATGCATCGGCTATTCTAACTGAAGGTAGGTGCATTTGTTTTGAGCAGATTCAGGAGTTTAATGACATCGATAGCAGTTATAGAATATTTATACTCAGCACTAGGGCTGGTGGACTGGGAATAAATCTAACCTCTGCAGATACCTGTATTCTATATGACAGTGATTGGGTATGCTCTTTTATGATCCTGCCCATTACCTCGCTCTTTTATGATCCTGCCCATTACCTAAAGAATTTCCTGGGATAACAGTTTGACTTGTATCCGCCTTTATATTATACAGAACCCTCAAGCAGATTTGCAGGCGATGGATAGATGCCACAGGATAGGCCAAACCCGTCCTGTTCATGTTTACAGGCTCGCAACTGCCCAATCTGTTGAGGTGCATTATCTATATAGTTATCTGACCATATTTATTCATGTATCATTAGATTATTTTGAAGAGAGTTTTTTTTTTTTTAACAGGGCCGGTTGTTGAAGAGGGCCTATAGTAAATTGAAGCTTGAACATGTTGTGATTGGAAAAGGACAGTTCCAGCAGGAAAGAACGCCTACTTCTTTGGAAGCCATTGAGGTTTGTAAATTGCTCTGTTCATATCTTCCTGGCAGGAGAACCATTTTCTGAGCTAGCCTTTTCATTTACTAAAAAATATCTAGTACCAGCTATTGCAATCAGTACTCAAATGGGTTTTACTGGTATAACGTCATAACTCGCATAGCTGAATCAGAGTTACTACAATTCTCCTGTTTATGCTAACAAAAGTTTATGTTTCAGGAAACTGATATCTTGGCTCTGCTCCAAGATGTAGAAGATCCCGAGGAGAAGATGATTCAGACTGATATCAGTGATGAAAGTCTCGACAAAGTCATGGACCGCACCGATCTGATTGCTGACCCAAAATCAGAAGAAGACACCAATGCCTGTACTGGCTTTGTTCTTCCTCTTAAAGGTCCTGGCTGGGAAGTGATTCTACCGGTTGCAGGTGGAGGCATGCTTAGTGCACTCAATAACTGAGTGTGTGCCTATTTTGAGTGTGGGTCCCATATTTTGCTTATCTAGGAAAAAGGCTGTCATATGTGGCCATCTTTTTTTCTTTTCGGGGGAGTCAGTGTTGAAGCAGTATCAAGTATCAACTGTTCTTTCTGCAGAGGTTTCTTTTTGGGGTCAGTGTACTCGTAAATAGCTCTTTCTAGTGGTTCTCTGTTTTGGTGTAAATGGTTAGGGAAATGTCTAAATACTGAGCTCTCTTAGTAAAACACTGAGAAGTGGTTAAATTAAATCGATGCTATCTTTTGAATGGGTTTCTGAAACCACATTATCTTGTAGAAAGACTAGGTATCACGCTGGCCTGCGTTCGACACTCAACCCTTCGTCGATTTTCGAAAAGTCGTTCTAAACCTATATAGCTTAAAATATAATATATTCCAATGAAAAAGAAAAATATAATATAATCCAAAGAAAAAAAAATATAATATGGAGATTTACTTAATTATTCAGTATCTAAAATTTATATTAATTAAAGATTTCATACCTAAATAATGATAGAATTGAACATTAACCGAAAATACTAAGACAAATCCCTAATTTTTTTAGAGTTTTGTTTATTGTTTATTTGTTTAATAAATCACAACAAAACATCCTGGAAGACGACATTAGTTGCCTTTAAGTGGTTTGATGTATCTTCAGATAGCACAGTTATTCGTCTTGCAGCGGTGCACCTTGACAAAGCAACGTAGAGTTGGCCGTGACAAAACACAGGTGTCTTCAAGTCAATGCCAACGTGTTGCACGGATTGTCCTTGAGATTTGTTGATCGTCATTGCATACGCCAACCGAATTGGAAACTGGCGTCTCAGCATATTTATGTTCAACTCTAAAATATTGGGCTGGAATGATATCCTAGGCAACATCACTTCTTCTCCGATCTTGCTCTTCTTTCCCGTCAGAATTTTTGCTTGTATAAGATACTTCCCGCAGTGTGTCACTAACAACCTTGTTCCATTGCAAAGTCCCTCCGAGGGAGCGAGATTTCTCATCAAAGTTATCGGATATCCAACTTTGAGTTGTAGTTTGAATAAAGGCATTCCTGGAGGGTTTAAATTTTGCAGAAATTCATTGCTTATTGGTGGTATCCTACCACTTTCGTCGGGAGTCAACCTATCAGCTGCTAGATATGTGTGTGTATCTCCATCCAAAAAATTTAGTGCCTCCACATTAATCTCATTAACATCATCATTGCGTGCCGTGAGAATCATTCCGTTAGTTAGTTCCTCCTTCGAAACTTGTTCGTAACATGCCTCATCCCCTCTCCAGATTTGTGTTTTTGTGAGGCAAGGATAGAGCTTTGTTATTAGCTCTCTTATGTTTTTACATACGTTCACATCCGATGGCAGATCAACTTTGTCCACTGGTTCGGAACCGACCCGCAAAACGTAAAATAAGATAAGAAGTTTAATCAGTTGTGTTAATATAAGCTAATTTCCAACTATAATCTATCATGGTTACCTGAGGTACCATCACCAATTAACTGAATCTAAGATGTACGGAGAGACAACAAAGATAATTACCTTGAGTAGGAAATCCGTGTACGCTCGATTTTCCGGTTCTTGCATATCATGTGAGTGTCAAAACCTTTATGTTATCCCAAAAATAAGATCTCCGGATGCACGCCCCCACTATTTCTGCCCGACCTCCATTCGGTATCACTGGCAAAGTCTGCCTGAAGTCTCTTCCCATGATGACAGTCACACCTCCGAAGTCATCTTCCTTATTCATGAATATCCTGGAGCAACCTGTTTACCTCCTCAACACAATGCCTATGCTGCATCGGCACCTCATCCCATATAATCAAAGTCGCCTGTTTTATAAATTCAGCTTCTTCCTTTTGTTTAGCTATTGAACAAACACTGGTGATTGTTATATCTATAGGAATTCTGAATGTTGAATGTGCAGTACGACCTCCTTCCAAAAGCAAGGAAGCTATTCCTGGTATATGTAAATAGATGCAATTTAATAATCAAAATTAGATCAATATAAGAAATGATTTATAAACACAGAATATTAAGCAATGGGATATATTTACCGGACGATGCAACAGTCAAAACAATGTCTCCCTTCAAACGGCAGCTCGCAGCAATGGCGTTGTAGATAAATGTCTTTCCTGTCCCTGCACTACCATTCATAAAGAATTTAGACCCGTCTCTTTGCTCCACGGAATCTGTCACTTCCTTGAATGCCGAAAGCTGCTCCTCATTCAATTTAGCTATATTCTGCTTAAGCTGATCCGCATCTATTTCTTCCTTCATTTGCATATGCTCGCGTATGTAATGGTTTCCATAAAGATTATCACAATCAATCTCAGACTTAGGCATCGAGCTGAAATGCGCCATCTCCTTACCTCTCTCACGCAATAATTTTATCAATCAGTTAAAGTCCATAGTCTTCAATCTGCTCATCTATTGGTTCTAGGATGCCATACTTTCTTTTAATAACGTGATGTAAATCATCGCAGATATACACCTTGAATTCTTTCCATAACAATTCCGGTTCAGCTGGATTTCCATCAGACAAAATTATCTTAAAGAGGTTTCTCATCTGGCTTCCTACCTGAATAATTGATGCTTCCCTCAAACAATTTACAAATTCTCCGTCGCTCTCTAATAGCCCAAGCTCAACGCATGCTTTTTTGTAGGTTGGATGTAGCACGCCATTCACAGTCCTCAGATGATCGAACGACCTGGCGCTTGCCACAATAGTCAATAGCAATCTCAAGTAGAACAATTCACCAGCGTTCGGAGAGACAAAGTACATCCTAGCTATAGCAAACTGTTGTTTCCTTACTTCCCATCTAGATTTATCTGCTTTCCACACCATATGCTGCGGAAATTCTTGATACGTGTATGCAGGGGCATCTGGATTCTCATAATAGTACTCAAAGTATGCCATCAGTTTAGATTTATAATTTTCAGCTGTCTGTGTCACTCCTTCGGTCGATGCTTCAGATTCATATACAATTCTCTGCATACCTTTAAGGTGTATTGCCAACCTTTCCACGTGGGGAATTTCCTTGTGCATACGGTATCCAAAAAGATGCCAAACAGTTTCTGGGGGACCTATGTACCTTGAGTCAATATATATATCTGTATCTCATCTTCCGATCTAACTACAAATGTCGTTTTGTCATACCCTTTGTATATGTACTTGTTGATGTACTTGACCGCCCTTATCCCAGCACATATCTCGACGTTTATATGGCAATTAAACATCCGCAGCAGATGCGGGTTGTAAGGTACAACGTCAATGTTGGTTGCCTTATGCCCACCGCGAACAACCACCTTCACGCCGTTATTCCTGCGTCGATAAACCGTATACCCACCTCCATCCAAGCAAGTTGTATCATTATATCTCTTTGGATAATGTTTGATGTATTTTCCTTTTTCATGCAAGGAGATTCTTTATTCCTGTCACCACAGGGTCCGTGGACCATGCATTTTCTTACCGTATCAAACATGACCGGGTCACTCTGCTCGTCGGGAAATTCAGCTGACACGTATCTATCTACCTGGTCAACTGTACATATTTTCTGCGACTTCTCAAGATATATAAGTAAATGCATATGAGGCAATCCACGCTTCTGAAACTCAATGGTATACACGTACCCAACCACATCCCCAAACACCTTCTTTTCGACTATCTCATCCAGCAACGCCTTTCTTTTCATCTCAAATACTCGCGCAACTAAATCTGGACGGTCAGATGCAGTCTGGTGAGGATAAAGTGCTTCTTGTATCTCTGTCCAGTTTGGATTCGCCGTCATGGTAAGAAAAATATCTGGATGATGATTATAGCGCGTTATTGCCATGGAGTCCTGATAGATCTCATGCATCTGCCTTGGTCCTCCGGCATGCGTAGACGGAAAAACACATGGTGTACCCCCCTGATCCGGTGATATCCCATCCTCCTTCATCTTGATTATCGATTTGTAATTATCCGCATGCATCTTCTCCTGATTAAACCTTATCCATCCTAAACGGTTTTGTGCGGTCGAAGCGCATGCATCCACCATGAATTCCTGGAAAAGCTTACACCCCCTAAGAATAGTAGAGTATTCCAGCACGCGAGGAAAAAGATAATAACTATAAAAATCCATCAGGTTTAGACTTCTATTTCCAAAATCTTTAACGCTTTCCTCCCAGAGTCTTAATTCGCAGCTCCAACCCATCTCACCATAAGGAAAGAACAACACATAATGCAACGACGGATAAAGAGGATGGCATTCAGTTATCCTTGTCCAACTGTGACCCTCTTTTAGGTGTAATATAATATCGCGAGTCCTTTGTATGTCATTCTCTTTTTCAGGTACGATAACCGACACTTCCTCCACAGCCGGGGTGTTGTACCTTCGCTGGTCGGATTCTGAATTAAAATGCAAAAATACTTCTACCTTTTTACCGGGTTCATGTGGTATGCTCTCCAGTATCTCTTTCGCCTGAACGTACTTGGGATAGAGTCTATTGCTATCTCTCAACGTATCTTGTATAATACGTAGCACTTCACGTTCTAATTTGGGATTGTTCTGTTCTCGTATATGTAACGCTTTCTCCGGATCATAAAAGAATAGCTGTGAATAGCTTGCCTTATTCTCCTCCGCAGGTACCAAACTACTGCTATAATTCCGCAGCTCTCCATGTATTGAAAAATTTTCAGGACCACCTCCCTTCTTAGCTCTATTGTCATACTGGCACCCGAGACTCGTAAAGGCGTTGGCGGAATTAATTCTCCTTAAATTTTTCCTGAACATCTTTGAACTACTGTCATCCCCTTCAAACAGTTCCCTTATTTCCGAAGGAGGCTCACGAAGATCCGACAATCTAACTTTTCCCTTGCGGCAACATTTAGTAAAAACAGGATTTTTCAAAGAGGAATCGCTCCTGCGCTCTTCGATCCAGTGCAAAGCGCCGCACCAATTACACTTATGTTCCATCTTCCCCAGATAATGCCGACCCCGCGCGTCTTTTTGTAGTTTTTTTTGTAGAGGATGAAAGCACCGGAGTTTCATTCAGAAGTTTGTCATCATCTGATGGGTAGTAGTCACTGTAATCGTCAGGCGATGTATCCTGAGGCGGAATAAACCTGTTTAAAAATAACCACATCAAAAAGAGCTACATTTCTGTCTAAAGTTTAAAAAATTAATTTGAGCCATAAAATTAATGAAAGAATTAGTATAATTACATATCATCGTCGTTTTCTTGGGAGTCCTTTTTTGAACCCACGTGTATATTCACAGCTTCATCTTCCATAACTGCATGAGAAATTAATCGTTGGAACCAATAACTACGATTAAAATTGCACACACAAAAAATAAATAAACTAAGCTAAATATGAACATCAAAGTATTGTCTTAGATAACAAAAGTTCAGATATATCATTTATTTACCTGGTCACCACACGCGCATCACTACCCATATATCGTGCACGACATGTCGCTTCATCACCCTCATATTGACCACCGAGTGGATCCTCCACAACTTTTCTCATCCTAGTTTGCTTACGAAGCTATTACAAAAATAATCCACATTAATGAAAGCTCTGTATACTGTAATAAAACGACGTATTTTGAATTACTTACGATTCTGAAATAAAGGACTGTTCTTAAGTGTAACAAACAATCTTTAGGCTGCTATTATACTTCAAGGTTTAAACCTAATCTTTAGGATTTTATTATACTTTGTGAAAAAGCGGGGACCACCCAATATTTCGCTTAGCAATCTGTATGGACTAACTCCGATATACTTTGCTAGAGAATCAACTAGACATTCAGACTCAATCTAGATAAAAGTATCTCAAGGAGTTAATATCTCTCTCTTGATTTGATTTTTACTCAAGCTAAAAACAATAGCGAGTCTTTATCAAATACAAGGAATAACTTGGACGGTACCGAAGACCAATGTCCAAGTGTTAATCACTTGCATCGACAACCACAAGGTCGGATCTCCAATCGATTAAACTTTAACGCACAACCTGTATTATTTCAAATTATAAATATAAAAAATATAATGCGGAAATTGAAATTGAAATGACACAGGCACCAAAAGTTTTGTTAACGAGGAAACCACAAATGCATAAAAACCCCGGGACCTAGTCCAGATTGAATACACACTGTATTAAGCGCTACAGACACTAGCCTACTACAAGCTAACTTCGGACTGGACCGTAGTTGAACCCCAATCAGTCTCCCACTAATTCAATGTACAATTGTACTCCCTATGCCTCTGATCCCAGCAGGACACTGCGCACTTGATTCCCTTAGATGATCTCACCCACAACTAAGAGTTGCTGCAACCCAAAATCGCAGACTTGGTAATAAACAAATCTGTCTCACACATAAAAGTCTATCGAGGATAAATCTGTCTCCCACAAAAGAACCCTAGTTTTTGTTCCGTCTTATGAAGTAAAATCAAGGTGAACATGAACCAATTGATAATCCGGTCTTATATTCCCGAAGAACAACCTAGATTAATCAATCACCTCTCAACAATCCTTCTTGACTACACTAGCGGTTTGTCGAGGAATCACAAACAGTGAGACAGAGATGTTTGCGACTTCTTTATCTTGCCTATCGGAGAACTCTCACGATCTCAAGACAATCAATAGATTGTACTCGTATGATAGAAGATGCAAGATCAGATCTCACAACTAAGATAAAAGTAGTATCGGTCTGGCTTCACAATCCCAATGAAGTCTTTAAGTCGTTAACCTGGTTTTAGAGAAGAAAACCAAAGGTTAAAGGAGAATCGACTCTAGCGAGCGCACTAGTATCACAAGACGTGTGGGGATTAGTTTTGCAAAATGCTAGATGTCTCTTTTATATAGCCTTAAAATCAGGGTTTTGCCTTAGTTACAAAGCAATCCATATTCACTGTTAGATGAAAACCTGATTTAGATTCAAGCTAATATTTCTTAACCGTTAGATCGAAAACTTAGCTTGTCACACACACTTGGGTAGCCGTTTACTGGGTTTGTGAAAACCATGCCCAAACGTGTACGTGTATGTTGGTTCAACATAGTAACCCAAAAGGTTAACCACATGAGCAATTCATATTAACCTAGTTGTTCTTCACCATAACTAGTTCAATTGACTCAAATGAACTAGTTAGAGAGTTGTTCAATTGTTGTGAGATCTTATGTAACTACACAAGACACAACTGAAACAAAGATGATTTGGTTCGATTGAATCGGCTCATGAACTTTATAGCCACGGTTTGCATAAAGCATTCCTTAGTAATTTAAGTTTCATGTTCAGAGCACATCTTTAGATCATAACTACTTAAGCTCACAAACAAGTTCGCGGACTTAAGGAAACCGGTAGAGTTTTCCAAACTCAACAGAAAATCTCGGAAAAGAGACTTCCGCCAGTTCGCCGACTAGGTTCGCGGACTGAGTTCGCGGACTAAACACGCAAACGAGTTTTTGGAAAATCCCAGCAGAAATTCTCGGCAAGAGAACTTCCGTCAGTTCGCGGACTGAGTTTGCAAACTGAGTTCGCGGACTTGGCAAAGCCAATTCTTCTGGTTTCTCTCAATCAACAAAGTTCGAAAACTTCAGATTAAGGAATACATGATTATGTAATCTAAACTCTCATTCCAATCATTGAGACATTCTCAGAGGACGTTATATAGCCGTTATTCACAGATCGTTTCACGTCAGAGCAATTCTCAAAGTAATTGAAACTTTTCATGACTTTCGTCACTGGGTGAAGATAAACTTGATCAAAGCGAAACGCTTTACCAACACACGATTTCGAGAAAAAGATAAGTAGTTAATACTCAGCTCGAAATTTCAAATGTGTATGATCCAGTCTATATAGCATACAACTTTTTGTCTCATAAGAAGTAGGAGATATAATAGATACACTTTTGAGTGATAGATAAGTTCAAGTCTCCACATACCTTTTTGTTGATGAAGTTCCACGGTTCCTTGAGTAGATCTTCGTCGTTATATGATGAATCGCCGTGAAGTCCTTGAGCTCAACTACACTTTTCTATCCTAGTCCGAGACTTAGCTATAATAGACTAGAAATCAAGACTCATAGTTTTGATCACTAACATTGACAAACATGCTTGATATAGCAACGCATGCGAGGTCGACCGATCTATGCTCTAACAATCTCGACAAAACTATTAATACATGTGGAATACAAAAAAGATAAACTTTAGTGGCTCATATTCCATAGTCTAATCTTCAACGTTCCTTGAAATCTTCGTCCTTCCAAGTACTCCAATGATCCCAAAGGTTGTAAGTTTAGCACCACCGTTGTTGAAGATCCGTATCTATAACAATGAGAGAAATCGAGATTCTCGATCATTATTATACAGTGTCATAGTATCATTATGTAGCATCAAAGTCCAATTGCATCACGACTTTAATAAAAATACTATGGTGATATGTATCACTCCTCCTTAGTCAATACTCCATCTCGATCATGGAAACCACTCCCCCTTACACAATGATCCGAAAACCATATGTATTTGTAGTGTGAACTACATTATTTCTCCCTCTTTTTGTCAATAAAATTGGCAAAGGTAAAAGAACGGGATCATAATGAAATTTCCACAAGAGATATTTCATAGACTAAAAGAAAAAATACATACCAACTTAATTTAGATGCAATCATAAAGCCGAAGCTAAATGCATTCATCAAGGAGTTTTAAGATTCAAGATAACCCCTATAGAATTCCACAGCCGCACACCCCGCAAGATATTACCATTAAGCACAAGTTCAAAAGAACTCTCCCCCATTTAATGTCATTCCCGAAAGAACAACAAGAGCGACCTTAATTTCGAAAGAAAAGAAGGATTTTTTAATTGGACACCAAAAACCATGGAAATGATTTTCTATATCCAAAACTCAACCAAATTAATCACAAGTAAACCCAGATTAATTTAATCGGAATACACAACTAAATCAAACCACAAAAGTGATCAAATTAATTGATTTTGCTCAACATAAGAAAACTCACGGAGCTACGACTAAGATAACCACACGGAGATGACTACCTTAATCGTTCAAATACTCAACATAAGGAAAACCTTACGGAATATACGACTACATCAACCAATAGAACATGATTAGTATAGCCGTTCATATACTCAACACAAGAACTTGTGGAATATATGAAAAACTCAACTAGATTAATTGCAAGAGAACCTATAATTAATCTAATTGGAATACACAACCAAACTAATCACCGAAGCAACCAATTTAATTGTCAAAAGATTTTGCTCGATAAAATAAGACTTTCGGAGCAAATAACTAAATAACCAATCAAGATGATTAACTTAGTTCAAGAATGCTCAGCATTAGCATCTCATGGAACAACCAACAAGGCCAATATTAATCGACATAGTTGTAAGGTTCTCAACATAAGATACACAATGGAGCCTTCAGGGTAAAACATAACAAAATGGATCAATGAAGATCAGTACCGTGGATAACATACAAGGATCTATTCTATTTTCCATCACTATTTGCATAACGACATAATAGACTTTATCCTTGTCAAACAAAAGATTTCAACCTATTTTCCATCAATTAAATGACTGCTTAGGCATAACTTTTGTAATTGTCAAAATTCCATTCGTCCTTTCATCAGTACGAATATATATTTATGAACGACTTTACTTTTGACACAATATGGGACCTTCAAGTTCATGGACACAAACGATAAATATCCTATAAAAATATTGCAATACTTCAAAACAGATTAATACTACAATAATATCATCCTCCAAATATTTTTAGAATTTAAAAACCAATAAACCTAAAAAATAAACATAAAAAGATGAAAACAAAAATAGCTATGTGTAGTCACAATCTTCCCTATTCAAAACGCTAGTTATTCTTCAACTAATCCAAAAAGAAGACTTACTAGGTATCTACTAGTATGTAACCCGTGATACGCACCGGGGCTGGTGGGATCAACTGATTTAATGTGGCGGGGCTTCACCCCGCACCCGTGGTCAAATACATTAGATTTTTTTGGAACAATCTTTGATTGGTTTGATTTTTTTTTAAGGATAGGGAGATCTTTTGCCATTTAGGTATTTAATGATTCAAAATTGGTATTGTCAACCTAAATTTATGTATTAATTTTTTGGATCCATATTAAAATGATTAAAAAGAAGTTGACTCGGTAAACTTTGGATTTGAAAATAATCAAATTTTATATGCCTGTACTTATTTAAAATTGAACATAATTACATGTTTTTTTTGTCCAACCTTTTTTCATTAACAAATTTTCTTATCCAACGATTTTATCCGTAAATGTCTTGGATGATATATATATATATCATATCATATGAGTGTGAAAAGCAAGATGTGTGCATGCAGTGTTGGAGACAACTCTATTTATGTCGAGATTTAGAAGTCGATCAGCGTAACACTACTATGTTGAGTCCAGTTTTGTGTAGCAACTTACCAGCATTACATGTTTGTTGGTGGTATTTGAACTACTAATTAAATGTAGTTCCATGATTCGAATTAATACGCTTTATCTAAGATCGACACTGGTCCCGAGAAGGAACATTATGATAGCACTGTTAATTTTAAGATTTGAACCCATTTGGTTTAAAATTGACACAATTATTTTTTTGTTTAAATTTTTTCAACATTGCACTGTCAGGGAAAGATAATATATTTCAAAAGCGATGTGTTTAAAAATAAATACTCATGATATCTATAATCTCTATTAATAATTAAACACTTCATTAATTGCGTTATTTGTCTATCTCGACCAACGATGTGTGACATGTCAGGATCCCTATTCATAATCTCGACTTTGACATGTCATTGTCTTTTTCTATAGTGCATAGTTTCATTTTTTTTTACCAGGTCTTTCTAAATAGGTGTTTGAAATTGTTCCTTGTCAGGAGTTGTACTTACCCTTTCATTTTTGTTTATTAGATATGCTTTCTCCAAACAACGATCATAATAAAATATGTCATGTGCTTTTAAAGTGAGATATAAGAAGTTTCTTATTCCGAGTATGAATCTAGAGACCATTGATTTTCCTCTCCCAGTTAATATTTCTTCTACGCAGTCTGCCTTGTTTTTCTTCAAAACAAAAGTATTTTTTAAGAGATTACATTTTAATTTTTTTTCTTGAAAATTGCGCTTATTATAAATATTGCTCTACGTCTATCATTTAGTCCCATTATTGTGAATATACTGGTGTCTTTGCCATCTCGTACTATAAGTTGAAGAATGTAACATTGGGAATTCACCCTTATTTAGTGAGTAACTACTACTTACCCAGTCTACGCCTCGTTCCTTCATCAATGCACCTTCGAACATCTAGCAGGCAAAAATGGTTTCTATCCGTATCAATAAGAAAGCGCGATTATGCTCGCCAATCAATGGAGGGCGGGTGAGCTCTACCAATTCCACTTTATTCTTGAATGTAAGATTGAATTGGGTATTTATGTTGATAATCTTGGAGAACTACAGGCTTAATTTTTTAGAATATCATGTCTACAGAATAGAAATGACCATACTGGGAACAAAATGAGGACCTTGACTCCTTGAGATTAAGATGGGTTTGTACCCATAACATACTTCAAAATACTTAAACTTAAAGCCAACAAATTACATCCCTTAACATGAAATATTAACTTTTGTGGCTTTTTTTTTGGCACATAGTGTGCTCAATAATAAGGGAATATCATTCTAATTTCTAGGTGTTTATTTTTGTTCGGATATTTTCTTTGTCAATCGGAATATATTATGTACATCCTCTTTACCTCCTCTAAGAAAAGTGTTCAAACTGCACCGTTGTCTGTAGTCTCTTGAAAAACTGAAAACCATGAAACTGAAGTAAATAAATAGTCTGTAATTCCAAACTAACTCAAGAAGGATTAGATTAAACAAATATTCACAGGACAACTGAATTTGTTACAAAAATCTTAATCGTTTCCAGAAGGACATTACTGCTGTTGTTTTTCCAACAATTTTCCGATAGGTTTTTTTTATAAGAACCTGGCCATATGATCGAGTTAACGGTGATAAGAAATCATCTACCCGCCATGCGAAGTTCATGTAACAACTTCTGGACAGGGGAGGAGCCAGAAATCTAATTAAGGTGAGAAAAAAAATTCTAGGGGGTGCAACTATGATAAAATGGGCTTAAAAATCCAATTAAGTTGAAAAAATTGGTCTGAATTGGGCTTTGGAGCCGGTTAAGCATGGTGTGCAATTGGGCCCAAATAAAACAAAATACAAACATAAAAACTTTCATCAAGTCAAGATTATGATATAGTCCAGATGGTCAGTTTAGCATGTACCTCATTGTTCATTGGATAATATTTAACCACATAAATATCAACGGAAGCTATAAAATGATCATTATTGACTACATATCTCATATTAGTCTCCTAGGCATGTTTCCGAACATAATATTTAACTATATATCTGATAACATTTGTAGTCGTAATTAACTCATCATCATATGAGAAGAACCATAATTATCTTTTGTTTTACTGAAGACGTAAAAGTTAATCATATGATCAGATCCATCAATATCAAGTACCACGAATTATCATACAAATTGTACGTACTCTTTCTGCAAACCACGACAGTGTAATCACATCCAGAAAAATAGTTTATACTTCAGATTCATATGGCTGTGGCAATGTGTAGATACTCATGAAAATCATAATTGATTTGTGTTAGGATGTATTTGTCTAATCAAAAAGGCCTCAAGGGCAACAATATTAAACAAAAACACACTAACTAAATGAAGTTATGTTACTTGGTGTCTGTTATATTAGCAGGGATGAAGCCAAAAACATTTCTCTGGGGAGGCTAATTAACCAAAAAATAAATTTAAGGAGGGCTAATTAACAATTTTTTCTTCTAAATAATAAAAGTTCCAAAAGATTTATAATGAATCATAGAGAACATGGGAGGCGAGGGCCACCCCTGAACTACAATTAGCTCCGTCTAGCGCGGCCATGATGGGGTTGCAAGACCATAGAAGTATGTACCTGAATTCAAATTAAGATTACATCATTTACTTAACGAATAACAAGATTATCAAAAGTATACGAAGTTAAGGTTAAACCAGTCTGATTACAAAAATTTAAGCAGCAAGCGTAAGAAAATTCCAAATACCGTTCCAATGTTTCAAATATAAATCACATTTCTTAAATTCGTGTTTTCAGCAGCAACAATCACAATGGAAAATGGAGCAATAAATTGAACTTGAGCATTTCTGAACCCACACCACCTGAGAGTCCAAGAAAACACAAATGAATAAATGTATAGAAGATAGGGATAATGCAAAAGACCAAAATGTTTCTCTATGAAAGTTATCTATTTAACTTATATTGCATCTTCATTAGTTGAGTCTATGAATGAAGTATATTGCAGATTTAAACCCCGCCACTTGCCACAACCTTCCCTTACAAAGATTCTCATTACAAAAAGACACACTCTTAGTCCTTTAAGAAACGAACCTACAGGCCGACATAGGGCTCCTGGGGTGAAATTAATACAACTTCTTCTAATTTACTACATGCCACTTGGTATTAGGACAAATCTCGTGTCCACTCCCACCGTGCAGCATTATTAGCTTCAATTATGTTAAATGCTTACGGTATTAGGACAAAACTCGTGTCCACACCCACCGTGTAGTATAAGTAGCTTCAATTATGTTAAATTCTTACATGAGCTCAACAAAATCAATCAACTTACTCTTACTAAGCCGTACAGTTTAATATACAATTGTAAAAAAATGAAGAAAAAAGTAAGAAATTTTGTTCAGTCTGTCATTTGAAACATTTTCCCTACCATGAGTTTAAAGTGGAAGTAGCAGCTACACATACCTGAGATCATTAGAATACCTGCCACCGTGCCTTAAGCACCAGAAGCAAAAACAATGAATCTCCCTAAATCAACATATGTACCATTAATGAGATCATTAATCTCCCTAAAAAAAATTAAATTACACCTCAATACAAAATTTGAATTACATCAACTGACCTTCAACATCATACCACACCACGAAGCTATCTAAACGTCCACAATATCTAATCCTGCTGCATTCAAATGACTATATGGAATCAATCTAGCCAAACACTTCAATAGCTGGTCAGGACCGATATTCATAGCAATGCATTAGCTACAACATGTATAAAGTTTACTTAAAAAAGATTAGACATGTTATCGTATGATCGCTGTCATATGCGTCAAAAATAATTTCACTTTCCTAAAGTATATGATAAGAAATATTTCGTTTCCACATAGAGGCAATTGTAGTTATTATGTATTCAATTTTCTAAAGTAACCAATTGGGGGGATTTCTGATTTTTATGTAAGCAATAAAAGTAAATCAAAAGCAAAGTAATTGGAGAAATAATCAATGAGAGAAAGATATTGGTCAAAGAATTCACCTTCAATCTTAAATGACTGCTTGCATACATGATTAGAATTACAATTTAATCTCTTCATCATCAAAAGCCTAGAGTATCAAGAGAGCAAGATATTCAATTAATTTCCTAAGTTCATCAACACACACATTAGAGCTGCGTATGTGAATTCTACCTAAAGAATAACCTAACGCCTTGCGCTAATTAAGTTCAATTCCTAGGTGCATTAAGTTTTTGAAATAGGCTAATCAATGCAATTGTCATACATTGCGCATGACAATTCGGACAATGGTCAAACTCTACATATGATGACGAGAGTGTATCACTACAAACCGTAATCATATCATGCTACTTGCATTCGGGGTTGTCGCTCGATGAAAAACCCTAAAATAGCTATGGACAAGGATGCAAGTTCAATTAATTCGCCACTTAACTAAACGAACACCTAAATCCTATCACAATACATCAATCATGTGATTATTAAAAACAGTAGAGATTTGAACGATAATCAAGAGAGAAAACTAATGCATTAATTAAGCACAAGTTGTAGATATAGGACTACATCCTTAACCAATAATATAACATTTATCTACTCATAGCTATGGAGTTCATCACAAATATATTAATTGAATAAAAGAAGATGAACATAAGCAAACCCTAGTAGAATGGCCACTCTCCTCCAAAGCTCAAAGTAGATTACGTCCTCTCTCCAGGTTGTAGAAAGACTTCTCCTTTATAGCTCTTCTTGTTCCAAAATTAGGTCAGTCTTCAAAGTCCATTAGATAAAAATCCACCAAGCCCATATGTGAGAAAAACCCATGTAGAAATTATCCCAAAAATATGTCGCCGGAAAACTGGGTCCATCGCCGGAAGTTGCCCGGAAAATGTCCGGAGAAGTATCTCAGATGACCACATCTTTCTATACTAGCTCATTCCCAGGCAATCATTCACTGTATTGCCACCGTCATATCCCCAATAGTTGCTCAGCCCCATTACTTGCAACTGCACAACTTACAACTTTCTCTGCGTCCAACGTCTAAAACTGCAGCCATATTAGCTCAGCTACATCTTCTCAACCCAGCTGCCAACTTCTCAGACTCTAACCAACTGCAACCAACTACTCATTACCACTATGGCTGCAACACCATGGCATGTAGTAACACAACATCACCACCAATTCTATGTACTTGTTCATCCCTGCACTGCAGCTGCTACCAGTTCACTTCAAGTTACAACCAGCACCATTCTCCATTTTAAACATGGCTAGCTGCTACAGTCACGGATTATCTGCACTTCATCTCCCACATTTCTTAATTCTTCTTCTCTTGTTCATCACTGTAGCCTTAGCAACTGGCAATCAACTCAAAGAAACAACCAACCCATTTCTTCTCTACATCAGATTCACGACAAAACCATCTCAAAAACAAACCCAATTTCAGATTCAAAACAAACCCTCATCATCATTTCAATTTCTGTCTGAACCTCTGTAAATCTCAGTCTCTAATTCCTCTTCTCGATTCTTCAATCAACACAGAACATCACAGGTTCACACAACTCGAATACCCATTTTTCTGATTCTTCAACAGCTCAATCATCTCATTGTACTCTCCATTTCGATCTCAAATTCTCATTAAATCAAACCCTAATTCATCTCAGATGTCTTCTCTCAACCTCATAATACCAGAAGCAACAGCTCGTTTCACTACCACCAGTTTCATCTCTGAATCACTCGATTTCTCTGAGTTTTAGCTGTGCCGCCATTGTTTTCTCAGGTGGAGAAGAGAAAGAAAAGCCAATTATGAGAAAATGATTTTTTCTCTGAAGTTTAGGTCTTTTTAAGAATTTAGGTTGGATTTAACCACCCCAGCTCTGAGAACCCCAGAGTGTAAGCACCCAACAGTTAGATTCAGGCCACCAAATGACAGCCCCTTATCCTCCAATGTGCTCCCGATAACGCTTGCTTGTGCAACGACGATTCCGCCCTCTTGCTCCAAATGAACGCTATTTTCTTCTCTTGAATTCTTCCACCAAGAGCAGCCGTTTCTTACTTCTCATATCCACTTCTTCTCTACAATTTCTCTTCATCACTAAAGCAGTCGTGCTTTTCAGGCATATATTTGCATCACTAAAGCCGACATGCTTTTCAGACAAAAATTAAGAAATAGAAGCAAGCAACGAGAAATAGTTTGTCTCCAACATCATTTGCATCTTTTTGCCTTGTTCTTCTTCTTTTGTTCCAAATGACTCCAAAGTACCTAAATACTCAAAAACAAACATAAGATACATAATTTACAAGAAAAACTTAGCAAAGAAAGCATAAACAATAGATAAATATTAAGGTGTTTTAGACACCTATCAAATTCCCCCACACTTAGACTTTGCTAGTCCTCGAGCAAATCAAACAAAATAATTAAAAAAAATACATACAACTCCGTCTCGTCGAGGCTACGGTTACTCTTAGCATGAATAACAAGCCTTTGAACCTCTAGGTGTCCCTAGTGGACGAATTATAGTCTCGTGAAGGTTTACAAGAGGTGTACCTACAAAACCTTTACTTCCAAAATCCAACTACCTGTGAAAAGTCTAAAAATGAGATTAAACATTTTGTAATTGGCATACTATCAATGATTACAGGAGGAAGTACCCACTTTCAAATCCAATTCATAAGTTAGTAATATAGCTTTATCAGAAAGTTGAGCACAACCACAATACTCGGAATCGAATCAACCACAATCACATGAAAAGATTAAGAAGATGGATATAGAAAGTAGATGGTGGCGAACTGTTGACTAAGGTGAACGGTGTTTCCCATATCTGTCTGAAGGTCACTGCCATTGAGCTACTGGTCTGAATTCTAATATCAACACAGCTGGTATTTACAACCAGCACCATTCTCCATTTTAAACATGGCTAGCTGCTACAGTCACAGATTATCTGCACTTCATCTCCCACATTTCTTATTTCTTCTTCTCTTGTTCATCACTGTAACCTTAACAACTTGTAATCAACTCACAGAAACAACCAACCCATTTCTTCTCTACATCAGATTCAAGATAAAACCATCTCAAAGACAAACCCAATTTCAGATTCAAAGCAAACCCTCATCATCATTCCAATTTCTGTCTGAACCTCTGTAAATCTCAGTCTCTAATTCCTCTTCTCGATTCTTCAATCAACATAGAACATCACAGGTTCACTCAACTCGAATACCCATTCTTCTGATTCTTCAATAACTCAATCATCTCATTGTACTCTCCATTTCGATCTCAAATTCTCATTAAATCAAACCCTAATTCATCTCAGATGTCTTCTCTCAACCTCATAATACCAGAAGCAACAACTCGTTTCACTACCACCAATTTCATCTCTGAATCACTCGATTTCTCTGAGTTTTAGCTGTGCCGCCATTGTTTTCTTAGGTGGAGAAGAGAAAGAAAAGCCAATTATGAAAAATTGATTTTTTCTTTGAAGTTTAGGTCTTCTGTAAGAATTTAGGTTGGATTTAACCACCCTAGCTCTGAGAACCCCAGAATGTAAGCACCCAACAGTTAGATTCAGGCCACCAAATGACAGCCCCTTATCCTCCAATGTGCTCCCGATAACGCTTGCCTGTGCAACGACGATTCCGCCCTCTTGCTCCAAATGAACGCTCTTTTCTTCTATTGAATTCTTCCACCAACAGCAGCCGTCTCTTACTTCTCATATCCACTTCTTCTCTACAATTTCTCTTCATCACTAAAGCAGTCGTGCTTTTCAGACATATATTTGCATCACTAAATCCGACATGCTTTTTAGAAAAAAAATTAAGAAATAGAAGCAAATAATGAGAAATAGTTCGTCTCCAACAGCATTTGCATCTTTTTGCCTTGTTCTTCTTCTTTTGTTCCAAATGACTCCAAAGTACCTAAATACTCAAAAACAAACATAAGATACATAATTTACAAGAAAAACTTACCAAAGAAAGCATAAACAATAAATAAATATTAAGATGTTTTAGACACCTATCATCATACCGGTGTCTCTATGTAGCACAAAGTTCAAAATTGCGTTAACCAAGTTAACCTGTAATTTTAAGTTCATTTAGGCAAACAATTCGAGCGAAAGCAACTGTAGTTAATGACTACTAACATCCAACATTTAAATTGTAATAAAATAACATTCAAGCACTCTACATACTTAACTGAAACAGATATTAATCCAATCTTGATTAGACTACATAATGCTCAAAAACATAGAGTTCTAAGTTTCATGAATGAATACTATAACCTAAGGCAAGCAGAGATGGCTTTGCTATGTTATATATATAGCCATTGTAGTTAACGCGAAAAGAAAGAAGTCATATCACTGTAAGGTGGATCCATGGATTTAAAAGGAAAGATGCCATAATCAAGAATATGCTAATTTGTGTCCATGCCATGAACAATATATCATGTGCGCTGACAAAACAAACAGGAAAAAACAAAGTACACCATGTTCTGATTTCTGGTTTAAAAGTAATAGTCATAGTACCAAATGGAGTAATGTGTAAAATTGAAAGACCAATTTTAACAAAAGCAGAAGAAATCATATTTGAAACACCGAACCACTTAATAATTCAAGATTATCAGCTTTTAAATGGGGTAGTGTTTATTCTAAGTTATGTACAAATGATCGAGAATGTATTAACTACCGAACTTCAAAAATTTTCTGACCCACTTAAGAGTTTCGGAACTTGAAACACCCCTGGAGATTTCTAACTGCAAATTCCGCATCGGGGACATAATGGACATGCAGGACTCTTTAATCTGTTTAACTCCAAGACATTCTTAGTCTTACTATTATTTGGCTCTGTAGGTGTGTATATATATTCTGCTACTGGACAATGATTTATTTTTCTTAGATTGTGTGAATTAAATAAGTTTATACTTGATAGATGTTAACTATAAAAAGAGTAATGCAAAAGTAATTATAGACTTACTTCCGACACTAAATTTTTTCACCTCTAAGCACGCCACGTACAATTCTTGAAACCATGGTCAGATCCATAGTAATTGCATATATATGCAAGAAATGATTTACTGACTGTTCAAACAGAGCCAAGCGGAACAACACAGAATATGATCACCAGTAACTCTGACCAGTCGACATTGACATTGTTTGGTACTAAAGATATGATGAATCATACAAACCAAATATCATATGTATACGTCAGCATCCCCAAACAAACAACAAGAATGACCAGTTTAATTGCAACACTAAAATTTGTACCCAATTATCTAAGGCATTTCCATAAAAATATAAAATTGATACATCAGTTTTCCCAATTCAAAGATGATAGCTATTATCCACCTAAAATTCAGTAAATTAATGTATATGAGATGAGATTTAGCAAGAAAAAAAAAATTACCTTTGAGAATATTAAAGCTTGAGTTAACAATAATTCTCAACCCAAATGCTGCTTTTTCTTATGCCCCAACCTGCAAGCAATCAAGTAACTCCTCAGTTCATAGAGTATGCGTGTCAACCAATTAAAAAAATTGAGTAACAAATCCCAACAAAAAATCTCATGAAACCCTGTAAATACTCATAAGGTGCACTTGGATAATACCATACCTATGCAAATGTAAATCCATATTCTGATAATTTGATCGATGGTAGTCTAAACATGTTCACATAGCTACTCTGAAACCTCATCCTCCTATTTGATGTCTTTATATCAGTTAAACTCCAGGTTCCTCTCACCAATTGAAATATTAAAAACAAGTAAATTGTTGATACTCTGAACATTTTGTTGATATATGCTGAACTCACTCGTATTTTCTTTTGAATTATTTTCTTCTTCTAGAGAAGCTCTCACCATCAGTGGTCAAATCGGTGTTGCCATCCAGGTTCAGCCTTTATCCCCTGTTAATGAGCGACAAAGCCTTGTTTTCTTGCCAATTCAGGACCTAGATACATGCATTGAAGCTTCTTTATCTTCACCATTGTGTGCAAACCTTGAAATGTGGTCCTTGATCTCTTTCTGTAGTGATTGTGTGAGGTTTATTGATTGTGCGCATGCCCTTCCTGGGACAACAGAGATGACATTTTGCTAGACTATGGCTGGGTTTGGTAATGCCTTTATTTTTCCAAAAGCACTTTTAAAACCTATATATGTCAACAATTTTTGAAATTGGTGTTTGGTAAAAAAAAATTAAAGGGTTTTTTATCCAAAGCACTTCCCAAATTCCTTAACTTTTAGAAGCCGGGGTGGAAGAGCTTTTGAAAGCTACAAAAGCATAAGCTCTGGTCCCACCTAAAGTTAATGTTTAATTTATCATTTTTATCCCTATTTTATTTTATAAATGACAAATGTTACCCTTGAGTTTATATACAATCAATTTTTCATTTCTTAAATTTTAGTCTTTAATATCGTTATATTTTATTTTCAAACTATTTTATATACCATTTCATTTAATTTGTTAATAATAAAAATATTAAATAATCACCTTATTTTAGTTTGATTTTTGTTTGAAAATTATATACGTATTGGTTAAATAAATTAGTTTCTTTTTTAACAATCATATAATAGTGAAAATTAGTAAATTTGATATTATATATATATATATTTATATTTAATAGTAAAAAATTAACTATTTTTAAACCAGTAAAATTGAATAAAACAATTTTCAGAAATGTCTGTTTTTGTCATTTGCTACAACAACAATGGTTGAATATGATATTTTACCAAACACACTTTGATTTCTTTTTTAATCAATTTTAACTTTGATTAATTTTTTACCAAACGTCTAACTGTTTTTTCTCAACGCACAACACAACAACGCACATCAAAGAAGTGCTTTTACAAAAACCGCAGCAATACCAAACTAAGCCCATGTAACTCTCGTATTACCGCTTCACGGAGTGATGTCCGTGGTAAGCATAACTGGTTTCCTTTGAACAAATATCCATCTTGTGTATGATAGTCCAGTTTTGGACGTCCCTGTTCACAAGCTCCCCATATTTCCCCAAAGTCAGGGTCACCTTCATAACACTCCTTCACAACTTCAAACCCAACCAATTCAATTTTAAGTTCAGTAAGGTAGCTCTTCTGCTCAGTGCGTCAGCTACTTTATTTTGAGTGCCTGACTTGTGCTTCAAATTGAACGTGAATTTTTGGATAAAAGTAACCCACCTAGCATGCATGGGATTGACATTCTTTTGGGTGCTTAAATATTTCAGAGCTTGATGATCACTGTAGAGTATAAATTCTCTATGCATCAAATAATGCTCACAATGCTTCAAAGCCCTCACCACCGCCTGATTCGTATACAGTCCACGGTTGTCGTGACTCCCCCAGCTTCTCACTCATGTACTCTATTGGTTTCCCTTCTTGTGACAGTACTGCACCAATGCCCCTCATCGATGCATCGCAGTCAACCTCAAACAACTTTGAAAAATCCGGTAACGCCAACACGGGTGCGGTACATAATTTTTCTTTGATCAACTGGAAACTCTTTTCTTGCTCTTCCCCCCAAATAAACCGCCCCTTTTTGAGACAGTCCGTGATAGGAGCAGTAATAGCACTAAAATTGCGAATGAACCTTCTATAGAATGTTGCCAAACCTTGGAAGCTACGGACATCAGTTGGTGTCTTTGGAGTAGGCCACTCACGGATTGCACGCACCTTTTCTTCATCAACTCGTATTCCATCAGCTCCCACAACAAACCCCAGAAATAAGATGCTCTTCATCATAAAACTGCGCTTCTTAATATTCATATACAGTTTATTTTCTCGCAACGCTTCCATGACGGATCTCAAATGTTCTAGATGCTCAGCCTCCGACTTGCTATAGACTAAGATATCGTCAAAATAGACCACAACAAATTTGTCTCGAAATGGCTTGAGAACCTGGTTCATCATCCGCATAAAGGTACTAGGTGCATTCGACATTCCAAATGGCATCACCATCCATTCATACAACCCCTCTTTTGTCTTGAATGCAGTCTTCCATTCATCCCCTTCTCGTATTCGAATTTGGTGGTAACCGTTCTTCAAATCAATTTTAGAAAACACCGTCGCTCCGGCTAATTGATCTAGCAGATCCTCAAGGCGAGGAATAGGGAAGCCATATTTAATAGTGATTTTATTAATGGCTCGGCTGTCAATACACATTCTCCAACTTCCATCCTTTTTAGGAACTAATAGAGCCGGTACTGCACAAGGACTCATGCTGTCCCTAATAACCCCCTTCTTCAATAATTCTTCAACCTGTTTATGAAGTATCTCATGCTCTTGTGGACTCATCCTGTAATGAGCAAGGTTGGGTAGGCTTGCACCTGGAATAAGATCTATATGATGTTGAATATCCCGCAAGGGTGGAACACCACTTGGTAATTCAGCTGGTGCCAAGTCTTGGAATTCATCTAGTAAGGGCCTCACCCTCTCATGGGTTGATTCTGAATCTTTTCCCACTTTTTCTTTGAGGATCAGTGCAAGGCCTTTGTCTTCTTCACCCAAATGTTCTTGCAGCTCGCGACCACCCACTATATGAAAGATGTTTTTAGTTTCCATGTCACTTTCTTCTGGTGATTTTCGTTTACCTGGCATCAAAATAATTTTTGTTTTACCCCACATAAATTCATATGAGTTGCTCCTTCCTCTATGGACTGCATCAGTGTCATACAACCAAGGCCTACCAAAGATTAAATCACAACAATCCATGAGCTTATTTCTTTCCAATAGAAATAGGTACCTTGCACGTTTTAGTGACCCACATCTCTCCACCCCCTTTGATCCATCCGACCTTATATGGATTAGGGCGTTCTTCTTCTTCCAAACCTAGGGTTTTGGACAAACCTTTGGTTATCAGATTTTCTTCACTACCACTGTCAATAATAATACGACATAATTTTCCATTGACTACTCCTGGGATTCTAAACAATTTCTTCCTTTGATCACCATCAGTATTGTCAATTAAATAAGAACGATGAACAACAAAAATCTTACCCAGATCTGGCATGGGTCGATGATGATCCTCAATCTCGATTGCCTTCTCATCTATCAACTTTCGATCCATGCTTTCACGAACTTTCAATAAAACCCTCAGAGGAATAACGCAGGAAAAGCCTGCTCTGATACCACCTGATAAGGCACAACGGAAGCAATCGAATAACAACTGACCACACGGAGAATCCACTCCGTTAAGTAAATGATAAGATCTTCAATCCAGGAGATAAACAAACTAAATTGATAATCCAATCAATGATAAACACTCTGAAAGAGTTAGATGACAACTTTGATAAAGTTTTGTTTAATAGAAATGAGCTAAAACCAAGCTGAAAACAAAATGACAAAGTCCAGGGCTTTATAAAACCCTCGCGACCTAGTAAACAGGAAATAAAAGATTCTTAAGATAATAAACGAAAACAAACACGCCCTTCATGCAATACGTCCCGTATCAGTTACCCATTGAAACAAACTAATCTATCACGCAAATATCCACCAGATAACTTACAGAAAGCATTTTCTAATTTAGAAGATGTAGCATAAAGTAAAACTTTAGTTCAACCTTGCATGCATCTTAGACCCTTGAGCAGAAGTGAAACCAACACCTTTCTTAACTAAGCTATTTTCTACAAAAAAAATTGGAGTCCACTCCTCTATGCAAAGAATGCACACCTGACTGTATCTTATTCCTGTCGCATTACCTCATATTCAACATGAAAAAAATAATCAAGCAATGGCTTACAACAAAAGTAACATTTGCAGACAAACAGAAAAAGAATGAGAAGCTGTATGGGACACTCTAAATAAACTGAAGATATAGTCAAAACATCATACAGTAATGATGAAAAAAACTGTATGGGACACCTGACTGTATCTTATTCCCGTCACATCACCTCCTATTCAACATGAAAAAAATAATCAAGCGATGGCTTACAACAAAAGTAACATTTGCAGACAAACAGAAAAAGAATGAGAAGCTGTATGGGACACTCTAAATAAACTGAAGATATAGTCAAAACTTGTAATGACTTATTTCGAAAAAGAACACCCTTGATAGGCAGAAAACAATGGGGAATAAGTAATAACACTTAATAGAAACGAAATAATTACAACGAAAACTGATAAACCGAAAGAGATTGAAAAAAGAATACAAGACTTAAAAAAAATGCTACATACTGAATACACCAATTAGTGAAGGCAATGAATTTTATAACGCCAAATCCTGCTTAAAGATACCATGCAAATTGGAATTCCCTATATACGAAATTCCACGATTTCTGCGTGTACCTCTGCTTAAAATACCTTGTTTCGTTGTATTTATGACCTCAAGCGTCAAGATAATTAAAAGACCAGAAAGATACGATAATTTATCTTAAACATCACGCATAAAAACTAAGAAGATTAAACAAAGATCGAAAAAAAGAATATTCAATTTAAAGAGAAACCTAAAGTTAGTCAAACACACCTATGAAAAGGCTTCTCTGGAGCATCAAAGTCAGCTTCATAATGTGGTTTAAGAATCTTGTTTTCCCATATTGAGCAGCAACATGAACTTCCTGGTGCACAAATAATCAATCAACTCATCTTCCGAGCCAGATATACTTGACATATCATCGTAATCTCTGAATAATAATTCATCAAAATCTTCCTCCTTTATTGTATCTTTTCCTCAAATGCTTAATTTTATCTGCAAAAAGAGTGAGCATATTGCTAGAAATGCACAGAACCATGATTGTACTGTATACTAAAAAAAGGTATATCATCATCGCCGATCTGTATATCACAGTAGTTTTCACAACATGATGACAGAGGTACGCTGCGATATGAATAAAGCAGGAGTTGGCTAAAAAAGCATGTTGAGCTAGCATATCTATATCCCCAACTGGTTAATACCAAAACCAAGGAAAAACTCAATTTCAGAAGTATAAAAAGCTTACATGGTGTTATTTTCAATCTGTGGCAACAGTTCATCCTGAAAGGTTAGAGATTGTGTGACTATGCTTAATAGAAAACCTAGGTCATTCTCTACTCCACCTGTTTAGGAAAAATTTGAAAAAGGTTCAAACGAAGAGATGAGGCGGGAGAGGATATTCAGGCATATTAGGCACCAGCATGTGAGTTTCGTATGAGATTATTGGAGTCGATCAAGAAAATTGAGTCACCGAAAAAGAAAAGAGAATTCGAAAGAGGTGACGGAGAGGAAAAGCGGCGGTAGATAATTAAGGGAAAAAAGGAATTGTGACACACTTATATCAGGAAACGTAAGAATTAAACAGGATCTGATTACAACTTATGAGAAACTGAACTCCGCGAATCCAAAGAACGTGAGAGGCTTTGAAGTGCAGCTACAACTATCCACCATGACTACTTCTGTATTACATAATTTCAGCTGCAGAAATAATGATTACTTCTGTATTACATAATTTCAACTATCCACCATGACAACTATCGACCATGACTACAGAAAAACCAAAAATAAGTGTTTATCACATTGATTTGGGTTATTGATATTAAACCCAAAACTCAAAACATAAATAATGATTGTATAAAATACATTAAACAAAATCAATCAAAGTATCCAGTATTAGGGTTCACACCTGCATGACCAACCTCGAGAGCTAGATTTTCGAGAGAGTCGACAATCAAACTGAAAAATCAATCATACGAAGCAACGTAACAAAATCAAGGAGAAGAATTTCTTGGGCTTGAATTCTTAGAGAACTAAGAGAAAGAAGAAAATAAATTAAATATTAAACTATCGATCAACGAAATCAAAATCAAAAACGTCAAAGAAAAAAAAACAGTATACTACATGAACCTCAAGAAGAAAGAGAAGAAAAGAGAAAGAAGCTTAGGGTTATAGCATAAGATCGTAAATATTTGGTAGGATTGGTAATATGTCTTCGTTAATTTACAAAGATATGGAAGAAAATATCTTAAAACGGAAATCATAATCATCCTTCCTTAAAAAGAATATATATTAATAGAAATCTTAAAGTAAATACTAAATATAAGACGAACCTTAGAATACAATTCCACACTTAAAATGGAAATCCATATTTAAACGGAAAAGTTATACTTTTGTGACTTTGTCGTCTAAATTAGGAGTCCTAAATTAGTTTCTCAAAGTACACCTACGTTTATTTTGGAGTTTTAGGATGCAATTATGTTCTTGCAGAATATATATATCAAACCAACATAAATATAGCAGCCTGATTATATTCTTTTCAAAAATATATCAAAACTAATTTAAAAAGAATAAATAAATAAATAAATATATCTCCAAATACAAATTCCGGTTGGAAAGTCTATTTCTAGCAGTGGCTGTGCCACAAATCTGATGGTCTCGACTTTATTAAAAAGATGTAAACATGGTGTAAGAATATGAATAAAATATCAACCAATCAGAATCAAGAGTTTCGTCTACCCACCACAAAAAAAAAGGGTGGACGCAACCACTAAATCTGGAGCATCAGATAGAATCTATTTAATTAGAAATTGACGGCGACGATATGTAAGGGGGCTAACTTTGATTTCAGCCAATCAGGAGCGAGGGTTTTGTTCACCGACCAATGGGAGGGGAGGTAAGCGTAACTCTCGACGTGGTGTGAGAGATGTGATTGGGTGTTTAGGTTGTTGATACCTCTTAACAATCATTTCACTCACCTTGAATAATCTTCTCGTATTCTCTATATTCTTCAAGCTCATCTTCGATTAGGTCAATCCTGGATTCAAGACTATCCATTTTCTCCTCAAGTTTTTTGGAAGAAACTTCAAGTTCATTTTTCAGAGCACGAACTTGTTCCAAGACGAGATTCATGGTTAAAGAGAGCTTATCAAACTGAGAGACAGTAGGGTTCTCATCAGAAGAAGAGACATGTTTGTCGTAGCACGTCTCATTGTCAGAAGAATCGAAACGAATCTTTTTTGAAGGAAAAAGAACTGTCCATACATCACTTTCTTTATTTGAAAGACTAGAGGAGGACATGATAGAGAAGATGAAATGAGAGTGTTGAAGAGGTAGAGCTTTTAAAATGAATACAGGTGTAGAATTCCCAGAAACACCCTTTTTACCAAATCCTAACAGAAGTTGGTTATCCAAAAAGCTGAAGCCGTTCACGAACAAGACCCGGTAAAAGCACAAACAGAAAATAACAAGATTATATTACAGTCCTCTTGTATATTATGATTCTTGTATAAGAGGAAGAAAATACACGAATCATTTTTCAACAAGATTACTGAGCATAAGGCCTCCAATCCAAGGTTGGACTGGGATAATCTTTGCAAAGAGAGAAACCACCCATTCCACTAGTTTTCTGCTTATCTATTTGAAAAGGAGAGTTATGAAGAACTTTCCTATCCATTGTAATCACAACTTTAAAAAACTTGACTGCAGATCTTTGCAAATCCTGCATCATTTTTGAAAACACCTTTTGATGAAAGGTAGACTTCCTTTTATTTTTCTACATATAATGGTTAGTCGGGCAAGACTGTTTTTGATTGTTTTGCTAAGATGATCCCGAGAAGAACTCAAATGAACAGAGAGATTTGGTAGAGCCTTCTCCGAGAACCTTCTGGAGTTCAACACAAAATCAGGAGAGGTTTGCTGATCCCACTCATGAGACACAGACGGATATGTCATGAAGGAATTATGAGAATGATTTTCAGCAAAATTACTGTGAGAGCAATCATAGATTTTCTCAGGACAATAATCAAGAGTATTCATCCATGCTTTAGTTATCTCTCTTACCTCCGTTTCTGGATCTTTCGAAGTGACCTGAACACTTTTATAGCACGTGAGACCAGTTTCATTTGTACGGCTTTTCTGGATATTCTTATCCTTTACATTGACTAACGGAGTTTCTTTTTGAGACTTTCTTTTACTACGTCTGAGTATTTTCTTAAGTTTTTGTATAAACAGATACAACATAGAAATAAAGCAATTCTCACTTTTCTTGTTCGTCAATTTAGGACGACAGGTCTTACAATCAGGAGAAGTGACGTGATTGCTAGACAATAGATGGTCACCTCTTGTCATGTATTCGCGATCGAAAATTCTAAGTTTTCCGACAAGTGTGTTTCGCGAAAGAGTATTAAGGTTATTTCCCTCAACGATGGCATGTTTTTTGGACTCGTATCTGGATGACAGCGATCGGAGGATTTTCATCACAATTTCCTTTTCAGGAATGGTCTTACCCAATGCACATGATGCATTAACAATTTCAGGTAGTTTGTGATAAAAATTGTCAAACGATTCTTCTTCTGCCATATTAAGGTCTTCACATTCGGAATTAAGGTTTTGAAGCCTAGCTTCCTTTTCACTGGGGTTACCTTCAAATATGCTTTCCAAAGTATCCCAAGCTTCTTTAGATGTCGTGCATAAGGCCACATGATGTCGAAGATTTGGGGTAATAGCATGCAGGATGGCGTTCAGCCCGTCGGAGTTTTGCGTTGCAACAATTAACTCGGCATCATTATACATAAGAAATTCTTTAGGTACAAATGCATCTCTTTCCATAATAACGGGAGTTTCATAGCCATTCACAACATAGATCCATGATTGGAAGTCACGGGACTGAAGAAATGTGCGCATAACAACTTTCCACCATAGATAGTTTGAGTCATCGAAGACTGGTGGTACGTTTACAGAGATAGCACTTCCGTCCATAGAGTCAGATCGCTACAAACACAGACTGATGAGGTCTTTAACGTGTTTGCCCGCTCCGATACCAATTGAAAAAACGGGGGTCTAACAACACCACCCAATATTTCGCTTAGCAATTTGTATGGACTAACTCCGAAATACTTTGCTAGAGAATCAACTAGATAGTCAGACTCAATCTAGATAAAAGTATCCTAAGGAGTTAATATCTCTCTCTTGATTTGATTTTTACTCAAGCTAAAAACAATAGCGAGTCTTTATCAAATACAAGGAATAACTTGGACGGTACCGAAGACCAATGTCCAAGTGTTAATCAATGAAATTGACAATCACAAGGTCGGGTCTCCAATCGATTAAACTTTAACGCAGAACCCGTATTATTTCAAATTATAAAGATAAAACAATATAATGCGAAAATTGAAATAACACAGACACCAGAAGTTTTGTTAACGAGGAAACCGCAAATGCAGAAAACCCAAGGGACCTAGTCCAGATTGAATACACACTGTATTAAGCCGCTACAGATACTAGCCTACTACAAGCTAACTTTAGACTGGACTATAGTTGAACCTCAATCAGTCTCCCACCGATCCAAGCTACAGTTGTACTCCTACGCCTCTGATCCCAGCAGGATACTGTGCACTTGATTCCCTTAGCTGATCTGACCCACAACCAAGAGTTGCTGCAACCCAAAATCGCAGACTAGATAATAAACAAAACTGTCTCACACAGAAAAGTCTATCAAAGGATAATCTATCTCCCACAGAAAAACCCTAGGTTTCGTTTCGTCTTAAGATATAAAATCAAGGTGAATAGGAACCAATTGATAATCCGGTCTTATATTTCCGAAGAACAACATAGATTAATCAATCATCTCTCAACAATCCTTCTTGACTACACAATCGGTTTGTCGAGGAATCACAAACAGTGAGACGAAGATGTTTGTGACTTCTTTATCTTGCCTATCGGAGAACTCTCACGATCTCAAGTCAATCAATAGATTGTACTCGTACGATAGAAGATGCAAGATCAGATCACACAACTACGATAAAAGTAGTATCGGTGTGGTTTCACAATCCCAATGAAGTCTTTAAGTCGTTAACTTGGTTTTAGAGAAGAAAACCAAAGGTTAAAGGAGAATCGACTCTAGCGAGCGCACTAGTATCACACAGACATGTGGGGATTAGTTTTGCACAATGCTAGATGTCTCCTTTATATAGCATTCAAATCAGGGTTTTGCCTTAGTTACAAAGCAATCCATATTCACTATTAGATGAAAACCTGATTTAGATTCAAGCTAATATTTCTCAACCGTTGGATCGAAAACTTAGCTTGTCACACACACTTGGGTAGACGTTTACTGGGTTTGTGAAAATCATGCCCAAACGTGTACGTGTATGTTGGTTCAACATAGTAACCCAAAAGGTTAACCACCTGAGCAATTCATATTAACCTAGTTGTTCTTCACCATAACTAGTTCAATTGACTCAAATGAACTAGTTAGAGAGTTGTTCAATTGCTGTGAGATCTTATGTAACTACACAAGACACAACTAAAACAAAGATGATTCGATTCGATTGAATCGGCTCATGAACTTTATAGCCACGGTTTGCATAAAGCATTCCTTAGTAATTTAAGTTTCATGTTCAGAGCACATCTTTAGATCATAACTACTTAAGCTCACAAACAAGTTCGCGGACTTAAGGCAACTGGTAGAGTTTTCCAAACTCAACAGAAAATCTCGGCAAAGAGACTTCCGCCAGTTCGCCGACTAGGTTCGCGGACTAAACACGCAAACGAGTTTTTGGAAAATCCCAGCACAAATTCTCGGCAAGAGAACTTCCGTCAGTTCGCGGACTGAGTTTGCAAACTGAGTTCGCGGACTTGGCAAAGCCAATTCTTCCGGTTTCTCTCAATCAACAAAGTTCGAAAACTTCGGATTAAGGAATACATGATTATGTAATCTAAACTCTCATTCCAATCATTGAGACATTCTCAGAGGACGTTATATAGCCGTTATTCACAGACCGTTTCACGTCAAAGCAATTCTCAAAAGTAATTGAAACTTTTCATGACTTTCGTCACTAGGTGAAGATAAACTTGATCAAAGCGAAACGCTTTACCAACACACGATTTCGAGAAAAAGATAAGTAGTGAATACTCAGCTCGAAATTTCAAATGTGTATGATCCAGTCTATATAGCATACGACTTTTTGTCTCATAAGAAGTAGGAGATAGAATAGATAGACTTTTGAGTGATAGATAAGTTCAAGTCTCCACATACCTTTTTGTTGATGAAGTTCCACGGTTCCTTGAGTAGATCTTCGAATATGATGAATCGACATGAAGTCCTTGAGCTCAACTACACTTTTCTATCGTAGTCCGAGACTTAGCTATAATAGACTAGAAATCAAGACTCATAGTTTTGATCACTAACATTGACAAACATGCTTGATATAGCAACGCATGCGAGGTCGACCGAGCTATGCTCTAACACTTTGACTTATAATTTATTGTTGTCTTAATCTTATTCTTTAGCATACGCTGAATTCGTCCATTCTCTTTGCTATACAAATATGTTTATGTACTGTGACTTTTAGCTGATATGGGATGATAAACATGTAACAAAATGGATGTGGACTTAAAATTTGTAAATAAATCTCACCATTTTATTTTGTTTCGATGTATTTCCACCAATAGAAACGCCACCTTGTTGTTCCATCACAACTTTTTTCTTGATTTGTCCACGTCTCAAAAGTATACTATACTTTTCTTCATCGGTTAGAGAAGCATACTGCAATTTTGTTTTTTGTTTTTTTTTTTAAAAGGAGTGATCAAACAGAACAACTAACGTAAAAAAAAAAAAACTATTTAAAACTCACCGATGTTTCTGGCTGCACACGCACGCGTGGTTTGGGATCGAAATCCAATTTTTGAACTGTGCTAGCATCACTGCTAGCAGCCATTCTTTCCATATCTGCCTTCTTTTCTCTCGCCCACCGTGCTTTCTGGGCTACAAAATGTGTCTGAAAGTTCAAAAGGTAAAAATACACAATGAATTAGATAACGTGTGTGCATAACATATTTTACATTTGAATCCACACATATAAAATTCTCACCTAGGATACTTGTTTAGTGCTTTTAACTTTCTGCACTGGTTCCTTTTTGGATGCTTTCTCAGCCTTTTTCTGTTCATTATACGCCTTATTTCTCCTAGCCTGAATATCAGAAATAAAAATAAATTAGAAGACGAATTTTTAAAAACTAAATCCACACAAGCAATAATATCAATCCATACCTTACATCCCTCGAGTATGTATTGTGTGCAAGGTTGTTGACTAAAAAGCTGGAAAACGAAAAAAATATATTTACTTTGGCATATACACAGAAAATTCTAACCACATAAACTGGAGCTACATTTACAAATTCACTTTTCACCTGAGTTTGTCTTTGCTTCTCCGCCAGTACACGCTGTCTAATACAATATTATCGCTTTGTGTTTGCTGACGCATTAATTGTTCTATAGTCTGAGGTTCTCCTCCCAAATTAACTTCTCCAACACAGACAACCGACACCTGAAATATAGAAAAATATAATATAACACAACCATCAATAACAATTTAACCATTAAATGTTGCTTTCGACATGGCTTAGATCTTAATTATTACAGTAAATAAATAACGTACGAACCTGAGCATTTATTGGACTATTGATATGGTCACCTTCCCGTTGTTTTATTGCTTTTCCAGACCCTTCGCTGCGAATATTTAATAATCCTTTACGTTCTTTTTCACGCTCTTGTTCCTTTTCGTTCAAACGACGCTGATGTTGACCCTCCACTTTTCGAGCATGAGACTTGCAGCCAAAATATAATCAACTTTTAAACACAAACCATTCTTTCATCTATACACACATGTTAATTAAAAGAATGAAGCCTTACCTTTGTCCTTTCTATTATGAACTGATTTTCAGGCCGTGCTTTGAACTGTAAAAATAAAACAATCTATTATAAATAATCAAACACGTTAATGTATATAAAAAAAAATCAACAATAATAATATTGTTCCTCACCTGCTCCCGCGCTAATTGTTCTTTTAAAACACGCTCGTTGTATTCCCGTTGTTCTCTTTCTCGCCTAATATTCTCCTCTGCTCTAGCCTGCAATGAGTAAGTTTATAAACAATTAACAGTAATGTAAATACAAATAAAATCTCCCTTGAATATTAATGACAACCATTATATATTTATAAAGTACCTGTCGTTCAATTTCAAGTTGTTTTTCAAACTTCAACCTTGCTTCGCGCTCCTGCTGCTCCTTTTTTTTCCCTGTCACTCTACCTTTGCCTCTCCCACCTTAACTTCGCAGCCACATACCTTGCCTGCAATACGCATAAGATTTAAATTAATCAAATACATTGCTATGACAAACGATGTAAACAATCATATTTCGGAACATACATTAATGGTTTGTTGTCCATCCTCGCCAGCCTGCGATGATGTTTTCTTCTGCCGCTTTGAAGAACTGATACATAAATATATTCATTAAACGTACTGATCAATAAAAACGTTACAATTCAATGCTACATAATCAAAGACTAACCTCATGGTGTTTCAAACCAGTTAGATTTCGTCTGTAAACGTTTGCTAGACCAAAAACTCTGAATTGACAATGAAGTTATTCTTCTGTTGTGATGCTGTATAAATTTCACCTATATTATGACTGTTTAGCACTCTTATATAGACATAAATCAGCTTATATTAAGAAACCTAGTTGTGTATGTACTTTGGAATTTTCCAGCTTTAGGAAACTGAATTTCGATAGGAAACTGCTTTCCGTGCATCACGAATTGGAATTTTCCAGGTTTAGGAAACTTCTTTCTGTGCATCATGAACTGCAACGATTCGCAATATGTGTAGAGTGTTTGTCTTTCTATGTAAACAATTTCACCAGTTCCACGTAATATCTTTCCTGCGATGTAGTTATTGGTCAGTTCCATAACAGCAAGAATGTCACCTATCTTGGCTATTGGTTCATCCAATAAAAATATGTATGAACCTTGGACCCAATATGTAGTTTGATTTTGCGCTGTGGTAAGCCTGCAAATTTCTGGACATCTAAGAATTCAGCTGGAAATCCTACAACCAGTAATCTGTGAGGATGTTTTAGCTTCAGTATATCTTCGCCAAAGTATGTTAGTTCCTTTAATTCTTCGAAACCATCCCTTCCAAACATGTGTTCCCAATCAAATATTGAATCGTCCCAAGTCTCCATAAGATCCTTCATAGCTGGTGGCAAGTTTTACTGGCAAGGAAGATACACATTAAATACAATAGTAAAGTTGGTTTCAAACAAGAAACACTTTCTAAACGTTGTATGGGAATTTTAAAATTCTAAATATTGTACCTCATTGTAAGTCAGGTTGTCCTCTATCCAGCAAAACTCAGAAACTTTTTTCAGAGTATTATTGTTGGCAAACCAAGATTGTTTAGCTTTTTAGGGTTTTAAGGATGTGGCTTCAGCTCTTTAGGATTAGATGCTTCGTTTTTGTCTATTTTAGTTATCAACAAATCTATGTCTCCTCCTGATTCGTATGCTGCTATATGAAACCAAACATCCATGCCTATGTTCATCTGTTATGATCAATATGAAACCAAACAAATAGCTTGATAATATGCTTAAATATACCAAAGAAAGAGCATGATAATGAAACCCTAACTATAACTAAATCATAGTTGTAGTTTTGATAGATTTTTTACTAATTGGCAGAAGGTATCCAACTCATAGTAAAAGGCTTCGATACATAACCATCCATTCCCCATTCCATACATTTCTCATGTGTTGCCTGGAATACATCAGTTGTCATGGCTAGTACTGGTGTGTGCCAGTTTGGAACATTCCCAAACATCTCTTATCAATAATAGTCTGTATTGGACCTCGGTAACCATAGAGGACTGAATCTGGTGTGAATCGAACACACAACCTTCTGACTTGGTGTCAGACGCACTACCATTGTGTCACAGACTCATATTCATTAATGTACGGTTTTAACCATGGAAGTCTATTAAATTAATTTATAGTGGCTGTGTTTGTAATGTTAAATTAAGATTCTGTTTGGTAGTACTCACCTATAGATGTCTTGATTACAGAATACCAAGACCAACATGCAGAACCACATTGACACTGTCATCCTACATAACACCATACACAAAAGACAACTGATTCATGTTAGTGTTTTTCCCAAAGCCATTAAGTGAATGCAGGGAATATTAGTGACAGTTAACTCTGTTTGATACTAATGATCAATTTGTGTTTGTATGCAAGATAAACTGGAGGAGGAAATACTGGTAACTGTTAAAGTGCACAATATGAGTAGCATTGAGATGGGATCCTGGAAAACTGGGTACCTATTTCAACGATTTTTAATCCCAATTGAAAGATTGGCACATGCATATTTATAAATGGTAGATATAATACACACCAGTAAGAGAGAAACACAATTAATATTTTCCATTATGTATACAAAACTTCACATTCTCATAAGAGAAAAAGCTGGATCATAACCTGATAAGCTTCTCAGTGGTACCTGTTGCCGAACTTACTCCTCTTTGTAAAAGTTTTCCTTTGTTTCAGTTTTCCTTCTTCTAAACACATTCGAAACATAATAAGTATCAAATATTTAAGAGAAGTCAATTTAAATCATGTAATTTGCTTAAAATAAATTGCGGAATAGGCAGAAGGGATGGATACCTTCTTGACCTTTTTATGAAAGGTGCAGGCGAAGCCTTGTTGGCCATTGTAGCAATATTCAACTCCAATTGAATTCCAACTCGCAACATAATTTATAACCTGAAATCACAGAAGCAAATCGAATATGCAACGACAAAAAGAAGAACCATGAAAGAATACGTGACATTTTTTTTACTTGTCGGATTTTGCTTCCACACATTAGTCCCCAGGCAAATTATGCTTTACTGGAGTTTTCCTTCACATACAAACCAATTAACATGCAATTATAGTGAAGTTCACTACATTTGAAAAGAAATAGTAGAGGAACAATAATCTTTACTTGTGGCAACCCAAGTCGGTGCAATCACATGAGATAGCCGGTAGAAGGCAAACACAATTGAACATCTCATGGCCTCAATTTAAACAAAACTCATCACAGCAGCGACTCTCAGAAATCCACAGGAGAGACAAATATGCTAGTTCCGAAGGGTCACGAACTGAATCAGATTAAATTTTCAGGGGTTTCCATATGTTACCCCTCTTCGTCATCTTTCCGATACGCAAAAACTGATCAGATTTTTGGCATCAGTTGATGCCCTGTAAACAGAAATTCAGCACGATTAATTCGAAGAAACCTAACCATTATATATACAAAAACTGAACTGGAATAATAACAATGGAGGCGATGAATTTATCTGGAATAATAACAATGTCTCGGAAAACCCCTAATTATAAAATCCTGAGAGTAAGAGAGTTTACCCTGATTAGAATAAGAGAGAATCAGGTCACAGGGTCCTCAGTGTCTTTAGGTTTTGAGATGTTAGTAAGCTCTCGAATTGGAATTCCAGACT
Source organism: Papaver somniferum (assembly GCF_003573695.1). Taxonomy (NCBI): domain Eukaryota; kingdom Viridiplantae; phylum Streptophyta; class Magnoliopsida; order Ranunculales; family Papaveraceae; genus Papaver; species Papaver somniferum. The sequence continues at coordinate 77,129 of NW_020645971.1, forward strand.
TTCGATTAAGAAGTTCGAGTAACTATCTAGCAATGTTCAATTTTGACTGAGAAGTCGCTTCCACTGAACTGTAAATCAATCTTAATAAGCAAACAATCAGAATCAGAAGCAGTAAAAATAGATCCTTGCAAAAAAAAAAAAAAAAAATTCTTCTAGCCAAATAATCAAAAGCAGTAAACAAACAGAATAATGACGCATAACAATCCTTGCAAACAATTAAGCTTTTCTATTTTGTGTAAAATTGATCAATCAGTACCAAACAAAAATAGGACTGATTTCTAGGTTTAGGGTTCGTACCTAGAGCTAAGAGAAAACAAACTGTATTAATCAGTGAAACAACCGATTCTCATGGCAAACCAAATCAGAGAAAAACAAAAAGAAAAAAATACCTTCATCAATGAAACCCTAGGTTTCATATCCTGAATTCATCACAAAATCACCACCAAAATCTCTCCTTGCCAGTGATAGAAACCCACAATTTGTCTGAATCACCATTGCTGCTCGAGAAGGAAAGTAGATGAAGGTGACGGGAAAGAAATTGGAGGCAAGGTTGAAGAGAAAAGAGGAGAAACGAATCGGAGGTTCTATCGGGTTTCACCCTCTCAGCTCGTGGTTTTGAGAAAAAAGAGTTTACCTCGAAAAGATACAGTGTATGCAACTAAGAAGACCATACTGGTGCATCAGCAACTTCAATCGCAGGGTGGTAATAGCTTAAATAAGAACAGTTAAAGTGAATGAAACCAACCTATCCTAACAGAAAACTCTTTCTTATCCTATATGGTTCTCAAGAAGGCAAACATACAAAAAAAATGTATGAGATCAAGCTGTGTTATTTTATCAATCCAGTGATCATGTTATTATAGGGAAGAAAAATAGGAGCATACTCCTATTGACACAGTGTGGTTCTAAATGAACTTTGTTAATACATTATTAATACAGTGCGGTTCTAAATGAACTATACACATTCTCTTCTTCATTTGTTTGTTGTTAATTTTGAAAAACACATCACTACTAAATTATTTGTTGAGAAACATTTAAGGTTTGCAATGACTTTGGGAGTTGGTAGTGTTCAACTGGGCATGGTAGCGTTCAACTGTTCATAGTGTGATTATGTATGTTGGGAGCTGCTTCATGTCAAAAATCAGTTACAGAAGTAATTACCTACAGAGCATCATTCAGTCCTCAAGAAGAGTAATGGCCAGAGTATGAGATAGCTGATTATGCAGTATCTATGGTGACTCCATCATGCATGCTCTCTCTGAAAAAATTGCAAACGTAGATACATATTAGTTCACCAAATTTAATATGACTAAGAGATTACAACTTTCTTTTTGCATATAGATAAGAAAAATTATGACTAAAAAAATACCATAGGGGAGATGGATTACCATTGAAGGTTCATGAAAATCTGGTGGTCAATGGCAATATCAAGTTTATACGGATTTGAGTGGAAGATTCTTCATGTGCCGATCTTTGTTGCCTACTGATACATGTAAATTAAAACCATTAGTGGGGAACATGATTGTGTTCAGTGATTGGAGTTCCTGGAGATGTTTGCTCTACCGTTGGTGTTGGGTGATTCTTTATTGAAGGCGTTGTAGATAAACATAAGAAATGATATCTCCTCGGATTAATGAATTAGTTGGCAGGTTAACCCTGCACAACACCCTGGGCTCTGTTTTCGTGGGTGCACCTCTCACATATCCTCTATGCCATCCATTAGTATTATCCTGCTAAGCCTGCCTCATTCTCAATTAGTTTCCGTTGGCAAAGAAAAAGTCTAGTCTGTCTCTACCTTGGTAGTGCAACCCATTTTTGCCTGAAACTGGAATGCTGCATGTTGTTGCAGTTACTGGTGGTGCACCTAATACCAATAGACAATCGTTGAACTTTGATACTTCCCATTAGGTGTTGGTGCAAAAAATGATCACCCCAACAATCTTCGAGATGTGGAAAAGTTGATCCAGTCGCTATCGTTGATGAAGAATCTGCAAAAATTGATCAAAAGAGGGTGGGGTACCTGCAAAAACACTCCGATGCTAAAGTCAGCGGATGTTCTATGCAAGTGTATTGTGGTGAAAAGAATCGAATTCTCTACCTTTTGAGTTGAGATTTAGCCTCTATATATATAGGCAGAAGGAGATGTAGCTTTAGGGTTTCAATAGTTATCAAAATAACTTCCCCCATCTGTATAAATCCCAACCAGATTCAAAATAAGATTTGTTATTCTCTCTAATACTTATCATAATCCATATTTATCTTCAACAATTATTATCTTGAATAATTATGATAACTACTTAAGATAATTATCCTCTTTCTGCTAGGATCTTGCAATTATCTTAAATAATATTTAATAATTATCTATAATAATTATTCCATAAGAATCTTAACCTCTTTTATTAAGATCTTATTACCCATGGACGTTTGGGCTTCAATAATAAGCCAAGAGGGTTTCCATAATAAACCGAATTGGGCTTCCATAGTAAGCCAAGTGGGTTTCCATAATAAACCCACCGGTTTCCGTAGTAAACCAAATCCAGGCTTCCATAATAAGCCTTGTGGGTTTCCATAACAAACCGACCGGTTTCCATAATAAACCGGATTTAGGCTCCATTATAAGCCTCGTATGATACGCTCGTACGCTATTTGAATAGGGTATAAATATTAGGTACAACCTACAGAACATGACATAATTAATACTACTCCGGGACATTTATGTATAGTTAATTGGGAACGCTATTTGAATAGGGTATAAATATTAGGTACAACCTACAGAACATGACATAATTAATACTACTCCGGGACATTTATGTATAGTTAATTGGGAACGCTATTTGAATAGGGTATAAATATTAGGTACAACCTACAGAACATGACATAATTAATACTACTCCGGGACATTTATGTATAGTTAATTGGGAACGACAAAAATCATTGAGTTATAGCTAACCATCATGCTGCCCCCGAAGCGATCGATGCCACACCAATTCGAACCAAATACTATCAACACAACCATCATTCAGTCCCCGAATATATGGAAGCGATCTGGTTATCTCTTTATGGCTCGATTAGTTGCTCCAAATCGATTTCCCTGGAAAGAACTCGAATACGAAGCAAACCCATATCTCTTTACTAACCCTAACCAAACAGAGAAGAAAGAAGAAAATAACAATTAGCTGCTGTGAATAGGAGTTGAGATTAGGTTCGTTATTATTGCTGGGTATCATAAATTACAACAAATCAATTGGAAATCAATACGATAAGCATCAAGAGATAAAATTGAATATTGGGCATCAGTAACTCAGAATTTTAAAAAAATTTACCCAAATATCCAATTTTCCTCTTCAGACAGGAGAAACTCAAAAACCCTAGATATCATAAGAAATTGAAAAATTGAATCTAAATCTATCTTTATTTAGACTGAAAATCAATCACCCACAATACATGGTATTAAATCGAACAATTTCCTCACTAATTAAGAACCAAACCGATGAATAGAAATTGAAAAATACGTCGGATTCGACAATCCCAATTACCTCTAATTTAAACACCAACAACATCTCTAGATGAATGAATCTTCCTTGAAAACAACCACAACAGCATGGATATAATAAGATTGATTTCCCCTCCAAAATCAGGGTATGTTTGAGGCTTCATAGAGTTTGAGATCGAGGCAAGTTTGAAGAGAAAAGAGGAGGAAAAAATAGCAGGTCTAGGCTTCTCTATCGGGTTTCACCCTCTCAGCTCGATGGTTTTGAGAAAAGAGATATTACCTCGAAAAGATACGGTGTATACGGGCTCAATCAGCCTAAAAAGGACCGACCGATCACGGCCACATGATCCCATCTGGACGACCACGAATTACTCCCTCCGCCGCTTTCTTTTTCAGGCCACAAGATCTCGAATCCGACGAACACGAATGACTGGAACACAAATACAACATCTTCTTAATAAAAAGAAAAAACTAGCAGGCCGGCGCTCAACCTCTTGTCGATTTTCAAAAAGTTGCTCTAGACTTATATAGCTAAAAATATAATATAATCCAACGAAAAAAAATATATATAATCCAACGAAAAAGATATAATATGGAGATTTACTTAATTATTCAATATCTAAATTTTATATTAATTAAAGATTTAATACCTAAATAATAATAGAATTGAACACTAACCGAAAATACTAAGACAAATCCCTCAACTTTTTTGGAGCTTTGTTTATTGTTCATTTGTTTAATAAATCACAACAAAACATCCTGGAAGACGACATTTGCCTTTAAACCGTTTGATTTATCTCCGGGTAGCACAATTATTCGTCTTGCAGCGGTGCACCTTGATAAAGCAACGTAGAGTTGGCCGTGACAAAACACAGGTGTCTTCAAGTCAATGCCAACGTGTTGTACCGACTGTCCTTGAGATTTGTTGATCGTCATTGCATACGCCAACCGAATCAGAAACTGGCGTCTCAGCATATTTATGTTCAACTCTGAAATATTGGGCTGGAATAATATCCTAGGCAACATCACTTTTTCTCCGATCTTGCTCTTCTTTCCCGTCTGAATTTTTGCTTGTATAAGATGCTTCTCGCAGTGCGTCACCAACAACCTTGTTCCATTGCAAAGTCCCTCAGAGGGAGCGAGATTTCTCATCAGAATTATCGGACACCCAACTTTCAGTTGTAGTTTGAATAAAGGCATTCCTGGAGGGTTTAGATTTTGCATAAATTCATTGCTTATAGGTGGTATCCTACCACTTTCGTCGGGAGTCAACCTATCAGCTGCTAGATATGTGTGTATCTCCGTCCAAAAAATTAAGTGCCTCGACATTAATCTCATTAACATCATCATTGCGTGCCGTGAGAATCATTCTGTTAGTTAGTTCCTCCTCCGAAACTTGTTCGTAACACGCCTCATCCCCTCTCCAGATTTTTGTTTTTTTGAGGCAGGGAAAGGGCTTTGTTATTAGCTCTCTTCTGGTTTTACATACGTTCACAGCCGATGGCAGATCAACTTTGTCGACTGGTTCAGAACCGACCTACAAAACGTAAAATAAGATAAGAAGTTTAATCAGTTATGTTAATATAATTTAATTTCCAACTATAATCGATCATGGTTACCTGAGGTATTATGACCAATTAACCGAATCTAAGGTGAGGTATGATCACCAATCAACCTTTCGTCCATTTTCGAAAAGTTGTTTTAAGCTTATATAGCTCAAAATATAATATAGCTAAAATATAACTGTGTTCTTTTCTTCTTCATCTTCCTCATTTGTGATGATCAAACTAAAAGAATCAATATCTGAAGTTTATATTAATTAAATATTTAATACCTAAACAATAATAGAATTAATCATTAACTGAAAATACTAATACAAATCCCTAACCTTTTTAGAGTTTGGTTTATTGTTCATTTGGTTGGTTGGTCGATCAGTATCTTCCCATGCAATTTTAGTTTATGGTCATATAAGAACGGTCCCAATATTTAGTTGGTCGTATCATATTATAGTGTGTTAGTTAGTCGGGTCACACGTGTTTAATTAGTTGGATCATAGTAGCCGAATGGGGCCGGGACCGGTGGAGAAAATTTAAAGGCAAATGTAGTGCCCACATTTAAATTAGTGTGCTAGTTGGTCCTGTCTATAATAGTCGGGAGCATATTTAGTTAGTTGGCCGTGTCATATTATAGTGTGTTAGTTAGTTGGGTCACTGTAGCGTGTTTAATTAGTTGGATTATAGTAGCGGAAGGGGGTCGGGTCCTACGGACCCGGCGGTAGAGAAAATTTAAAGGCAGATGTAGTGCGCACATTTAAATTAGTGTGTTACAATATAATATAATACAATGAAAAACATAGTATAATATGGAGATTTACATAAATTATTTCGAAATATGACTATGGACTTTAAAATTAATCGTGATTAGGTTGAAATTTATAGGGTGGAACCTATAAGGAAGATCCCGATGTCTTGTTGGCCTGATCAAATTTGATCATCCGGTTCGTATCCTCAACCTCTTGTCGATTTTCGAAAAAATGTCTTAACCTCTTGTCGATTTTCCATGTTCGGCCATGGCTCAACCAATTTAGAGTTTTGTTTATTGTTTGGTATAACCAAACATTCATGGGTTAGTTGGTCGTATCATATCATATTGTGCTAGTTAGTCGGGTCACAATAGCGTATTTAATTAGTTGAATCATAGTGTGCCCGCGGCTGGCGCTCAACCTCTTGTTGATTTTTTTCAAATCAATCAAATATGAAGATTTATTTAAGTTTTGTTTTTTGTTCATTTATTTGGTCAGTCGATCAACATCTTCCCATGCAATTTTAGTATGTGGTCATAGCAGAACGGTTCCAATATTTAGCTGGTCGTGTCATATTATAGTGTGTTAGTTAGTCGGGTCACAGTAGCGTGTTTAATTAGTTTGAAAATAGTAGCCGGAAAGCCGGGGCCTAAGGCCCGGCGGTGGAGAAAATTTAAAGGCAGGTATAATGCCCATATTTAGTTGGTCGTATCATATTATAGTGTGTTAGTTAGTCAGGTCACAGTAGTGTATTTAATTAGTTTTATCATAGTAGCCGGAAAGCCTGGGCCTATGGCCCCGGCGGTGGAGAAATTTTTTAAAGCAGATATAGTGCCCACATATTTAGTTGGTCGTATCATATTATAATGTGTTGGTTAGTCAGATCACAATAGCGTGTTTAATTAGTTGGATCATAATAGCCGGAGTGTGGATGGGGAAAAATGATTTGCTGGTTTTTAAGGAATTGAGGAGACGACTGTACGGAGGAGACTCCTCGAACCGAGCGAAATGTTAAACCTCACAAAAATGCACCACTGCAAAGGGGGTGCTTTAGATTCGATAGATCAATCTGTAGTACTCCGGCCTAAATCAAGACAATGACTGTTCCAGAGTAAATTCGGTCACAAGAGAGCATGGGTTGCTCTGCAGGAGGGAAGCTGAGAAATGCGTGGAATCAATGGTAATCAAAGATTGTGGGTGTGTGAATTCTGAATATGATAAGCTCTGAATGATTGAAATTGCTCAATTGAGAGTAGTTGCTCAATTGATGAGTTGATGATCTCGTGTTGTCAGTTTGACGTGAGATTGATGATACTGATGATGCTTCAATCATGATTCAGAGACTTATTTATATTGTTGGAATTTTAGACACCATGATCCCATGAAGTGTGACAGTTGATGGAATCAAGGAGTGGGAAAGTGGAGATCGTGTTTGAAACCAGTTGCTCAACATGTGGAGACTTGGTCGATTTTCCATCATGTGTTTGAACACACGTGCCGTAGACCGCCAGACCAAAACCCTAAGTGATATCCCCCCAAGTGACACGATTGACGTCTCGTAGTTTGTTAGTCAATTGATGACTTCGTGGTTTGATGGGACGATGAGTCCATGTAATTGCTGAGTGTCGAACATGATATTCTGAAACTCATGAATTGAACATGTCATGAGACAGAGGTATAATTGTTACGATGAAGTGAGCAAGTATTGCTCATTCGATGGATCGTTGAATATTAATTGTTGAACCAATATTCCTTGGTTTGAGCAAATATTTATCATCTGAGCAAGTGTTGCTCATGTGATGAATTGTTGAATATTTGATCGTCTGAGCATGTGTTGCTCATCTGATGGATTATTGGCAGCGCACCAAAAATATTAATTAGAATACTGGTCGTTGAACCGAGCATAATTAATAAAATTAATGACCACGAGGCCGCCGTAAAATTATTAAGGTTGGAATCTGGAATGATGATCCTTGGATTCAGAAACCCTAATTTGATCAATTGATGATCAATTCATGGTTCGTCAGAAGTTTAACCATAGGACGAAGGAGGGAGCGACTATATGGGACCGTTGATCAACCATGTAGTGTCCATATGCTCATGTGAGCAAATATGAAGAACTCCTGAAGAGTTGACGATTTGTTGGTGCAAGAATGATTAAATGCTGGCTTAATCATTTATTCAAAAATGCCCGTCTGAGCCTTAGGTGAGAAAACCTAATTAATTATGACGAGGCGAGGGACCTACCATGGAGTCATGAAACCGGCCCTGGGTTGTCACGTGACCGCATGACGATCACTTCATGAAAATCCAAAGTGTTTGGAAGAGTTTTGGACCTAATACGAGCAATTGTGCAAATTAGGTCAAAACCGTGAAAATTGATGGGACCGGCTTCCGTGAGCCAAAGAGACAATCTTGGTCGGTCAAGATAGCGTGCTCGTGTCCCCAAGGCGTCCGCGTCTCAGTCCTGAGAATTTTGATATTTTCTGGCGTGCAATTGAGCATCCATTCGAGAAAATATGCCAAAACTAGGGTTTCGACGAAACTGAGGAAAACACCATGAGATGATGAAAAATAATTATAAAATAAGGAATGAGGAGGCGTGGGACCGCCGTGGTCAAGGCATGGTCGGTCTGTCGTGACCACGGTCCCGTGGTGCCTTTTCCTTAATTTTATAATATTTTGATGATTTTATGAAAAATTCATGAATTTTGAGAAATTTGATGAATTTAGGGAGTTTCCATGAATTGAAGGAGTTTTCATGAGTTCATGGAAGCAAAATATTAAAATAATAAAAACACGGGCGTGTGGGACCATAGAGGCATGGACGGCTATGGAACGGTCCCACGAGTTTTTCATAATTTTTTAATATTTTTAGGTATTTTTGATGATTTGAGGGAATTTTTCCTAATTTGAGAGAAATACCATACAATCAAGGAATTTGATGAATTCAAGGAAAAATAGGATAAATAATAATAAAATAATAAAGCAAAGGGCGTGTGGGACCGGCTAGTGGCCCGGTCCCACAAGTTTTCATAATTTTATTTTATTTTATTATTATATGATGATTTGTGCAAAACATACCATGAAATCAAGGAGTTTTTTCATGAAATTAGAGAAATAATAATAATAATAATAAAATAATAAGAAACCGTGGGGTGTGGGGCCGGCTGGGATAAAAGCATGGCCGGTTGGCCAATGGTCACGCCCCACACTCCTTTCCTTAATTTTATATTATTTGTTATGGATTTATGGAAGTACCATGAAACCGATGAGCTTCCTCGAGACGAAGGAGATTTGATCAGATGAGAGAATTTTCATCAAATCATGGAAAATAATAAAAATGTTTTAAAAATATAAAACTGGCGTGGTGCTGACCACGGCACGGTGGGTAGGTCGTGTGTCCGTGTGTCCCAGCACCTTGGTCAATATTTTTAATTATTTATTATTTTCTTCCCTATTTTGCATAGGTTCATCGTTTCGTTGTATTTTGAAATACTCGTTCGTGCGGTGACTGTTATTGTATCGTCGTTGAATACACTTTCACCATTTGAATCGGGGCTTACTTAGAGGTAGCTCAGATTCCCGGTTGTTGATTATTTATTACTAATTGTGGAATTCAGTGGAGAATAATTCACAAAACTGAGTAACAAGATGTTTATTATTAATTCATAGGATCAGCTGAGGATTCGACTACGAATTCATAATAATAAAGTGAGCATTACCATTCCATGGGATCGTAGATTCGACCATAGAATCGGAGTAATTAAGATTTATCTATTACCATTTATGAGATCAGTTGTGGATTCGATCATGAAATCAGAGTAATGAGATAATATAGTTATTGCTATTCTATGAGATCAAGCCGTGGATTCGATCATAGAATCAGAACAATTGTTTATTGCCATTCTGTGGGACCAGTCGCAGATTCGACCATGGAATAGGAGAAATTGTTATTGCCATTCCATGGGACCAGTCGTGGATTCGACCATGGAATAGCATCAATTGTTATTGCCATTCCATGGGACCAGTCGTGGATTCGACAATGGAATAGGAGCAATTGTTATTGCCATTCCATGGGACCAGTCGTGGATTCGACCATGGAATAAGAGCAATTGTAATTAGGAATAATTAACTTTGTGGCTCTATACTAACAGAGCAAGCTGTCTAGGAGCATTAATTATCCCGATATGAGCTTGTCGGTAAGTCATATCCTTTATATAGTCAGGGTAAACTCGTTGTTTGTTCCTGAAGACGTTATCGCTCTATACTAGCAGAGCAAGATGTCTAGGAGCCATCCATCTCGTGATACTATATAGAAATAATTATTGAAAGTATTCAGTATTCATGAGATATGCCGTTGTCCAGTCGTGAGACTACATATCTACATGTACTATGAGAGAAAGTACTCTCCGTTGAGAATTTGATGAGAGACCCGTGTCTCGATACTCACGTCTGATTGCTGGATCAGAGCTTCGTATAATTATGAGTTTATGATTTTAGCCCTTGTCGAAAATCCACCATATACACGGAGGGGTCCGGGGCCTATAATAGTCGGGAGCGTTCTGCTATGACCCGACTTACTAATTAATGTGTTCGTTGGTGTTGTCTATAATAGTCGGAAGCATATTTAGTTACCCGGGTCATAGCATAACGGTCCCAATATTTAGTTGGTTTGTCATATTATAGTGTGTTAGTTAGTCGGGTCACAGTAACATGTTTAATTAGTGGGATCATAATAGTCGGATAAGGCCCGGAGGTGGAGAAAATCTAAAGACAGATGTAGTGCCCACATTAAAATTAGTGTGTTAGTTGGTCATGTCTATAATAGTCGGGAGCATGTTTAGTTAGTCAGGTCATAGCAGAACTGTCCAATAGTTGGTCGGGTCATAGCAGAACAGTCCCAATATTTAGTTGGTCAGTCATATTATAGTGTGTTAGTTAGTAGGTCACAGTAGCTTGTTTAATTAGTTGGATTATAATAGCCGGATAAGGCCGGGGCCTACGGACCCGGCGGTGGAGAAAATCTAAAGGCAGATGTAGTGTCCACATTAAAATTAGTGTGTTAGTTGGTCATGTCTATAATAGTCGGGAGCATGTTTAGTTAGTCGGGTCACATCAGAACTGTCCAATAGTTGGTCGGGTTATAGCCGACAGTCTCAATATTTAGTTGGTCGTGTCAAATTATAGTGCGTTAGTTAGTCGGGTCACAGTAGCATGTTTAATTAGTTGGATTATAGTAGCCGTAGGCCTCGGCGGTTGAGAAAATTTAAAGGCAGATATAGTGCCCACATTAAAATTAGTGTATTAGTTGGTCCTGTCTATAACAGTCTGGAGCATATTTAGCTAGTCTTGTCATAACAGAACAGTCTCATAGTTGGTCGGGTCATAGCAGAACGGTCCCAACATTTAGTTGGTTGTGTCAAATTATAGTGTGTTAGTTAGTTGGGTCACAGTATTGTGTTTAATTAGTTGGATCATAATAGCCAGATAGGGTCGGGACCTAAGGTCCCGGCGATTGAGAAAATTTAAAGACAGATATAGTGCCCACGTTAAAATTAGTATGTTAGTTGGTCATGTCTATAATAGTCGGGAGCATATTTAGCTGGTCGGATCATAGCAGAACGGTCTCATATTTTATTGGTCGTGTCATATTATAGTGTGTTATTTAGACAGGTCATAATAACGTGTTTAATCAGTTGAATCATTGTAGTAAAAATAGGGCCGGGGCAGTGGATTGGAAAATCTTAGGTCATATGTTGTCCTCATATAGACAGGACTAAATATGAGATATTTAGTCCAATGTGATGAGATATTAAAGATTTTAGGACCAAGATGCAACAGACGGATGGGATAATCAATAGTATGGATTTAGGTTAATGATATATAGTAAGGATATAAGGCCCTTTGTAGTGTAAGAACACTATGGCCCATTAAAATATCTTTCAATCACAGGCCCAATATTAGTTACAACCCATCTTGACATCCAAAAAAGTTTAGCAGGATGATTACAATTTTAGTGAAGATAGATTTCGAAGAATATTGCATCAACGATGATTCTGGTCATAAGCTACACAAAGCTAAAAGAAACTTTCTTATTGGGGCCTCACATCATGGTACAGGAGAAAGCTTTCAATTTATCGAAGCCACTCCCTCTGTGACTGCTTGTTCCCCTTTTAGTCCCTGATCCATAGGGGTGTAAATTGGGCCGGGCCGGGCAGCCCGGCCTATTTATTAAATGGGACGGTATAGGGCGGGCCGGAACATCTCTTATTCATGAAATTAAAGGGGCCGGGCGGACAGAGTTATTTATCTACAGTTAGTACCCATGGCCTACCCAAACCTGTTTTGTAATTTGGGCTCGGGCGGGTAGGGCCTTGAATATTACAAACAAATATATATTATACATATATATTGTTAAAAATAAAAAGAAAGTAGTAATAATACACAAGTTTTACTTAAAATTAATAATGAAGTACGAGAATTGAGATGGGAATAAGATAAACCAAACTTCCTATAATTTTTCTTGAATTGAATCATCAGAAAAGGAAATTGCCTTAGATTTTGCTCAATATTTTCTCTATATGGTTAACAAAATTAGACTCCTATGGAATAAAAGTTAAGAAATACATATGAAAACTATGAGGGTTGACTGTATTAAGTATATGTACCAAGTATATTCTAGGATAAAACAAATGAGAACAGTCACTTAGGCTAGGTAAATGAATAACACTGGCGGGCTAACATGGCGGGTAGCATTGACGGGATAATAGGGAGGGTATTGGGCCGGAAAAAAAAATTTGAATTGTGGCCTGTGCCAGCCCTCTTATTTAAATGGACTAGGTCGGGCCAGCCCGTAAAGGGCCACGGTCACCCATGAACTGTCATGGGACAGGGCGGACGGTACTGGGCCTCGGGCTGCCGGGCAAAATTTACACCCCTACTGATCCATACCATTAAGCACTTGGATGAATTTGCCTATATGAATCTTATATTCAAATTCGGTAGGTTGTGAAAGTATGGTATTATTCATAAGCTAACTTTTAGGCATGCTAGTGTGTAACCCGTCTACGCACCGGGGTTTCGATTGGTGTGGCGGAGCTTCGTCCCATTCCGTAGCCCAAATGCCTTTGGAACATTTAAAAATTCTTGATTAATATATTATTTTTTAATTAATAAAAAAGTCTGATACCCTTGGATATCCAATATATTGTGGAGATATCTAATTTATGTATGTAATATAATATAATATAATAATAATAATAAATATTCTCATTATAATTACACTTGCGCACTAAGAAATAGAAAATATTCTCATTCATAGTAAAACTATGCAAGAATAAAGCAAATCAAAAATGTTAATTTTACCGTAAAACCCGAGTTTTAAATCACGGTCACACGAAAATCATTGCAAATATGATTTGTAAAATTACGGTTTTCTAAAAAAATATTATATCTTGTTATGCAATTGAATATGATTTATAAAATTTTACGGTTTTCTACATCATTTTTCCCACTAACTAATACTATGCAAAAGTGCATTTGTGCAAGAAAATAACGAATATATAATTATTGTCAGATGCCCAGCTACAACAATTAAAACATCATGTATATAATCATTAGTTTGTTCCGTATAGTATGTTTAAAAAAAAATGAATCAAACATCAAAGATGTTTAACAAATAAACAACCAACCAAAACCCGAATTACCTGAACATGATTTCAAATGATAAAATTAACGGATGATTGATTGGGCCTTTTATTGTTACTTCTGGGGACTTGGCATTTTGTTCAACCTCTTTTTCTAGGGGCATGTGGAGCCATTTGTTAAGTATCTCTAAGTACACTTCTTTTACACTCCTTTTTGCATAGCCTCACCTTTAAGTTTCTCAGAAGCATTCCATAGACCTACAATAACCGGAAATCATCTGATTAATTTGTTTGTTGCGTTCTAAAATCAATAGCTTAATTACGAATGTCTCGTTCACAAATTAAACACTTTTGTAGCTCTATCTTGGTCCTTCATATGTGGAGTAAATTGTGCAATCAATGGACGTAAGTTCCACAACGCTAAAAAATGAAAAACCGTTAAATGGTGAATGTTTTTGTTAAATATATGTTTACTCAGAGCATCCACAATGGACGATCAAACCTATATATTTGGTCAAGAAACGAGACACAACGGGACAGACTATCGAGTAAAAGCTGGACCAAAACCAAATCCCAGACTATATTTGGTCTGGGACCAAGACCAAACCCAAATATAGTCGAGCGAACGTATAAAGTGATCATGTGATGGGGCGAACGTATAAAGTGATCCTTATGATGGGGCTAACATTATATGTGATCCTTGTGATGGGGCGGACATTATATGTGATCCTGACCAAATGGGGCGGACATTATATGTGATCCTTGTGATGGGGAGAACATTATATATGATCCTGACCAAATTTACTCTTCCATCCTAGTGTAACACCACGGACTAAACTCAAATTTGGTCGTTTTTTTTTGGTCTTTGGTCTTTGGTTTTGATCGCACCACTGCAGTTGCTCTTACAAATTATTCCTTGATTTGTGCATTATGAGGTGAGAGTTGGGTACCCGTATATAATAAGTAAATACTTAAACTTAATTTCATTGAGTTAATTTATGGGAGCCATGAATTTTAAAATGATATCGTGCATGTTATAGCCAATCACATATCATATACCCGCATCATTATATTGGACAACATATGCCACTTGAAGAATATCTAAGAGTAAGAGGAAGATATTCTCTGTTATGTGCATATCATCACAGAAACAAATCCCCCTTTCAAAGAATGGATAATTTATAAGGTATGGTTTTGTGAGACATTTTAACCAAGAAGAATCAATAAAACATTTGCTTGAACCCTTTTTTTTTTTTTTACAAACTTCGCAACTCATTATATGTCGGTTGAAAAATCATTGAACGTGGGATTCTTCCAAGTCTCCAACGTGCTACGTTGTTGGTTCAGATTTTTGGATAACAAAATCATGTTTGTTTGTTTATTTTCGCTTTTTGGCTAGGCTAAAGCCGAACCCAGGCCCCTACCCAAATCCATCCGGTAGGACTGGCCCTGCTGCCAGACCCAACTCCTCTATACAACTAATTTAAATACAAACCTTACAGTGGTTATTATGCAGGGTATATTCCATGGCTTGAGCAATGGGTTTGGTGTTAATCTATTATCAGCATATGGACCCCGCGTTCCAAACTTGGAATCGCAAGGGGCAGGTTTTTGAAACATATATTTCAGCTTCCAATGTAGTTAATAGTAAGTAAGATATTAATTGAATTTTCTAAAAAAATACAGTTCGGAGGCCATATTATTAATGTTGTACATTTTATCGTTTTATCTAATAATCCACGTGATATTACTTAAAATACTTAGAAAACAACTATAAACATAGAGAATTGAAAAGAAAAGAGTTGTATGTTTAAACATAAACTAAAAATGCAGTCATTTGCATACTTTAAAAATCGTTCCGCTGCACTTAATTTGTATATAAGATCCACAAATGAAATTTATTATATATAATTAAATCTCTTTATCAAATCAGTCTTTATGTTTTAGTCCTTTGTTAATGTTTTAGTCCTTTCTTATGATGCTTCTTTAAAAAATAAAAATAATGAAAAATATCCGCAGTTAAAAATGTTAATACCTTAAAAACCGGTTTGCCAGTTTTAGGTGCAACTAACTGCTAACGTGGGTTGAACACGTAACCTTCTTACATGGAGTCAAATGCATGCGCTACTATTTGCGCCACAAATCCATATGGTTTAATAGACTTGTCTAAGTATTTTGTAGAAGCTGGATTTACCTTCATTACTAGTCTTTTCAATAGATATACTTTAGGTAGCAGCAGTTGTACTGCAACTGCATTCTTGTGTTTCATTAATAATAATCACCAATCTCTATGAATAAGAAAATCTATAAAGAAACCATAGAACCACAAAAAGAACAGATAAAATAAAGAGATCACCTTAAACCAATTTATTTCTCAACAATAGTGCGGCAATACCCAACAATGCACATTACCCAAGCACAAACAAAAGTAAAATATATACTAAAGTTACCACACAGTTGCATGTCAAAGGACCTTAATGGACCTTGATCTTTCCTAAATTCTTATTGTACATATAGACGTATATAAGATGGAGAATACTATAATTAGAGGGTAAGCAGCATTTTGTAACGGTATTCTTATTGGGCCAAAGTTTATAAGATGGAGGTAAGTAGCAGTTTAGGCATCTCATCATGACGAACATCTTCAGATATGTCCCAAGCTCTTGTCAGCTAAACGAAAACTTAAATCACGAAAATCGTCTGCACTCCACTACTTCATTAGGCCTCCAATTTTACAAAATCATTTCCCTAATTAACACAAATTAAATAGAAAAAATAATGAAATCATAAACTGTAATTTCAAATTGGCTTATTTTAATACGATGTATCGACGATACATTTCTGTGGAAACTATGAAATTTATCTGACACTTACTTTTCTTTAACCAAGAAGTTTGGTTGGATGTAATCTGCAATCTGCAATCTGATACGTCGTAATCTTGGTTTTCTACTTTAAACTTGCACCACCATTACTAAACAGAGCCTCTTGATCCCTAAAATAAAATCACTAAATGATAAATTCTGTCTAAACTAATTTAAGAACTAAACAGAGGCTCTTGAGCCCTAGAATAAAATCACTAAACGATAAATTATGACTGAAGTAAACATAGTCTTTTGTAAGAGTTAAATCTCGGGTAGATCTCCAACAAATTCTCTATCCCCTGCAATAGAACATACAAAGATGAGAAACATGAAAATTTATTAAAAAAAACTGAGAAATTATGAGAATTTTAAAAACTACTGCTTGCATATGTGCTGGTGGTAGTTGTTCCACTATACTACTAACTAAACTGCACCTCTTCACCTGCGTGGTAACACAAAACCATCATCTACTCCCTAAGTCCCTGATTGAACTTTGATTTCACGCATGGTGCACCATTAGTATCATTTACCTTGTTATCCCCCATACTTACTCTGTCATGAATTCATAGAATTGGCAAATGCTTTAATGCACCGTCGCTTGCTTACGAAAGACATCTCCAGAGCAAAATGAATAACAGTAACAATATATTGCATAATAATAACAAAATGAATAATAATAACAAAAAGGAAAGGAAAAAAAAGGATAAAACAAAAGTCATACGAATTAAAGTTACTTGCTCCAATTAATACCCGATCCTTTCACCCTAACAGCAAATGATCAAGCCAGCACAACCTTGACACCAATCCGCCGATGTACAAACAAACAAAACAATTTCATAATGCAAACTAACAAAGCAAATTATTGGCCAATCACTATCATTGATATGAAAAATTGATACGAAACAATAGTACTCGTACCTTTCCCCTCCACCAACCCCATTCATTCTAGATTCTATCAACCTTGTTTATTCAAAGTTTAAATGAACAACACCAGATAGTCATGCTAGTATAACCTATAGAACGGTCTTCTCCTTGACTATGAGAAATCGACCTATTAAGTGAAGATGGATTGTATCTCCTTAAATATGATAAATTTACTCATGATGATTCGTAGAGGACACTGACTAATAAGGATTTACAACCCATGCCTGAAAGTGCAGTACATTGTACGCATTAGTTCAATCTTAAAACTATAAATACAACCGACAAACTATGTAGAATTTAGGGAAAATTTGGAAAATACCCCAATATGAGGTGCAATGTTGGAAATCTGTCCCAACATTTAAAAGTTCGGAAAAATGCCCCATTCCGTCAAAAACTCAGTTAAGTCACATGTGTGAGCCCACACACGCGAATAAAAAGACAAATACGTCCTTCAAAATTCACGGTTAAGGGTTCAAAATCCAGGATTAAGGGTTTAGGGTTCATGTTTAAGGTTCTGGTGGTGGAAGCGGCGGTATTAATGGTAGTTCTGGTGGTGATGGTGGCTTTACGCATGTGACTTAACTGGGTTGGATGTCAAAGTTAACGAAATGGGACATTTTTCCAACTATTTTTAACGTTGGGGCAGATTTCCAACATTGCATCTCATATTGAGGCATTTTTCCAATTTTCCGTAGAATTTATATATAACCAAGTAAAAAAGAACGAAAAGGAAATAATTAACCTAGATCGTCCACCCTCACTGTATATATTCAACTGATGAGCCCTCCATGTCATATTGGGATTATATAAGACATAAAAGAGAACAGTTGGAACAATATGAAAACTCTTGTGGTAAATCCATTCAGGAAGAAAATTATTTTGTTTGAGGTATAGCTTAATGGGACATCAAAATTTGATCCACATTTAAAAGTGAACTACAATTTTCTCATGGGAGCTTAAACTTACTATCCAAAGGTTTGCATTCAATAACTGGGGTAAGTTATTCAGCAAGGCGTGGTCCATACCAAAAACCATCATAAGACTCCATTGTTGTGCACTGGTATGCATGACCTACTGCCAATAAAGTTAGAATGATAAGAAGGTAAGCAGAAACACAAAACTGGCGTATAAATGTTACCAACGTTCCATTAGAAACCTCAGGGACTCGACATTTAGCTGACATGAAAAACCATGAAACAATGTAATACTGGAAACTCTAACAGTCCAATGCATCAGAACTTGAAGTTTCGAAATAATACTGGAAATTCCAATGCATCAAACGATGTAACACGCACCATACCACATTGGAGTTTCGAAAATCACATAGTTTCATGGTCCTCACACTACAAATCAACTCCAACAAAACTCCCCATAATTAGCAGGTTTCAACAATCCAAAGTTGGACCATAGTTTGCCAAGTTCAAGTGGTCATCCAAAACAAATTCAATATCATGAACATCACTTGAATTGTGTATAGATGATCATGAACACCAGTAAAAAAGACATGCTAGAATTGGGTTTGCTCGATGTCAACAACTTAATTCACACCTGCTATGCACGTCACCTCCAATCTGAAATATCTTTTGCCTCACACTGCACATATTTTTGTAGAGATAATATCAATTGCAGTCAACTATTAAAACTACTTCAAATGAAATGAAATAAGATCAGTCAGTCTCTTGTCAGCTAAAAACATAAAAATCACTAAAAACATAAAAATCATTGATACGCAATCAATGGCTCTATTATCATGGGCATTTCCACAATAAGCATATCATTGTAACAATTACCAATTAGATTCTGGTGGATATCACCTCTTGTAGACTTTTCAAGTGAGTTTGATCAATGACATGACTTTACATTGGTTTCATTTCTACTCGTGGCATGGAATCTCTGCAGATCTTGTAGCAAGCCAATGTCAATGAATAAAAAAACAGTGCAGTATCGTATCGTATCACCAGTCACCACCAACATGGACTTGAACTCATTGCAAATTTGGGTCGTAAATTTTGTACCCTTTAGTATTTGGGTCCCAAATTTGTCCGTTATAGTGTTTGGGTCGTAGACCTATTAGTCAAACAGTCAAACTGGTAACAGCCGTTAACTTCCGTTAGTTAAATATGATTTTCGTTTAAAATTTTGAATTAGCCAATGGATAGCCAATTAAGGAGGATCAGAGTCGCTGTGAAAAGTGAAGTGAATGTGGAAAATGGAGGAAGGATTAGAGTTGTGTAGGAAGAGGAAAGATGGGTTTGATTTTGGCTAATGAGACAAAGAGAGAGTAGTCGAGTTCTGTTGAGTTTCAGACAGAGTTTGGCTGAGTAAAGTCATGTTTCTGCCATTGAAATTCTAAATGAACTGAAACGAGTATTTCAGAGTTTCACAAGAAGTATGGGATGGGTTTGTGTTGGATTGATATTTTTACATAGTTACAACAAAAAATCAGTAGAGAAGAGGGGAGTTTTGCTGCCATTATAAACAAGCTAGCTACCATTAAAGCAGATTTTGATGGTTTGGGGCCTTGGGGGAATGTACTGTGGGGGATTGATATCTATTTAAGACTTATAAATGATTAGAAATGTCTGGGTTTTTTTTATATGAATTTGCAGGGATTTTCCATTGGCATTTGCAGAAGATGATTCGGTAATGAACAACACCATTACTAGGTCCTGTCCAGCAAGTGTTCGACGGAAGTCCCCATCCAGTCTGCATTAGCTTTGTACAACCATGAGTCATGGTTCAGTGGGTGTCGTCAACAGGTTAGAAGAGAATCAATAGGTTAAAATATACATTATAAATTTGTGTGTTTTGTTGCCAAGAAAACATGAAAAACCTTACTTGCTCCCATGTATTTCAGTGATGAACGAAAGAGATTGAGCAGCTATGTAGGATTGAAGTTGAAGCTGTTACAGTTGATTTGAGAGATGGATGCAAGGGATTAAAAGATGATATTTAATATTAGACTAACACGTGCAGTCATCTCTGTCGTCAAATCGAGTTTAATAATGTATGATTAAGTTATAGCCTCTGACTTAGATTGTAAAATCAATTTTTAAAACGAGAATTTGAAATGGAAAACCTGTAAGTTGGTTAACTAAGAAAAGTTAACAGACATTAACAGTTTGACCATTTGACCGTTTTGATTAACGGGTCTACGACCCAAACACTATAACGGACAAATTTAGGACTCAAACACTAAAAGGTACCAAAATCTACGACCCAAACACTAATTAACTCAGAACATTACGAAACACATAACTCATACCTCTCAAAGTTCAAATCCTTTCAAATCACGCTGCCCACTGAAAATAACAACGTCTCTGTATTGTTTAGCTCAACCTCCCTTACATTGAATTCGTATCCTCGCCAATGAACACAACCTATGCAAAACATTTTCCAAAGGAAATTTTTTAATCATAATATTTAATGTTTTAACCTCTCTGTGTATCCACACCTATGAACACAACCCGTGCAAAACAATATCCGTCCACATCCAGGTATTCGATAATACACCACTGATAATTTCGTTACCACACCCCAAAAATGTGAAGACCAAATATATGATACAACAGTATAAAAACACAGGAAGGATATTAATCAAAGGGGTCATTTATCCAATCCAAAAGGCGAGAACTCGAAACATTGAGAAAAACAAAAAGGAACCTAACGACTACCAAATTAATTGCAACTCAAACAGAACCTGAACTCCACACAATGATGACATTAAATAATTTCCTGATCTCACCGGGTTATCATATTACAAAAGTCAGCACTGAGTGCGCATATTGCAGATCAATTAGAATTTCAGCACACAAATATTGACACAAACATGCCAAGAAAGTATATCCAGTAATAAAAAGTCAGAAAACCCCACTGCCACACCTTCAATAACATCTTTTAATACCCCACATTTTGCGCGCAACTAATTGTGAGGAGATGTTTCTGATACTTCATTCATCACATAGGTGTGCCACTCAGCGGACCTTGGTTAGATATGACCACCTATATCATAAGCCAATTAACACCAAATTCAGCTTAAAGTTTAAATATCATGGAGTCATGTTTTGTGATTGAATGAACAGACTAAATGGAACAAAACATCCTTTAAAACAAAAGATGTGAAGAAAATGTTGGTGAAAGTACTAATAATGTAACTGTAACTGAGAAGAAGATACTTAGCTCAAAATAATGTTGTTGATGTTGCTGCACAGAGAATGTAGAGGCACGTAAACTACGCTGTCCTAAAGGCAATATCGCCTGCCACTCCTCTGAGATGCTACAGCAGTTGGCGAGTCACCTCCAGGATACAACTACAGTTAGTACCCCTCAATGTAGCATACAAAGAGGGTACCCTTAGAGCTTGGAAGAACTTAAAACAGTAGAAGAGATGTTTACAGAAAAACAGAAGGAGAGTAGAAGAGATGTTTCTCTGTGGTGTGTAAAATGAGCTCAAGACTCCTCCCTTATATAGTGTTTAAGACGTTACAAACGAGAGGAAAAATGCATGCAACCAAACCATGCGTATGACAGAAATACTGGTAATGTTGGGTTAAAAACAGTTTTACTTTTGTCAGGCTTAGAGCAGTGTGTTGTCAAGAAGCCAAGCCAAACATGTACGGACAAGAAACCCAAAACAAATACGTACAAACAAGAAAGCCAGGACAAACATGTGCAGACAAGGAAAGCAAGACAAACACGTACAGACAAGAAAGCCAAGACAAACATGTGCAGACAAAGAAGAAGATTCTTCTACATGTGTGTAAAACACGTACCAAAAGTTTCAGCAAAAAGATAGGATCTAATGAACCCACACTCACACCCACACCCACACCCGAACCCGAACCCGACCCGACCGACCGACCGGACGGCGGCGGCGTGTGTGCTTCTGTGCGAAGCACCGCGCGTACGGGAAAGGCAACCTTGCCCTAGTCTAAGCCTTCCCTCCAAGCACAAAAGTCTAATGACCCAAGGGCCATGCCCTTATAGCCAATTCTATGGTATTTATGTCTAAAACTCTTTAGATTTTAGTCAATGTGGGACTATTGTTTTATCTATTCAAAAGAAAAAACAATTAATGGGCAATAGGTCTAGGGATCAAAACATAGTCCATGGAAAAATTGGTAATTTTAAAGCGTTTTTTCTAACAATCCCCCACATGAATGATAAAACATATCGACGAAATACGAGAAAACATAATACATCAATATTAGGCTAAGGTGTCCCAGAGATTGAACCTTAACATAGTGAGGGATTACCGGAATTGCTTGTTGTTTCGGTGAACACAATGTCTTGAACCGTCAACAGTGAGTGCAATTCAGAAATAACAACCACACTTTGATGTCTCAAAGAAAAAAAAAAGCTGCCAAGATCTTGCCGTTGTGCCCGTTTTGTCAGTGGGCTAAATCCCAGACTTAATGAATGTCTCTAGAGAAAAAGCTCAAATTCTCATAGGAAGCGGCCCCACTTCCAACATCCACATAGGTGAGTCCATTAAGAGTGTCCTGCCACACTCCGCTTTAAGCAAAACCATGGAACTCATTAAGATCTTGACAGATCATCCTAAAACATGCAGGCAGCACTATCATACGGTTACACCATAGGGAGGGACAAAGATAGTGCTTTCTCTCGACATCACCAAAAATTAGTTATCTCATTGAACCTTGATCTTGGAGCTCCGTTCACAAGGTTGAGTGTCCTTCATGGCGATTTATTCTATGAGCTTGAGTCCCATCCCCTTCGATGTGCATCTAACTACCTCTCTAGATAACCCTTTCGTCAAAGGATCTGCAATATTCTCTTTAGACCTTACAAAGTCTATAGAGGTGATGCCAGTAGAGAGTAGTTGTTTCACTGTCTTGTGTCTTCTTCGAAGATGTATAACTTTCCGTTGTATACACTATTCTTTCGTTTTCTTTTTTGCATCCAATAGCAGCTTGACTGTCACAGTGGATTGCGATCGAAGACACAGGCTTGGGCCAGAGTGGAATTCCACCCAGGAAACCTCGTATCCATTCAGCTTCCTCTCCAGCTTTCTCCAAGGCTATAAACTCAGACTCCATGGTGGATCGGGCTATACATGTCTGTTTGGTAGACTTCCATGACACAGACGCACCACCAAGTGTGAAGATGTACCCACTAGTGGATTTGCACTCATCTGAGTCTGATATCCAGTTAGCATCACAATACCCTTCTAGCACAGCAGGATACTTCCCAAAACTTAAGCAATAGTTTGAAGTTCCTCTCAGGTACCGTAGAACTCTGTAGAGAGCATTCCAGTGATCCTGCCCAGGGTTGCAAGTGTACCTGCTTAATCTACTCACAGTATAGGCAATATCAGGTCTTGTACAGTTCATTAAATACATAAGACTGCCAATAACACGAGAATACTCAAGTTGATAAATACCCTCACCCTTGTTCTTTTTCAATTTGCAATTGGGATCATAAGGAGTAGTTGCAGGTTTAGCATTTTCATGATTAAATCTCTTAAGCACAGTTTCAACATAATGAGATTGACTAAGACTATATCCATCAGACATCTTTCTGATTTTCATCCCTAAGATTACATCAGCAGGGCCTAAGTCTTTCATGTCAAAGTTTTCGTTAAGCATGCTTTTAGTGGTATTAATACTATCAAGGTTACTACCTAATATGAGCATATCATCAACATATAGGCACAATAACATGAGAATCATCCACAGATTTAATGTAAACACATTTATCAGATTCATTAACCTTGAAGCCATTAGATATCATTACATGATTAAATTTTTCATGCCACTGTTTAGGTGCTTGTTTTAAACCATACAAAGATTTTTTCAGTTTGCATACTTTATCTTCAAAACCTTTCACAACAAAACCTTCAGGTTGGTCCATATAAATTTCTTCATTCAATTCACCATATAAAAAAGCAGTTTTAACATCCATCTGATGTATATGCAAATCATAAATAGAAGCAATAGCAATCAGCATCCGGATAGAAGTGATTCTAGTGACCGGTGAATAGGTATCAAAGAAATCTAATCCTTCCTGTTGTCTGTACCCCTTAGCTACCAACCTAGCTTTGTGTTTTTCTATAGTTCCATCTGTTCTAAGTTTCCTTTTGAAGACCCACTTGCAACCTATGGTTTTACTACCAGGAGGTAAGTCTACAAGCTCCCAAGTTTCATTTTGTTGAATGGAATCCCACTCATTATTTGAAGCTTCTTCCCAGAAGGGAGCTTCCGGAGAAGTCATAGCTTCCTTATAGGTTTGGGGTTCAGACTCTAGCGTAAGAGTCACAAAATCTGGACCGAAACCTTTCTCGGTTCTGACCCTCTTACTTCTTCTAGGTTCGGTTTCAGCATCTAGAGACGGGGGTTGACTAGTCGAAGGAACATCTGAGAGATCATCGCGGACCCTTTTATGAGGTCCAGACCCTAAAGGGAAAATGTGTTCGAAAAACACTGCATCTCTGGATTCCATTATGGTGTTCTCACCAATTACCATGAACCTATAAGCACTAGTGTGCTCAGGATATCCTAGGAAAACACAATCTACAGTTTTAGGTCCTAGTTTGGTTTTCTTGGAACGAGGAGTGGCCACCTTGGCCAAACACCCCCACACTTTAAAGTATGCATAGGACGGTTGTCTTCCTTTCCATAACTCATATGGAGTTTTGTCGGATTTCTTAAATGGAACTCGGTTCAAGATATAGCAAGCAGAGAGAATTGCTTCCCCCCACAGGTTCGAAGGTAGCCCTGAACTAGCTAACATAGCGTTCACCATATCTATGAGTGTTCGGTTTTTCCTTTCAGCTACTCCATTCGACTCAGGTGAAGAAGGTGCAGTAGTTTCATGAATGATGCCATTAAGTTTGCAGAATTCTCCTATAGGTATCACATACTCACCGCCTCGGTCCGACCTAAGAGTTTTAATAGTAACACCTCTTTGGTTTTCTACTTCAAGTTTATATAATTTGAAAGCGTCTAAGGCTTCATCTTTACTTCTAAGAAGATAAACCTGACAGTATCTTGAGTGATCATCTATAAAAGTGATGTACCATTTTTTACCTCCTCTAGTTGGTGTTGATTTCAAATCTCCCAAATCTGAGTGGATTAGTTCTAGGGGAGTTGTACTACGTTCAACCTTTTTGTTAAAGGGTTTTCTAGCATATTTAGATTCAACACAAATTTCACATTTATGACCTCTGTCAAAGTTTATTTTAGGAATGCAGCCTAATTTAGCAAGTCTTTCAATAGATTTGAAATTAACATGTCCTAGTCTATCATGCCAAACATGTGAGGAGTCACAAACATAAGCAGAAGAAGATGCATTATCATTCAAGTTCAAAGAAAGTACACTAAGCTTAATCATGTTATCAGTGACATATCCTTTTCCTACGAAATCACCACCTTTAGAGATTACAACTTGTTAGACTCAGCTACAAATTTAAAACCTTTCCCAAGTAAGATGGTTTCTGAGATAAGATTCTTGCATATGTCCGGGACGTGATACACGTCATTCAATGCGAGAGTTTTTCCTGAAGTGAGTTTCAATTCAACCTTGCCTTTTCCCACCACTTTAGAGGTAGAAGAGTTTCCCATAAAAATTTCTCATCGTCTCCTACTTTGTTATAGGAGGAGAAAGCATTTCTGAATTACAGACATGCCTAGTGGCTCCAGAATCAAGCCACCAGTCTCTCACATTGGTCACATTAGAGACAAGGTTGACTTCAGACACCATGCCAGTAAAATATCCAGAATCATCTACTACGTTTGCCTTATTTTTCTGTTTAGGATCATTTTTGGTCTTTTTAGGTGCCCTGCAATCTTTGGCCATATGACCAGTTTTCCCACAGTTATAGCAGTCGCCTTTGATGGTGTTTTTGGAGACACCACCCTTTGGCTTAAGATGGTTACCTTTGGAGTTACGTTGTTTGTTACGTTTACCATTTTTGCTGGATTCTCCGTGCCTTTTCTTTGACGCAGCATTATCGTCCAGGACATGAGCTTTGTTTGACATGTCTTTGCTCAGCATCAGGTCTTGTCCTTGCAGCACAGAAGTTCCTCCACCTGGATCTTTTTCCCCAGCTCCACCATGGTGATTTCACGATTCTTGTGTCGCAGCCTCCTCTTGTACTCGTTCCATGAGGGTGGTAGCTTTTCAATCACTGCAGATACTTGTAGAGATTCATCAATATGCATGCCTTCAGCAAGAATTTCGTTGATGAGTAGCTGGAGTTCGACGAATTGTTCTACAACAGGCTTTTCATCAGTCATCTTATATTCCAGGAACCTAGCCACCAAGAACTTCTTGCTTCCAGCAGCTTCAGCAAGATATTTTTCTTCTAGGGCTTCCCATAAATCAAAAGCAGTAAAATTCTCTTTTGCATTATAAAAGTCGTACAAGGAGTCATCCAGACAGTTAAGAATATGGTTTTTGCACATGTAATTTTTCCTAGTCCACCTATCCAGTCTATCTTCATAACCACGGTCATGAAGCCTTCTTGAGGGTCTTTCTAAGGCAACTTCATCTAGCCTTTGGTCTTTTAAGAAGAATAACATTTTGGACTGCCATCGTTTAAAGTCTTTGCCACTAAACTTTGGGGGTTTGTCTACAGTACTCTTTCCCATGTTGTTACAAAATATAGTAAAGAGGATATTGCCTTTAGATTGTTGGTGAAAGTACTAATAATGTAACTGAGAAGAAGATACTTAGCTCAAAATAATGTTGCTGATGTTGCTGCACAGAGAATGTAGAGGCACGTAAACTACGCTGTCCTAAAGGCAATATCGCCTGCCACTCCTCTGAGATGCTACAGCAGTTGGCGAGTCACCTCCAGGATACAACTACAGTTAGTACCCCTCAATGTAGCATACAATGAGGGTACCCTTAGAGCTTGGCAGAACTTAAAACAGTAGAAGAGATGTTTACAGAAAAACAGAGGAAGAGAAGAGATGTTTCTCTGTGGTGTGTAAATGAGCTCAAGACTCCTCCCTTATATAGTGTTTAAGACGTTACAAACGAGAGGAAAAATGCATGCAACCAAACCATGCGTATGACAGAAATACTGGTAATGTTGGGTTAAAAACAGTGTTGCTTTTGTCAGGCTTAGAGCAGTGTGTTGTCAAGAAGCCAAGCCAAACATGTACGGACAAGAAACCCAAAACAATACGTACAGACAAGAAAGCCAGGACAAACATGTGCAGACAAGGAAAGCAAGACAAACACGTACAGACAAGAAAGCCAAGACAAACATGTGCAGACAAAGAAGAAGATTCTTCTACATGTGTGTAAAACACGTACCAAAAGTTTCAGCAAAAAGATAGGATCTAATGAACCCACACCCAACCCGAACCCGACCCGACCGACCGACGGACGGCGGCGGCGTGCGTGCTTCTGTGCGAAGCACCGCGCGTACGGGAAAGGCAACCTTGCCCTAGTCTAAGCCTTCCCTCCAAGCACAAAAGTCTAATGACCCAAGGGCCATGCCCTTATAGCCAATTCTATGGTATTTATGTCTAAAACTCTTTAGATTTTAGTCAATGTGGGACTATTGTTTTATCTATTCAAAAGAAAAACAATTAATGGGCAATAGTCTAGGGATCAAAAACATAGTCCATGGAAAAATTGGTAATTTTAAAGCGTTTTTTCTAACAATCCCCCACATGAATGATAAAACATATCGACGAAATACGAGAAAACATAATACATCAATATTAGGCTAAGGTGTCCCAGAGATTGAACCTTAACATAGTGAGAGGTTACCGGAACTGCTTGTTGTTTCGGTGAACACAATGTCTTGAACCGTCAACAGTGAGTGCAATTCAGAAATAACAACCACACTTTGATGTCTCAAAGAAAAAAAAGCTGCCAAGCTCTTGCCGTTGTGCCCGTTTTGGCCGTGGGCTAAATCCCGGACTTAATGAATGTCTCTAGAGAAAAAGCTCAAATTCTCATAGGAAGCGGCCCCACTTCCAACATCCACATAGGTGAGTCCATTAAGAGTGTCCTGCCACACTCCGCTTTAAGCAAAGCCATGGAACTCATTAAGATCTTGACAGATCATCCTAAAACATGCAGGCAGCACTATCATACGGTTACACCATAGGGAGGGACAAAGATAGTGCTTTCTCTCGACATCACCAAAAATTAGTTATCTCATTGAACCTTGATCTTGGAGCTCCATTCACAAGGTTGAGTGTCCTTCATGGCGATTTATTCTATGAGCTTGAGTCCCATCCCCTTCGATGTGGATCTAACTACCTCTCTAGATAACCCTTTCGTCAAAGGATCTGCAATATTCTCTTTAGACCTTACAAAGTCTATAGAGATGATGCCAGTAGAGAGTAGTTGTTTCACTGTCTTGTGTCTTCTTCGAAGATGTATAGACTTTCCGTTGTATACACTATTCTTTGCGCATCCAATAGCAGCTTGACTGTCACAGTGGATTGCGATCGAAGACACAGGCTTGGGCCAGAGTGGAATTCCACCCAGGAAACCTCGTATCCATTCAGCTTCCTCTCCAGCTTTCTCCAAGGCTATAAACTCAGACTCCATGGTGGATCGGGCTATACATGTCTGTTTGGTAGACTTCCATGACACAGGATTTTTTGAAACTTCTTTTAGGAAAAATGCTCGGTTATTTGGAACTTTATAAAGATACCATATCTTTGTAGCCTAAAATAGCTTTTATTTGAATATATGGAATATTTGCCGTCAATAACCAAAGGCAACTTATCCCGAATTAACTGATACTTTGAGCACAAAGAAAACTACGGTCATTTTTTTAGTATATGTTAAACATGGCATTTTATTTGCGGTTAATTTGAAGGCCCGGATTTTATTAAAATCATGTAAACACGGTATAAGAATTCTCCTAAGATGTCACTCGATTTGGAGCGTTAGATCGATCCAATTCTATTAAAAATTAATGGCCACGAAATGTAGGGGGCATAAGTTGCTTTTCAGCCAATCAGAAGCGAAGGTTTTGTTCACCGGCCAATGGAGGGGAGGTTACCGCAACTCTCGACGTGGAGCGAGAGATGGCGTGATACACGCACAACAATGAACATATCAGAATATTTTCCTAGTTTTTCTTTATTGGTGGGCAGAATATTAACAATAAACTGCCAAGTAATACCTCTGTCTTTTATTAACCGTCCTAATTGACAAAGTAAAGACATTAAGGGGACCGTAAGAAATGTCATGACTAACCCTATTAAATGTTATATTATTAGAGCATCTCCAATGTTAGGGGTGAAGGTCATCCTATGTGGGAGGTCTTAATAATACATTTTTATTGGGGGTCATTCTTATGTAGCCAAAACAAATAAAAGTTAGACCTTTTACCTAAACTTTCATCCCCAATGCTAAGATCTTATTACCCTGAAATTTGGAATATTAATGTTTCCTAATTAAGAGAAAATAAAATTTTGGAATAAAAAATGATGATGTGTCTTTAGACCTGCAGCCATGTCATCATCTTTAATTAACATCCGTCGTAGCGGCTTGCAACTCTTTCAGTGACTTGAGCATAACCGCAGTTCCATATAAATTTAAACCACCATCCATGCACTTTTGCAGATCCTTGGCTGATGACAACTCACTAACCATTGGCAACATACCTTACCTAATACAAAAACTGAGAAACCACGGAAATCATCAATCATGAAATTTATACGTCCATGATTGTTGGACCCGCTCCAGAAAAATATAGTTCAACGCCATCCTCCCTAATTACTCCACTTTATCGTGACATGAGCATCTATTATGTATTAATCAAGGAAATGGAGTGGAATGTGCTTCCATACATAACCCAAGTGGCCAGGAAGTAATAATATCACAACATATCACCCAATCAAAACCGATAAAGGGTTAATATTAATACATTTAATATCGTGGCTTCCCAAAGCAGTAATATTAGATGTACAAACAATAAACCGATTCACCTGCAACAAAAGAGCAAGAATATAAGAAACAACTGGACTTTGTACTCAAAAATGTCTATCTCACAGATGAACTCTTTTTCATAAGGAAAGTTCCATTGCCATGGCCCGTGCACCCTCGTACACTCAGCTTATCTGTACAGAGATTTTTTAGGTACTGTACCAAGGTGGGTGCCATGGAATTACCAAATTATCCATATTAGACCTCTTTTTCAAATTATTTGTATTGTTCCCCTGTATTTAAAAAAAAAAGTCATTTACAGTTTAGAGTATTATTCCCTTGCAATAAATTAAAAAAAAAAAATCCTTAAGTAAAAAAAAAGGTCCTTTTCTGGTTAAAACCAAGACTCAGGAATATATACTCATAGCATTGCATTTTCCAATGCTTCCCTATAGTAATCGTACTAAAATTTCGAGAAAAAAATCGCATTTCCAGTATTTCCGAACTGAGCATCCTTTTCTAATTCATTAGTTGAAACACAACTATAATTTAGTTCCTTTAGCATCCAATACCTAAAAGTGTAATGGACAAACCTCCGCAAGCATAATACATCTTGGTAAAGGTCCCACATAAATGATACTTCACCTGCCGAAAAAAGAAGCCCACCAGAACATGGATATAAACCTGATACATTCATATATATTAACATCCCCTAGATACATCAATACAAAAGCAAAAAAAACAGACCCAATTTAAGCAAAACCAACCCACAAACCCAAATCACCACAAAAGCAATAATTGACAAAAACATCTAATTCAATAAATTCAGAGTTACCTTCGAAATGGTAGGCAAATAATATTGGGAGTTGAGGACCCCCTGAACACTCCATGACAACAACTCTACACCTGTGTATACATCCCAATCCGAAATGTCTTTTGCCTCATACTACACATATTCTTAAATCAAATTAAATTAAGATCAGACAATCTCTAACCTTCTAACTCATAGTCGCTTGCACTTGCAGCATCTTATGCACGTCCAAACTCTATTAGGGTGTTGATTCACAAATCAAACTAAAAAGCATTCAGCAAGAGGAAGTGGAGTGAGTTCGCGAAGTAAGGTACATTAGAGTGACTCAAGCCAACATTCTTTCTCACCAAGGGGTGCTCTACCGTACCTTCCCCATATGATGCATCAATCATTGAGTAGAGGGAGAGAACAGCTTTGTAACTTTTGCCTCTTCTTCATCAAAGAAGGAAGTTTCCTCGCCTCTTAGGCCTATTATCAAGTTCAACAGTTTCATTTCTAGTAATTATGTATAGAAATCATTGTACAATGAACCTCATAGTAAGTTTCAAAGTAGAGAATCAAGAACGCAAATTAGGTATCATATGCATCATTAGTTTATTCACTCATATTCACTCAAAATGAAAAATGACAACTGAAAAAAATCCCTAGATGAGAACTATGATCAAACATCCCTCTTGTAGTAGACCTTGGTGCTACAGACAGAGAATCTACTTAAACGCAAAGAATGCATATTTTATTACCCCAACATCGTATATAATGCATTTTTCATTACTTTTTCCATTCATTGCTCTTGCATTTGTGCACCAAATATTTTCTAATCACACTCTTGACTTTCTCCCTAATATCTTTACAAATACTTTCCCATATTTGTAAGACAGTATTATCTTACAGATAAAGAAAGCACTTAGCATAATCTAACATACTTATAATCAAAGTTTACAGTTTTGACTTGACTACCTGATAAAATTTCAAAGATGATTATTAGTATTCGAGCAAATAAGTTGGCCATAACATCTGCAACGCATACAAAGGCCTACTAAGGCTGAAAGTCATGGGATTAGAAATCGTGGAAGCTGGCAAAAAGCACATTTGAAAGTTTTAATGTTCGAAAAATACTTCTTAGAGCGTCCACAGTGGTACGATCAAAACCAAAGATCAAAGACCAAAACAAACGATCAAATTTGAGTTTAGTCTGTAGTGTCACGTAAAGGCAGTGGAGTATATTTAGTCGGGCGGATGTATAATCCACGCTTGCATGTGGAGCGTTGGTATAATCTTCGTTTGGGCCGGGCGGAGATATAATTAACGCTGTTTGTGGGGCGTTGATAAAGAATACGCTTGTTGTGGGGCGTACATATATTTCACGCTCGGAAAAGGGGCGTTTGTATAATCTACGCCTGGTGTGGCGAACGTATAATCAACGCCTGAATGAAGCGTTTGTATAATCAACGCCTGACGTCGGGAGGACGTATAATCAACGCCTGTATCAGGCGTACGTATAATCAACGCCTGACGTGGGGCGGACGTATAATCAACGCCTGTATCAGGCGTACGTATAATCAACGCCTGACGTGGGGCGGACGTATAATCAACGCCTGTATCAGGCGTACGTATAATCAACGCCTGTATCAGGCGAACGTATAATCAACGCCTGTTTTGAGGCGTAAGTATAATCAACGCCTGTTTGAGGCGAACGTATAATCAACGCCTGACGTGGGGCGTACGTATAATCAACGCCTCCTCTTCTCTCAGGCGTACGTATAATCAACGCTTGGTTTGCAGGCGTACGTATAGTGTTGGACTTCCATTAACACACGTATCTAGCACGTGTGGCATTAAAGCCCGGCCAATCTCTAACCACCACGTATAGCCCACGTGTTCACTTTCCCTTTACCCTAATCTTCTCCGTCTTCTTCTTTTCTTTTCTACCTCCTCTTTGTTTCTTTGTTTCTACCGCCCACAAACACAACACAGCTTCTTAACAAAAACATCACAGTGAAGAGCAGTAAAAGAAAAGAAAAAACCAAGATACTTGATGAACCCGGGTTAAAAAAGAGGTATGTTTTTTTTTCTTAATCTCTTTTGTTTTATCCATATTGTTTGGATAATTTATTTAGGGTTTTATTTGTTAAAATTAGTTTATCTAAAGTTTGGTTTTAACGAACAAATAAGAATATGAAATTGGTTAAATTTAATTGGGTATGTGTGTTTTATGTTTTTATAGAGATTAATATGTATGTGAAAAAACCATATTTGATGATTATGTAAATTTGGTTGAATTTTTTTTAAAAATAGTTAGAGCTTAAAAAAATTTGAGATTAATATTTGTGGGTATGTGTGTTTTATGTTTTTATAGAGATTAATATGTATGTGAAAAAATTGGGTATGTGTGTTTTATGTTTTTATAGAGATTAATATGTATGTGAAAAAATTGGGTATGTGTGTTTTATGTTTTTATAGAGATTAATATTTATTAGAGCTTCCACAGTGGTTGTAAAAATTTATTTGTGGGTATTGTAAAAATTTGATTTGTGGGTATTGTAAATTTTTATTTGATTTATAATCTATTCACTAAAATTTATTAGAGCTTCCACAGTGGTATTGTAAAAATTTGATTTATTATTTTTGGGTATTGTAAAAATCCGTGGTTATGTAGATTATGTGGGAAATAGTTCTCACCCTTCAACTGTTTCAATCAACCTATTTCAATTGAGAGCTTCCTTTTATTGTTTTGTTTCATGTGTCTGTTGGTAATTAATTTTAGTGGAATATGGTTATCAATAATTGTAGTTATGTAAATTATTGGATTAATTTTAATTATTGTAAAATTATTGTAGTTATGTAAGTATTGGTTAATTATTGGTTTTCTGCATGTTGTATGTGAATATGGTTACCAATAATTGAATTGTATGTTTTTATTGAATTTGAGGTGATTAATTTTAGTTATGTAAATTGTAGTTAGTAAATTTGGGAGTTAATATGTAGAAGAGCTAAGTGCGTGAGTCTGGAATGATTTTTAGTGATTTTATGGAATCTTGAAGTGATTAAATTGGGTTGTGGAATCTTGTAATGATTTTGGAAATGCATCGGTGACGATTTAATTTGTGTTTCTGGAATTATAGAATTTGGAATTGATATGGTTTGTGTTAAGGATTTATAGTATTTGGAATATAAATGGTGATGGACTAATAAAAATATTCGTTAATGAGGGTTGGTCTTTTAATAATGTAACTGCATCTATATTGTGTGTGCACAGATGTTGAACAAATTCACAGCGCGTTTCAATGGTCGCGTGAAGACGAACAAGAAACAAAAATCTGTAGCCGAAGAGGATTATAACTTAATCGCTACTGGTACAATTAAGGAGGTTGATATTCCCCGGTTAGGGAGGTTTCCTATACTGCAAGATGATAAACCGCACGCTACTACGGACATCACATTTACAGGGGAGCACAAATTGAAGTATCAACATCGTGGATCTTTGGCATCGGTAATTCATCACTATCAAACTATTTCACAACACTGTCCTAGAGCTAAATATATTATTGAAAAAGCGGGATGGCAAAATTTACTGGACATACAATGTAGCGAAACCAACCATTCAATGGTTGATTATATTGCTGAGCGGTTTTGGGATACAACAAACACTTTTCACTTCCCATTTGGTGAGATGGGATTCACCCCCTAGATTGGCTCATGTTGACTGGACTGAGTATCGGTGATGGGCCTGATGTTCCTTATGATTCGGGGAAGTACCAATTTGAACATGTTCGTGAGCATATCTTTCCGGATATCCAAGATGTCACGCTCTGTCCAAAAGCACCGTCGTGGGTTTCAAATTCAATTACAATTAAATATTTAAGGTCATATTTCATCGAAGACAAGTTGGTTGCGGCTGAAAATGATAGCACCCTGGCTCATAGAGTAGCAATTGCCTTTTTCATGTATGTTTTGGGACATTTTTTCTTTTCTAATGCAAAGACTTATATTGATGCTGGATGGTTAGCTGCTTTTGAAAATCTTGATGTAGTATCCACGTATGACTGGGGTGGTGCTGCGTTTTCGAAATTGTATGCGGCACTCCGTTTATCTGGGAGGAGACAGAAGGCACTATGTGGTCCATTCCAAGTATTAGAGGTATTCTTTCAATCTAGTTATTTTTCCTCTCATTGTTTATTTTTTTGCTAAGTTATTAAATTGGCTAATTATTTTGATGGAGTAGTTTTGGGGGTATGAATACCTGGGCATATGTCGACCAGAAATCCCAGAGGCGAGTACAGAACAAAAATGGCCCGTATCTTCTAAATGGAATGTACCGAAGAATACAAATGATATTTTCCGTTGTAGGGATTTACTAAGTAAGCTTACTGCTGAACAAGTGACATGGCGCCCATGGGAATCATACAGAGAAGTTCTTGCATCTGATATGGGATGCACGGCTACGCGGCTATCAGACTCGAGATATATATTTTCTTACATGGGCATTGTGAGTTAATTTGTAAATTTTATTATATAACATACTTTTTTCCTATATAACATACTTACTAAATTCTTATTCCCTTTCTAACTGTACAGCACAACATGTATCTTGGTGAAAGGTGTTGGCGGCAAAACCATTGTACTTTCGTGTTCCTATAAGACTACACACAGTTATAGGGGATATTGGCAATATTCAAGCCGAACGCCTAAAAAAAGAAGGTTTGGTCGATGCAACAGAGATAGTGCAAGTTGTTAAAGATTATGATATATATTTACAATACTGGACAATGGTAACCAACTCCAAAGATTACGTGACTCATCCTATTTGGGAAGCCCAAACATATGGGTATGTCGGTGACTTGTATACGGTCCCAATTGAACAACCTGTTGAACATGTACATATCCCTCCTCCACATCTATTATCCCACGTAAGTGTACTTTCGACTTTTTATTGTACGTTCGATTTTTGTTGGTATATTTGTACTTATATATTTTATTTTTTCTTCACAGCATGAAGCTTACACATTATTTCAAGAAAATGCTGATTTTAATCAACAATTTCGCGAATTTACAAAACAAACGAAGGAGAGGATGGACGTTATCATGTCGAAAGAAGCAGAAATACAAAGGCTAAATAATGCGAACGTTGATTTGCAGCAACAACTATCTCTTTTCCGTATGCCGCACACTGTCCAACCTCAGCTTGGATACGGTTCCTTTTCCCAAACCCTGCCATCACAAGTTTGGAGTGGTATGAATCAGGGATCAGCTTCAACAATGTCCTCAGTCAATACCAATCCGAGAACGCACATGCCTTTTGTGGCACCAAGATCGTCCACTTCGGATAATGATAATATGAAGGGTTAATTTGTTATGACTATTTAGATGAACTGTCTTTGGAGTTATCTTTTCTTATCTTATATAGTATAGTCATATCATATATAGTATAGTCTAATCATATATAGTATTGTCATATCAGGTCACTGACAAAAACTTTATTTTTTGGAAAACACATTTGCGTGAACCCAAAAAAATATCTATTTTTTGGTTTTTTTAATGCTCTTGAAAATGGGTTATAAATTAAAGACTGGTTTCACTCAATATATGAATAACAATACATCTCTTCTGCTTCATATAGCAATGGAACAATATGAGAAAACCGCTCATTATTGCTCTTCTGTTTCTTCTTCATCTTCTTCTTCTAATAGTAGTTTTTATTCCTCGGATGATGATGCAATAGCAATTATGCAAAATAACATGGCCGTTAGTTTGGGAGTCCTTGTTACAAATTCAAAATGGCCTCAAACTCGTATCAGAATACCAAGAGATCGTGAGTCAGGGGCTGAACTTCTATGGAACGACTATTTCTCTCCGTACCCAAACCAACCACCCAATGTTTTTCGCAGAAGATTTAGAATGCGTCGACAATTGTTTAACCGGATAGTGGAAGGTGTTACCAATGCAAACAGATATTTTGTTCAAAAGCCCGATGCTTGTGGAGTTTTAGGATTAAACCCTCATCAAAAAGTAACAGCAGCAGTACGAATGTTAGCTTACGGATGTGCGGCAGATGCAATAGACGAGTACTTACGCATAGGAGAAACAACTGTGTTGGAAGCTACTCGTAGGTTCTGTAAGACGATTGTGAATTTGTATGGGAAAGAATATTTGCGTGAACCAACGGCTGGTGATATTGAACTGTTGCTCAAGCAAAACAAAGACCGGGGATTTCCTGGGATGCTGGGTAGTCTAGATTGCATGCATTGGAAATGGGATAAATGTCCGTCGGCAGAATCTGGGGCTTACACCGCGTATAAAGGGAGCGAAAGTATCGTGTTGGAGGCAGTGGTGTCGTATGACCTATGGTTTTGGCATGCTTTTTTTGGTATGCCCGGTTCTAACAACGATATTAATGTTATGAACCGTTCATATGTTTTTCGAAGTCTTGTAACAGGAAAAGCACCGCCGGTGAGCTATGAGGTGAACGGACATTCATATGATATGCCGTATTATCTAGGTGATGGAATATACCCAGAGATTCCTACTATTATTACGGCCATTAAACATCCGGTGGGTAGGAAAAAGGAAATATTTTCATCGATGCAAGAGGGTGCAAGAAAAGATGTTGAACGGGGATTTGGTGTACTTCAACAACAATTTGGAATCATCAAACAACCTGCAAGAATGTGGAATCCAGATGTGCTTGCCTATATCATGAAAACTTGTATTATCTTACATAATATGATAGTCGAGGATGAGCGTCTACCCGGTGACTGGCCACATGTTTATGAACAACGTAGCAACGCAGCACCGGTTAATATATTAAGAGGCAATAGTGACGAGTTTTCCCAAATTAGAGCTCAGCAACGCCGATGTGCAATGCGTAACAAAGATGCACATATTCGCTTGCGTGATGACTTGATCGAATATATATGGGCAGAATATGGGAATTAAAAATTGTCGTTTGTCATTTCCTTTCTATTATCTCTTTGTATGTAAACATCCTCAAGTTTTAATTAAGGTCGTATGTTTCAAAAAAGTAGAAATTTAATTCAAATCAACGGAAGTAAATTTAAAATCCAAAAATTACATAATAATAATGCTAATTGTTCAGATACTAAGAAATTTAAAACATAATAATACTAATAATACTACTAATCACTAAATAGGAGAAATAATTAAGGTTTGAACTATTCCGCCTTTGTGTTAAGATTGGTTTCTTTTATTCCGAACTATGTCCGCCCTGCGAAGTCGGAAGTACTCTTGTTGTACAGGTTCCATTTTTTCAAGATCCATCATAATGATGCGAAATTCTTCGTCTTCAGCTTGCTTGGCTATTTTTGCAGCATGTTCAGCTTGTTTTGCTGCAAACTCTGCTGCTCTTTGTTCCATCTTGAATCTTGATTGTGCTTGGTAATGAGTATTGAAATTTTGTTGTTCTTTAATAATTATTCCCATCAATTCCTCTTGGTGACTGGATTCTCTCTCCCTGTTTTCTTCAATCTTTTTGCTGCTTTTTTCCCCATCTTACGAAGATATGTGTTCTCTATGTCTCCCCCATCTGTATCGTTACCGGTCTCTCCTTGAGTTGTTGTTTGCGGTCCTTCATCATCTTCCTCGTTATTCTCATAAGTGTCCAAATCATGCGTCGTATCGAATACAAAAGTCGATCGTCGATTATATTTTATATTTTCTTAACACAACTTGGTAGCACTCTTCGTGCTTAAATTTTTTCCCATCGTTGCATTCCTTGAACCTCTTGTTAACTTCTTCAAGCTGTTAATGTTTTTAAAAACACTTAAGTACATGGGCGCTTATTAAATATTAAAAAACAATGGTTGGAAAAATCAAGAATGCTTACCTTCTTTTCAGGACCCCATCCAGTATGATATTCACCTTCAACTTCTGCCTCTTTTGCCGAAAATAACGCCACATCTTTACTTATTCCCTGATATCGTTTCTGCCAAGAACTCCAAGACCGCTCTGGATTATTAGGTAAATGAAGTTCAATATCATCCTTGATACGAGTCCACAACGTCGCCTCTGATTGATCAGCTCCAACACTAAAATCTTGAGATATAGATAAATGAATTTTACACATTGTTACATCTTCGATTGTCGTAAAATTTGGACCTCGTGCTACTCTTGGTGCCATTGTAAGCGAATCCGTGAAAATTTTCCAACTGATTTGAAAGCAGAAACAATATTTCTTCTTATTGGTGTGGATAGTTTGAAGTATTGGTCGTGGGAAAATGTCACAGGATCTCATGTGTATATATAGGTGTTTCTTCCGAAAAAACCGAAATGTCTTCCAAACTTTCCAACGTTCCAAATTATCCAACGTTCCATTTTCTTCAACGTTCCATTTTCTTCAACGTTCCATTTTCTTCAACGGTCGAATTACCAACGGTATAAAAAAATTTCAAAATCAATTTTGTCTAATTATTTTTTTTTTTTTAAACTCAAGCTTGGGGCGTTAACTATATAAACGCCTGCCGTGGTGCGTTAACTATATCAACGCCGGGATGGGGCGTTAATTATATCACCGCCTGGCATGGGGCGTTAATTATATCACCGCCTGTCTGGGGCGTTAACTATATAAACGCCTGGCGTGAGGCGTTAACTATATCAACGCCTGAATGGGACGTACACTTTATCAGCGTGGGGCGTACAATTTATCAACGCCTGGCGTGGGGCGTTAAGAATATCAACGCCGGGCTGGGGCGTTTGTATAATCTTCGTCTGAATGGGGCGTTCATTTTATTAACGCCTGACGTGGGGCGTAAACTTTATCAACGTCCCAACGGGCGAACATTTTATCAACGCCTGAACCGGGCGTAACTTATATACACGCCTCTTTATGGGGCGGTGACTTTAATTACGTTTCACAACAGGCGTAGATTATATATACGCCCGATGCCAAACGGTGATTATACCTCTGCTCCACTATATATAGTTTTGGTCTTGGTCCCAGACCAAATATGGTCTGTAATTTGGTTTTGGTCCAGATTTTAGTCTTTACTCCGTCCCGTTACGTCTCGTCCCTGGATCATAATTATAGGTTTACTCGTCCATTGCAGTTGCTCTTAAGAGACTATAATGCTTCACGATTATGGAACCTGAACAGGGTAATTATAAAGGAACAAATACTTAACCATATATATGAGCACCCATACGTGTTGTAGCATGAGTTGCAAAAAGTTGCAGATGAACACAACAACTTGAACCTGTAATATTACAAACACAAAATAACAATTAGTTCAATAGAAAAACACTCTGGTATAATTGGTATAATAAAACCTATAGGAAGCTAGAAATGACAAATATTACATGCAGCTTCTGTATGTTGCACTCTGATATAATAAACACAGTGCAACATGTTACTGTGCACGTCTTGAAGGGTCTTAGGTCCCCCTATATTGAGGGGAAGCACCCCTAACATTTCTTCCTCATGGGCATGTGATTCTTTGAAAGCATCTTCACCCAACATACATTCTTCTCCTCCTCTGCGAACTCCAATAGGACCACCAAGCCTCTCCAATTTATCAAAACCTTGTGATCCTTCATAGAAACAGTTGATAAATACAACGAACTTCGTGTTAGAACTACATACGAAATAAAACAATTCAATATAAGTACATACCACCATATGCTGACGCACAATTTCCATACCTTAATTTGAGAGCACGGTGAGAGGGTGGTCATCAAGATTTTGTTATCTTTCGAGCTCTGGGACTTAGATTTGTGAGAAAACAATCAAAACCTCTAGCAAATTCATCTATAGACTTTATGTGTATACATATATCTCACCATCAGACACGTGTATATAGAAAAATACGTGGAAAGCAGGTAGGCCAAGACATCAAAATACGATGTACTACGGAACACCAAATAAACCCCAAGGAGTTACTTTATCTCATCCCAAAAGAAGCTAAGATCAACGTGGAGAGAAAGCTAGCTGACACGGACGTGACAGGGGAAGAAGACACTTGTCTGACACGAGCAGGCATCTCAACCACCTTCATTAAACACTCTGAGCAGTCTACGTGTCGATCAATCCGTGGGACGAGCGAGGATGTCTCTGCGTGATCAAGTGGCAAACGCAGACATCTGCGTGATGGACACAAGACACTAGAAGATAAGGTTCCAACGGCCTTCAGAGATGGGTACCACACTCTAACCCTATAAATACCCCTTCTCCACCAAGAGGAAAGGGGATCGAAAAAGAACAGGAAGGAAAGGAGAGAGAAAGATTACGAGTATAAGTTAATCCTTTAGAAGGGAAAATACATGTAAATTCAAAAGTCATTCGACTACTCTTGTAACCGTGAAGAACATAGTGAAACAACAAACCCCGTGGATGTAGGCCTTAGTGCTGAACCACG
Source organism: Papaver somniferum (assembly GCF_003573695.1). Classification (NCBI taxonomy): domain Eukaryota; kingdom Viridiplantae; phylum Streptophyta; class Magnoliopsida; order Ranunculales; family Papaveraceae; genus Papaver; species Papaver somniferum. Next base: position 118,400 of record NW_020645971.1, read on the forward strand.
TAAACCTCGGTCTTGTTTACATTTCAGCACTTTATATCTGTCTAACCCCGTGGATCTTTACTTGTACGTTTTGTTTTCTTTGTGTTTATCTATATCCCGTGCGCAAACACCCTGCATGGAGTTGTTGGATGAGGCTGTGATAAACCCGAAGGTTTTGAGCCAAGGAATCAACACTAAGATATCATCATCACAAATTATTCTATATTATGATAATTGGTTGTGAGCATTCTGATGCCTTCGTGATCAGTGTGTTCACAATTTGGCGCTAGAAACAGGGACATCGTCCCGGTAAAAGATTTATCTTGTCCTGTGATTTCGTCTTAAACTGGCATATGATTGCTCTGATTTATTAGCTCGGACCAAATAGATCATTTGTTAACTTCATTATATTCAAAAACGTACCCATTATCTTAGATAAGATTTGTTGTTTTGATCCATGGATTTACGTTTTTTCTTTCGCAAACTAACCCGATTTCGCAAACTAACCCGATTCACGCGGATATTCCCGTTTTTCGCTATTTGAAATTCCCTTATGCAGAAAGAACGGATTGTGAGTAAGGAAGGCGAGTTTCTGCGAGATCCCATTGTCGACAAAAGGACCCGTGATGGAAAAAACGCAGGAAGCAGGAAAATCCAAAGCTTTCTCAAAGGAAACACCCAGGACAACCCCGGTCATCACCTGAAGCAAGCAGAAAGGAGACAAAGCTAAAATAACAAGTCAAAGGCAAGATACTGCGGAAATCACTTCACCTATGAACGCTAATTCAGTTGCAGCCGCGGCTCTCAGAGCAGCGGCGACAAAGTTCGGGTGCGGCTGCGGTAGTCCCGAGGGCTGCAGAGGCTAGCAAAACTTGCGCTATGAATCAACTTCATCAACCAAGAGAAAGGGTGGATGAATCCAGAACATTCCAACCCGTGCACCTTCCAACTTTCGGAATGCCACCAACAAATGATCAAAATCAAACCATACCGGCGGCTCTAGCACCGCAGAGGGGCACTCACCCCGATTTGGAAATGCCAGCGACCGAAGCTGAACCTCTACCACCGTTAGTGCAGACCGTAGAGGAAGGCGGCACCATGGCTGTAGTGGCACGAGCTGGGATTCCCAATCAAGGGTCCAACCAATCACATCGACTGATGGCTGAGCTTGAAGAATTGAAGAAGAGCCAGCAGGTTTACGCAGATGATGTAGCCCTGTTGGCCAGAGAAAATCAAGATTTAAAGGAGCGGATTGCTCTAAGCACGAAGACCAGCCAACAACTTGATGAAGCAAATTCCAAAGCACCAGAGCCGAACCGAGACCGTAGAGTCGTCATAGCAGTTAATGGAGACGCGACTAGGGGAAGTAGCGTATCCGATCCGGATTATGACGACGGAGAATCAGACGGTAACGAGCAGAAGAACTTAGGGCACCACCGCGCGATGGAAGAGCAACGAGATGAGATGATGACTGAGATCAGGCAATTAAAAAATAGACAAGGCGGGGGGAGGTTAGAAGAGGTCATGAGAGAAGCTAACTCTACGCCTTTAACTCATCGCTTGGCCAACACCCCTATTCCACTGAAATGCCCTGTCCCAACGTTCGAATGCTATGATGGATCCAGCGACCCTGCTGCACATATTCGGTATTACAACCGTGTCTTAGCTAGATGGGGTCAGAACGACGCCGTACTCTGCAGATACTTCCCGTCAAGCCTGAAGGGATCGGCATTATCATGGTTTGATAATCTGCCACCAGACTCCGTCCACTCATACGACCAACTCGCAGAGAAATTCTTAAGAACATACATGTATAACAAGACTGTAAACACCGGAATGGATAAGCTCTTTTCACTAGCGATTGGATACAAGGAAACCACGAGGGAATACACTAACAGATGGCACAAGATCTTCCAAGCCATTGGGAGCGTGGACCCAGTGGTAAGCATCAATTGCTAAAAATGGGGATTAGACCGAATGAGTCCCCTATTTGTTGAGATTCATGGAAGCGTGCCTAAGACGGAGGGAGATCTTCGAATAATTATCGAAAAGCACGCTCGACTTGAAGAAATTCAACGGGAAAACCCGAGGGCATATCCGCAGAGATCTCACCGCACCAATTCAGCGGAAAAAACCAATGGGGCCAAAAGGAGTTGCTCATTGGAGAGACCTCACGAAGATAGGAAGGAACGAAGGGATGAACGAAGAACAGGTGACCGAAAATTCGAAGATCAAGTTTACACGAAACTCAACGCTAGCTATGCTCGTATCCTACGAGAGATCAAAGGGAGGGCAAACCTGGAATGGCCATGGTCTAAGGGAAAGCAGCCCCCGAGATCCGAGAAGTCCAAAGATTACTGTGAATATCATTGTTTCAACGGACACCAAACCGAAAAGTGCAAGAACCTTAAAATAATGATCCAAAAATTAATTGATGCAGGAGAGCTCAAACATTACGTACGAAAGGATATTACCGAGGATATATCCAAGCGAACCAAACCAGTCCAACTTCCGGAAGGAAACCGGGGACAGAAATATCACTAATAACACCGGCGTTGTTTCTCCCTTCATCACCATCTTGACCCGCACAGACCTCTTCTTCAACATTGATAGGGGAAGTACCAGTACGTTCCTCCCCATCTGTAATATCCTCATCCTCAGCAAACTCTTCGTTCACCGGACTTGTAACTTCTTCATGGGCCTCAGCCTCACCCATCACAATGGTTGAAGACTGCTTCGGCTTAATCTTTTTCTTCTTCGACACCTGAAAACCAAAAGAATTATTTTTCCCGAACAGTTGAATTTCTAAAAGAAAGAGAAGCGCAGCTAGAATCCGCGTACCTGAGCAGTCGAGGCACTCCTCGGTGGAAGTATAGCACCAGAACCTTCCTCCTCGTCTCCCTCCACAACGTCAAGGGCATAAGGAAAATTCATACCTGCGAAATTTAAACGCCAGGGACAGAAATCTCCATAACGAGCAGGAGGAGATTCACGCGGCTTGCTACTCTCAGTAGGACGCCAACCGCGGGGACCAGGAATCCAACCGTACGCCCATGGACCAACCACTTCGATAACAGTAGCGTGCCACTCGTAGTCATGGTCGCGCTTGATCCTCTCGCGGGTCGGGAAAAGTTTCCGCTGACTAGACCCCTCCGTGCCGGGAACATACTTCAGCTTGGCATCGCTGACCTCATTTAACAAACAAATTTCGCCCCGAGGAGCAGCGAGATTACGGAGGCTGACACTCCACGACTTACGGTTCCTACTGTTGACGTAATCACCGAAGGAGTTATTGAAATTCTCAGGAGTATACCATTCCTTCTCCGCGGGATTGGGAACGTAACAAGTCATTGTCGTTTCCCCCTTACTCCGCAGATAGCATTCCTTCAGGGCGCGGAGATAATTCCCCGATAGTTGCGATACAGAACGGCTGTGAGTATTGGTGGAAGAGCCTTCACGACTAGCAAGCACATCATAGTATAAGGAATCACCTGACTTGTACAACGGAAGCATAAGACCAGCTTCGAACGCACCAACCGTGGTCAACAAATGAAATTCATCGAACTCATACTTTGAGATAAGCTCATAAGTAATATCATCCTCAGGGGCATAGAAACGAACTTCGAAGGCTTGAAGCTCATGCTTTTCCTTGAAAATCTCGAGATCAATGTGCTTGAACGTTACTTTTTTCTTACTGACCGAAACACTGTGTATCAATGGGGCAGCCTCATCCTCCTCGGCGGGGCAGGATGAACCAATGAAAGCCTCAGAAGCCTTTCTCTTCAAAGAAGGATTCTTTGAAGACTCAACCCTCGGAACACTACCTTTGGTATTCTTCCCTCTAAATTAACTTATAGGAGGGGGCGGCAGACGCTCGGGCTCTACAGAACGTAAGGGAGGAACATCAAAACAGACATCACAGGTCGGTGACTGCGTACTCCTAATACCATCCCACGGACGAGACACCGCGCGATCAACAACTCTTCGAGACCCAGAAGGATTGGTCGAAGGAACCTCTTCCCTAGAAGATGAGGCCTTCGCCCCAGAAGAAACTCGACTTCTACGAACATCATCTTGAGACTCTCTACGCGGAGGAGATCTCGATAGACCAGAACCAGGAGTCTGATAAGGAAGCCGCAGACGGTCAGACATGGCTGCGAAAAGATTAATCATAAACAAGTCAAAAACAAACTCAAGGACATTACCAACGATCAAAAAACCACATAAATAGAAATCCACACACGATAACGCAGAAACTCTAAAATTAGCATACATGATCAAAATTCCATAAAATCCCTACCCTAACAATGGCCTCCTTGATTTAAGACGAAGAACAGGGGCAAACTAGCATGCAAGCATTGAAAGAACTTCTTCATCACAAACAAGGAACAACAGTAGCAGAAAATTTACAAATCAACATAGCGTAAAACCATGGAAACAAAGAAAAGAAAAACTTACCAGCAAAAACAACAACAGAAAGAACAAATCAGAAATAAAGAGGAGGCAAGCGTGATTAATGCTCAATGGAAAGAATTTAAGGGCTGAAGAATGAAGACTGACAGAAAATTTAAGGGCTGAAGAATGAAGACTGACAGAGAATTTAAGGGCTGAAGAACGAAGAACTAAAATTGAGAGAATGTTTAGGAAGAATGAAATTAATTTTCTCTCTCCTTAATATACCCGAAAGAAAGAGAAGGAAATTAATGGAGGAATGGGAAACGTGCCCGTTACATGAGCAGTTAATGCACAAATAAAAGACGTGCCCAAGTATCTAGGAAAAGTTATTAGGAGAGATAGAAGAATATGCAACGACTGTTTTCTTCAGTGCACCCATTAAACATTCAAGCCCGAAGAAAAGGGGCAAATTGTGTATACATATATATCACCATCAGACACGTGTATATAGAAAAATACGTGGAAAGCAGGCAGGCCAAGACATCAAAATACGATGTACTACGGAACACCAAATAAACCCCAAGGAGTTACTTTATCTCATCCCAAAAGAAGCTAAGATCAACGGTGGAGAGAAAGTTAGCTGACACGGACGTGACAGGGGCAGAAGACACTTGTCTGACACGAGCAGGCATCTCAACCACCCTCATTAAACACTCTGAGCAGTATACGTGTCGATCAATCCGTGGGACGAGCGAGGATGTCTCTGCGGGATCAAGTGGCAAACGCAGACATCTGCGTGATGGACACAAGACACTAGAAGATAAGGTTCCAACGGCCTTCAGAGATGGGTCCCACACTCTAACCCTATAAATACCCCTTCTCCACCAAGAGGAAAGGGGATCGAAAAAGAACATGAAGGAAAGGAGAGAGAAAGATTACGAGTGTAAGTTAATCCTTTAGAAGGGAAAATACATGTAAACCCAAAAGTCATTCGACTACTCTTGTAACCGTGAAGAACATAGTGAAACAACAAACCCCGTGGATGTAGGCCTTAGTGCTGAACCACGTAAACCTCGGTCTTGTTTACATTTCAGCACTTTATATCTGTCTAACCCCGTGGATCTTTACTTGTACGTTTTGTTTTCTTTGTGTTTATCTATATCCCGTGCGCAAACACCCTGCATGGAGTTGTTGGATGAGGCTGTGATAAACCCGAAGGTTTTGAGCCAAGGAATCAACACTAAGATATCATCATCACAAATTATTCTATATTATGATAATTGGTTGTGAGCATTCTGATGCCTTCGTGATCAGTGTGTTCACACTTTAAGGTAGCCGGCAGGGAATAACAGATTTAGGTATACTCTATAAGCATTATGCCATTTCCCTTCCCAAATAGATTTGTGAGAAAACAATCAAAATCTCTAGCAAATTCATCAATATGCATGACGGATACAGGACAATAGACTTTAAGGTAGCCGACAGGGAATAAGAGATTTAGGTATACTCCATAAGCATTACACCATTACCCTTCCCAAATAAAGACAGTAACTACTTTCATCCCACTGGCATGATGACATCAAAATAATGTTTTAAAAAATTCCATTGTCCTTGAAAGAAAGAAACCCGAAAAGTGCAGTAACAAAATCCAAGACATGACTTCGGAGTTTCACCTGGTTTACTTTGCTTTGTTAACTGCCAACCTATTTTGGTTTAAAACTGCAACACCAGTTAACAATAAGCATATATGTAACAGCAGACACATTGATCAATTCGTACAAAACCACATTCAGTAGATTGGTCCAAAACCACCTTGATTAATTTGTAATTCTCCTGATTCATTCAATTGTAGGGTTCCCAGAAGAGAAATAGGCAAAGCTTGGGTGACAACATAGTTCGAGAATTCAGTTATTTCCAGATTTCCATGGAGAGAATGGAGAGAGAGAGCAAAAATGAATTAGGAAAACTCAAGAGAAAACAAATAAGAAAACTTGAAACAAACATGGATAGGAGATGATGAGTTTACCTGTGAGTTTACTTGCTCTATTTATACAAACAGTGGGAAGCAACTAAGAAAAGTCCCTGATTAAAATCAAGGTAATCCATAAGAAATTACAACATTCAAATCAAAAGACCCGGCAAAGTTAAATACTCATAAGAAACATGAAAAAACTAAAAATATGATTAGTTGATTACGGCACAGAATATGAAAATTAACTAATATGAAAGTTAACAATAAACTAATTCCATGCCAGTACTCTTGCTTACCTTGTAAGGGATCGTTTCATGGATCTGACGAATTTTGCGAATTTTGATAGCTTGCATAAGTTGGCATAGGTTGTTTACGATTTCCTTTGACCCGTTCTTTATATTTGGCATAAGTTGCGAATGAATCAACGTTTTTAGATTTGTTTCTTAATATAGACTCCCAAAACTTGATCACAATAATAACTACCATAATTGCTATCGAATTTAATTGCATGATTATAAAAATAGAGAGCATCCACGTACAACATTAGGAATGTGACGATATTCATAGAATTTTAACCGTGTTTCTGTATACTCATTCCAAGTAATAAATTTGGGTTTATTTTCTTTATTTCTTTGCGCAACATTTACCGTATGATGAAAGAATCTCATAAAAATTTATTTGCGTTGATTATCTTTTTTATACGGAAATTTTCGGATTTTCCAAAGATTTTCTTTCTTCGTTTTCGTTTTTACCCAAAGATTTTATTGGACGTGTACACATGCTCTACCACAGCAATGTGATGAGTGCTAAAAAGTGCATATTTCTATATATTTTTCTTGGCATTTAACTCATCTTTTGTGCATTAATTCTACATTTTATCCCATATTCTGTATTTTCATTGTTTTCAAGAATAAATATTTTTCTTACTTAATTTTGCATTTTTAGGTAATAAATAAAGATTGGATGAGTTGCGGAGCAAAAAGAGCAGAAAAGTAGTGAAAAGCCAGGAGGAATTACGCAAGGAAGCCGCGAAGAGTGATGTGCGGAAGACCAAAAAAAGGATAGAAATGGGCTTGAAGAAGAAAGTTGTTCTTAAAGAAGAAGTGGGCTCAAGGTTTTCCAAGCCCAAACTCATTTCCCAAACCCATATTCTATACCCAAAAGCCTAAAACCCAAATCCATACCCGCTTGCGTCTTCAGCCGTCAGATCAGTTCTCAGAAGCATCCGACGGTCGCTCCCTTGCTGTGCATCGAAGTTTGATATCTCCGCCTTACACTACAGTACCTAACTCCATCAAGTACCGTTCGTTTCGTTGTATCTCTTCATCCGACGGTCGCTCATCGCCTGCCTCCGCATCGCCGTCAGATCCACCTACCATCTTCCCATCCGTCGCTCCTTGTCGCAGATCATCAAACCTCGCTGCACCCGCCTAACACCCAAGTATCGAACACCCTATACCCCTAGCCAAACGCCCCCTAACCCAAAATCACTCGACCTCTTCTCCTTCATACCCTGTTGCAGAGAGCTGCTCTGCAACTCCATCACCTCCACCAGCTACACCTCGCTGAACCACACCACCCTGCCATCGCCACTTCCTCCACTGTCACCAAACACCACCTACACGCCTTAGCTACCTCCCCTACCTCTATAGCCATCTAACTTATTGATTTTTCACCACTGAAACCCTAGGTGATAAATCAATAAATTAGGTGAGGCTATAAGACGCAATTGAAGACATGGAGAGGAGCAGAGAAGAGAGAATAGGCATGGGTCGACATCAATTCAGGGATTAGGTGAGTGGAATTTTCAATTCAAAAATTAGGGTTTGCAAGTTAGGGTTTCGAAATTTGGGGATATTTTGTAAAACTATAAAAGGCAATTGATGTGTAGAGAGAAGGGTGTTCTTGGTTAGCCGAGATACCCCCTAATTGGGTTAATTTCAGTTTAATTCCAATTTTAATTTCAGTTTTATCATGTGTTAGTTTCAATTGCTAGGGTCTTAAGGAAGCCTTAACTTGCTATCCTGTGTGATGTGAATATGCATTCTTGAATGTTAAAAATGTTTAGGAGATAATCACTTTGGCATGTCTGCAAATTGCTCTCACAGTGGATGCCATGTATCCACTGTAGTTAGAATATCTTTATGTGGACATAGCCACCAATCATGCTAAACCAGACCATGTTGAGCCTTAGACTAGTTATACTTAGCCAGATAACTAGTGCTATGGAGCAATGTCTTATTGGGGATGATTTCTTTAGTGGAGAAACTTCTTAGACATAGGGCAGACCACATCTTAACCCATGTCATCACAAGAACAAGAATGTAGTCGTTGAATACATGGTGTAGGTTAGTGGTGGAATTAATGATCCTAGCTCCCTTCATCTGCTTTGTTTGCTTTCACCACTGCTCACCCACTGCCTATGACCTTTGGTCACTGTCACTGTTTTTGTTACATTGCCTTGTTTCCTTCTGCTTTGCTCACTTATCATCTTCACTGCCCTGTTCACTGCCTCTTGGCTTTGCTTTTCTCTTTACTGCCTTCTCATTGTTCTCACTGCACTGTCACTGCCATTTAGCTTAGGAATCTTCATGAACACACCCAAGTCCCTGTGGATCGACCCGTACTTGTGCACTCACTATATCGAAACCGTGCACTTGCGGTATCACTGTAGGCCTTAACTTTCTCCATTTTTTATACACTGTCCCCGGCCTACCAAGTTTTTGGCGCCGCTGCCGGGGACTTGGCGTTGTGTTTTCGAAGCATTCTTATTTGCTGTTCTCCTTGCATTTAGTTCATCTAGCCTCACTTGCATATTCATCTTGCATATTCTCTGCACTGCATATCTTGCATCATGCATTGCATTCTTGCATCTTAGATTAACTTGCTGTTTTAGTAGCTGCTGTGTAGTGCAGCTGAAAGAAACTGATCTTTGCTGAGTCCAGGTACCTGCTGTGAAGCCCAAATAGAGCTGAGCTGCTTCTCCTGCTGCTTCTCCTGATCCTGCTGCTGCTCCTGATCCTGCTGCTGCTATTGCTGCTGTGCTCCTGTTGCTATTCCCTGCTGCTGCTGCCTGCTGAAGCTGGTGTAAGATAAAGCCCAACTGGGCTGTAAGCTGCAGAAGGAGAAGAAATTGAACCAAGCCCAACTGGGCTGTAAGCTGCAGAAGGAGAAGAAATTGAACCAAGCCCAACTGGGCCTTGAGTGTTGAAGCCAAAGCTTAGGATGATCCAAAGCCCAACTGGGCTTTTGCAACCAAACTGAACAGCTGGGCTGTGCTTCAAAGGTAAGCTTAAACCCATTAAGAGAACCCAACCTGTGGGCTTCCATTTTTAATTTGTAGGCTTGTAATAATTTTTGTTTTTCTTTATTTTTTTTGGGCTTGTAATAATTTTTCTTTTTCTTCTTTTTCTTTCTTTTATGGGTTTGTAATTATTATTGTTGTTTTTATTTTCTTTTATGGGTTGTGCTAATTTATGCTAGGATAATTAAAAAAAAAAAAAAAAATTACTTTACTTGCTCCCAAATTCTAAAACCAAATTTTATTTTGCTCCCACATTAACAACCAAATTTTTCTTCTTCCTCCTTATCCCGACAAAACCAAAATTCTCCCGTAAAAACCAAAAAGTTTTCCAAATCTTCCCCTAAAAACCAAAATTTTTCCCATCAAAACCAAATGTCTCCCGCCAAAACCAAATTTTTCCCAACAAAACCAAATTTTTCCAAAAGGTCCAATCCCTTAAAAACCAAATTTTGAGCTTTGTAAACTCTTTACTTAGCCTTTGAGCCCAATCATGTCTAGATCTTTTTCTACAGTTAGGGAATACAACGAATCCCTTAGAGAACTTGCGTGTGGACAAACTTCACGTTATGAACCTCCCATAGACCATGATGTCAATAGTTATAGGAATTATTATGGACATTTTCAAAGTCCCGAGCCTCAATACATGAACCCTAATGACTATTCACACATGCATCGTTTGCCACAACGTGAAAATGAACATTTTGCTAATGCCTCACTCACACAATCATCTCTTGTGGATCAATTAGAAGCTCGAATCGCAGCTTTAGAAATGCAATCACATGAGGAATCTGTCACATCTAATTTTCTTAGGCAACCTGAAATCTATGCATGTCCTGCATGTGGTAGTTTAGACCACCCTGTTGAGAATTGTCATATTTTGCATAATTTTAGGCAATCTAGAGAAAATCCAAGGTATGAAATGCCCATAAATTGTGAGAATGGTAGTCATTGGGACCATAATCAATCCTTTGAGGTTGCGATCAATCTTTTATAAACCCTAATGACCATGCACACATGTACCAATCACCACAATTTGAACATGAAGAATTTTGTACTCCCATGAATTTAGACTCCACCACAGAAGCTTTCAGACTCAGTGAGCAAAACTTCGATAGATCTACATCACGAATTCAGGCATATTTAGATCAGATTTTGCTTCACCTACAAAAGGAGGAAATTCATGAGGAAATGTATGTTGTCCCTAATGAAGTATCTAGTCCCATTCATGTAAATGATATTGAATATGAACCTAATTTAGAGGAACATGAATCGTCTAACGACACCACCACTTTTAATGAGGACCAATGCATGCTACCATGATGATGATTATGATGATTATTATTATGTGTTAGAAGAACATGAAAATATTGTGGAACCTGTTGGTTCAATAACATATGGCTTCTCGCCCTCGACCTTCATGAATGTTGTTTTTTCTAATACTCATTGTAATTCATATGATTTTGATATTGACATGGGATTCGTACAATTATTCTGTGAAGATGAGCATGACATAGGAATAGTTGAATCTTCTGTAGACACTAATGTTATTATGCATGAAAATATAAGTGATGTGTCTGATTCTCTACCTAGGTCACATTGTGATATTTCCATTGAATTGCCGATGCATGAGGACAAATCTGTTGATGATGTTGATGATTCTGAGTGTGAACTTGCTAATTTGATTGATGATTGTGAGCATGATGTGACATGTGTAGATGATTTAGGAGATTTTGATTTGATTGATAATGACGCACCTATTCTCCTACATGAGTCACAATCTGATGGCCTTCCACCCAACCTAGATTTGGTTTGTACCAATATTGTAAAACCAATTTTTCTGAGAATGCCTAATCTAGGTTTGGAACTGTGTGCTTCCCAAGTCCTCTTGGACCATTTTGCATTCAAATATAATATCTTTGAGGAACCACAGTTGGAAATTGCATGTTTGCCCGTCCCTAGCAAAGTTCATTTCGAGCTAGACCTTTTGCATGATGAACCCCCGAAACTGCGCGATTTTGTTTTCAAAATTATATCTTCTGTAAAATCCAGGTTTGGGGGTAGCTCATTTTGTTTCACAGCTTCACTTGCATGCCTACCATATTATTATTGTGTGAAGCTGTTGAAACCTTTACACTTTGTCTTTTGGGTTGATCCTCAACTCTTTAGATTGTTAGTGTATGGTGAATTTTTTGTATATAATCCAGTAGATAAAATTTCTTAAAAACCCTTTTGTTCCTTTTGTATATATTTTGCTAATCCAATATGATCTCGGCTGAAATATGTTGGATTTTTGCCTTGAATAACGGAGTTTTAATTCTGCTTTCGCCGAAATCGGGTATTCTCTCTCCTTTTACTCTACTCAGCATGTCCCTTTCCATATGTTGCATTTTAATTCTTTCCATATTTTGAAACATTGAGGACAATGTTTAGTTTAGGTTTGGGGGTATAGAGTAGATACCATGATTTGCCATAATTGAAAACGAACTCCTTCTTTTGAAAAAATCGAAAAAATTCAAAAAAATTAAAAATTAAAAATCATAAAAATGGAGCTCATTTACCTTGAAATGTTGACTCTTGTGCAAATATGTATTTTATTAGGAGTCTTAGTCTAGATATTTAGGCACCCTGATTCTAGCACAATTCACATAGTGATAAGAAATTTGCACGCGCACGATCTACCAATACATGTATGGCCTCGATCTTCAAGGTGTTTGATAGGAAGTTACGATTGCCAATCACTTTAGAATACTGAACGAAACTTGACTAGCTTGTTCTTTGGTTGGTTGGGATAGAAGGTGGAGGTTACATTAAGAAAGACAACCATCGAATTTAACTGGGTGCATCAAAAAGGGCTACCTCTTGCAAAGTGTCATGTAATCTTTTGTTTCCTTTTGTATATGTATCAAAAGTGTCTCCTTCAAAAAAAAAAAAAAAAAAAAAAAAAAAAAAAAAAAAAATATCAGAAAATACAAAAAATCAAGTACTTATCAATTCCATCATCTCTTGTTCCAAAAATAAAAAGAGAATAGTCAATGTAAATAAGAGTCATGTAAAGAGTCATCTTTTGTTGTTTCATTGTAATAAGCAAGGAGGGTGTATGCCATTGATGTACAACGCGAGTAATTGTGAAATACCTCCAACTCATTCACAATTCTCGTAAAGTCCGGACAGCTAGCTAGATTTCGACCTCAGTTCTTAGCCTGAGAAACTATCTCTTGGTGATTAGTAGTCATAACTTCAGATCTTTCTTTACACATGTGTAGATACACTTTACACTCTTATCACATGTCTTTTTTTGTTATCAGTGCTAGGATTGTGCCTTCGATAGCTAGATTGACATCTCCATTTTGCTGTGAGCTTAAACTGTTTTGCACATGTCACATTTGATGGAATCTGAGCTTATATTTTGACCTAGAACTTTGTAGGTACGTTCTAAGCAAACCTTCACGAGACTTCAACTCGTCCACTAGGGACACTTAGTGGTTTAAAAGGCTTAGTGCATACGCTAAATGCATTCGAGAGACCAGCGACAGTGGTATAGGTAGGATTTCCTTAGTTTTGTTTTACTTGAGGACAAGTAAAATTCAGGTTTGGGGGTATTTGATGAGTGCTAAAAAGTGCATATTTCTATATATTTTTCTTGGCATTTAACTCATCTTTTGTGCATTAATTCTACATTTTATCCCATATTCTGTATTTTCATTGTTTTCAAGAATAAATATTTTTCTTACTTAATTTTGCATTTTTAGGTAATAAATAAAGATTGGATGAGTTGCGGAGCAAAAAGAGCAGAAAAGTAGTGAAAAGCCAGGAGGAATTACGCAAGGAAGCCGCGAAGAGTGATGTGCGGAAGACCAAAAAAAGGATAGAAATGGGCTTGAAGAAGAAAGTTGTTCTTAAAGAAGAAGTGGGCTCAAGGTTTTCCAAGCCCAAACTCATTTCCCAAACCCATATTCTATACCCAAAAGCCTAAAACCCAAATCCATACCCGCTTGCGTCTTCAGCCGTCAGATCAGTTCTCAGAAGCATCCGACGGTCGCTCCCTTGCTGTGCATCGAAGTTTGATATCTCCGCCTTACACTACAGTACCTAACTCCATCAAGTACCGTTCGTTTCGTTGTATCTCTTCATCCGACGGTCGCTCATCGCCTGCCTCCGCATCGCCGTCAGATCCACCTACCATCTTCCCATCCATCGCTCCTTGTCGCAGATCATCAAACCTCGCTGCACCCGCCTAACACCCAAGTATCGAACACCCTATACCCCTAGCCAAACGCCCCCTAACCCAAAATCACTCGACCTCTTCTCCTCCATACCCTGTTGCAGAGAGCTGCTCTGCAACTCCATCACCTCCACCAGCTACACCTCGCTGAACCACACCACCCTGCCATCGCCACTTCCTCCACTGTCACCAAACACCACCTACACGCCTTAGCTACCTCCCCTACCTCTATAGCCATCTAACTTATTGATTTTTCACCACTGAAACCCTAGGTGATAAATCAATAAATTAGGTGAGGCTATAAGACGCAATTGAAGACATGGAGAGGAGCAGAGAAGAGAGAATAGGCATGGGTCGACATCAATTCAGGGATTAGGTGAGTGGAATTTTCAATTCAAAAATTAGGGTTTGCAAGTTAGGGTTTCGAAATTTGGGGATATTTTGTAAAACTATAAAAGGCAATTGATGTGTAGAGAGAAGGGTGTTCTTGGTTAGCCGAGATACCCCCTAATTGGGTTAATTTCAGTTTAATTCCAATTTTAATTTCAGTTTTATCATGTGTTAGTTTCAATTGCTAGGGTCTTAAGGAAGCCTTAACTTGCTATCCTGTGTGATGTGAATATGCATTCTTGAATGTTAAAAATGTTTAGGAGATAATCACTTTGGCATGTCTGCAAATTGCTCTCACAGTGGATGCCATGTATCCACTGTAGTTAGAATATCTCTATGTGGACACAGCCACCAATCATGCTAAACCAGACCATGTTGAGCCTTAGACTAGTTATACTTAGCCAGATAACTAGTGCTATGGAGCAATGTCTTATTGGGGATGATTTCTCTAGTGGAGAAACTTCTTAGACATAGGGCAGACCACATCTTAACCCATGTCATCACAAGAACAAGAATGTAGTCGTTGAATACATGGTGTAGGTTAGTGGTGGAATTAATGATCCTAGCTCCCTTCATCTGCTTTGTTTGCTTTCACACACTGCTCACCCACTGCCTATGACCTTTGGTCACTGTCACTGTTTTTGTTACATTGCCTTGTTTCTTTCTGCTTTGCTCACTCATCATCTTCACTGCCCTGTTCACTGCCTCTTGGCTTTGCTTTTCTCTTTACTGCCTTCTCATTGTTCTCACTGCACTGTCACTGCCATTTAGCTTAGGAATCTTCATGAACACACCCAAGTCCCTGTGGATCGACCCGTACTTGTGCACTCACTACATCGAAACCGTGCACTTGCGGTATCACTGTAGGCCTTAACTTTCTCCATTTTTTATACACTGTCCCCGGCCTACCACAATGGCACAACAACAACCAGAGCAAGCCGTCAGTAACCACCAGAACAAGTCTCCAGGAAGGTCCGCTTCCTATGCAGTCATAGTTTGTTTCCTTCATAGTTTGCTTCATCTCTGTCATAGTTTGTTTCCTTCTTATTTCACTATGTCTACCTCAGATCACTCGTCCCCAATCTCACCAGTTCACAACTCCAATCCTACAGAAAATAATGAAACCCAACCCCTTCTTCAGGGAATCCTAGAACCCTAGACCCTTACATAATTCATCCAAGTGATAATCCTGCAACAGTGTTATCTTCTCCTCTTTTGCAAGGGGATAATTATGGTTCCTGGGTTAGGGGAATCACAAAATCTCTGAATGCTAAGGGCAAGCTCGGTTTCGTTGATGGATCTCTTCCTACTCCAAAGGATGAGTTGCAGTTTCAATGATGGAAAAGATGTGACGATCTTGTAGGCAGTTGGCTTCTCAACTCGTGCCAACCAGACATCAGGGCTAGCTGTTTATATGCCCCCAATTCCCATGCTATCTGGAAGGATTTGCAGGTGAGATTCTGTGTTTCCAATGCTCCAATTCTTTTTCGTTTAAAGTCCTCTATTGCTTCCATCAGACAGGAGTCTATGCCTGTGTCTCTCTATTATACGAAGATCAAAACACTCTGGGATCAGTATGATTCCCTGGTAGCTTCTACAGAGGCCTGTATTTGTGGTGCTGGCAAGCACATGATTGAACGGCTTGAAAGGGAACGTTCCATGGAGTTCCTACAGGGTTTGCATGACAGGTTTTCCAACCTTCGCAGTCAGATCTTAACCATGGACCCTTTCCCTACTGCACTCCAGTATTTTCAATCTGGTTCAGCAGGAGGAAGAAAACAACACATCACTTCTGTTTCTCTTCCAACAGTTGATGCTGCTGCTGCACTCAATTCGAATCGTCATTTTCCATCCAGTTCTCGTCCTTCAGCCAACCAAACAAGCGACAGCGTCCATTCTGTGACTATGTGCAACAAGCTTGGTCATGTCAGAGACAAGTGTTATCGACTCCATGGTTTTCCCTCCCAGCCCGCCAGCGCCGTAACTCTCTGCCTCAATCTACCAGCAATATGCACATCACAGCAGCGACTGCAGTTGCACCAGCTGATACGTCTGCCATTCAGCAGTGCTCTGCCAACGCTGTCAGCTGACCAATATTTCACGTCTTCTAGCCTTGATTACTCCTGCACCAGAGTCTGCACAGATTGATACTCGTGCCAACTTTGCAGGTATCACTTTATCCACGTCTCTAGTTGATCCCTGGTTTTATACAGTGGTGCCACACCACATCTGTAATTCATGCACTATTTTAAATCATATATGCCTGTTCAGTCATTGATTCAAATGCAATTACCGGATGGATCATTCTCCGTTGTTAACATATTGGCGAAGTTGTTTTCTCGCCCACACTTACGCTGTCGAATGTGCATCATATTCCTAATTTCAAGTTCAATCTATTTCTGTGAGTCAGTTGACTCGCCAAAACTATTCTGTCGCTTATTCTTCGACAATGGCTCTTCTTTCAGACCGAGTAACGAGAACAGTGATTGGTCAGGCTGATTTTCATCTCCGGCCTTATCAGCTCAAGTCAATCCCATCAGTCTTTAATCGAGTTTGTGTAATAAAGGCATGCTGCCTGTTTGGCAGTGCAGGCTAGGCCATCCTGCTTAGAACGTTTCAAATTTCTTTGTCGTAATTTTGATATATTAAATCTAGTTCTACTCACTTCTGTGATGTATGTCCATTGGCTAAACAAAGCCGTTTATCCTTTAATAAAGTTGCGTTGTCTTCGAAACGCTGTTTTGAACTTGTTCATTGTGATATTTGGGGTCCTTTTGTGACACCTTCTCTCACAGGTGCTAAATATTTTCTCACTATAGTTGATGATTTTTCACGTTGTACATGGATTTATCTCATGCACACCAAAAGTGAAACTTTTAAATTTCTCAAATACTTCTTTAATTTTGTTATCACTCAATATTCTAACAAAATTGATCACATATCCACTGGCACTTCCGTTCCATTTCTTTCATCCTTGAAAAGATTGCAGTCTGATAATGGCTCAGAATTTTTATCCAGAGAAATGCAAACATGGTTTCATGACCATGGTATTCATCATCAACGGAGTTGTGTTTCCACTCCTCAACAGAATGGTGTTGTTGAACGTAAACATCGTCATCTTCTTAGCGTGGCTCGTGCTCTACGTTTTCAATCACATTTTCCTATCACTTACTGGGGAGAATGTTTACTCACGGCATGTTATCTCATTAATAAAATGCCTACTCCTGTTTTACGACATAAAACTCCACATGAATTTCTCCTTGGTACTGTTCCTAATTACCGTCATTTACGTGTTTTTGGTTGTTTGTGTTTTGCTCGAAACACAAAAGTAAATTCTAAATTTGATTCACGAGCTAAACCTGGTGTATTTTTGGGATATCCCTATAATCACAAAGGTTACATTATTTTGGATCTCCTCACAAAGACAACTTTTGTGTCCAGAGATGTTGTTTTTCATGAGCATTTGTTTCCCTTCAAAGATGCTCAATTGACTACAGACAATGTAATTTCACCTTCTATAGATTCTGATGATGTTTTCTATGAGGAATTCATACCTGTTGTTCCATCAAATCATGTGACAGATACGTCTTCTCCTAGTCTTTCACCTTTTTTGCAAGAAGATGATTCTAATTCGTCCACACCCACTTCGAATGATTCTTCTTCTCCTATGAATGACTCTCATTCTACGTTCAGTTCTCCGGACGTTCCTCCTGACACAGTTGTTTCTCCTAATCCTATTTCTGCCACCGAGAATGTTTTACGCAGATCCCTCAGAGAACACCATCTTCCTTCTCACTTGAAAGATTACATTTGCTCTGTTAACAAAGGTTCTTCCAACTCTCTCTATCCTCTTACCAATTATATTTCTTTTGATAAATTCAATCTGCAACATCGTATTTTTATCTCTTCGGTTATTGCTAATGATGTACCACGATCATTTACGGAGGCCATTAAATCTCCACCGTGGCGTGATGCCATAATTAAAGAACATACTGCTCTCCAAGATAATGATACTTTTACTATGACTACTCTTCCCCCTGGAAAATCTGCCATTGGTTGTAAATGGGTGTTTAAGCTTAAATATAAACCGAATGGTGACATTGAACGTCATAAAGCCCGGCTGGTTGCCAAAGGATACACACAACATGAAGGTATTGACTATCATGATACTTTTGCTCCTGTTGCTAAATTAGTCACTGTTCGTGTTTTATTGTCTATTGTTTCCATTTTTAATTGGCCTCTTCATCAACTTGATGTTAATAAAAGCGTTTTTACAAGGGGATCTCCATGAAGATATCTACATGAAAATTCCTCCTGGTTTTCAGAAAAAGGGAGATACTCGTGTTTATAAACTCAATAAATCTTTGTATGGTCTTAAGCAGGCATCTCGTCAATGGTTTGCTAAGTTTTCTTCTGCCTTACTTGAGGAAGGTTTTCAACAGTCTCGTGCTGATTACTCTCTTTTTCTTTATCATAAAGGTGCAATCTCTATTTATGTTTTGGTTTATGTGGACGATATCATCATTACAGGTAATAATGACTTGGCTATTAACCAACTCAAACATAAACTTGAAGCCAAATTCTCGCTCAAAAATCTTGGGCGTTTGCAATATTTTCTGGGAATTGAAGTTTCTCGTTCTCCAAAAGGTATTTTTCTTGGACAACGTAAATATATTCTTGACATTGTCCAAGATGCAGGTTTTTTGGGTGCTAAACCTGCTGCTTCTCCTATGGAGTAACACCTTAAATTATTACCGGATTCAGGACATCCTATACCTGATCCAAGTGTCTATCGACGATTAATTGGTCGTCTACTATATCTTCAGGTGACTCGCCCTGATATCACTTATTCTGTGAATTATTTAAGTCAATTTCTGCAACATCCTTGTTCTGGTCATTTGGATGCTGCTTATCGTGTGGTTCGTTATCTCAAAGGTACTGTTAGTCATGGAATTTTTCTCTCTGCAACTAGCTCTCTTTCCCTAGATGGTTTTACTGATTCAGATTGGGCAGGTTTCCCAATTACTCGTCGTTCTACGGCAGGATATTTCACAATGCTGGGTGCTAGTCCCATTTCTTGGAAATCCAAGAAACAACCCACTATTTCTCTTTCTTCTGCTGAGGCAGAATATCGAGCTCTCGCCAGGGTAACTTCTGAGTTACAATGGCTACACTATTTATTCACTGATCTTCGTGTTAGTATTCCTAAACCAATCCCAGTCTATTGTGACAATCAGGCTGCTGTTCACATTTCTGAAAATCCGGTATTTCACGAACGAACTAAACATATCGAAATCGATTGTTATTTTGTTCGTGAAAAAGTGATCTCCGGTCTCATCAAACCCACTCACATTCCCTGTGCAGCCCAATTGGCTGACCTTTTCATCAAACCGCTTGGTTTGGATCACTTTCGCCATCTTGTCAGCAAGTTGGGCGTTCGGCACCATCTTCCTCACGCTCCAACTTGAGGGGGGGTATTGGACGTGTACACATGCTCTACCACAGCAATGGCACAACAACAGCCAGAGCAAGCCGTCAGTAACCACCAGAACAAGTCTCCAAGAAGGTCCGCTTCCTATGTAGTCATAGTTTGTTGTATTTAGTTGAATCTTCCCTGTATATTCGTGATAAGTTGAGATATTCCCTGTATTTGTATCCATATATATATCTAATACAAAGAAAGTGTCGACACTATTGTGTGACAATTCCACATAGAAATCTCATAAGTTTAAGAGATTTTCGAAGATCTTTTAGCATTTGCTAAGTATGGCATTTTATTTCTCAAAGTAGATACAAATACGTTTATAGAATGCACTGACCAAATTCGACGATCCAGATTTCTTAAAAAAAAATGTGTAAACAAAGAATATTGAGAGTTTATTAAGAAAAAATTAGATAAGAAAGGTTAAAACTACAATTAAGGAAAAAATACACGTAAGATAGCTTAAAAAATTTAAAAACTAATTTTAGTAACTCTTTCTTCTATTTTTTTTTACATGGAAATTCACGGATATTTTCAAAAAAAAAAAATGTTTTTTCCCAAATATTTTCCTAGATTTTTTAGCATCCGCTTTATATGGCATTTTATTTGCGACTAATTTCAAGGTCCAGATTTTATTAAAATCATGTAAATGCAGTGTAAAAATTTGCTAAGGTATCACTCGATTTGGAGCGTCAGATTGAGCCAATTCTATTAACGACCACGAAATGTAGGCGGTATAAGTTGCTTTTCGACCAATAAGGAGCGAAGGTTTCGTTCACCGGCCAGTGAGAGGGAAGGTTACCGCAACTCTCAACGTGGTGTGAGAAATGGCGTGGGATGAATGGGCTGTTAGTTTATAAAGGTGTGATAAAATCATAATCTAGTCAGATAAAATCAGTTGTTGGTGATTTTAGAAAAGGGGAGTATTCCTTGGCATTCAATATGTTCACTGTTACAGGGAGATAAGTTCTTAACGATGGGCGGGCATTGCTTGCCGCTGGTGGTAAAAATGTGCATATGGGTAGACCTGAGCTAGAGTTAAAGTTGAGATGCCTGACACCCCTTATTATAGGTTCTGTAATTAGAGTTTTTTAATTTTGGGTGTTCCTTTTTTGTTAAAACAATCGGGATTAGCAAAGGCTGAAAGGTTTAGTTTAATTGGCAGGGGCCGCGCTGTCGCGTTCCCCCGGAAACTGACGTTGATCCGAATCCATTCACTTGATCAACAGCCAGATTGATGAATACCCTAAACGCAGGTGTAGTAGAAAGACTCAGTGTACCTATAACGCCACACACGTCAGTTTTACTACCATAACATCAATCGTACACTTCCATTAACATCACAAAAACATAAATTAAATTTACCCATATGTTCCTTTACGGTTGTGCCAGTAACTACTACAACCGCAGGCACATCCACTGAACTTTTTATTAAATCATCACTAATTACTTTCACCAACTCAGCCCACAGCGTTACTTTAATTGCATCCCCCTAGCATCAATTCCAAAAATATCAGCATCATTCAGAACGATACAGACATTGAAAAATTTAAATCAGAAATTTAGTTGTGTATACCCCCGTTTTCGATCATAATTTCTCGCATCAAGACATCACCATCACCAATCGTCTTTAGAAATGTTTTTGGGTCATCATTCAGCTTTTCTATATTTGCAAGCATGTTCAGCAACATAACATACTCAAAAAAACGATGCGGTAACCAGTTGTTGGCAATTCAAATCTAAATCTTCGAATAGAATACACACATCCTTCATCATTCCCGGGAACAACTCCACGTAATCCTTTCCCACCTTAGCATGAATCTGATTTCCCTGCAATGAACACAATTACACTTAAAAATTAAAGCAGCCCAGCAGCTAGCCAGTATACATCCATCAGAGGAGATTAGATACTCACCTCATGATCCATAAGATGAATCTCAAGACCCCAGACTTTCCCAGTACTCTTGTTTTCGAATTTCCACATCTTCAATACCAATACTTTCACAATTTTGTTAGTTGTCTTGCCTGGTTCAAGATCGACGAATGGTGTATAAACTGTCCCTGCAGATTTGAATCGCTTATTCACCCGGTATAAATAAATAAATTCAACGAAATCACAACTGGATGTATTAGTAATACTAATATCGATAGTTTAACCCTTGAAAAAAAAAATTAATACACAACGAATGCCTAACCCTAAAAAAGAAAAAAAAAAAAAACACAACAAATACCCAACAATTGGTTGTATAAGTAATCCAAAACCATTAAGCTTAAACTGGCTGATAGTTCAACCCTAAAAAAAGAAAAGAAAAACTAAAACACATTGCCACTAACCTTGTTGCTGGATCTTCATTGTTCCCTGCTGTTCATCCCCACCCCCTGAGTGCATGATATTAATTGCTTGATTCTAAATAATAATGAAGAGAGATTGCCCATATGAACTTCCACGTATTAAAATTGTGTAAATAGGGTGTAAGAATCTGCTATACTATCACTCGATCTGGAGCGGCCAATTTTATTAAAAATTAACGGTCACGAAATATAGGGGTATAAATTGCTTTTCGACCAATCAGGAGCGAGAGTTTCGTTCACCGGCCAATGAGAGGGGAGGTTATCACAATTCTCGACGTGGTGTGAGAGATGCCGTGAAGTTTTTAGGTTGTTGATACATTGTTTGGACCATGGTTTGCTAATCGTGAATTATATAAACTCACTTCTAATCTAGAGCATCATTTCTCCCCTCCCGACATGTCGATAACATCGTATTGAGCTACCCGGTGGCTTCCATCACCGACCAACAAAAGTATATATATATATAGATAACTGGTAGCTAGAATAAGAATGTGAAGTATTATGGCAAAACCAAACGCTAACTAAAAAATCCAAAAACAATTCTCACCAAACAACAGAAAAGGATCATGTGGTTCTGATTATACGCTACAAATAAAGCATCAAATTACTAAAAGAAGGTTTGCATGAAAATTAACAATTTTTTTATGCGTTCGACTGCTTACAATTTCAAATCCATATACAATGTAAAGAAAGTCTAAATGTATGATAAATATCATGGATTAACTTCAAGGTATAACAGAGTAGGAATTTGCGATCAGCAACAAATTTTGTTCTTCCTACAATGCCAATGCGATCAGCAGTTGGGCGGGTTTATTTTTTTTCTTTTTTTGTTAAATCAACAAATTTATTAATACCAAGAAAACTTACAGCAAACTACAAATGCAAAGTAGGCCAGAGAAAATTAATTAAACTACAAATGCAAAGTAGCCTATACCTGCCCCTCTAAATTTTTTAAGTAAGCAGGTCCACCAACAGTTCTCTCAACATCTCCAATTTGTAAGTGAGCTGCATATTTTCACATCGTTTTCGCCACAAAGTTCACCTCTCTAAAAGTTTGCTTGAAAGAAGTCTTACCATATAAACGCTAAACCCTTCTCCGCCCGTCACAGTTAGACACTTGCCAAATTTGAGACATCGATAATACGATTGACATTCCAACCAACTGCCCATTCAGAGCCAACTGCAATAGCTATCACTTCAGCCATATAATTGCTCTGAATTCCCAAGGAAACAGCTCGAGTGCCCAAGCAATCACCATTAGCATTTCTAAAAACATCACCTGCTTGCTCCTGCTAGCCCTGGATTGCCAATTGACGCACCATCACAGCGTATCATTAGTTGGTCTTAGGTCATCGCGAGAGTACAGTATATAACCCTTGTGCATAACTGAGCTATAACGGATCGTCAAATGTTTATGCAGGTTGTCGATCAAGAATATACAAATGAAATTAATGTTAAATGCTATGTCGATCAAGAACATACAGATGAAATTAATGCTAAATGCTACACAATTGAGGAAACATATTAGTCACATAAATAAGTTGTACGTGCACACTCTTCATCAACATTCTTAGCTGGGTATAAAAGGACAACATCCAAGTTCTCGAGTACTGTCATTTTAACTAAGTTGTTCCAGGGACAATGGGGCAAGAAGGACGTCAACTAATTATCATCTTTAATCTCAGCATTCAAGAATGCCCGAAGAACAGTGGCTTGAGCTCATTCTCATTGTCACCACTGGTACCAAAAAAGTGCAGATCTTGAATAAACTTATAAATGGTTGGCAAGTAAAGGTAAATAATTCTCCCTGACTGCCATTTCAAGTGACATCACAGACATGGACATGAAGAAAAATTAAACTACAGAATACATTTTTAACAATCAATGCAAATACTGACATGGGAATATTAGTGACAGTTACCTCTGTTTAGTACCAATGATCAATTTGTGTTTGGATGCAAGATAAACTGGAGGACGGAATACTGGTAACTGTTAAAGGGCAGAATATGAGTTGCATTGAGATAGAATTCTGGAAAACTGGGTACCTATTTCAACTCTTTTTAACCCCAATCGAAAAATTGGAACACGCATATTTATAAACGGAAGATATATGCACAACAGTAAGAAAGAAACACGCCTGATATTTTCTGTTATATTCAAATTCCAATTCTTTTAACGTACCTATATATACAAAACTTCACATTCCCATCTAAGTTTTTCTTCGCGCTGGATCGCTCATAACCTGATAAGCTTCTCAAGGTACCTGTTGCCGAACTTACACCTAGTCATTATTCAAGCAACAGTTTATCTACTTTCTAGACGTTCCTGTAGATCAAATTCAAAATAAAAATCAGTCTACGGCAAACTAACCCCACAAATCATGGGAAAGAGAAACATGGAATGGGGCTAAAGATACAAACCATCTACCACGGTCTCTGGGACCATTTCTTACAGTTCTTCATCTAATAGCACTCTGTTATCCAATGGAGCTCCATGAGTCTTATGGGACTGCACCATGAAGAATCAGATGATAGAAATCAAGAATTATTTGATTACTAAAAAACAAAAGGAACTAACTTACTTTCAAACGAATATTCAAGTAAAAATTTCAAACTGTAACAACTTCCAAATGCTTTTAGAGACTAAAAAACATTTAACCCTCTTGACCATCACAATCTTCTCCACTAAAACAAATACACCCATTCCGTAAAGCAAGCACTAAGGACATTTCTTTGACTTAATTATTAATTAAGTTTAAACCTCAAAACCTTGAACAAAATACACATTTAGTTTAAGGTCATAAGCAAGTTTAAGCCTTAGTCTTTCCCACCCCAAAGAAAAGCAGCAGATGTTCTTTGCAGAAAAGGGGCTTTAAAGCTGAAAACGCAATCATTCATATACCTTCTGCTTCACTCTTACATTCCTCTGGACCCAATTTCAAAATCATATAAACATCTATAGCAACGACCGCTTTGTATAAACATCTATAGCAACGACCACAATTTCCATTATAGGCTGAACCAAAACCTTTTAAAGACCATAAGAATAATCCTATCGAAACTAAGAATCTATATAAAATTTCTCAAGATACTCAAACAATGAGTAACAGACCTCAAAAGTTAAGTTGAAAATTCTAGCAACAGTAAATCTGGTTTAAGAACTTTATGCCCAGCATTAGTCTCCTTATCATCTCTAGCTTTTGCAAAATCAATTCTAATGTACATCCTAAAATTGGCAAGCTTCAATAAGAACAATTGGAAATATAACAATCTGATATTTCAAATAAGGAAGCAAGGAGTTTGAATATCATACCGGTTGGTGGCTTCAAATTCCAGATATCAAAATCTGGAAAAACTAACAATTTGAACCTGGAATATATCTTCTCGATTGATTTCTTCATCTGGTTGCAAATCGAGGTGAACCCAACTCTAATCATCATCCAAGAACTCTCCAACCCCCATCTTCAATTAACCCATTCTCATTCTTACCGATTCAGACACAGTCAGCTGCTCTTCCCCAAACCAAACCCTAGATTCTGAAAATTTTCAAATATTTTGACTTAATCATCAATCTCAGTTCTCAATAACCCTAATCTCGAAAAACCCATATCAATAGATTAATCCTCCTCGAAACAACTACTTCTTTACAGAGTTTGAGATTGACGCAGTAAGGATTAAAAGAACAAAGCCTAGAATTAATCTATCTGCTCATATCTATTCTTCAGAGAGACGAACATACACCTTCGGAAGGAATTGTTGTTGTTGAGATTCAGTGAAGGATACGAAGAATTTCGGTTGTTCTTGAGTGAATTTGGATCACCGGAAGAGAAAAGTTCTTCGACTAAACAATCTCTTCAGTTGCGTACCCAGCCTAAAGAAAAGAAATCCATGTTAAATTGGGGGTCATAACTTCTAATCGGGGGCCATGGAATTTTGTTTGCCCCCAAACTTTTCAGGGTGTAAAAATCGCAAGATGAATATACTATTTTACCCTTGATTAATAGTTTTTCTGTAAGTAACGATCCTTCATCGACATTAACGATAGTTTAGGGTCGTCATATACATCATGATCAAAACAATAACGACTCTAAATTGTCATACACTAACAACTCTTTTTAGAGATTAACGACAGTCTATAACGACATTTCTAAAACATTAACGACTGCTTAAGTCGTCAAATGCGTAACCAAAACAGTAACGACCCTTCCAAAGGGTCGTCAGGGAATTGATCATTTTTATGACGACCCAAAACTGTCGTACATTTCCGCCATTAATGAATCTTCGACAGTTTAGAGTCGTCACTTAAACAATCTGAACATTAACGACTGTTGAGGGTCGTCAATGAAAATTTTTAATACCTAAACGATTTTTCATACTATCTGGGCAAAAAAAAAAAGGTTAGACTAAAAATTGCAGACAAAAAATCTGGAAAAAAAAAGTTAAACTCTAATTAAGTAAAATTATCACTAATTAATTAAGATTATCACTAATTAATTAAATTTTAACTCTAATCATTTAAGAGCATTTTAGCCATTTAAAAATATTTTTATAAGGGGTGACCCAAATTAGGTTCTGGTGACCTTTTTTTGTCCTCTAGTGCATGGCCCCAAATTAATTCGGATGGCCTCCAATTAAACTAGGTTCTTTATCTCTATAAGTTATTTTTTTTTATTATTTTTTTTTCTTGAAGCAATCTCTCTGTAAGTTTATCGTATGTTTTGCACGCAACCTCTCAATTATTGTGATTCACACTGCGTCTTCTTTCAGGTAACCTCAACTAATTATTAGGTTTTGATTTTTTCTTTGTAATAGTTGGAGATTTTTCTCACGTTTTCTTCTTCCTGTTCACATTGTCTCCATATTTTCATTTGGGAGCTCTAACTGTTCTTATATTGTTTTGTTTTTCTGGTAGGCAGAACCATTGTTTTTCCTATTATTGATGTTGCCTCTTTTGTTTTTTCAGTAGTCGCTCGATTTTTGTTAATTTTTAGTTTTTTGGATTTATTGTTTACTGTCTAGAATTAACTTTCATTTGTGTTTCCCAGGCCCCTTTCCCTGTGTAACATGGAAAGTTCTTCTCAACACCAAGATCACAGCTGCCATCATTCTAATAGGAACCTGATAAAATCTTGATAAAGATGGTAATTTCCTTGCTTTTTGATTAGTTAAGTTGTAAAATAAACAGGTGATTTAATATGACCTGTTGTAAATCACAGAAGTTTGAGAATCACTGTTTCATGATTATGTTTCTTATATATATATAGAAGAAATTCCAAACAGAGAAGGACAATATATTGGTATTATTCCATAGGTTTATTGATGGAAGGGAAAGCCTGCCGTTTACCATTGGTGGTGCATTTCTAAAGAGAAGTTGATATTTACTTAAAAATAACGGATGGTGATATATGATTGCTTCCCTCCCGGATTGGTCTCTTTTTTTCCTCTACATATGGCCCTTTACAGTGTGTAGAAAAATATTTGCAGCTTTAGACATTTTGTTAATTTTTCGTAAAATGTAGAATCTTAGTTCTTTTCTGCCAGGTGAATTAGAGTGTAATATGAAACTGTAGATATTTCAAGCTTCAAAGTAATTTAGATTTTGGTTTGTAGTTCACTCATGAAGGTAAGCAATCATCACCCAAGTTTTTCCATACAATTGTAACTTTATAAGATATTTACCATCTAAAAGAAAGCTCCAGCCAGAAGCATAAAAAGAGGGTTTAAAATCTCTGCACCAAAATGCAAATGTTGTTTCAGATGAAATGTTTCTTTTTATTTATTTTTTTGGAGCTGATTTTGCTGAATTGTTTATACGTATTCAGGCAGTGGTATATTGGATCAAAGTGTCGTCTGGGCGAACTAATATATGAGGAGAGGCATATATCCAACTAGCACTGAGCACCAAACCTGCAGTATAAGGGGTTTGCAACTGTTTTCTGTGTCAACCTTCTGCAAATACCTGATCCTGTAAGTTAATATGAGTATCTGTCTATTAATTATTTACCTGAAAAAAATCTAGATGTTATGCTTTCGGTCCACTATGCGCTGGTGTAAATGCATCGATAATTAATCAATAGTTTCTACTTCCAACCCACAATATTGCAACAGAAAAACGCCATGGTGAGGGCCATCAGATAGCCCATATGGTAAACCGGAGGGAAACCGATGCAAGGGTTTGGATGGCTTACGATAACAACTTTCACCATTTTTGTTGAATAATAATATGTATGACTTATTCGTATTTTTTATGAGGTATGTTGGCTCTTAAATTTTTGTTTATTATGCCACTTTTGGGAGACATTCGAAACACACCATAGATCACTCTTGGAAAAATGATTGTTGGTTAATATGACTTAGTCCATACTGTCAATTTTGTCATAGACTTTTTCCTTAAATAGTTCAGGATTAGCGATTGGAACAAGAAACTATTTAGATCATACCATTGATGATAGGTGAGAAAAGTTTGTTTGTTTTGAGTACATGTTCCTAATGATATATGTGTTATCTTTATTTAATCCTTTGACACAGACGAACACTTTATAGCAAAAGTATTTACATGAAGTTAGTAGAGATACCCTGGGAATGATGTGCAAGGTTTCCCTGTGTAAAAGGGTTTAGTGACCCCTGATCGATTTCATCTCTTGCTATACAGACAAGGGGAAGACATGCTTACTTATTAGCTTTCTGAAGACATATTTATTGATTAGCTTTCTGTGACAAGGTTATTACGAATAAAACGTAAATTCATACTGTTAGAAAAACGATTAATAAAAATATTTTTTAAAGATTTTAATTTAATGTTTTTTTTGTGAATGAAAACTTATTAGTCCCACATAGTGGAGTTTCCACTCTTTAGTTGTTTTTAAGAGACTATATAAGATTTTTACTCCCACATAGGGGAGGAGCTCTTCTTAACTTGAGTTTGTCAATTATATAAACAAATTCACTTCTTTTGTAAATGTATGGAAAAAAGGGGTTGCTCTATATTCTAGAGGGACCCCTATATGGTAAAGGGGTTTTTCTATATTTTAGAGAGACCCCCAAGGGGATTCTCTATATTTTAGAGAGACCCCCAAAGGAAAATATTTTGTATTGCTTTCTTTAGCATTCACGATTTTCCTTAATGTTTTTTCGGAGTTGCCAAGCTCAAGTTGAGCATCTACTACATATGCTAGTAGTAGGTGTATTAGGGTGTTTTATCCTGGAGATATTTAAGGACAGCGTGTTGAACACGCGACTCACTCTGTTTTCCAAAGTTTTGCCCTGTTGCGGAGATATGGGGAGCTTGTTCGTTTCGTCAAAGCAATCACTTCCACTATAAAGGAGCTAAGTATCAATAACTTTTTGCTTATTTGATTTTTCTTTGTTTTTGATTATTGCACCCAATAATCTTAAGACACTAGTTATTTGTAATAATCGAAAATGGTTGGTCTTGTGAATCATGGATGTTAATTGTGGAGTGAAAAACAAAAAACGAATTTTTGGTCAGCTGTAGAGTTTCGAATTTATCTCTCAACATAGAAGGAATTTCGATGACCCCTTTTGACACAACGTAGTAGACATCCTGATAGTTACCCGCTTAAAATTTCAGAATTTTTGGAGTTGTAAAAATATTTTTTTGATATTTTACAAAACAGAAAAACGTTTCTGAAAAATTCTGACGAGCAGAAATTTGTTGTTAACTAAATTAATTTTTGTGGGGTAACCATGAGTTTTTTGAAACGCTGATTCAAACGAAGTTTGTATCTCTAGATGTTATCTTCAAAACTCATACTTTACTTTCTGATTTGGAATTGTGATTTGTGATAAAGGTGTCATCTCCGAGGGACATGGCTAATAGCCGCATGTGGTTGGAAACAAATCTTCCAAAGATGGCAAAGGTGAGAACATCGACCGCAACACTAAGCGTGGTCTTCATAATAAAGGTATGTTTCGTAAACCTGAATCTAGCATTACTTTAATTAAGGGTGATTTTTATTTTTGTAAATTCCTAGCCATATGACAGTAAATTGTAGACAACGTAAAAACCTTAATAAGTAGTAAGTTAATGCTAATTTAGTTGAAACAAACTAGAACGAGTTCAGTGGCATGATGTCGGAAGCTATTTTAATAACCAATGTGAGAGATATTGATGGGTGGACTTTGGAGCCACTAAGCATGTTTGCTGAAACAGAGACCTGTTCACCTCCTATTAGAGGATAGGAGACGTCGAGAAACTCTATATGAGTAACTCATCTGCAACAGAGGTTGCATAAAAGGAAAAGGTCGAGCAGAAGCTCACATCTGTAATATTCTCACATTGAATGAAGTTTTCATTCCGGGCATATGCAAGAATCTTGTATCTTTTTATGTTGTAGATGGTAAAAGATTGAAGATCTTAAGTGAATTTAGAAAACTTGTTGTAACTAAGGGCAATGATTTTTTAGGCGACGGTTATAAGACTTAGGGTCTTTATAATCTTAAAAGAAAATCTGATAAAATGAACATAGTTGATTCTTGTGCTTTCTTTTGTGTGACTTTGACATGTAAATTAT
This sequence comes from Papaver somniferum, assembly GCF_003573695.1. Taxonomy (NCBI): domain Eukaryota; kingdom Viridiplantae; phylum Streptophyta; class Magnoliopsida; order Ranunculales; family Papaveraceae; genus Papaver; species Papaver somniferum. Next base: position 149,029 of record NW_020645971.1, read on the forward strand.
AAGTCAATGCATAAACTGGATAGCATAGGCTACGTACCCAAATTTAATTTGGATACTGAACACAAAAGTTAAATTCGCGTAGAATCAAAATATGATAGAAAACCTTTTAGCAAAATGTTCATAGAAATTCTAAACCCTTAGAATTAATTCACTCGAACATAGTTGACATGAATCCGGTTCAAACTAGAGGTGGTAAGAAATGGTTTATTACTTTTATAGACGACTGTACTAGGTATTGTCATATATATTTGCTTAGAGGTAAGGATGATGCCTTAGAAGCCTTTAAGATATATAAAATTGAAGTTGAAAACCAAATGAATACTACCATTAAAACCATTAGGTCTGACCGTGGTGGTGAGTACAAAATTCCGAAAGGAGATTTCTGTTAAAAACATGGCATAATACACGAAGTTACCCCTCCTTATTCACCTCAGTCGAGTGGTGTAGCTGAACGTAAGAACCGTACCCTTAAGGAGATGATGAATGTCATGTTAATTAGTTCAGGATTACCTTCGAACTTGTGGGGGGAAGCTGTCCTCTCAGCCTGCTATATCCTGAACAGAGTACCTTTTAAAGGATCAGATAAAACTCCATATGAACTGTGGAAAGGTAGACAACCTTATTATGCATACTTCAAAGTGTGTGGGTGTTTGGCTAAGGTTGTCATCCCTAAACCTAAATATAGGACCCAAAAATATAGCTTCGTCCATAACATTTACCGAAACCCCACTCTGCTAAGAAGCTTCATTTAGTGAAATGGACTAAGTCCGTCTGAACCAGACTTGGGATCATGCTAGTTTACCTTTGGGGAGTAAGACCATAGGATGTAAATGAGTCTTTAAGAGGAAACGTAAGGTAGATGGAACTGTGGAAAAATTATGAGGCTAGGTTGATATCTAAAGGATATAAACTAAAAGTAGGTGTCATTTCCTTGATTCTAATTCGCCTGTGACAAGAATTACTTCCGTTGAGATGCTAATTGTTATTACTGCCATAAACAACTTAGAGATACATCAGATGGATGTTAATACAAATTTTATAAAGCCGTGAATTAGATAAAGAAATTTACATAGACCAACCTGAGGACTTTGTAGTGAAAGGTTGTGAAGACAAAGATTGCAAGTTGAACAAATCTTTGCATTGTTTTCAAATAAGCACGTAAACAGAGACATGATAATTTGATCATGTGATAATGAGTAGTGGATTTAAGGTAATGAATCTGACAAGTATATTTGCAAGTAACTTGTTAAGGATGCCTATGTGATTGTATGCTTGTATATTGATGATATGCTTATACTTGATATAAACGTAGATATAATTAATTCCACTAAAACATATGCTGAATGAGAACGTTGACTTGAAAGACTTAGACCTTATTGATGTAATCATAAGGATGAGGATTAGAAGATAATCTAACATTTATAGTCTTAGTCATTCTCATTGTGTTGAATTTGTGCTTATGAGATACAATCAGTCTGATTGTAAGCATGCCTTACTCCGTACGATTCTTCTTGTAGATTCGAGAAAAATAAGAGTAATGGAATATCTTAACTTGAATACTCAAGAGTTATAGGATGTATGATGAATTTAATGAACTGTAAGAGTCCAGACATTACCTATATTGTGAGTAAGTTAAGTATATATACTTGTAGTCCAGAACAAGAGCATTGGGATGCGCTTAATAGAGTATTATGGTACCTAAAATACTGTATTACCTTTTGTTTTATTTATGAAAGGTATCTTGTTGTCCTTGAGGGACTTTGTGATGCAAACTGGATAGTTGACTCAGAGGAGTCTAAGTCTACGAGTGGATATGTTTTCACTCTAGCAAGAGGGTTTGTTTCTGGAAGTTTTTCAGACAAACATATATTGCTCAATTCATTATGGAATCTGAGAGTATTGCGTTAGATAAAGCACGAGAGAGGGCCGAGTGCCTAAGATGCTTTTTAGAAGACATTCCTCTCTGGCATAGGCCTGTGCCAGCTATATCTATACATTGTGTTAGCCAAGCTATAATAGTTAAAGCTAAGTAATAACTAATCTCAATCGGCGTTATTTCCATTGATTGGCTAAAGTCCAAGGAGAATTTCGCGCAACCTTTGACGAAAGGTTTGTAAAAAGAGATAGTTAAAAATGCATCGAGGGGGTTGGGGCTTAAGCTCATATATTAAACTTACCATGAAGGATACTCAACCTTGCTGACTGGAGATCCCATGATCAAGGTTTCGAATGAGAAACTAATTTGTGGTGGGTAAAGGTAAACACTATCAGAGATTTTCATTCTCTGTCCCTTCCCTATGGTGTAGACGTGATAGTGTGACTGCATGTGGAGGATGACTTTTTAATAAGTCTTAATGAGTTCTATAGTTTCAATTTAAGATTGAAGTGGGGTGTTGCAGTAAACACTCTTGATGGATATCACCTATCTGAATGGGGAAGTGGGTCGCTTCCTATGAGAATATGAGCTGATTCTCTAGAGCATTCTGAGAAACAGGATAAGTCCAGGGCCAAAACGGACACAACGACACGAGCTTGGCAGCAACCTTGGAAATATCATGCGTGGTTATTATCGCGGATTACACCAAACGCTAGCAGTTCAAGACATCACGTTCACTGTCTAGCAAGTAGTTCCGGTAATATCTCACTAAGCAAAGGTTCAAGACCTCATGGACACCTCTGCCTATAGTGGTATTTCCTGTTTTTCGTTTTTATCTATTTTTAATTCATTTTGAGAAAATGAGTTTTATGTTGTTTTTATGGTCTTGGTATTACTAGTTCTTAGGACCTAAGGGTCACTAAGGATTCACTAGTTCATGATTTTTCACTTTGGTGAAAGAAACCTTTAGTCTCACTTGTGAGAAACTAAAGATGAAAGCTCTCTATACTATTATGATTTATGCAATCCATAGTATGACCCTGGGATCAACACACTATTGTGTGAAGGAGAGGATGTTGAAATGGCTAGTATGAATTCAACATGCACGATCTGTCTGTCTGTTCAGTCAGTTCGGGTCGTGAGATTGGGTTGTTGATTTACCAAGATCTATCTGTGTTTTTCACGTTTTATTGAGTTTTCATTCATGTGGGGGTTGTTGGAAAAACGATTAATAAAAATACTTTTTAAATATTTTAATTTAGTGTTTCTTTTGTGAATGAAAACTTATTAGTCCCACATAGTGGAGTTTCCACTCTTTAGTTGTTTTTAAGAGACTATATAAGATTTTTACTCCCACATAGGGGAGGAGCTCTTCTTAACTTGAGTTTGTCAATTATATAAACAAATTCACTTCTTTTGTAAATGTATGGAAAAAAGGGGTTGCTCTACATTCTAGAGGGACCCCTATATGGTAAAGGGGTTTCTCTATATTTTAGAGAGACCCCCAAGGGGATTCTCTATATTTTAGAGATACCCCCAAGGGGATTCTCTATATTTTAGAGAGACCCCTAAGGGAAAATATTTTGTATTGCTTTCTTTAGCATTCACGATTTTCCTTAATGTTTTTTCGGAGTTGCCAAGATCAAGTTGAGCATCTACTACATATGCTAGTAGTAGGTGTATTAGGGTGTTTTATCCTGGAGATATCCGTCCTGTAAGGGCTATAGCATCATTCTTGAGTGTAGCCGGACGCTAATGTCTTAAGGACAGCGTGTTGAACACGCGACTCACTCTGTTTTCCAAAGTTTTGCCCTGTTGCTGTTGCGGAGATATAGGGAGCTTGTTCGTTTCGTCAAAACAATCACTTCCACTATAAAAGAGCTAAGTATCAATAACTTTTTGCTTATTTGATTTTTCTTTGTTTTTGATTATTGCACCCAACACATATAAAATATTCCAGGAAGCATCAATAGATATTTATCTGCTTATCCGGTCAGAGTCTCCATGATTTGATATCCGAATAATTGGGTGGTAAGGCAAAGATGATCATTCACCTGATTTAAGGTATCCGTTAACAAGCACCAATTTTATTGTGTTATTTTTTGTTTTCATTTTTCAGTAGTGTTGGATCATTATTAACTCACATTACCCTCTTGGGCTCTTGGCCAATATCAGCCAATACCAAATTTTGCACTTACACGTTATTTTTAATCAATATCAAGGCCAAAACCAGAAAGTTTGTAACTCTTCCTTTGCTAAGCCGAATTTAGCATTAACCTGTGTTCGGATTTAATTCTCGGTAGGAAAAATTGTATTATGTTACTAACTACCGCCTGTCAACCACTAAAGTTTCAAATGTGCTTTGTATATATGATGCACTAATTTCAAGAATACGTGCTTTGTATGTCTAAGACGCACGGCAGTTTGTTACTGTGTAATAAATTATGGGTATCGAGACGGATCATTGATTAATCAAAATCAATCAAATATGAATAAACAAGACAAGAGAATTAAAGTGGTTCGGCACTAACGCCTACGTCCACTGATAGAACCCCGTAGGGTGAAATATATTGATCTCCAGACTTGATGGTACTGGGATGATTTTACATTTACATGAGAACTCTTATTTATAGAGTTAACTAAACCTAGAAATAACATAATATCTCAATATTTTGTTTGACTAGGTAATAATATCTTGATAATTGATTGCATAATTATCTTAATAATCTCCGTCTTTATTGTCTTTAATATTTTACGAGAACTGCACGGTCACTTCATCCGTACGCCTGTCTTCATGGTTACCTCGATATCTTGTATACGGAGGATATATTCTAACACCCCCCCTCAAGTTGAGTACGGAATTTTTTTGAAGTGTTCAACTTGAAACTTCTCTTGAAAACGGTCTTGCAACTTGAACTTTGATTATCGACCACGGACACTTGGTCTTCGGTTGCATCGGCACATTGAACAAAAATGAAGCAGCAAAATGATCTCCAAGGTACACCGCACGCCATATGGAAATGGTGCGTTCAGAATTGGCTTGATTGCCAATAGGCTTGGTTTGCTAAAAACCAATCATACCAGAAATTTCAAGTTGGTCTATAGTGAGAATCAGCTACGGACATAGAAATAAGTTTCCAAAATGAGATTGAAAATTTTCAGAAAAAAAAAAATATTTGGTGTAAAACAGATTACCAAAATAACTGGATATTCTCGAAAATAAGAAATATATCGGAATAAAATTCTCAGGAAACAGAAAAGGAGAATTTAAAATTTTCTGTGATAATGGATATAACCTCATCAAAACAATACATGATTATACATGGCTAAAACTTGTTAAGAAACAAGGGCTGTGATGCAATTATACAATATTGCAAAGGAGATAATATCATTGGAACGTGATTTCCCAATTGAATGTTACCAACGATGAATTAGTAGTTAAACTAATACAGATACATAGTTTGAATGGTAACTTTGAGCAATGAATGGGTCTATGTTCGATACCCATGTATAGTCATAAACTATGAGAAGAAAACTCATGAAGTTGAGAGAGAACAAGAAGTACTATTATCTTTGTTCACTGATAAGAATTATGAGCCAACAGTGAGCATAAAACCTGGACTCTGCAATCTTTAACCCATATGCAGGAAAAAAAAATTGATGTAAAATAGAGTATCAAAAAGGCAGGAGAATTTATATATTTGACAAAATAAATTGATGATCCGCTCTGATACCATAATAAATTATGGGTATCGAGACGGGTCATCGATTAATCAAAATCAATCAAATATGAATAAACAAGACAAGAGAATTAAAGTGGTTCGGCACTAACGCCTACGTCCACTGATAGAACCCCGTAGGGTGAAATATATTGATCTCCGGACTTGATGGTACTGGGATGATTTTGCATTTACATGAGAACTCTTATTTATAGAGTTAACTAAACCTAGAAATAACATAATATCTCAATATTTTGTTTGACTAGGTAATAATATCTTGATAATTGATTGCATAATTATCTTAATAATCTCCGTCTTTATTGTCTTTAATATTTTACGAGAACTGCATGGTCACTTCATCCGTACGCCTGTCTTCATGGTTACCTCGATATCTTGTATACGGAGGATATATTCTAACACTGTGAGATGCCTCTTGAGGTTGTCTCACATTCAGGCAACCAAGCTTATTTGACATAGATGATTACTTTGCAAATATCATTAGTTTCATTAGTTCTTATATATATATATATATATATATATATATATATATATATATATGTTAACACCAATTCTACATGGACTGCCATTTTGAACCATGTAGAAATCGCTTACACTCATATTTTGCGGACCCCACCCCCAAGAAAATGCAGGGGATCCCAGTTTTTGGTTTTGTTGTGAGTATGTTGTTTTTGTTTAGCTTGAAATGGCGGCCTGTAAAGAGTTTTTCATATGTTAATAGCAAATTTTACTACTTGGCACTTCCCTAAGTGTCCTAGACATCAATCAATTCTTCTTCCTTTACTAGCTTTTAGTTTAGGAGGCCTTGCTCGTCAATTTATGAGTACAACATTTTTCTATATCTGGTACAGTAATATCATCTGCGATGTCTAGGACTAGCTTGACAATATTTCAGCTGCGAAGTCCGGATTAGCTTGACATCTGAATGTGTAAAATGAACACATAAGATATTACTTTTACATTATATTATATTTTCCTATAAAAAAACATTATATTATATTTAATGTAATAGGGTACAAGCATATTTTCATTTGTTTCAACCTTTTTTTGTTTTAATATTTTGCTTTATATATCATCAGTCTATCATATCCCGTCCCAATCAAGGATGTCTAACAGTTTCCAGAGCCAGAAGTCTATTATAAGTCTATCATATCATGTCCCTGTCCCAATCAGGGATCTCTAACAGTTCCCAGAACTAGAGCCGGAAGAAGTAGAAGTGAAATCCCGTGCCAGTTAGGGATCTCTAGCAGTTGCTAGAGCCAAAGCCAGAAGAAGTAGAAGTGATGGTAGAAACAAGTAGAAAATTTCCGCCCATTTCCTAGAAATGGTAGAAAAGACTGTTCATAATTGTAGTTTTTTTTTTAATTTGGAATTCTATATTAAATTTTCTTTTTCGGTAGGTCAATTCATTTTTCGGCGTCCAATTCCTAAAAGTTTCTTTAGTGGTAGTTGTTAAAAGAAGATTGTGAAAATTTGGTGTTATTGGTGTATTATTATAAAACAGCTCTAACGAAAGCAAGATTGCTTCGTGATCAAGAGGGGGAAACATACAGTCACGTCAGTCCTCACACCAGGAATGTGCATTTTAGTGAGGTATATGGTCATGTTATCATGTGTATGATGATATATCTAGGATTGTTTTCTAAGTTCTGATGTAGTTTTTACAGTGATAAGAAAAGGGTTTGATTCTCGGACTTGGGAAGTTGTTTATTTTAGACTTAATTAAAGAAAATATTAAAACTAGAAAATATTGTAAAAGAAGGTAACAAGAGTTGCTGGGACTCGGGATTTCACTTTTTCTCATATTCATGTGGTTCATAAATTAATCCTAGGATAATTATGACTCAAATAATTAAATGTATGAACTCTTAATATTTGCCAAGATAGATTTTTGAAAGCAATGATTCTAAATTTAAAGCGTGGGACATCAAATCATTTGAGTTAAGTATGACCCATCAATTGAAATAAAAATCATGAAATAATTAATAAACAGTGCAGAAAGTAAATAAAGAATTAATTTAAGTTACCACATAGATGAAATCCAGCTTCCTCCTTTGTCCCAGTGATGGGGTTTAGCTCATCATGGTAGAAACACGCTCAGAAGAATAATTCATTGCTCAAAAAAGTGTTTTTATTGAAGAAATATGAGAAAAAGAATAAAAGCAGCTCAACTGCAACGTTTATAGTTGTTGCAGATTGAGTGTTACAGAGATAATAAGACTGCTGGATTACGACTGTTTCTTTTTGTTGTTGATATGCGACAGTACTATGCGACTGACTTTGACAGGCCTTTGTTCTTCGTCTTCTTCTTCCCTGCACCATCAGATAAATTTCTATGCGCTTCTTCTTCTCCGCTCTGCAGCCTCTGCTAACTGCCCCCAACTCTCGATAACTACCCTCAAGGTCTCGATAGCCTCTTCTGTGGTTCGACTATCCTATTTATACACATACATGACCTCCAATCTCCTCGGCAATCTCTCTTTTTTTCTTTCACCACAATGCACGGTAGTTTCCTCTTTTTCCATCTTATTTACGCGGCTTCTGAGTTCATCCAACGTCTCTAAATTCTCTCTAAATCCAGCAGACAAGATATTATTTCCATCTCAATCAAAACTTTCCACAAAAAAACCCGTGAACCAACTCCTCCCTGTTTTAACAAACTACCAAATATAAAGAAGATTTCATGTCCAGTTTTTGATTCCAACACGTCACTCATCCTGCCTTGTCGCTTCAACTTCATCCCAATCCATATGCACGATTAACTCGCACAAAATCTCTTCTAAAAATACAACCATGCAATCCCGTAATATCTTTATTAACATATATATATGTCATATATGTGTTGTGTGGTCACAACACATACTTCACGTACATACACACTGAAGACCAAGCATATTATAGTCCAAGTCTGTTATAAAGATCAAGCCTGGTGAATAGATGAAGTTTGTTGTAGTCCAAGTCCTCCGGCGTATAAGAAGATGTAATCTGTTGTAACAAGTCTTTTAGATTTCCAGCATTAGCGTATAATTTGTTTAACTAGGTTTTGAATCCTTCTTATGTAAATCATATAAATACTGAATGAATACAGTCTAGTCTACACAATTTTGTGAGACAGTAAAACATCCAAACCTAGAATTCTTGATGGTATCAGCTTGATCCATCCTAGGACCTATTCTCTCTTCCGCAAAATCAATCTCTGATTTCTCACATCATGGTGACCTCTTCAACTTAATCTCCACCTGATAGCCATGTTCATCAAAACACAGAAAATCAATCTTCAGGAAACCCTAGGACATTAGATCCTTACATCATTCATCCCAGTGATAACCCAACCACTGTTTTATTCTCTCCTCTGTTGCAAGGTGATAATTACGGATCATGGGTACGAGGTATTACCAAGGCTCTGACGAACTAGCTTATCAATGCTGGAAGCGTGCTGATGATTTGGTTGGAAGTTGGATCCTCAACTCCTGTCAGCCAGATATTCGTGCAAGTTGCTTGTATGCACCCTCTTCTCATGCAATTTGGAAGGATTTGCAGGTGCGATTTTGTATTTCTAATGCACCTATTTTATATCGTCTGAAATCTGCAATTGCTGCTATTCGACAAGATTCGATGTCTGTCTCTTTGTATTACACAAAGATCAAGACCCTATGGGATCAATATGATTCCCTTATAGCTGTCACTGAGGTATGTATTTGCGGCGCTGGAAAATCCTTACTCGAGCGTCTTGAGCGTGATAGAGCTATGGAGTTCCTCCAGGGCTTACATGATGGTTTCTCCAATCTCAGGAGTCAGATATTATTGATGGACCCTTTCCCTACTGCCTTGCGCATATTCAACATGGTGCAGCAAGAGGAAGAACAACAACATATAACTGCAAGTCCTCTACCCAACATTGAGTCTGCGGCTCTCAGTACAAACCGCTATGCTACACAATCATCTGCTAATCGTTCTTCTCCTTCTACAAGCCATAACAAGTGGAACGACCCCACTGCGATTACTGTAATCGCCATGGACATGTTCGAGACCGTTGCTACCGTCTTCACGGTTTTCCTGATCCTTCTGCATCACAGCCGGTTGCTGCTAACACCGCCATTGCTGCTCCAGATCTTCAACTTGCACATCATCCGGCGCTACCTACATTCTCTGCTGAACAATATTCACGATTGTTGGCTCTAATCAACACTTCCTCTGAGGATACTACAATGGAACCGCGTGTCAATTTTGCTGGTAAGCTCCTAAATACATTTTCTTTTGAACCATGGTTTTTTGATAGTGATGCTACTCACCATATCTGCAACTCACTATCTTATTTTAGTTCTTATTCTTCTGTTACAACTTTAATCCAAATGCAACTTCCAGATGGTACTTTCTCTACAGTTAAACACATTGGTGAAGTAGTTTTTTCACCAACTCTTACATTATCAAATGTCATCATATTCCGAACTTTAAATTCAATCTATTATATGTGAGTCAGTTGACTCGATCTTTGAATTGTGCAGTTCTTCTCACCCACAATTATTTTATGTTTCAGGACCTGTCAACGAACAAAGTGATTGGTCAGGGTGAACTTCATGTGGGTCTGTATCAGCTACGGGTCTCTGCGTCATCGCCTAAAGTATTATTTAATAAGACGCATTCGGCATTTGGCACTGTCGACTTGGCCATCCTAGTTTAGATCGTTTCCGTTCTATTTGTAATTCGCATGATTATATGCACTCCAGTTTTTCTATTGATTGCGACGTATGTCCGTTGGCTAAACAAACTCGATTATCTTTTAATAAAAGTAGTATTTCTTCTAAACGTTGTTTTGAGCTTATACATTGTGACATATGGGGACCATTTTCTACACCATCTTTTACTGGTGCAAAGTATTTCCTTACTATTGTAGATGATTTCTCTCGTTGCACTTGGGTGTATCTCATGCACACTAAAAGTGAAACTTGCAGGTTTCTCAAAAAAATTTCCCGGTATGTTGCCACTCAATATTCTACGCAACTCACTACCATCTCTACAGGTAACTCTTTACCTTTTTTGCCCATCTTGCAACGTATCCAGTCTGAAAATGGCACAGAATTTCTCTCTAATGAGTTTCAGGCATGGGTAAATGAGAATGGCATTCATCATCAACGTAGTTGTACCTATACTCCACAACAAAACGGAGTGGTGGAACGAAAACATAGGCATTTGTTGACTGTTGCCAGAGCACTACGTTTTCAAGCTAACTTGCCTATTCTCTACTGGGATGAATGCATTCTTACTGCCAATTACTTAATCAATAAGATGCCTACTCCGGTACTCTCTAAAAAATCCCCATATGAAGTTCTTTTAGGTAAGCAACCTGATTATCGCAACCTTCGTGTTTTTGGTTGTCTGTGTTATGCTCGCGATACTAAATTTGCAAATAAATTCGACCCTCATGCTACACCTGGTGTTTTTCTTGGTTATCCATATAACCATAAGGGTTATATAGTGTTGGATTTATCTACCAAATCTACTTTCATCTCTCGAGATGTCGTTTTTCATGAAAATGTTTTCCCTTTCAAGGATGCACAACTCACTACTTCTGATTCATTTCAGTCTGTATCTCAAGAGGATTTTTTCTATGATAATCCTTCACTATCCAGTTCACAATTGCTGCCAGCACAATCTGTGCCTTGTTCAGGTCAGTACTCCTCTAATCCTTCTTTACAAATTCTCACTTCCAATACTGACAGTACGTTGGATTTACACACTCTCTTCTCAACTTACATCTCCTAGCTCACCTCCTGCTAGTGAATTTGTTTCTCGCTCGGATACTGCTAGTGACCATACCCTCTCTAATCCTACAGTTCCTATGCAAGACACTGTACTACGTCGTTCTACCAGGGATCATCATCGTCCACCTCATTTAAAAGACTATATTTGTTCTGTTAACCACTGTCCTTCTTAGTCTCCCTACCCTCTAACTGATTATATTTCTTTTGATCAGTTTACAGATCACCGTCTTACTTTTCTCTCGTCTGTTCTCACCGCTGATGAACCACGTAATTTCACATAGGCCATCAAAATTCCGACTTGGCGTGATGCCATTGTACGAGAGCACACAGCTCTTCAAGACAATGACACATTCACTATGACTCATCTTCCACCGGGTAAAACCTCTATTGGCTGCAAATGGGTTTTTAAGATCAAATATAAACCAAATGGTGACATTGAACGTCACAAAGCGCGTCTTGTTGCTAAAGGTTACACACAACAAGAGGGCATTGATTTTCATGACACTTTTGCTCTGGTTGCCAAACTAGTTACTCTTCGTGTTTTATTGTTTGTTGTCGCTATTCATAATTGGCCTCTGCATCAACTCGACGTTAATAATGCTTTTTTGCAGGGTGATCTACTTGAGGATATTTACATGAAAATTCCTCCAGGTTTTCAAAAAAAGGGGGATACTCGTGTTTATAAACTCAACAAGTCTCTATATGGGCTCAAGCAAGCATCTCGCCAATGGTTTGCTAAATTCTCTGTTGCTTTACTCAATGCTGGTTTTGTCCAATCTAGAGCAGATTATTCTCTTTTTACTTATCATTCTGGTGACGTTTCGCTATATGTTTTGGTTTATGTCGATGACATTATTATTACAGGAAATAATGAATCTGCCATTCAGGCGCTCAAAGATATTCTTGAATCTCAGTTTTCACTTAAAAATCTTGGTCGTTTACAATACTTTCTTGGTATTGAAGTTTCAAGATCTCCAAAAGGTATTTTTCTTTGTCAACGTAAATACATTATTGACATTGTTAAACATTCTGGGTTATTAGGTGCTAAGATTGCTCCTTCTCCCATGGAACAAAATCTTAAGCTTCTTCCCAGTTCTGGTACTTCACTGCCAGACCCAAGTATATATCGTCGTCTCATTGGTCGATTACTTTATCTTCAGGTAACTCGTCCTGATATAACTTGTTCAGTTAACTACTTGAGTCAATTCATGCAGTAACCATGTTCTAATCATTTGGACGTTGCTCATCGTGTAGTTCGTTATCTCAAAGGTACTGTTAGAAATGGCATTTTTCTTTCTGCCACTAGCTCTTTGTCTCTTGCTGGCTACATTGATTCTGATTGGGCAGGGTGCCCTACAACTCGTCGATCAAAGACAGGCTATTTTACAATGCTAGGCGATAGTCCCATTTCTTGGAAATCCAAGAAACAACCAACTATATCACTCTCTTATGCTGAGGCAGAATATCGTGCCCTTGCAAGACTTACTTCTGAATTGCAATGGTTACATTATCTTTTTCAAGATCTTCGTATTTCTATTGCGAAACCTATTCCAGTTTACTGCGAAAATCAAGCTGCTATTCATATCTCTGAGAACCCAGTATTTCATGAACGAACTAAACATATCGAAATTGATTACTATTTCGTTCGTGAGAAACTCTTATCCGGTCTCATTAAACCTACTCATATTCCGTCAGCTGATCAATTAGCTGATCTTTTTACCAAGCCACTGGGAGTGGATCATTTTCGACATCTTTCTAGCAAGTTGGGCCTGCGACCTGACTCAACTCCTTCTCCAACTTGAGGGGGGTATTGGACATATATATATGTCGTATATGTGTTGTGTGGTCACAACACATACTTCACGTACATACACACTGAAGACCAAGCATATTATAGTCCAAGTATGTTATAAAGATCAAGCCTGGTGAATAGAAGAAGTTTGTTGTAGTCCAAGTCCTCCGGCGTATAAGAAGATGTAATCTGTTGTAACAAGTCTTTTAGATTTCCATTATTAGCGTACAATTTGTTTAACTAGGTTTTGAATCCTTCTTATGTAAATCATATAAATACTGAATGAATACAGTCTAGTCTACACAATTTTGTGAGACAGTAAAACATCTAAACCTAGAATTCTTGAATCTTGTTCCCTGTTTAACTAAATCTTGAAGATATTTCCTTTTTACTCGAATTGACACGATTACGAAGCATGTGTTGTCCTAACAGGCTTATCCCAAGCCATTCCCGTGAAAAACTCCGGTTGAAACACTCCCAAATCCGATCCAGTAAAATCGCCGAATCTGTTTTTCCTTCACGCCAAATTTAAATTCAAATAGGGAAGAAGATGTCCCCTAACCAGCTGTCGGGTGCCTTTAACACTTGGGTGTTTTGGGGTGTCAAAAGCAAGTAGGTGCCCCTTAGTAATTGAGGTGCCCCTTATCCAAATGAGGGGTGTCTTTAGTGATTTTATCCCACGAGCGCAAATACCACTTTTCGAGCCAATTTTTCCGCACAAGTGTATTTCTCCAAAAACACCTACAAAAACATAAAAAGCCAAAATAAGTACAAAATGGGCAATAACAAAATAGATAATTGATATCAAGTTCCTTATGGTTAGCTCTGTTTTAATAGTTTAGAAAAAATAAGAAGTAAAAACCCAACTCATTTTTATTGAAAAAAGTAATTGATTATAATAATTTTTAATAACAACTTTTTTCAATTTTTGAAAATAATGGTTTTTTCAATTATGATTAAAATATTAAAAACATATACATAATCCATTATGAACTATATAATGGATTAAAATAATCAATTATAATGATTACCAAACAGCCCCGATATGTTTACATTTTCACTTCATCACTTTATAAAAATCCGTTGTTGGGTTGAATTATAAGTTTATTGATGAAGTCATTATAAATGGTTTCAAGAAGCATTGCCGAAGTTGGAGATCAATTATAATGTTTCCGGAAGTTGCCCGCATTTAGGGGATCATCACCCATCTCATCAATATATATCTTAGCCAATTCTTCATTAGGCTCATGGTTCAGTTAAGATATTCTTTGGTCTCCATTGCCCTCTTTTTTATGGTCACAATAAGGGACACCTTAAACTTAAATGGTTCGAACAATTAGCTTACGTAAAAACAACTGTCTACCCTCCACTTCTTTAATCCTGCTTACGAAGCTCAATCTTCTAACAAGCACAGTAAAACCATTATCACAATTTATTGATTACATCATACTGGTGCATGTTGTCTGTGATCCAGCTAAGTATTTTGACGCCTCTATTTTTCGTTTTTTTTCTCTCTCCATCTTTGTAAGGAGTAAATCAAGTTGGAGCGGTGTAAGCATTGAAGAGTGGCCAAGAAATGAACAGTCTTTAAAGAGAGTAAGCAATTTTTACTTCCATCTTCACGGTCACATATGAAGCCTCGGGGGATTGAATACAATGCAGTGTAGTTTACCGTTCAGTTAATCTAAGTTATTTCATTGCGTAAATCTAATCTAGCTAAGATAACTAATGAACTATCCAGGATTCCAAGTTTGAAAGTAAATTAGAGTCATCAAACATATTTTTTCCAAGGCGGTTGAAAAAGATTTTTTTGAAATTACTATGTATCGCGATCTCGATAAAGCTTCGACAGATGAAGTAAAGGCACACGATAGTTGAGTTGACCAAACAAAAAAAAAGAAAGAGAAAAAAAAATGAAACACCCGACAAAAGAATATAATTAATATATATAAAATAATGTGCTTCAGGGATATAGAGCATATTAAAGAATGGAGGACGATTGAAACTATATAACTTTTAATCAATTTATGAAGCTAGGTTAAAAACTATATACTAAGACGTTGCATTATAAGCTCATGATTTAGTTTTTAGGATCAACTCAGTGAATTCTATTAATTTAGTTTTCAAAGAGATCAATTTTATAAATATAGATACAATATCTCATAAGCGGAATATAAACCCGTACGTAGCACGGGTGAGAAACTAGTAGGTATAATTAGAATAATCATCAATAAAAGTCATAAAATATCTTTTTCCATTTCTAGTTAATATACCTTCATATTCACACAAATCAGAATGCACTAACTCTAATGGTTCAGATTCTCTAATACCAGATTTATGAGAACTCTTGGTTATTTTTGCTTGACTACAAGATTCACACTTTTTAAAATCATGCATGGATAGTTTTGGAATAAGACCTTGCTTACTCATGGTATCTACTGATCTACTGTTCACATGACAAAGTCTAGCATGCCAAAAATTAAAAGTACACACTATATAAGAAGAAGATGCAATTTTATTCATTTCAACATTAAGCTTAAACATTCCATCAGCAGCATAACCTTTTCCTACAAACACTCTGTTTTTAGTAATTGTGTAAACATCGGATCCAATAGTTTGATACAACCCAGCCTTGTTGAGAAGATAGCCGGAAACAAGATTCTTTCTCATTTGTGGAGTGTGGAGGACATCTTTTAGCATAAGTGTCTTCTCAGAAGTAAACTTCAGTTCTACCGTACCAGAAACTTTCACAATAGTGGTATGGGAGTCTCCCAACAACACTTTCTTATCCTTGATTTCTTTAAAGCTCTTAAATGGGGACCTATCAAAACAACAATGGCGCGAAGCACCACTGTCTATCCACCACCCATCGGTTCCACCAACCATGTGAATCTCTGGATCAGAAACCATGGCAATTATAACGCTTTCAGGAGTATTAGCTTGTGTATTATTCTTTCCTTTTTATTCCTGCAATCCCTAGCCATGTGGTTTGGTTTAATGCATGCATAACAAAGGAACTCATAATCAGAATTCTGAAATTTCCTTGATGGGTGTGGGTTCTTGTTTTGATTAGGTTTTCCTTTCCTTTGGTTCTGGTCAGGTTTCATCAGTTTTTTCTTAGGTTTCAAACTCGGTTGAGTCTGATTCTTATTGTTGGAAATGATAAGAATCTCTTCCAATGTCTTGTTTCTGTGCTTCCTCTTCAACCCTGAGCTTAACAATCAAACTTTCAAGAGAAAATTCCTTAGCTTTATGACGCAAAGCATTACGAAAATCTTTCCAAGATGGGGGTAATTTATCAATCATTACAAATACTTGAAATTGTTCATCAGTTTTCATACCTTCCGTCATAATTTCATGAGCTATTTTCTGAAGTTCATGAGCCTGAGCAACGACTGATTTTTCATCCACCATTTGATATCTCAGGTAGCGGCTTACAACATATTTCTTCGATCCGGCTTCTTCAGTATCATATTTTTTCTGTAAGGCATCCCACACATCTTTAGCAGTATCAAATGTGGAGTATTATTCATATAAATCGTCAGACAAAGCATTCAGAATATGGTTTTTGCAATCAAAGTCATTATCAATCCATTTGTTATAGGCTTTTCATTTTTCTTCAACAGTTTGGGTCACAACAGGTTCTTCAGTTGGTTAAGGAGTTTCACTTGTTGCGGCTTTAGTTGTTTTTTTCGCAGCTTCTTCATCTTGTGGATTAGCTGGTTTGATGGGGGTCACCATCATGTGCAACTTCATCAATTTGAGGTAGAGAAACAACTTTAGCTTCCATCTTCTGAAATGAAGTCCTTCAAACTTGAACGGCTTGTTGATATCAGCAACGATTTTCTTTTCAGATTCCATGGAAGAAAGATTCGTCTTAAAATTGTTGGAACAATTGCCAATTTCACACCTGCAAAACAAGGATTAATCACAAAACAAAGTGACGGCTGAGTCACGACCAGGTCGCTCTCTTTAAGACGTTTCGTGGCTCTGCCTTGAGTTTTGTGCAAGCGGTTATTTCTTCGTCACAACGTCCCCAGG
Organism: Papaver somniferum; assembly: GCF_003573695.1. Classification (NCBI taxonomy): domain Eukaryota; kingdom Viridiplantae; phylum Streptophyta; class Magnoliopsida; order Ranunculales; family Papaveraceae; genus Papaver; species Papaver somniferum. The sequence continues at coordinate 166,237 of NW_020645971.1, forward strand.
ATAAAACAACCGAGAAAAACTCTCTTTCGATTTCTCACACACACAATGAGAAATCGATTACTTCTACTCTCTCTATTCTTGCTCAGTATTTTTTGGTCTCTTGATTCTTAGAAAACAATTGTGTAAAAAAACTTGTGTTTTCTTTCTGTTCTCAAAAACTGATTTTATAACCAGGAAATCAATCCGAATTAATGAAAATAAATTGAATTAATTCTTGCAGTTACAATTCCATTCAACAGTCAAAAAACGGGCAAATAAATCATGCCATAATTAGAGCAATTAAAACATAATAAAGTGCAGTAAAAAATGGTTTGAAAAAATCTTTTCAAAAAGAGTAAAAAATACTGTCCAAATTCAAGATACCTCCCAAGACCCCCAAGGCCCCGCACCCGGACTAATGATATATATATATATATAGGTGGAGGGATTCGATCCTGAGACCTCACCCTCGAGGCCCAAAATGCTTAACCACTGGACCAAGCTCAAATTGTTGATATAAATTACAAAAGAATTATTTTAAAATACATATCCCAACAAAATCTTGGTTAGCTGTGACTAGAGGTTATGAACCATCGGCCATGAACGTAGCTCAGTTGTAGCATCGAAGAACAACTCCCTGCATGGTGGAGGAGAAGATAGCCTTGAGATGAAAATTTCTGGCATCCCCATTCGTAAATACTTGACTGGCCCTTAGCAGAATGGATACCCCTTGTAAAATACGTGACTGTGTTGAGCAGTTCCCTTGAAAACTGACTGCCCCTTAACACTCGACGAGGTGCCAATAGTAGTTTTCATGGGAAAATGACCATTTTTCCCTTTTAGCTTTCTAAGTTCTTGTTTTGCTCATAACTTCTTCATACGAACTCAGAATGACTTCGTTCTTCCGGAATTGACTTCATATTCTTTTCCTCAATTTAAAGAGTTTCACTTGGTCTTTGGCCCTTCTCTAATTGTAAACTTCACTTTTGGAGCTATTTCCACTTCTTTTTGGATGATTCACCTAATGAAAGACAAATACAAGAAAATAAACTAAATATACAATAATTTGCAAGAATATAAGCAATTACTAGCATGGAATTGACACCAAATATATGTGAAATACACTTATCAAATTCCCTCACACTTGCCTTTTGCTAGTCCTCGAGTAAACTAAACTAAACTACAACAAATCCCTTTCGTTGAGGACACGGTTGCACTTAGCATATGCAACAAGCCTTTAAACCATTAAACCACTTAAGGTTAGTGATATTTGACTTGAACTGTTTCATTCCCTAACGTATCTTTCAAGTCGTGCATATTGAAAAACATAACTGCGAAGCATATTTGAACTCTAGATAGACATAGTATTAAGGAATACAATACGAGGTTTATTGCTTAACCATTAAACTTTGTAGATAAGACATCGCCATATTCATTTGAATGCTATTGTGATTATGTATGGGTATAAGGTGAGGATTTCATCCTAGGGAACAATGTTTACATGTGTTCTAAGGAAGTAAGTTCATAAACTTGTTTTGTGAACCGAAAAGGAAATTGCCAGGTGTTATTGGTTTTGTTATTCATTGCATATCTTCTGAACAACCAATATGTGTGATAAAGTAGAACCGCTCAAAACTTGTTGTGTTTTTGGTAGAACTATTCACAAAGGCGTGACTTTTGTATTGGTATAACTTTTATTAGTAAAACCAATCTTAAGTAATCACATTGGTATGATCGGATTATGTCTGCCTTGAGGAAAGGGAACCGATCCTTGTAAGGGAAAATGAACCGATCCTTGTAAGGGAAAGGGGAACCGATCCTAGTATGGGAAAGTGGAACCGATCCTTGTAAGGGGTACAGTACATCAAGGGGAACCGATCCTTGTATGCGAGTGCAGCAAGGTTTACAACAAAAAGGGGAACTGATTCTGTGAACATGTGCAACACATATAAGTTAGATACCATATATATGTGGGGAACCGATCCTAGTACCTAGTCAACCGAATATTTTGGGAAGCTAGCGTGACTATGCGTAGTACTCACATGGAGGTAGAACCAAAACTTGTTTTGGTAGAACCGTAAACCCATGATTGTGATTGAATGTTGGTTTGATCAATTACATAGTTCTTGAAAGTCAGATGAACCAATTCTAAACTTGTTTGGAAGTGTCGCAAATCGGTTTCAAGGTTGTAAGTGTGAAAGAGAACTTACAAATTAAAGATGTCGACAAACTTTGAACACGTGCTGATAATGTTTACTTTTATAATTGTTCAAAGATATTCCTTAACGGCTAAGGGAATATAATCCCAGGATCAAAACATAAGTAAGTTAAGAATCTTTTAATTAAGGTTATTAACTTCATTTTGTACGGAAATTCCAGAATTAGTAATGTGCATTTACTAATTATATTTTTCGAGAGATTTCAATCATTATTTTTGGACAGAGCATTTCCAGAAATTATGAAAACCGAATATGTGCATTTATGAATATCTTGAGAATATTTTCTATTTTGGAAATTCCTTGGTGTCCAAACTTCCTTGTCTATAAATACACGAAGTTTGCCTTTCTAGCAAACTAATCCTTCGTAACAACATACTTCCACTTTTGTCTTTGTTACTGGTGTAGACGCCTATGGGAGAGGAGAGTAATTTAATTAGATTAAATCTCTTACGGCCGCTCGTTTTAAAGTCTTCTCTGGGATTGAGAAGCTCTAGCGCGACCCGTTGGTGGGAAACTAGATAATTACGGTTTATCTTTGTTTTCAATTGATTTGATTGACTAATGGTGGTTGAAATCTGATTGCACCTAGTTTGTTTATTCTTGAGAATCTTCTCTTCTGATATAAGATTCACTCAAACTAGTTCAGAGTTTCGACAGGGATCTTTAGACTGTTGTTCATTCTAAAGACGATCTTGTGATAATCCATTGTTAACAGACTCCGTTCTGTGCGTGATTGATCACAAGAGATTCAAGTGATTGTGTGCATATTTTTATTGAAGATTTAAGAAGATTTGAAGACAAAGAAGATATTGAAGATCTGACTTGGGTTTAATAATCTTTGGTGTGCACAATACTTGTTTCGGTAAAAGAGGATTCAATTAATAATCGGTTTATCCTTGTGGTAGATTGGATTGATTAATTGAGTAGATCGGCATCAACACGGTTCTTCGGATTAAAGGTGTTGTTGGCTTAATCTTAAACGATTACCTTAGGGTGATTGAACATAAGATAGATCTAGACCCGACGAAGGAGTTTATGTTGAGATAAACGGAAGAGCCTTTGTCCGACTCATATCACTTGGTTGAATAGAGTTGATAACAAACATATTTCTTGTTCCTTTACTGTTTGGAATACGAACCAAAGGGATTGTTCCAAGTACGTGACTTATTCATAGGTCGGAGGCGTGGTAATACAGACGGAACTAAGTGAATTATAGGGTTAGTTACTTGGTCTCAACTATACGAAGTTAGGTGTAATTTTGTGTAGTGGCTTAATCCTGAGAGTATTCAATTCTGGACTAGGTCCCGGGGTTTTTCTGCATTTGCGGTTTCCTCGTTAACAAAATATTGTTGTATCATTTACTTTTATTTTCCGCATTATAATTGTTTTATTATAATTAAAGTAAATTACACAAACGTTAATTCCTATTTACTTGATAAGAAATCATATTGTGTTTGGTTAAGTCCGAACCTTTGTATCAAGTAAACATACTTCGTTGTTGTATTGTCTCGATCTCGTATCCATAGACAATCACACGAAGTGTGAACCGATTAGTTGTATTGTCTCGAATCAGTCCATAGACAATCACTTTCGGAGAAAGGACTTATAGGTAGGAAAAGTTTTAGCTTGAGGTATATTTGGGTACCCTCGCCTTTTCAATTGGTATCAGAGCAGGCAAACAAGAAAAGATCTAACAATCTTTGTTTGGTGCGATCCAACTTATAAGAATTGAATCCATGTCTGATTCAGTTAACCTTATGCAAGAGTATGAATGATCAAAGGTTGAAGATGTTAATACTTCGTTGACTCATGACCCAGGAGTTACGAAAACATCTATGTCTTTTTCTGAGGAAAAAGAAGATGCTGATAAAGAGTTGGTAAAACTCCTAAAGCCTATACAATCTCTGTCTTCTAAAGTGTTCATCTTAAAGACAAAGTCGAATCTTCTTAAGCAGAAGATTAGAGAAAAAGACATTCAACTGAACTGTCTAGCCAAGGAGAAAATGGATCTCGATGTTAAACTAGAAGCGTTTGGTAAATCTCTTACAGATAAAGAGACACATCCTATGATTTTGGCTAATGATGCTTTTGTGAATTCTTCTGATGAGGAAACTAAAAGTCCCTGCTCGACTTTTACATATTGTGATAAAACCGGGTTAATCACATCTGAAACAGATCAAGATGATGGTATTTTTCCTAACTACATCAAATTAGAAGAGGATGAGAAACCAACTTCTAGATCTACTGATGATCAAACAAAATCTTGTCCAAAGGAAACTTTGAACCGATTCCGTGATGACTCTAAGGAATACAACTTTCAGTCACTTGAAAGGAAACTTATATTTCTTCAACATACAGTGGTAAAAATTTTGATAGAAGTTTCTTGTCTTAAAAAACTAAAAGATTATTCCTCAGTAGAAAGACAGATTATACTACATCTCGATAAGATCAACTCAAAGGAGTCAGAGGAAAGAGTTGATAATCGCTTCTGGAAAAAGGTTCCTCCGCACCCATATCGAAACAGTTCTGGTTTTTATAAGGAACGACTTCAGAAGGAAGGGAAAGATCGAATCTCTGCCAAAAGAAACAATCAGGATTTTCCGTTAATTATTTCAGATGATCACACTAATGTGAATAATAAGGAAGTCCTTAGAATGAGAAAATCTAATGAAAATCTCATTGAAAGAATTAAGAGAGATCTAGCTATCTCCTAGAATTCTCACATTAGCATATTTTCTCCACGTGATCATATCTCTAGTGTTAGAAAAGATCATCGTCTTGGGAGAAAATATTTTGGGCAGAAATTCCCTAAAAGAGACATGAACTATGTTTCTGATATTCACTGTAAGCTGGAAAAAGCTTACTCCGATACAACTTAGTTGTGTCATAGTGGGTTCTCATCCTTTTGTGCTCATGATCTTGGATGAGAAAGGCACAATAAAACAGGAGCACATGTACATCGTGTAGTTGTTTATAAAAAAAAAACTCTGTGATAGTTTATGGGTTGCTGCGAATCCATGGGAGTCTAAAAATTGTTCATGTTTATCATGATTTTCCAAAAATAGGTGTTATTTGGAATTTTTGGATTTTTAATAATCCTTCCAACTTGAGATTTTCGAACTAAGGAAAACAAAATATATTATTTCATATTTTCGGTCTTACCAGAGGTCTTTTGGTCCGAAAGTTGACTCTTTTAAGAAGAGAAACTTTATCTTGTCTGTATTCGACCCTGGGGAATCCTTTATAAATTCGTTCATAACCGAACATGCCTCCAGTAATTCGCAATGTCTCAAAGACTAATAAGGAGGAAGCTCAAAAAGTTAAGGATTGTCAAGGAATCAATACAGAGAGAAAGAAGAAAGGCATTATGTCTGATTATGACTCTGATAATTTTGCTGAATCACAAGATGAGTCATGTCTGTTGGCTTACAACCTTCAAGATCCAACCAAAACCAAGTGGATTCGTTTTGATAGTATGATTAAATATATCCAAGGTTTTGAGGAATTGAGATCCAATCTCATTATAACCGTTCGAAATCAAGATTGGCTCAAAGACAAGATTGATGAAACAAAAGCTGATATAGCTGGTATGAAGATTCAAGTTGAGAGATTTGAGAAACAAGAAGTGGTTGCGGACAAGTCTCTGGAGACATGCTTTAAGAGTTTGAACACTGAAGAGACCTCAGTGAACAACAAGAGCACCACTAGAGATTAAGTTATTTGTTGTAATACTTAATCCAGTTTAATAGACATCAATTTTTGATTTCTTTCATTGATTGTATTGGTCTATTATGAATAAAACTATTATGAATAAAATTATTTGATTAGTAATTTTTCTTGTGATAGTTTTTGGTTTACATAGCCCGTGCTTAATTGCTTTTACCTTATTGCTATGTATGTTTATGAGATGTATGTTTTCGGTTTTGTTACCTTAATATTCGATCTCATATATTGTGAACCCTCATGATTTGGGTGACTTTTTGATTTAGCGGGATTAAGCTCTAGCCCTAGTAGGTAGGCTTTATCAAAGGATTATGAGGGGTTCTAATAGAAACAGTACGTGAAAAGTCACAATATGTTGAATCGGTTTCGGTTTAGCATAAAAGTATATGTGTTTCGACAGTTTTTTAACTTTTGCTTGCAATAGTTAAAACCGGTTTTCAACCTTTCTCTGGTAAAGGTTGAGGTATGCTGTTATTCTTTTGTTCACACATAAGATGATAACATGGTAATATTTCGATATCAATTCTCCCTGGACGAAGATGCAATCATATTGGAGAAGTGGATGCGAAATTTGAGGTAAAAATCTGTTAGTTAATTGTTTTCCTGTTTAAGAAAAGCCTGAGTTTATATTATATATATATTGTTGCTTTTGCTTGACGAAATTCAGGTTCAATTGATATTTATTTCATGATGTGTGTGTGGATGTGTGTTTCAATTGGTTCATGTTAAGAAAAACTATTGTTATCTTGCTTTATTGTGTGATATCAATCGTTTAGGCTTACAAAATTTCGGTACAATTGATGTGTGTGTGATTCAATTGGTTTCGGTTAAGAAAAACTATTGTTATCTTGCTTTTGTTTGGTATCAATCTTTTAGGCTTACAAAATTACGGTGCAATTGCGGTGCTTATAATGTCTATTATTGTTTCAATTGCTTCCGGTTGAGGTGAATAATTATGCAAGTTGATTTATTTTGGTTTGTATGAATTATTTATGGCTTAACGAAATAATATTTGTACGGGATGAGTTGTTTAGTCTTATTCGATTCTGGATAAGAAACTAAATTAATTCTGATCTTAGTTTGTCTTATCAAAGTGAGGTTTCGGTTATTCAAGTCTAATCGAATTCCTAAACAAGGAAATGCTAGTTTACTAACTTAATATTTGGTTTGTTTAAAATTGAAAGGTCTAAGTTTATGGATAAGTAGAACCTGATGAGAAAAATTGAGTTTATTCTTTATTTTGGTCTTATCGAATTAAGTGGTTGTTTTTGAACAATCGGTTTAGCAAAGGAACTAATGCGATTAGTTGTTTTTGGTTTGCTAAACTAAATGGGAAAAATTGTTTCAGGCAATTTTTTCCTTGGTAACATATCAAAATAAGACTACTTGTAGTTTCGGTTTTGATATTGGTTATCAGAATATGATGTGTGGAACCCTCGTGGCTAACTCTACAGGTTTGCAAGTCTATTCTGAGATTTGTAAGATTCTTTTCGTGTTGTCCTTTATTTTTCGTTTCTTTGTCATTTTTGTGACAAAAAGGGGGAGAAATATATGGAGTAAACAAGTGATACTGGCATTGATTTTATATTAATTGGTATCACTAAGGAAAAGAACATTGGTACTTGAATGTTTTATCTAACGAAAGAGTGAAAGCACGAACTAAGGGGGAGTAACATGTCATATAGATTGGTATAACAAAGACGTGCGGATTGAATATCTACCTATCTTCCTTAGGGGGAGTATTAGCTTTGTTATTATAATGTCAACAACGACATTTTCAAGGATTGAATATAAGCAGTTTAACTGTGTTGTTGAATCGGGAATCAAGCGGATTGTAATGAATTATTGTAATTTGTTTATCCATATGATGTAAGAGTTTTGTCACTAAAATTGACAAAGGGGGAGATTGTTAGAGCATGGCTCGGTTGAACCCACCAAGCGTTGGTATGTCAAGTTTGGTTGTGATATTTTAGTGAATCAAAACTCATGCTAAGAGTCGCTTGATTATGTACTAGAGTTAAACTTCGTATAGGTTAGCTTGAAAGTATTAGGATATAAGACATTAAAAGTATTGCGAAGACTTGAAGATGTGAAGAAGCAAGGATCTACAACGACCACAATCATCCTTCCACTTGAGGTTAGTGATATTTGACTTGAACCGTTTCATTCCCTAACGTATCTTTCAAGTCGTGCATATTGAAAAACATAACTGAGAAGCATATTTGAACTCTAGATAGACATAGTATTAAGGAATACAATACGAGGTTTATTGCTTAACCATTAAACTTTGTAGATAAGACATCGGCATAATCATTTGAATGTTATTGTGATTATGTATGGGTATGATGTGAGGATTTCATCCTAAGGAACAATGTTTACATGTGTTCTAAGGAAGTAAGTTCATAAACTTGTTTTGTGAACCGAAAAGGAAATTGCCAGGTGTTATTGGTTTTGTTATTCATTGCATATCTTATGAACAACCAATATGTGTGATAAAGTAGAACCGCTTACAACTTGTTGTGTTTTTGGTAGAACTATTCACAAAGGCCCGATTTTTGTATTGGTATAACTTTTATTAGTAAAACCAATCTTAAGTAATCACCTTGGTATGATCGGATTATGTCTGCCTTGGGGAAAGGGAACCGATCCTTGTAAAGGAAAGAGGAACCGATCCTAGTATGGGAAAGGGGGAACCTGATAGGTGTCTCAAGCACCTACTTTTATATCTTGTATTTATGCTTTCTTTGCGAGTTTTCTTGTAGATTATGTATCTTATATTTGCTTTTGAGTTTATTAGGTGTTTTGGAGCCATATGGTGAAAAAGAGGAGAAATATGAGCTAAAGGCTTTATTTGGAGGCACGAGGCATTGATAGATATGAAGATGACAAGAACGCAAGTCTTTAGTGTGTTAAAAGAGGAGACTTAGGCAAAGGGGTGTCATTAGGTCTGCCCATATCCATCATTGGGTGCCTATAGTTATTTTGTACCCCTTATCTACTTCCCCTGGGTACCATCAATCAATCCCCTTTCTATTACCAAAACCCTAGGGTCGAGAAAATCATTTCACTCAATCATTTCATCTCAAATTCAGAGAAGTGTGGCTGCTGTGACAGAAAGCTTTGAAACTGAGATTTGGGTTTTGATTATTTGAGAGCAAAGCAGAAATGGGGTTTGTTGGTGATAAAAGATTTGAGCTGCTGGTGATTGAAGCTACAACAGTTGTGGGTCTGAGTTTGATAATGAAGGAGGTCGAGATTTGCAGAGATGATGTGAGTTTGATGGTTGCTGCTAATTGAGATGGAAATTTGAGGTTGCGGTTGTTGATTTAAGAGGTGGTGATGAAATAGAAGATGGGTGAAACTCAATTCGAATGTGGGTTTTCTGCTGATGAAGATAAAGAAGATGGTAGATCCGAGATGTTGAAATTCATGGGAAAGTTATGTTGAAACTCATGGGATATGATGAAGAACTAAAGAAGAAGCTGATGGTAGTACAGTCAAAATCAGAGAAACTAGGGTTTGTGTTGGATGTTCGATTCTGTGATAAAAATGAAGAATTTGAGCTGAGGAAGGAGCAGAGATGGGTGATGACAAGATTCAGGTGGGGTTTCAATTGTTGAGTGGCCTGGAATGATGATTGAAGAGAAGATGTGCTGGGGTTGGCTTTGAATTTCAGTATGTTTGCTATGTAACAGATGGATGAAGAAATGGAGATCGATATGGGTCTGTGATAGATAGAAAAGGGGATTTACATCTGAAATTGGCGGAAGAATGAATGGGTTCTGGTGTTGGTAGATTGCAGTTAAACTGGTAGAGCTGCGACAGATGGTGGACATGGTATTGTAGGTGAAATGCATAGATGAGTGGCTAGGACTGGTGGTAGTTGTAATGCATTGAGTGAGATTGCAACTGGGACTGGTTGACTACAAGGGTTAAATTGAAGAAGAAGCTGCTGCCAGCACTGGAGTTGGACAGGGAGAAGCCAAGATGGAGAAGCAAATGGTGTTGGTGGTATTGAAGCTGAGAAGAACAAATTGATGATGTTGTTGTTTATGTGTTGGTGCTTTGTAGCTGGTGATAAATACAGGGAAGGATGGAGATGATGATGCTGCTGGAGTTTATGTGAACCCAGAGTATGTGATGAATTGCAGCTGATGCACTTGTGTCATTAGTAGGCAGCTGAGATTGGAACTCAATACTGCAATGTGGTGATGAGCGAGGTTGCATTAAGGAATGGAGTTGGAATTCTGAGCTAATGGGTATTGATCTTAACTGGAGTGGTGAATGAATGATATGTGTGAATGTAAACTGTGTAGGGGAGGAGTTATAAAAGGCCTGGATCGGACAGAAACAGAGGAAACTCTGCCGGAATCGGGGTACAGCGAGTTGACTCAACGATCCAGGTACTTGACTCACTGATCCAGACATAACGGTGACGTTAACTTGACCGTTAAATATGACGGCGACCCCGGAAGACCGTTAGCTTGACCCAGGTAGCCAGCGGCTGACTTCAGGCAGCCGGTGATGACGTATTCCGGCAGGTGACACCAGTTTTCCGGCAAACCGCTTTTCACACAAAATTTTGAGATGGGTATTCACGGGGCTTGGTGGACCACTTGGAGATGGGTTTTGAGAAGATCTAAATTTGGAAAGAGTATCCTTTTGGAATTAGAGAAACATATAAATAGAACACTCTTTCTCTAAACCTAGATATCTCCATTAGGGAGGCTTCTACTTGTTTGCTAAGGGTTTCACATGATAGTTCTTCTTTGCTTTCTATGATGATTTCCAAAAATACAAGTAACTTAATTTTTATTATTGGTTAAAGATGTAGTTGGATTTTGCAATCAAGTTATGATTTTTATGAATTAGTTTTCTCTCAATATTATCGTTTGATTTCTACTGTTCATAATAATTGTGTGATTGATGTATTGCAATATGATTGAATGTTTGTTTGGTTGAGTCTAGAATTGATTGAACTTACATTCATATCTATAGCTAATTTAGGGTTTATCATTGTTAGACACATTTTTGTGTCTAAGTTGTCCTCAATTTTCTGTATTGTTGGTATTCGATTTCGTACTTATAATGGTGTTTTATGTGTTTACAGGTATTTTTTGGAAATAAATATTGTTGGAAAATTCGGCTGGAAAAATCACTCGGAGCACCCCCCGAAGGACATTTGCTAAGCGGACTCCAAGTTTGGATAAGGGGCACCCATGACTATGTATAGCCCAAATTCATTCTCAGCACCCATGGCTATGGGAGAGTTATTTCACGGGATTGCATGAGTTTGAACGATTTCTGAGCATGTTTGTTGACTCGAGCAACAGTTTGGAGCGTGTCAGAGATAAATAAGGAAGGTGTGCAGCTGTAAGGCGCGTGAAGAGGTGAAAAAGAAAAAAAAAATATCTCGTATCTTGCATGGAGAATAATCATAAATATTTTGCAATTACTCGAGAGATTTGGGGTTGCTGTGGGTATAAATATGTTGCTGGGGACTCAGAGAAGGGACAGAGAGATTGGGAGCAGTTTGGAACGTCATAGAGCCAAAAATTCAGAGTTGCGGAAATATTGTTTGCTGCTGGTGAAGAACATACGAAGAACATAAGACACACACCCATATGTCGTAAACACTACAGTGATTGCGACAGTTCCGTGGCAGTCTTAGAAGCTACAATAACAGCGACAATTTTAATTTATCGTTCTCTGTAATTTTAATCATTTTCCCTCCCATTTCATCATTTGTCAACACTTTGAGCAATAAAAATGAAATTTGAGTGTGTTTCCAACATGATGAGAGGCTAAACCCAATCCTTGGGGCGATGGAGGAAGTCATTCTTCCAATAATTATGTGGTAAATTTTTTTAAAATTATTTATGCAATTCTTTTATGATTATTTGCACCGAATGAAAATTGAGTAATTGATTTTTATTAATTAGTTGTGTTTTCTCTTGATGGAGTATGCTTAGTTTAGGACTTTTGATACTTCATGCTTGCAATTAACAATTGATGTTTTGAAAATCTAATTTAGGCAAAGATTAGAATCACAATTTCTTTTAACTGGAGTTTTATTGTCTAGAATTGCATGATAAAAATTAACATTAAATTCACATGAACATTAGAGAATGCAGAAATACTGAGCCCCGGTTTCTCTAATTTTTACATTAACTTTTACTTGCTTTATTTTCGTTATTCTTAAAATTTAAATCTAAAAGCACGACCTTCACAAGTCTTGAACGAACTATATTATTTACCACTTCTACAACCACTGTAAAAATACCATCAATCATCGAGTGATAACCTTGAATACGAGTAGCATGATATGATTACGATTTGTAGTGATACATCCTTGTAGTCATATGTAGAAATTAACCTTTGTCCGAATTGTTATGCGCAATGCATGACAATTGCATTGATTAGCCTATTTCTGAAACTTAATGCTCCTAGGAATTGAACTTAGTTAGTGCAAGGCGTTAGGTTATTCTTTAGGTAGAATTCATATACGCAACTCTAATATGTGTGTTGATGACTTAGGAAATTTACGGAGTATTCTTGCAATAAGGTATTCTAGGGCTTTTGAAGATAGCGAGATTAAATACGAATTCCAATCATACATTCAAAACTTGTTTGCTAACGAATATGAAACCTTTATCCAATATTTTCTCATCCTTGATTTGCGTGTTCACTTTTTATTGTTTTGCTTTTATTTTACTTTAATTTATAAAAATCAAAAAAATCCCCTTTTTCTTATATAAGAAACCGAAACATATTGACAACCTAGACCTCTCTGTGGGAACGATCCTTTCTTGCCCTTGCTTCATAATATATTTTGAGTAGTAAAAAAGTGTAATTATTTTTGACGCCTACAAGCCCACGACAGCGATCAAATTTTGGCGCCGTTGCCGGGGAGGCAGCGGTTGTCACTTGTTTTTGGTTTCTTATTTTATTGTTATTTTTGTTTTGTTTTTAGTTTTTATCTTGTTTTCTGGTTTTTGACATAGTTTTGAGACCTCTTGTTTCAGGTACCAATTTCTATAGAGGAGCATATTGAAACAATGGATACGGTTTTCAACAACCTCAACACTACGAAAATTACCCACCATCTATGGGATACAATCAAAACCAATTTATTGGCTATGATGCATATCCTAGACAACCTTATGGTAATTTTCATACATACTAACTACAACCTTGTAGTGGGTATGTAAGTCAAGCACCAAGGTGGGATAATTCTACTTCTAATTGGCTTCATTCGAGTTGTATGCAGATTTTGAATGGATTACAAGACATGCAACAAAGACTAGACCAACTTGACCGTAATAGAGAGAACGTCGCACAAACCAATTTCTGCAACACTTTTTCTTACCCGACTCCGGATCGTAGTTATGATCATTCACCCATTCAAAGGGAAGAGTCATGGGAAAGAGAACCTATTGTATCCAACGGTGGTAAGCGTGTGAACATCAAGAAACTTGCACAGAAATTATACAAGTTGGAAGATGATGAAGCCTAGGAAGAGCTTGTCGATGAAATTAGTAGGACCATTCACATGGAGCTTAAACGACGTCGTGATAAAGGTTGGGAAACTGACGGCGATTCTTATTATGGTGAGTCTGAAAATGAAGATGATTGTGTTGAAAAGGACCAGCCTTTGGAGATATTTGATGACATTAGTGTAGTTGACTCAACTCTTGATCTTTATAATGATCAAACACCTATTCAAAAGGTACATGAGTATGATTAAACTAGTGTTTTACAGAGCCTTGCAACAAGGTTTGAGTCTAATGATGACGAGTATGTTGAGAATGTGACCGATATGACCAATATTGTGGAAGACCCAATTGAGCTTGCATATGATTGTAATGATGATGTTGATGCCGATATTTTGGTTAAGGCACAAACGGATGAAGAATGGTTGCAAGGTTTGATAGAAGACCATGATATACAAGAGGTGAATAATTCACTTGAGTTTTTCAAGGATGAAGAGGATTCCGTAATACAAGAGATTGTGCAAGGTTTGTCTAACCCTTTGCCATTGTTTCTTCTCCTTTACCTCTTATTGGTTTGAATGTATGTGCTTCGAGAATATTGTTGAATGACTTTGTTTCTCGATTTCCGCCATTAGAGATAGTTGATTCTCATACTATGCAGGTTTTGGAACAAGAAACCGTAGAAGTTCCCTACTTTTATATTCTTTATACACTTCCAAGTATGGACAAGAATAAGTGTGGGGGAAACTTTTATCGGTTAATAGCTTCATTTCTGTTTTATATTACTAATATTTGTGTGAAGCTAGTGCTTGCAAAACAGGTTACATGGAAGGATCCCTAACTTTTCAGATTGTTGGTATATGGGGAATGATTCTTGCAAGGATATAGTCGGGTTGACGACTTTAAACCAAGCGCTGCATGGGAGGCAACCCATAGGTTTTGTATCTCTTATCTTTTATTTTTCTCGTCTTGTATTTACTTTTTCTTGTCGCATATCATTATAAGACTTCCCACCTTGACTTTCTTTGGACGATTCAATTTACATTGAGGACAATGTAAAGTTTAAGTGTGGGGGAGTGGTTAAGCATTTGCATTGTAAATTTTTTATAAATTTTTGTAAAATAATGAATAAAAACTCCAACTTGTAGTTAGTTTAGAGTCACATAGTATACATGTCGCTAAGATTACATCGAGATTCTCATAAGAGTGACTGAACTTAGAGATGACAGAGAACGTGATCGGGTTTCTTACTTGTATGAGAGTTAAAGTTGGATTTAACCATGCCAGTGGAAAATGAGGTGCAAAATGAATTCGGTATTAGAGTTGTGGTCCCCTATAGTGGAGATTACCCATGTAACATAATGTGAGGCACCAACCTTCAATTCTTTGTACCTGTCTAAGTATGTGCTTTTAGAGTGTGTGTCACCGTACGTTAACTCCGGGTAGAATGGTGAGCTACCCAACCTCCCACCAATAGAAGCACTACTTTGATATCTTGAGTGCTATTTTGTTAATCATGATGGTGACATCGAATTGCAAACTTACATACCACTTGTATTCTTTTTCGCAGTTAGCACCATCCACTTTATCTCTCTCTACACCAACAGGTCCATAGAAACACCATCATCATCAAAAAGAGGAGCATCACAAATTCGAAGGAAAGTTGAAGACGTTCAAGGTTTATATGAGCAGATTTCAGATTTAAGTAAAACAACAAGACAAGGAGCAGAATTTTTACAAGTTGAAGACTTATATACAAGAACGAAGATTATCAAGATGAGAGTTCGAGAAGTTTATGATATCAAGCCGATACAAGTTGTGAAGAATCAAGCGGTAAAGTACTTACACCATTGCCATTTGTACTTTTTTTTTTTAATTTTCAGTTTGTGTTCATTTCTCTTGTCTCATGAAAAGCAAAAAAAAAAAATTTGAAAAAAAAAGATTGAAAAAATAATAATAATAATAAAGAAAAAAAAAAAAAAGAAAAGAGACAAGAGAAAATTTTGTAAGGTTCATTATTAGTTTTATTATTTTGTTTTCATTTTGTATTTATTTATTTTTCTTGTCTCATAAAAAAAAATAGAAAAAAAGAAGAAAAAAAAGAAGAAAAAGAAAAAAAAGTAAAAAAAAAAAGAGACAAGAAAAATTCATTGTATCATATTTTGGGTTTGTATAGTTTGTTTTTAGTTTTTTTCTTTCAATAAAGTCAATGGAAAGAAGGAATATCTATAATGAAGTTTCAAGCAACAAGAAATTAGAGGAAAAAATCACATTGTCAAGATTCTACGAAGTTCAAGAGTTATCATCGAGAGTTGAAGAACGAAGACGAAGATGAAGACACCGATTGAAGACCGAAGACGTTTCTATGGATACTGTGAGAGTGGTGCTAGCTGCACGTCGAACGGATAACAAGGTAAGTAAGTATATTCCCACCTTCCTTAAGTGGTAGATTTCATTTCTTAGAGATCGTCAGAAAAAGGGTTTTCAAAATGAATAAAAGATGCGGGTTTTCAAAATATTTCGGAGGGTTTTTGCCTTCCTACCATTCAATGTGTCGCAGGATTCTCTCTTCATTCCTACCTGGACACATGTGTGACTCATAAAAAGCTATTTATTATTGAGAGCAACTTCATAAAACCCTTTCTTGTGAGGCAGGGTCGAGACTTTTGATCACTTCGAATCCGAATTTCTTTCGATAAGGGATGGCTATTTCTCTCTCAACTTTTAAGGATGAGATTGTGTTCATTTATGTGTCTAACTTCTTATGACTAGTGTGCAGAATTTCTACGTCTTCTTAGCGCGTTGGATGCTATCATTTCGGAGAACTAGTAAGTTGGAAAAGTAGGTTTTGTAGGTATATCTCTAGTAAGCCCTCACGAGACTATAACTCGTCCACTAGGGACACCTAGGGGTTTAAAGTCTTGTTATACATGCTAAGTGTGACCGTAGCCTCGACGACACGGAGTTGTATGTATTGTTTAGAATTATTTTGTTTGATTTGCTCGTGGACTAGCAAATTCTAAGTGTGGGGGAATTTGATAGGTGTCTAAAGCACCTACTTTTATATGGTGAAAAAGAGGAGAAATATGAGCTAAAGGCTTTACTTGGAGGCACGAGGCGTTGATAGAGATGAAGATGGCAAGAACACAAGTCTTTAGTGTGTTAAAAAGGAGATTTAGTCAAAGGGGCGTCAGTAGGTCTGCCCATATCCATCATTGGGTGCCTATAGTTATTTTGTACCCCTTATCTACTTCCCTGGGTACCATCAATCAATCCCCCTTTCTATTACCAAAACCCTAGGGTCGAGAAAATAATTTCTCTCAATTATTTCATCTCAAATTCAGAGAAGTGTGGCTGCTGTGAGAGAAAGCTTTGAAACCGAGATTTGGGTTTTGATTATTTGAGAGCAAAGCAGAAATGGGGTTTGTTGGTGATGAAAGATTTGAGCTGCTGGTGATTGAAGCTACAACAGTTGTGGGTCTGAGTTTGATAATGAAGGAGGTCGAGATTTGCAGAGACGATGTGAGTTTGATGGTTGCTGCTAATTGAGATGGAAATTTGGGGTTGCGGTTGTTGATTTGAGAGGTGGTGATGAAATAGAAGATGGGTGAAACTCAATTCGAATGTGGGTTTTCTGCTGATGAAGATAAAGAAGATGGTAGATCCGAGATGTTGAAATTCATGGGAAAGTTATGTTGAAACTCTTGGGATATGATGAAGAACTAAAGAAGAAGCTGATGGTAGTACAGTCAAAATCAGAGAAACTAGGGTTTGTGTTGGATGTTCGATTCTGTGATAAAAATGAAGAATTTGAGCTGAGGAAGGAGCAGAGATGGGTGATGACAAGATTCAAGTGGGGTTTCAATTGTTGAGTGGCCTGGAATGATGATTGAAGAGAAGATGTGATGGTGTTGGCTTTGAATTTGAGTATGTTTGCTATGTAACAGATGGCTGAAGAAATGGAGATCGATATGGGTCTGTGATAGATAGAAAAGGGGATTTACATCTGAAATTGGCGGAAGAATGAATGGGTTCTGGTGTTGGTAGATTGCAGTTAAACTGGTAGAGCTGCAACAGATGGTGGACATGGTATTGCAGGTGAAATGCATAGATGAGTGGCTAGGACTGGTGGTGGTTGTAATGCTTTGAGTGAGATTGCAACTGGGACTGGTTGACTACAAGGGTTAAATTGAAGAAGAAGCTGCTGCCAGCACTGGAGTTGGACAGGGAGAAGCCAAGATGGAGAAGAAAATGGTGTTGGTGGTATTGAAGCTGAGAAGAACAAATTGATGCTGCTGCTGTTTATGTGTTGGTGCTTTGTAGCTGGTGATAAAGACAGGGAAGGATGGAGCTGATGATGCTGCTGGAGTTTATGTGAACCCAGAGTATGTGATGAATTGCAGGTGATGCACTTGTGTCATTAGTAGGCAGCTGAGATTGGAACTCAATACTGCAATGTGGTGATGAGCAAGGTTGCAGCAAGGAATGGAGTTGGAATTCTAAGCTAATGGGTATTGATCTTAACTGGAGTGGTGAATGAATGATATGTGTGAATGTAAACTGTGCAGGGGAGGAGTTATAAAATGCCTGAATTTGTCCTAGATCGGACAGAAACAGAGGAAAGTTTTCCGGAATCGGAGTACAACGAGTTGACTCAACGATCCAGGTACTTGACTCACTGATCCAGAGATAACGGTGACGTTAACTTGACCGTTAAATATGACGGCGACTCCGGAAGACCGTTAGGTTGACCCAGTTAGTCAGCGGCAGACTTCAGGTTGCCGGTGATGACGTATTCCGGACGGCGACACCAGTTTTCCGGCGAACCACTTTTCACACAGTATTTTGAGATGGGTATTGACACATGGGCTTGGTGGACCACTTGGAGATAGGTTTTGAGAAGATCTAAATTTGGAAAGAGTATCCTTTTGGAATTAGAGAAGCAAATAAATAGAAAACTCTTTCTCTAAACCTAGATATCTCCATTAGGGAGGCTTCTACTTGTTTGTTAAGGGTTTCACATGATAGTTCTTCTTTGCTTTCTATGATGATTTCCAAAAGCACAAGTAATAAGTTTTAATTATTGGTTAAAGATGTAGTTGGATTTTGCAACCAAGTTATGATTTTTATGAATTAGTTTTCTCTCAATATTATCGTTTGATTTCTACTGTTCATAATAATTGCATGATTGATGTATTGCAATATGATTGAATGTTTGTTTGGTTGAGTCTAAAATTGATTGAACTTACACTCATATCTATAGCTAATTTAGGGTTCATCATCGAGCGATAACCTTAAATACGAGTAGCATGATATGATTACGGTTTGTAGTGATACATCCTTGTAGTCATATGTAGAAATTGACCTTTGTCCGAATTGTTATGCACAATGCATGACAATTGCATTGATTAGCCTATTTCTGAAACTTAAAGCTCCTAGGAATTGAACTTAGTTAGCGCAAGGCGTTAGGTTATTCTTTAGGTAGAATTCACATATGCCGCTCTAATGTGTGTGTTGATGACTTAGGAAATTTACGAAGTATTCTTGCAATAAGGTATTCTAGGGCTTTTGATGATAGCGAGATTAAATACGAATTCCAATCATACATTCAAAACTTGTTTGCTATTGAAGATGAAACCTTTATCCAATATTTTTTCATCCTTGATTTGCGTGTTTACTTTTTATTGTTTTGCTTTTATTTTACTTTAATTTATAAAAATCAGAAAAATCCCCCTTTTTTTATATAAGAAACCGAAACATATTGACAACCTAGACCTCTCTGTGGGAACGATCCTTTCTTTCCCTTGCTTCATAATATATTTTGAGTAGTAAGAAAGTGTAATTATTTTTGACGCCTACGACAGCGATCAGAACCGATCCTTGTAAGGGGTGCAGTACATCAAGGGGAGCCGATCCTTGTATGGGGTGCAGTAAGGTCTACAGCAGAAAGGGGAACCGATCCTGTGAACATGTGCAACACATATAAGTTAGATACCATATATATGTGGGGAACCGACCCTATTACCTAGTCAACCGAATCTTTTGGGAAGCTAGTGTGACTATGCGTAGTACTCACATGGAGGTAGAACCGAAACTTGTTTTGGTAGAACCGTAAACCCATGATTGTGATTGAATGTTGGTTTGATCAATCACATAGTTCTTGAAAGTCAGATGGACCAATTCTAAACTTGTTTGGAAGTGTGGCAAATCGGTTTCAAAGTTGTAAGTGTGAAAGAGAACTTACAAAGTAAAGATGTTGACAAACTTTGAACACGTGCTGAGAATATTTATTTCTATAATTGTCCAAAGATATTCCTTAAAGGCTAAGGGAAGAGAATCCCAGGATCGAAACATAAGTAAGTTAAGAATCTTTTAATTAAGGTTATTAATTTCATTTTGTAGGGAAATTCCAGAATTAGTAATATGCATTTACTAATTATATTTTTCGAGAGATTTCAATCATTATTTTTGGACAGAGCATTTCCAGGAATTATGAAAACCGAATATGTGCATTTATGAATATCTTGAGAATATTTTCGGTTTTGGAAATTCCTTGGTGTCCAAACTTCCTTGTCTATAAATACACCAAGTTTGCCTTTCTAGCAAACTAATCCTTCGTAACAACAGACTTCCTCTCTTTGTGTTTGTTACTGGTGTAGCCGCCTATCAGAGAGGAGAGTAATCTAATTAGGTGAAATCTCTTACGACCGCTCGTTTTAAAGTATTCTTTGGGATTGAGAAGCTTTAGCGCGACCCGTTGGTGGGAAACTAGATAATTGCGGTTTATCTTTTTTTTCGATTGATTTGATTGAATAACGATGGTTGATATCTAATTGCACCTAGTTTGTTTATTCTTGAGAATCTTCTCTTCTGATATAAGATTCACTCAAACTAGTTCAGAGTTTCGACAGGGATCTTTAGACTGTTGTTAGTTCTAAAGACGATCTTGTGATAATCCATTGTTAACAGACTCCGTTCTGTGCGTGATTGATCACAAGAGATTCAAGTGATTGTGTGCAGGTTTTTATTTAAGATTTAAGAAGATTTGAAGACAAAGAAGATATTGAAGATCTTACTTGGGTTTTATAATCTTTGGTGTGCACAATACTTGTTTCGGTAAAAGAGGATCCAATTAATAATCGGTTTATCCTTGTGGTAGATTGGATTGATTAATTGAGTAGATCGGCATCAACACGGTTCTTCGGATTAAAGGTGTTGTTGGATTAATCTTAAACGATTACCTTAGGGTGATTGAACATAAGATAGATCTAGACCCGACGAAGGAGTTTATGTTGAGATAAACGGAAGAGCCTTTGTCCGACTCATATCACTTGGTTGAATAGAGTTGATACCAAACAGATTTCTTGTTCCTTTACTGTTTGGAATACAAAAGGGATTGTTCCAAGTACGTGACTTATTCATAGGTAGGAGGCATTGGAATACAGACGGAACTAAGTGAACTATAAGGTTAGTTACTTGGTCTTAACTATACGAAGTTAGGTGTAATTTTGTGTAGCGGCTTAATCCTGAGAGTATTCAATTCTGGACTAGGTCCCCTGATTTTTCTGCATTTGCGGTTTCCTCGTTAACAAAATCTTGCTGTGTCATTTACTTTTATTTCCGCATTATAATTGTTTTATTATAATTAAAGTAAATTACACAAACTTTAATTCCTATTTATTTGATAAGCAATCCTATTGTGTCTGGTTAAGTCCGAACCTTTGTATCAAGTAAACATACTTCGTTGTTGTATTGTCTCGATCTCGTATACATAGAAAATCACTCGAAGTGTGAACCGATTAGTTGTATTGTCTCGACTCAGTCCATAGACAATCACTTTCGGAGAAAGGACTTATAGGTAGGAAAAGTTTTAGCTTGAGGTATATTTGGATACCCTCGCCTTTTCACACCCAAAAGACCGCTTTTCTAGTCTCACACATGTGTGCAGGCTGGAATTAAGAGAGAAATGCTGCACACTTTGAATGGTAGGAAAAAAACCTTCCGAATTATTTCTGGAGACTCCACAAAATCGGGGAAAATAAAAGTATTTTTATGATGATCTTTAAGAAAGGAAATCAACCATATACAAGGATGGGAGTACTCACTCACCTTCACATATGATCGGCAGTAATGATAGCACCACTCTCACAACATCCAATGGAAAGTCTTAGGCTCGTCGTCTTCATCTTCTTGTTCTTCGTCTTCGGTCTTCAACGGTTGATGTTAAACTCTTGAACTTCGTAGAACTTCGACAATTTGTAACTCTTTTCCTCTATTTCTTTGTTGCTCGAAACTTCTTTATAGATTTTTATTCTCCATGGCCTTATTGAACAAATAATAACCTAAATGCAATTTTTTTTTGTGTATATGTTTTATTTATTTATTTATTTTATTTTTTTCTTTAACCTTAATTGGTTATGTAAAAATAATAATATATGCAAAAATAAAATTACATCATGACTCATATCGAGCTTTGGTTGGTAGCCTAGCAACAAACTGAGCTCCAACGCCTTTTTGAATAGCAATGCCTAATCTATGAAAAATAAAACTACCCAAACCACTACTAGCATCATTATTAAGAAGACAGTTTTCAGACGTTTAAAAAAACACAAAGTATCTTCACTAAGCTCTCCTAAAGTAGAGAAAGCAAGAACACCCAACCATAACCATGTGAGACACATTTGTCCAGGTATTTAGTGCGTTTGCGCGAAACAACACTAGAAATGGCTTTACCTGGAACAAAGGCACGAATACCTTCACTAGTTAAGAGCGAGACACTAGTGACATCCATACAAACATCCTGGCCATTCTCCCAGTTATAAACAAGGATATCAGCAGGACGTAAATCTCTGTCATCATCAGACAAAAACCCAAGAGAAACTTCCTTACGTTCGTGCACACCAGCCTTGTAGCAAATGTCAGCAGTTACATCACGTACATGATCATGACGAAACTTGATTCCAACATTCTTAGCACAATGGAGTGCGTGATCACCAAATATGTCCATAGATCTATTACAGCTTGAGCACAAACCATTCTCTACAAACAAAGGGATGCCAAGACGATAACAAAGAAAAACTCAAAACTATCTTGGTCCAATACATTGATTAATCCTACTGCCAATAGATAATCTTGTGCATGCTTGATACGGTTACATTGCCACATAATTGAATCTCTTGCAGACATGGAAAATTGGTTGGGTATTTGCTTCTTAACTACATCAAAGTAAGTAACTGTCAGGGAATACATGGAAGGGGGCAGTATCATCGACACAATAACTAGAAGCTAATCCATACCTGAATAAAGTTCTGAAGCCAATTGATAGGTATATCCTTTGTCTGTAGGGAATAAGTTACCAAGTATCGCCTTTTGCACTGAAGCAGTCTGACTCTGAGAGGCAAGATAACAGTAAGTACGGGTGTCCGCCATAGTGTAAATACCAAGACCACTATCTTTGATAGGTAACGTAGCTAATCTCTGCTGCAAAGTCCCAAAGCCAGCACCATCCCCGGTAACTAGAAGTCTCAAGTACTTGATCAAATGGTCGTCAAAAAGATCAGTAACATGCTGAAGAACTGCCGGATTGGTAGTACGCATTGCACAATAAAGTCTAGACACACCGGTGCAATTACGAAGTAACAACATCTCAGTTTGAGGGTCTGTGAGTTTCTTGATGACAGACATAAGTTGAACAGTCTTGTTCACCCTGCTCAATATCATATCACTAATAAAATTCAGATCTAAACTCACTGGTCCCCTCAAAAGTTTGACGCTATTAGTATGTATACCAATATCAAGAGGGAATACACCTTCAGCAAGGCTTCTGGGATCAATAGAAGGCCAAAAGACTTCAGTTTTCTTTACATGAAGATGTAAACCCATGGCCGGTCCTTCAGTTTGTATTATGTTCAAAGCCTTGGCCACCTCAAGCGTATCACCAATAATTGTACCATCATCAAGATACCAGGCGTGCATGTCAAGCTTGCAACGAGAAGCAATAGACTTCACAAGAGGGTGAAGCGTCAGAGAAAACAAAAGAGGGCCAAGAGGGTCACCTTGCTGGACACCGAGTGCAGAAGACAAAATATATTGGTCGTAATAAAGCTTAGCAGGATTTATGTAGAAAAATTCTACCCAGCAAGAAATACCTGGACAGTGAAGCCGAACTTCCTTGATGAGATGAGATATGTACACCATGTTGAACGCATTAGAGAAGTCAATAAGCAACATTGACATCTTGTTTGAGTGACCCTTCAATTCCGAAATACTATTTACATCATGTAAAATACTCTCTCCCCCTGCTGGCACTCCAACACCAAATTGGTGATCCCCCAAGTAGGATGTCATGTCCTTGCCGACGGAGAAAGCAACTATCTTGGAGACCAATCTACGCCAAACTGTACCAAATGCAATATGCCTTATTCCACCACCAGGTTTAAGTAACGGTGTTAAAGGTGCACTGGCTATGAACTCACCTAAACCTTCGGGGCATTTTCCCGCCAACCAAAGATTGGCAACCCCAGTGATTGAGGAAAGCAAGTCATCTGCCACAGCTGTTGCTGGCCCACTTAACACATCGATTAAATATTGTGTGTGTAAACTGTCTCGGCCACACGATGTGCCTTTAGGGAAGCTCTTGATGGCTCCAAAAATAGCCAGGGAATCCGCAATAATTGGGTCTACAACGACAGCATCGCATGGAACAGTAGGTGGAGGCGCATCCGAGTGCTTCAAATGCAGTTCAGAGTATGTGTTCTCATCGCATGGAGCAATACCATTTGAAGAAAGTACCCGGATCGCAGCTGTAAAGTAACCACAGCTCATTTTCTTCCTACAGGCATTCAAATTGGATAATTCTTGTTTCTTATTACCTGTTTGTTTTCCCCCTTGTGACTAGGTTGTTGCAGCAATTTATTTATCAAACTGTAGCAACCATTAGTCTCCTTACAAACCAAAAGAGCCTGGTTAATCGCCGCAACTTGAAGACGTTTCCTGTTACCGGATTTTTCTTCAGCCGAACACTTTGGTCTGTACAAGGTTAAGGTACAGATGGGAAGGAGGATAAGCTGTATCCACGATGCCAGTTTAGCTGGATTGACTAAAATCTTATCGAGACAAGACTTCAAGACTCGAGAGAAATTTATCCTGCACTTGTGAGGAATGCTCGAGACAGTATTAAACTGTCTTTGAAAGCTGCGTTGAGCAGTTCAGGCGAAAGATTAAAAAACTCCAACTCAGTATCAACATATTCAGATTTCCCTGTATGTCCACAAACATCTCCAACTTCACCAGATTCAGCCTTCCCTGTAATGTCTCCACAGTTTTCAACAGGTTTCGCCAACCCATGAATGAGGAAATCAGCAGTTGAACCATTGGAAGGTCCTGCAATGATATCACCGTGAACAACTCCATTTTGGCCTTTGCAAGGCATCTTCCAGGCGTGTATGTTCATACATTTGCCGCATAACCACATACGCATGTGGAGAAGAGCCTTCTCCCAAGCATAGTATATTCGTAAATTTCTTGAAATCAAATCTCTGCAAATGCTCTTATTTTCGTCGCAGAAGAGATGCTTGTCACGAAGATGGAAGAAGAAGGAACCCTTAGCATACCCTCTTGAAAAAGCGGTGGTCTAACAACACCACCCAATATTTCGATTAACAATCTGTATGGACTAACTCCGAAATACTTTGCTAGAGAATCAACTAGACAGTCAGACTCAATCTAGAAAAAAGTATCTCAAGGAGTTAATATCTCTCTCTTGATTTTATTTTTACTCAAGCTAAAAACAATAGCGAGTCTTTATCAAATACAAGGAATAACTTGGACGGTACCAAAGACCATTGTCCAAGGATCAATCAATATCAATAAACAACCAAAGGTTGGATTTCCAATTGATGATCACAAACGCACAACCTGTATTATTTCAATTATATAAAATATAATGCGGAAAATAAATAACACAGACACCATAAATTTTGTTAACGAGGAAACCACAAATGCAAAAAACCCCAGAACCTAGTCCAGATTGAATATACACTGTATTAAGCCGCCACAGACACTAGCCTACTCCAATCTAACTTCAGACTGGACTATAGTTAAACCCCAATCAGTCTCCCACCGATCCAAGGTACAGTTGTACTCCTACGCCTCTGATCCCAGCAGGATACTACGCACTTGATTCCCTTAGATGATCTCACCCACAACCAAGAGTTGCTGCAACCCAAAATCACAGACTTGATAATAAACAGATCTGTCTCACACAGAAAAGTCTATGAAAGGATAAATCTGTCTCCCACAGATAAACCCTAGGTTTTGTTCCGTCTTAAGATATAAAATTAAGGTGAACAGGAACCAATTGATAATCCGGTCTTATATTCCCTAAGAACAACCTAGATTAATCAATCACCTCTCTACAATCCTTCCTGACTACACAGGCGGTTTGTCGAGGAATCACAAACAGTGAGACAAAGAGTTTTGTGAATTTTTTATCTCACCTATCGGAGAACCTTCATGATCTCAAGCCAATCAATCGATTGTACTCGTACGATATAAGATGCAAGATCAGATCACACAACTACGATAAAAGTAGTATCTGTCTGGCTTCACAATCCCAATGAAGTCTTTAAGTCGTTAACCTGGTTTTAGAGAAGAAAACCAAAGGTTAAAGGAGAATCGACTCTAGCGAGTGCACTAGTATCACACATACATGTGTGGATTAGTTTTGCATAATGCTAGATGTCTCCTTTATATAGACGTCAAATCAGGGTTTTGCCTTAGGTACAAAGCAATCCTTATTAACCGTTAGATGAAAACCTGATTTAGATTCAAGCTAATATTTCTCAACCGTTAGATCGAAAACTTAGGTTGTCACACACACTTGGGTAGACGTTTACTGGGTTTGTGAAAACCATGCCCAAACGTGTACGTGTATGTTGGTTCAACATAGTAACCCAAAAGGTTAACCATATGAGCATTTCATATTAACCTTGTTATTCTTCACCATAACTAGTTCAATTGACTCAAATGAACTAGTTAAAGAGTTGTTCAATTGCTATGAGATCTTATGTAACTACACAAGACACAATTGAAACAAAGATGATTCGATTCGATTGAATCGGCTCATGAACATTATAGACACGGTTTGCATAAAGCATTACTTAGTAATTTAATGTGTCATGTTCAGAGCACATATTTAGATCATAACCTCTTAAGTTCACAAACAAGTTCGCGGACTTAAGTTAATCGGTTGAGTTTTCCAAACTCAGCAGAAATTCTCGAAAAGAAAACTTTCGCCAGTTCGCGGACTTAGCACACAAACGAGTTTTGGAATATCCAGCAGAAATTCTCGGTCGAGAACTTCCGACAGTTTGCGGACTGAGTCTGCGGACTGGGTTCGCGGACTTGGCAAGCCAATTCCACAATCCTCCCGATTTCTCTTGATCAACAAAGTTCGAAAACTTCGGTTCAAGGAATACATGGTTATGTAATCTAAACTCTTATTTCAATCATTGAGACATTCTCAGAGGACGCTATGTAGCCGTTATTCACAGACCGATTCATGTCAGAGAAATTCTCAAAGTGATTGAAACTTTTCATGACTTTCGTCACTAGGTGAAGATAAACTTGATCAAAGCGAAACTCTTTACCAACACACGATTTCGAGATAAAAGATAAGCAATGAATGCTCATCTCTTAATGTCAAATGTGTATGATCTAGTCTATATAGCATACGACTTTTGTCTCATAAGAAGTAGGAGATAGAATAGATAGACTTTTGAGTGATAGATAAGTTCAAATCTCCACATACCTTTTTGTTGATGAAGTTCCACGGTTTCTTGTATAGATCTTCGTCGTCGTATGATGAATCTCCATGAAATCCTCGAGCTCAACTACACTTTTCTATCCTAGTCCGAGACTTAGCTATGTAGGCTAGAAATCAAGACTCATAGTTTTGATCACTAACATTGACAAACATGCTTGAGATAGAAACGCATGCGAGGTCGACCGAGCTATGCTCTAACACCTCTACCATTCACCCCATTGTTACAACTATGAAAGTTCTTGAATGGGCATTGGCAATAACCCTTAGCATACCCTCCGTTTTTTTCTTTTCTTCATTTTTTGTTAATAACAAGATTGCAACTACAATAATAATGACAAAACTAAAATTAACATGGCCATGAAAAAAGGACTTTACCACTTGGATCTTCACAACTTGTATTGTCTTCGTATCTTAAACTTCAATAACTCCCATCTTTTGATTTTCTTTGCTCTTGTAAATAAGTCTTCATACTTGGATATAGAATTCCGCTCCTTATATGTAAGTCTTCAACATGTATATAAATATCTACTCATTGTATGTTGCTTTACTTGGATATGAAATTTTCTTTTTCTTGTATCGTTGCTTGTAAATCTTAAACGTCTTCAACTTTCCTTGTAGATTTTGATGTCGCGCCGCTTGTTGACGATGAAGGTGTGTTTCTATGGACCTGTTGTTGGAGAGAGAGAATGGTGCTAACTGCAAGTCATACTACAAGAAGGTGGTTTTCATCTATAGACGTCACCCTCATGATTGACAAAATTAGCACTCAAGAGATCAAAAATAATGCTGAAAATGGTGCGAAGTTGGGTACCTCACCATTCTACCCGGAATTAGCGTACGGTGACACACACTCAAAACCAAGTTTTTTTTAGTCAACTACAAAGACTTCAAGGTCTGGTGCCTCTATTGATGTGAAAATAGGTAGTCTCTGCTAATGATTGATCAACAACTCTAATAATACATTTCCCCCTGCATCTCATTTTCCACCGGCATGGTTAAGTTGAGCCACAAACAGTAAATTACTTCTCGTAAAGATTAATAACACCTAATGTGTAGTATTCTCTAAGTTCCATTATTTCGGTGAGAATTCCTTATGTAAACATAGCTAGAAATATGCTAGTGACGCTAAAATCTCAGCAAGTTGGAGGTTTTTATGCAAATATTTTCAAAAAATTTGAAAAATTCGACTCAAACAGGCTAAAAACTTTATATGCAAAATACTCCCCCACACTTAAATTTCACATTCTCCTCAATGTAATTGAGTCATCCAAAGGAAATTCAAGGTGGGAAATCAAAATATGATATGAAAAACTAAAAACAAAACATAAAGATAGAAATACAAAACCGATGGGTTGCCTCCCATGTAGCGCTTAGTTTAACGTCCGTAGCCCGACTTGGCTCTCATTCACATTATTCCTTCAGAGGAAGCAAATCCTGATACCTAAGCACGTCCACATTCACATAAGCAATGTTTTTGTAATATGGCTTCAATCTGTGGCCGTTGACCTTAGAAGTTGTCCCATATCTAAGACTAGTGATATCAACTGCACCATGAGGGTAAACATTATTAACAACATATGGTTCAATCCATCTGGACCTTATCTTACCAGGAAATAACTTAAGACGAGAATGAAATAAAAAAACTTTCTATCCCACGACAAAATTCTTTCGAAAAATCATTTTTTCATGGAAAAGGTTAGTCTTTTCCTTGTATAGATGAGAACTATCGTAAGCATCACTATGTATCTCCTCTAGCTCATTGATTTGTAGCTTTCTATGTTTCCCCGCGTTGTCATAATCCATGTTACACATCTTTATCGCCCAATAAGCCTTATGTTCAAGTTCAACTGGAAGATGACAAGCTTTACCATAAGCCAACTGATATGGAGACATATCAATCAGTGTTTTTTACGTTGTTCTATAGGCCCAAAGTGCATCGTTAAGCCTATAACTCCAATCCTTCCGTGTAGTATTAACGGTTTTCTCCAGGATGGATTTAATCTCACGGTTTGAAATTTCAGCTTGCCCACTAGTTTGTGGGTGATACGTCGTACCAATATTGTGTGTAATGTTATACTTCTTGAGGAGAGCATGGAAGGATTTATTGAAATGCGATCCTCCATCACTGATAGCCACTCATGTTGTACCATGTCTAGACAAAATATATTCCTTCACAAACTCACAAACAACTTGAGAATCATTTTTAGGGGTGGCTTTAGCTTCCACCCATTTAGAAACATAATCCACAGCAAAAAGTATATACAATTTTCCATTCGAATTAACAAAAGTATCCATAAAATCAATGCCCCACACATCAAAAATCTCTACAGTGAGAATTGGATTGAGTGTCATTTGATTTCGAGCACCTAGATTGCCCGTTCGTTGACATCCATCACAAGATTTTCAAAAATCATTTGCATCCTCAAATAGGGTAGGCCAATAGAATCCATTTTCAAGGACTTTGATAGCGGTAGAATCAAAGTGACCACCACAAGCATAAAAATGACAAAAAGACAGAATTGATTGAAATTCAGAGTTAGGTACGCACCTGTGGATAATCTGATCAACACCGTATTTTCATAAGTAAGACTCATCCCACACATATTGTTTGGTTATGTTCTTAAGCTTTAACTTTTGAAAGTCAGATATCGTATTGGGTACTTGCCGTGTAACCAAATAGTTCACTATATCAACATAGCAAGATGTTGATTCTTCAATTGAAAAAAGTTATTCGTCTAGAAAACGATCTTGTAAAGGAAGTGTTCTTCGGAAACAATAAGTCTGCTAAGATGATCATCTACAGTATTCTCAACACTTCTTTTGTCTCTGATTTCAATATTGAACTCTTGTAGCAAAAGAATCCATCTTATGAGTCTTGGCTTAGCCTACTTCTTTTTAAATAGGTACCGTAGTGCTGCATGATCAGAATATACAATCACTTTTCTACCCACCATATAAGCTCTAAATTTTTCTAGTGCAAATATTATAGCCAACAACTCCTTTTCAGTGGTCGAATAGTTGACTTGTGCTTCATTTAAGGTCCTAGATGCATAATAAATCACATGGGAGCTCTTGTCCATTTTCTAACCCAAAACAGCCCCAACCGCATAATCACACATCAAATCGAGCGGTAAACTCCAGTCAGGTGACTTGATAATTGGTGCGGTAGTCAACAATTCTTTCAATTTGTCAAAGGCATCCTTGTACTCCTGGTCGAAGTTAAAGATAACCTCCTTTTGCAATAATTTGCACATCGACATTGAGATTTTGGAGAAATCTTTGATAAACCGCCTGTAAAAATCTGCATGACCAAGAAATGAGTGAATCTCCCATACCGAAGTGGGGTATTGTAAGTTTCCAATAAAGTCTATCTTTCCTTTGTCCACTTCGATCCCTTGAGAGGACACGATATGACCAAGCACAATTCCATGGTTTGCCATAAAGTGGCATTTCTCCCAGTTTAAAACAAGATTAGTGTTTATGCATCTTTTAAGCACAAGTTTAAGATTCTTTAAACAAATATCAAATGAATCACCATAAACATTGAAATCATCCATAAATACCTCGATGATGTTTTCTACGTAGTCAGAAAATATACTAACCATACACCTATGAAACTTGGCAGGCGCATTGCAAAGTCCAAACAACATTCTTCTATATGCAAATGTTCTGAAAGGACAAGTAAATGTGGTCTTCTACTGATACTCTGGTGCAATAACAATTTGATTGTATCCCGAGTAACCATCTAAAAGGCAATAAGAATGTCCTGCTAACCGCTTTAACATCTGATCAATGAAAGGCAAAGGAAAGTGATCCTTGCGTGTAGCCGAATTGATTTTTCTGTAGTCTATGCACACTCGCCATCCTGTTTGAAGTCTTATAGGACCAAGTTCACCATCTTGATTTTTGACAACAATGACACCTGATTTCTTAGGCACCACTTGCACCGGACTAACCCATTTGCTGTCAGAAATTGGGTAAATCAACCAACACTTAGCAATTTGAGGATCCCTTTCTTTACGACCTCCATAATTGGGGGGTTAATCCTACGTTGAGCATCACGTATCGTCTTGATATTATCTTCTGTAAGGATTCTATGCATGCATATTGATGGACTAATTCCTTTGATGTCAGCAATTGTCCAACCAATGGTCGTTTTGTGCTCTTTCATAACGCGAAGTAGACGTTCTTCTTCTATGGCAGTGAGATTCTTTGCGATAATCACCGGAAGCTCCTCTTTATCACCCAAGTAAGCATACTTTAAATGATCGGGAAGAGGCTTCATTTCTAGCTAAGGAGCATGCACAATAAAAGGTAAAGGAACCTCATTAGTCACGGGTAAAGAAATATAAAATATATTACCCCTTCAAGCTTCTTGTAATGGTGTTAAAGCACCACACATTTCCACTAGATCTTTGGCTAGATCAACATCTAAATTCGGCTTCCTATAAACATCCAAATCAATGTTATTATGCAACACAACTCCAAGTTCATCTTCATTGCTCAAATCAAACATCTTCATGTTCACTTTTGTAGCTATTTCCACTTCTTTTTAGATGATTCACCTAATGAAAGACAAATACAAGAAAACAAACAAAATGTACAACAATTTGCAAGAATATACGCAATTACTAGCAATTGACACCAAATATATCTGAAATATGCACTTATCAAACTGGAATTTGTATGATTATATGTGAGCCCTATTGGCTAAACTCTTAGAGTGATTGTGTGATTAACAGTTAGTCTTTATTAACAATAATCGATTCGAAGGACGAACCAGTAGATGGAGAATCTAGGGGTAGCGAGGCTTGTCATCAAATGAGGTGGGAATCTATGACGAACTCTCTTGTCTTCATTATTGTTTTATAAATCTATATATTATGAATTTGATGAACATCTTTGTTAGTATATGATATGTGTAAGCATGTACATATGAATGTACTACAAACTAGTTTTCTTTTACATTGAGGGATGGGATTGGATCTTTAGAAACAACTAATATCTATATTTTGGGAGTGATTACTTAGTTTAAAAAAGTGCTCCTTTCCATTGACTGGAAAATGGTTACAAACTTTACTTGTTGTTAGCATGAAAGGAAGAAGGTTTCCTTTTGATTGGTATGAGTTGTGTTTTCCAATTTTATATCTACTATATTATTTTACGCAATTATAGGTGCGGAAGGGCACGCAATATGTTCCCTATTTATGTATGGCAACTCGTCTCATACATGGATGTTTACTGTGTTTTTTTTAATCACTTAGAAAAAGTTATTAAAATATCTTTTTGGTATTTAGAGAGAAAGATATTGAGAATCTTATATACGATTGTCGAATTGACACATGATTTGAGTGGGAAATTTTATGATAGATGCCTCTATCGGATATAATGTTAGCACCATTAGTTTCTTTGAATACTTGCTATGTAGGATGCCTGTATGAATGAGGTACTAGTAAGGTACAAATCTAAATCATACTACGAGGCCGAAAACCTCAGGGGGCTTTAATGATCATTGAGGAATCCGAAAAGAGTCAACCTTACTACTCGGAAAGATTACGTCGCTCAACTATTATTATTGTTGTGAATGTGTGCCGAATAGTTGGTTGGTAGAACTTTATATTTTGTACAACTTATTATCTCAATATGTTTTACCTGTTTTTTTCGCGTTTTTTCGCGTGTTGTCGGTTTTCAGCAAAACATGTATTGTCTTCAAATCATGTTAGTGATTACTTGAAAGTTAGTTATTGTTTCTACTGCGTACCCCTTTTAGGGATGATGTTCTCACTCAATTCTCACTTTCATTTTCAGAGACAGATCGAGTTGTGCACGTGACGATGGTCATTCAAATCTTGGAAGCTTCGAGGAATCGGGCCCGTGTAGTTGGTTAGCTTCTGCTATGTTTATTTTGTTTATATTCTATTTGCAAACCAACTCATTATTGTATATATATCATCCGAGAGGAGTTCTTATATATATATATATATATATTCAGACAGGGTTAGATTTGGGTTATTCTTGTTTAGAACTTCTAATTTAATGTTTAAGTTAAAGATTTAGATCCTTAATGCCTCATTATGTAGTTGATCTCTTGGATTAGTAAGCAGCTGGATTTTGGGGCGCTACAAACTTGGTATCAGAGATCACCATTGTTTCTTACATGGGAACAATATATAATAGCCAGTGCAAGTTATTGAACTAGATTAGTTTAGAACTGGGTTGGGTTGTGAGATAAACCATAATCACTAAAATTTACTAAGAACTAAAACATTTATGAGTTGATTGATTGATTTTTTCAACATGTTGGTGCTTGCTTCTTGTTTTGTGTATATATTTATGAAGTAAAACTGTAGGTTAAAACCTGTTACGATAGATTTAAGGAATTTTGATAGACATTAGAGATAAGTTAGTTTCAGTTATTTAATACATAGATAATCCAGCACTGGGGAATAGTGAGGTTTGTAATTTTGGAATGTTTGTGTCATCTTTGTTCGTAGGAAAGCATTTTCTGGCCTAGCTAACCTTGACAGGGAAACTGCATGCATGGATTACCATTCATAAAATGAGGACTTACTTTTATTAGTAAACTGATAGATCCCAAATTTTACTTAGAAACTGATAGAGTATCTTCTCTCGTAATTAGAACCATTAATTTGTTGAAGTAGAAATTTAATTTGAAGGATTTAGACCTAGTCATATGTTAGAATTTTATTCAGCATAGTGAGCTTAGAGACAATCATCTCATGAAATAGAAATTTATAGTTTCCTATTGTAGAAAGCCATTTAGGTTTTTGTTTCATTTCTTATTGTTTCAAACTCATTTGAAATGAGTTGTTCTTTCGCGCGTTTTTAAGTATGAGCAGTACTTGCATTTAGGCGAGAGATAGTATTTCTCTATAAGGTGGGTAGTTTTGAATATTCATAAGGATGGTTCGATTTTTGAGGAAGAAAATGATACAAGGTGGGGAGAATGTAAAGACCCGCAAACACGTCAACATTATTTGAGCGGTCTAATAATAGTCAAGAGACGATTTAGCCGCTAATGACTCGATTATTTAATATAAATTTTAATTAATAGAAATTAAACTAACAATAATTTAGATACGAAACTAGTACTGTTGGATACATCTCGAAAAGTTACGCGAAACTGACTATTCGAACGCGTCATTCGGATACCGGATGAAGAAGATATAATCAGATTTACATGATGGGCTAAATAGTCTTGTCACAACAAAGAATATTAAGGCAGTCAAGAATTCTTCTCGGGGCACCGGGTGGCTGCCCACATCCAATAAATTGTGCGTCTAGTAATTCTCTTTGGTCTTATCTTCACCCGATCGAGAATATAAGACTTCTTTCTTATTTTTCTTTCTTATTCTCATATCTCCTTCTTCTTTTGTCCTTGACCTCTGGTGAATTCCTGTGAGAATTCTAAGGTTGTGAGTGAAAAGATGAGGGTACCTAAATACATCACAATCTTTAATTTATCCACCTATAAGTCCTCTTACCGAAAGTGATTGTCTATGGACAAAGTCGAGACAATACGACAAATCGGTATTCACACTTTGTGTGATCCTATATGGATACGAGATCGAGACAATACAACAATCAAAGTGTGATTACTTGATAATAGGTTTGGACTTAACCAAACTCTATATGATCACTATCAAGTAATACATAGTTAAAGTTTGTGTATTTTACTTTTAATTATAATTGCGGAAATAGAAAAGTAAAAGACACAACAAGATTTTGTTAACGAGGAAACCATAAATGCAGAAAAAACCTGAGACCTAGTACAGAATTGAATACTCTCAGAATTAAGCCGCTATACAAAATCTAACAAACTTTGTATAGTTGAGACAAAGCAACTAAACTTATAGTTCACCTAGTTTCTTCAGTATCCCTGCGCTTCCGACATTCAATAAGTGCACGCACTGGAACAATTCCTTTGGATCATATTCCAAAAATTACAGGAACACCAAATCTGTTTGGTAACAATTCTCTTGATTCTTTTAGATGAAGATATCTCAAGTCATATGCAAAGGCTCTTCCGTTTAACCAATAAACTCCTTTGCCTAGTCATATCAATCTATTCAACAACTACCGAAGTATCAGAGTTTAGATTTGCAATCAATTAATATAGAATCAAACAAGAAACTGTAAGGTGATGCCGATCTTACACAACTAATCAATCGAGTAAATCAGATTCTAGTTGGATCCAAGCTGATCAAGGTTTGTGCACACCCAAATATATAGAAACCAAATCAGAAATCTTCCTTGTCTTCAAATCTTCTTTAATCTTCAATAAACACCTGCACAACACCACTTGAATCTCTTGTGATCAATCACGCACAGAACGGAGTCTGTCAACAATGGATTATCACAAGACATCTTTAGATATACAAACAGTTCTAAAGATCCCGTCGACATTCGATCTAGTTTGAGTGAATCTTATATCAGAATAGAAGATTCACAAGAATAAACAAACTAGGTGCAATCAAAGTTCAACAACCGTTAATCAATCAAATCAATCAAAAACTAAAATAAATTACAATTATCTAGTTTCCCACCAACTGTACTCGTAGAGCTTCTTGATCCCACAGAAGTCTTTAAACGAGCGGCCATAAGAGATTTCTCCTAATTAGGGTACTTTCCTCTCCGGATAGACGGCTCCACCAAAAACAACAAGAAGATTAAATTTTCCTGGCTCTTAGGATAGTTTTCAAGAGATATAAACTTAGCTATTTATAGACCAAGGATGTTTGGACACCAAGGAATTTCCAAAACCGAATATTCTCAAGATATGAAATAAATACCCAAATCGGTTTTCATAATTCTTGGAAATGCTTTGCCCATTATTTCCTAAATCTCACTATAAAATCTCCAATTAGTAAATGCACATTACCAATTTTTATTTTCCAGAGATATGCATTTAATTGCTGGTAATTAAAAGCATATAAAACTAATAACCTTAATTAAAAGATTCTTAATTTATTTCGGTCCGGGATCTCCTTGAGTTATTAAGGAATATCTTTGAACAATAAAAGATATGAGTTAGTGATCATGTTCAAATTATGTCGACATCTTTTCTTTGTAAATCCTCTTTCATATTTACAATCTTGGAATCGATATACCACTCTTCCAAACGAATTTAGAATTGGTTCATCTATATTCCAAAACAACAATGTGATTGATCAAATATCAAATCACTAATCATGGGTTTACGGTTTTACCAAACACAAGGATCGGTTTTACCTTAATATGGTTACTGGGACCGGTTACGTCAGTTACATCAATTATCAGGACTAGTTACCATATTCTCATGGTATTACTTGTGATCGGTTACACAAGTCACTAGGATCGGTTACACCAATTACTAGGACCGGTTACACCAATTACAAGGATTGATTACACAACTCTTTTGTGATCGGTGACACCAATTACTAGGATCGGTCACACCAATTACAAATATCGATCATACCATCTCAGGTGATTACTTAGGATTGGTTACACTAATAAAAGTCATACCAATACATAAGCCAGGAACTATGATTAGTTTACCAAGATACATAATAACTTATGATCGGTTCTACTAACTCACACATATTAGTAATCCTAAGATATATAATGAATAACAATACCAAAAAACCTAGCGATTTCCCTTTCGATTCATCAAACAAGTTCATGAATGTACTTCCTTTAAACAAATGTAAACATTGTTTCCTAGGAAGAAATCTTCACCTTTACCCATACACATAATCATAATAACATTCATACGATTATGTCGATGTCTTATATGCGAAGTTCAAAAGATAAGCGTTATACTTCGTATCCTAATTCCTTACCACTATGATCATGTGATCATGTCTTACTACTAGAGTATAATCATTCACAGCTTCGCAGTTATGTTTTCAATATAGCACGACTTGAAAGATACGTTAGGAATGTTTCAAGTCAAATATTACTAACCTCAAGAGGAAGGATGAAGTCGTCGTTGTAGCTTGTTACTTCTTCACATTCTTCAAGTCTTCAAGTAATACTTGTATGTCTCATAATCATATACTTTATAGTCTAACCTATACGAAGTTGTCTCTAGTACATAATCAAGCGACTCTTTAAATGAGTTTTTGATTCACTAAAATATGACAACGAAACTTGATATACCAATGCTTGGTGGGTTCAACCGAGCTATGCTCTAAAAATCTCCCCCATTGTCAATTTTAGTGACAAAACTCTTAATACATATGGATAAACAAATTACAAGAATTCATTACACATACGCTTGATTCCAAGTTTCAACAGCACAATAACCTGCATATATTCAATCCATAAATGCCATTGTTGACATTTGAATAACAAAGCTAATACTCTCCCTAAAGGTAAGATAGGTAGATTTTCAATCCGAACATCTTTGTTATTCCCATTTTGTAGTCATGATAACTACAATAGCAATATGATATGTTGTTCCCCCTTAGTCAATGCTTTACTCTTTCGTTAGATATAACGTTTAAGCACAATTGTCCTTTCCTTAATGATTACAAATCACTTGTTTACTCCATATATTTATCCCCCTTTTTGTCACAAAATGACAAAGGTTCGAGCAAATAAAGGTCAAACCGAAAGGATCTTACAAATCTAAAAGACTTGTACAACCTATAAGGGTTCAGCACGAAGGTTTCACATACCATTTTAGATAACCAATATCAAAACCGAAACTACAAGTAATTTGGTTTTAATATGTTATCAAGGAAAAAATTTCCCGAAGCAAATTTCCCTAATAGTTTAAAAAATTGACTAAGAAACTTAGTTCCCCTGCTAAACCGATTACACAAATACAATCGCTTATTTCGATAAGACCAAAATAAAGATCAGAATTAACTTTATTTTTCTCATCAGGCTCTAATTATTCAGAAAATAACTTAGACCTTTCACTTTAGACAAAACAAGTACTAGGTTAGTTAACTAGTGTTTCTTGTCATGGCATTCGATTAGACTTGAATAACCGAATCCTTCACTTTGATAAGTCTAACTAAGATAAGAATTAACTTTTCTCTTATCCGGAATCGAATTGGACTCCCGCATTTTTTCAAGCCATAAACAATACATACAAACCAAAAGAATTAACTTGCATAATTATTTTTCTTAACCGGAATCAATTGAAACAAACATAGACATTATATCACCGCAATTGCGCCGAAATTTCGTTAAGCCAAAAACAATTGATACCAAACAATAAAGAAAGATATCAAGCAATAGTTTATCTTAACTGGAAACAATTGAATCACACACACACATCCATACACACATAATGGAATAAACATCAATTGTACCGAATTTTGTTAAGCAAAAGAAAAATATATGTAATAAGATCAGGCTTTTCTTAAACAGGAAAACGATTAACTAAAAAATTCGTTACCTCAGATTCTGCATCCTCTTCTCCCCAGAAAGATATATCATTAAGCGCAAGTTCAAGTTAGAACTCTCCCCCATTGTGTTGTCCTCTCGCAAAAATAAAAGAACAACAACAAAAGCAACCTTTAGCAGAGAAAGGTTGAATCGGTTTTAACTAATGCGTGCCAATAACAAAAGTTGAAAACCCGAAACACATATTTTTATGCTAAACACAACTCATGTAAACACAAATTGATTGAACACATTGTGACTTTTTACATATGAGTCTCAGTCGGAACACCTTATGATCCTTTGATAGAGCCTACCAGCATAGGCTAGTACTTACTCCCGCTAAATCAAATAGCCACAGAAACCATAAGGGTTCACACATATGAGATCGAATATTAAGGTTATGAAAACCGAAATCAAACATCCCATAAACACATAGCAATAATATAAATTATTCAAGCACATGCTATGTAATCGGAAAAACTATCACAAGAAAAATTATAAACTAATAATTTTACTCATAAATAATAGATAGTTTTATTCAGAAATAAACCTTATACAATAATTGAAATAATCAAGACCTTATGTCTATTTTTATTGGATCAAGTATTACAACATATAACTTAATCTCTAGAAGTGGTCTTGTTATTCACCAAATATTCTTCAGTGTTTTCATTCTTGAGTCTTCTCTTTTCTTTCAGATGATTGAGTCTCCGTTTTAAAAGATTCATTTCCACAATCAACTTCAAAAGATTGGACTCGAGACGCTTCTCATTCTTTTCAGAAGCTTACAATTGTTCTTGAGCAATCTTAAAATCTCTTAATAAGTAGAACATGAGATCAAGTGATATGTGATTCCTCTTATGTTCCCTTGAGTAGTAGCACTTAATCTCAGTGGGAGGACATGTTTCAAGCTTATGTAATTGTGAATCAATATCAATAGTATTTTTACCCATCTTTAACCGCAAACTAAACATATAGGGAAGAATCGGTTCTTAAGATGTTTTATATGTCAAATCGAACTTGGTTTCCAAGTTTCGAGATACCTAACCAAGGTATTTTTATTTGATAAAATTCGTGAAAATATACACTTTTAGAAATAACAGTAAAAGTTTTCCGAAACAGTATGATTAAGAGGGTCCGAAAATATCTTACCCAAATTTTGTCATGAACTTTCCTAAGGTCGAAAGTATTCTTCTAAAAATAGCGAAAGTATTCCAAAATTAGAAAAATACTTTAGATGTTCATGATATAGATTGATTGAGTAAAGTATTATACTTTTCTCATATTCCAGTGCTCCTTTAAGAATTTCCCATTTATTTAAATCGAGCACAAAGATGGGAAATTCCGATCAACAGACTTAGTTGTTGAAGTGAGCACTTGATTGCTCATCCTTGTTCTCGGAACATGATCTATTATGGTTTCAGACGTCTCCTCTTTTAAAATTATTCCAAGAATAGCCTTATTTCATTAAGTCACAACTTGATTGATCTGATTCAGCAGAAGGATCATAAGTGTGATAAGAATTCTTTTGAGTCACGAATTGAGCAGAACTCTTATATCGACTCAGAAAATTCTTGGAATATGACATCATCTTTTGATGAGGTTGTTTCCTTGATTCTTATTTAGACAGTTGATCAATAACAAAACAACATGATTTGAAATCATTTGTTTGAGTGCATTTATGCTGATCATTACCATAGTCAGTTGGATAATCCTTGTTAACAGTTTTGCTTGACCAGATATTAGTCATCGAATTATTCCTTGAAACACATATCTTTTGATTCTTGCAAGTGGTTAGACTATTAGAATCAAGATGTTGTTTATTAGTTAAGAATTCTGGGAATTAGAATTACTTTTTTTTTTCTTAACTAATAGATCGTTTCTGATTTGATCATTGTCAAATCCTTCAGATTCAGTTTCAAGAGAAAATGAAGCAGTATTTTCATCTTGATATAGACTAGATGTGATTACCATCATGTTAGGAGGTTCATGAACTCCAAGAATTTTTTGAGATACAACTTCTTCATGAAACCTAGTTCTTATCAGAGATTCTATGATGATTCTCTCGACGGATGGATAATATATATTATTTTTTCGATTATATTTTTCACCAAACTTTGTGTTCAACCAGTGAACTAACAGTGCTGAGCTGTTTATCAGGTTTTGAAAACAAGCAGCCTTTCTGAAGTATATAATCTTCTTGCTCTACGTTAACTGAATCACCCATTAGATTCAATTCTTATAGGTTGGATCACACCAAACACAAATTGTTAGATCTTTTCGTGTTTGCCAGCTCTGATACCAATTGAAAAGACGAGGGTACCCAAATAAACCACAATCTTCAATTTATCCACCTATAAGTCCTCTTACCGAAAGTGATTTTCTATGGACAAAGTCGAGACAATACGACAAATCGGTATTCACACTTTTTGTGATCGTCTATGGATACGAGATCGAGACAATACAACAATCACCATGTATAAGTCCTCTTACCAAAAGTGATTGTCAATGATTACTTGATAATAGGTTCGGATTTAGACAAACTCTATAGGGTCACTATCAAGTAATACAAAGTTAATGTTTGTGTATTTTACTTTTAACGAGGAAACCGCAAATGCAGAAAAACACCGGGACCTAGTCCAGAATTGAATACTCTTAGAATTAAGCCGCTATACAAAATCTAACAAACTTCGTATAGTTGAGACCAAGCAACTAAACCTATAGTTCACCTAGGTTCTTCAGTATCCATGTGCTTCCGACATTTAATAAGTGCACGCACTGGAACAATTCCTTTGGATCGTATTCCAAACAATAAAGGAACAACAAATTCGTTTGGTAACAACTCTCTTGATTCTTTCAGATGAAGATATCTCAAGTCATATGCAAAGATTCTTATGTTTATTTAACCAATAAACTCCTTTGCCTGGTCAGATCAATCTATCCAACAACTACCGAAGTAGTAGAGTTTAGATTTACAATCAATCAATATAAAATCAAACAAGAAACTATAAGGTGATGCCGATCTTACACAACTAATCAACTGAATAAATCCGATTCTAGTTGGATCCCAGCCAATCAAGATTTGTTCATACCAAAAGATATAGAAACCAAATCAGAAATCTTATTTGTCTTCAAATCTTCTTTAATCTTCAATAAACACCTGCACAACACCACTTGAATCTCTTGTGATCAGTCATGCACATAATGGAGTCTGTTAACAATGAAGTATCACAAGACGTCTTTAGATCTACAAACAGTTCTAGATATCCCGTCGACACTTCGATCTAGTTTGAGTGAATCTTATATCAGAAGAGCAGATTCACAAGAATAAACAAACTAGGTGCAATCAAAGTTCAACAACCGTTAGTCAATCAAATCAATCGAAAACTAAAATAAACTGCAATTATATAGTTTTCCACCAACGTTACTCGTAGAGCTTCTTGATCCCCACGGAAGTCTTTAAATGAGCAGTCGTAAGAGATTTCGCCTAATTAAGGTACTTTCCTCTCCGGATAGACGTCTCCACCAGAAATAACAAGAATATGAAGTTTGTCTGGCTCTTAGGATAGTTTGTAAGAGATACAAACTTTGGTGTTTATCGACTGATAGGTGTAGAATACACCTTATTTATTATCTATTGTTTATGCTTTCTTTGCTATTTTTCTTGTAAACTACATTTTACGCGTGTTTTGAGTTTTCTAGCTACTTTGGAGTCATATGGAGAAAAAGAAGAAGAAATTGCTCAATTTGAGATGGAAGTGCAAAAAGGTCATTTTAAAGACGATTGATATATGGAGTCCAGCTAAGGTTAAGGGGAAACTCTCTTTTCGAGAAGTACTAAATACAGGTCAGTGTACGTTAAGGGGCTGCCATCTGGGGTGGCCCTTATCTGAGATTATGGGATGTCATATTCAGCACCCAAATCTGACTAACTCTAAAATAAAGAGACCTTTATCTTGTTCATTTATTTCATTTGTTCACCTGAAATAAGAAAGTAAAGAGCAGTCGTCGCTTCGGTTATTCTGTCCGAGAAATTGGATGGAGAAGAGAAATATACAAAGAATTTGGGGAATCGAAACTGAGAATGAGATGAAGCAGAGTTAGAGAATGAGAATAATATGGTGGTTTCTGTTGATTTGAGAAATCATATGGAAGATGTTCTTGGGTCTAGGGTTCATTAGAAATCAAACGAGGAATGGGTTTGATGGTGAAGTTTTCAGGGAAGTGGTGTTGTTGTTGAAATAAGAGAAGATGAAATTGAGATGGGTATGGACCGGAATATGAATCAGGGTTTGTTTGAGAAGATAAAGATGGTGGTCATCTTGAAGTTCAGATCGAGAAATATGCTGCTGAAGGGGATCTGTGTTGAATTGAAAACGAAAAGAAGATGGGTTCGAATCTGGGATGAAGTGGAGCATTTGTTGCTGAGAAAAATGATGAGAAATGGAGGTTGATATGCTGCTGTTGGGTTATGATGAATTGGGTGTTGTTGTTGTGACTGATAGACGCATTTATGTGTCTAATATAGCTCATTTGTATATATTGTTAGTGCTCGATATCGTACTTATTTGGTTATTTTATTTATTTGTAGGTGTTTGTGGAAGAATAAGACTTTGTGGCGAAATTGGCTAAAAATATGGCATTTGGACCTCCGTAGATAGCATACTGGAAGCTCCCTGAAGTGTACCGGAAGTACCCCGGAAATACCCCGGAGGAACCCCGAAAAAGTGCGGAAAACATCCCAGAAGAATTGCTAAAGGCACCCCTAATTTGGATAAGGGGCACCCCATTTCAGGGCATGTACTAAAGGGACACCAGAACTAGATAGGGGGAGGTCATCTTCAAAGTTTCAAAACTGGATTTTGGCGGGAAAAGAACTCTGCAGTAGAACAGTTTTAGGGGTTCGAATTTGAGCGAGTTTTAAGGAAATTCAACATCGGATTTTCACTGGGCTGGACTTCCTAGACTATAAAAAGATCAGTATAAGCAATTTAACCCAACTAATTGGGCTGGAATGACCGGGAGAATGGATCAAAGTCCAAACAGGACAGTACCGTGCTGTTCACTTTCAAATATTTGTGAGAGATTTGTGGAAGACTTTTACGCTAGATAACTATGCACCTAGTCTTGTTCAAGTCTTAAGAGAAGTTTGGAGCGTAATAACTGG
This sequence comes from Papaver somniferum, assembly GCF_003573695.1. NCBI lineage: Eukaryota > Viridiplantae > Streptophyta > Magnoliopsida > Ranunculales > Papaveraceae > Papaver > Papaver somniferum. Next base: position 210,043 of record NW_020645971.1, read on the forward strand.
CCAGAGGACGCGTACAAAGCAACAAAAAAGAGATTATTCTCTCAACTGCTCGAGAAGGAAAAAAGAGAAATACTCTCGAATTTGCACGAGAATTTTGGTTAAGTTGGCTATATAAAGCATTGCTTCGAGTCTTAGAGGGGTTAGAAACCTTGAGGAGAGAGTTAGGAGGAGTTTAGAGCCGGAAACAAAGAAGTTACAGAGAATTTGTTGTTGCTGCTACTGCTGCTCGAGGAGGAAGAAGAAGACGAAGAACAGACGCTTCTGAAGTGTCGTTCTTCAACAGTGCTTACAGCGAGAAATAGGTGTCGTTTTTCTACTGCAGTTCACTTGTGTCGATTATAAGCTGCAATACCATTGTAACAGTGACGCTGTAACATTTATACAGCGTTGCAAACTTCTTTTTACACCATTTTCATAAATAAAAACACATTATTAAGCCATGGATACATCTTATGATTATGTTTTTGGGATGAGGAGCTAAACCCATTAGCCGAGACGACGGAGGAAGCCATTGATCCATATTGATTGGTATAATTCTAATTTTATTATTTATTGCAATATTATTATTTGATTATTTGCATGGAATTGAATTTGAAATATTAGTTTTTATTGAATAGTTGTGAATTATTTTGATGAAGCATGCTGGGTTTTAAAAACTTTTGATGTTTTATACTTTGTGATTACAATTATTACTTCAAAAATATATTTGAGGCAAATATTAGAATTATTTTTAAAGATAGAATTGCATGAATATTATTTAGAGTTTACTATTTAATTGGTCAATGGTGGAATCCTAGTCTTGGTATTTTCTATAAAGGTTTGAACTATTTTATTTATTTTCCTGTTTAATTTAAATCTAGAAAATTTGTTTTCTTCACAAGTCTGAAAAGACCCCTTTTTACCACTACAACTACAATCACTATTTGAAATCCATCAAATTTTTGGCGCCTCCGACGCGGACCTGTGTTTAGTTAGCATTTTTTTTTGATTTATTTATTTATTTATTTGTTCTTCTTTACGTTTCTGTTTGTTTGTCTTTTTCTTTCAGATTCTTGAAGTTCGAGCGAAAGAAATTTTTGCCAAAGTTTTTGGTGGACATTTAAAGACTTGGAGTAAAAGGAAAAGCAAAAGGGGCAAAAGAAGAAGAATTTTATTTATTTTTTTGATAAAAAGAGAGAAAAAAAAGAGAGACATTTTTATTTTTGTAATTTTTTTTAGACTTTCTTTTCTTTTGTATTTTTTTTATGGACTTTGGACATTAATTTTGGGACATTAATTTTTTTTTACCCTACGGAAGGGTACCCTTAAATATAAACTGTGTGCAGGGAAGGACGTTGAGTACAATATCACCTCGGCCCCTCGGGTTCGCACACGACATAAGAGTCGTGGCCCGAGTCGACTTCAACGGTTCATCGCCCGTCTGGTACGGGAGGTAAGTCTAATCGAAACACTCGCGAATCCCCTGCAAGCGAGTTACTGTATTCCTTAAGGTGATAATTGTTTGAGGACGAACCAGACTGTTTTTATATTCCTAGTAAAGGGCAAGGCCTGGCCTAAACAAGATAAGGGTTCGGATTTCATCACCGCTCCCTTCTTGCCCGCCTTAGGAGAACAAAACCTAACGCGAACCCAAGCTTTAAAATCTGATTAGAAAGAGACCTATAGGGTATCGAGCTTAACAGGACAATCATTCGAAAAATATTGGTTACTCTTTTAAGCACACCTCAAAGTTATTGACGGTTTCTGCGAGTTGAATGCGTGACTGCGCCGCATTGGATCAGTGAGGTTTTGGGTATCAAAGCTCCACTGAGCTTCCCTCGCCTCTATTCAACTTACTTTAACTCGGATTGATTCCAGAGGGGTTTGCTTAAATTGTAACGAATTCCCTTTCGAAGGATTAGAAGCTGGTCTAGAAACAATCTAAGTGGAGCCATCATGCTTGTTGTTTGCTAGAAATCTTTAGGTTTGCTGTGGTAAAGTCGAGTCAGCCTGCTGTGTGATTGCTAAAACCTTCCTGTTAGGATTTTTATTTCTTTTTGAATTCTTTTTAGTGTATGCCCGATTTTGTTAATAGGGCTTGGAAAGATACTCTAGGTCGATTGATTAGCGAAAAACCTAGTAGTTCTTCTGATTTAAGCAGGGAGCTCGAAGACTCTTCTTTTGAGAGCCCTGTTTTTGGAAACTTCAGTTTTGAGAACCTATCTCTTCGTGAGGAAAGTACCCCTAGTACTTCTGTTGTGTCAGCGATGGCAACTTTGAAAGATTACATGTTCCCAACTAGGTCCAACCGAGCCTCGTGCATTAATTGCCAGCCACTACGTCTAATTTTGAGATAAAACCTAGTATTCTTCAGATGATCCCTATATTCTTAGGAAAGGATGATGAGAACCCTTATTTTCATATTAGGGACTTTGAGGAAATTTGTGGAACAATTAGGATAAAGGACCTTACCGATGAAGTCTTGAAACTTAAGATGTTTCCCTTTTCTTTGAGAGACAAAGCCAAGACCTGGCTGAACAACCTATCGTCTGAATCCATAGAAACATGGCAGGAACTTATCGCTGCCTTCTATATGAAGTTCTACCCTAAGCATAAAACTGCAGCTGTTAGGCAGAAAATTAGTGCTAGTGTGCAACAAGAGGGAGAGTCTCTTTATAGGTTTTTAGAGCGATTCAATGATCTCCTATCTCAGTGTCCTCACTATGGATTTGATAATATGAAACTCGTACAGATTATTTATGATGGTTTAGACTATTCGACCAAAGCCATGGTTGAGTCTATGTGCGCTGGTGAGTTCACTAGTAAAAATGTTGATGATGCTTTTACCTTCTTAGGAGCTATCGCTGAAAAATCCCAACAGTGGGAATCTTGTGTTGAACCCCCTAAAAGACTCTTGGTCAATAGAAGTAGCACCAATATGGTAGATACGAGTTTTGCGTCAGATGCTAAGTTTGCTGCTTTGTCCAGAAGGTTAGAAGCTTTGAAATGGGTCAGTCTAAAAATAGGTCCCTTGTTGAACCTAATAGAGCCTCTCAAGTCTCTAGTTGTGGAATAGAGCCCGATAATCATTTGGGAAGGTCAGGTTAGTGAAGAGCAAGCCCATGCTGTCTATAACAATGCTAGGTTTGAGAACCGTCAGAAGTTTGACCCATACTCAGAAACCTACAACCCTGGTTGGAGAAACCATCCTAATTTCTCTTGGTCTAAGGGCCAGAATCAAGGCCAGTCTAGCAATTCTCAGCCTCCCCCAGGTTTTGGTTATACTAACTCTTCAGGTCAGACCCAGAACCCATCTGAGAATAGAATAGCTAGCTTAGAGGAAACCCTTAGTATATTAAGGAAGAGCCAAGAGCTATCACAAAGCCAGGAAATGTTAGTAAAAAGCCAGGGTAATTTTCAAGAGGAAACCAAACAGAATTTTAAGAATAGTGCCCAGTCTTTTGCTAAATTAGAGCTTCAAGTCGGCCAAATAGCTAAGTTTATCAATGAGAGAGAAGAAGGAAGGTTCCCTAGTCATACTGATCCTAACCCAAGGAGAGAAATCGTACAATCATGTGAATGCTGTCACAACCCTTAGGAGTGGAAAGAAAGTTGACAACAAGGTTGCCATGCCTGATAGTGAACATGCTTAGTTCACCCTGCTGAGCCAGAAAATGAGGAGACTGATAGAGTCTCCAAAGAGACCAATGAGGGTCCTGTTAGCCCGGCTTTGTTCCCAGAGCCCCGTTTCCCCAGCTGCTAGTTCCGACTAAGAGGGAGTCCAACTTTAATGATATATTGGAGGTTTTTAAGCAGGTTAATATCAACCTTCCATTATTAGATGCAATTAGGCAGATTCCCTCTTATGCCAAGTTCCTTAAGGACTTGTGTACGCGAAAGCGTAAGCTCAGTGTCCAGAAGAAAGCCTTCATAGCTAGTCATGTGAGTTCTATTATTCAGAATACCACTACTCCTAAGTATAAAGACCCAGGGTCCCCTACCATTGCTTGTACAATAGGTAAGTACCGTGTTGAGAAAGCTTTGCTTGACTTAGGAGCCAGTGTGAATTTACTTCCATATCATGTGTACCTTAAGCTAGGACTTGGTGAGATGAAACCTACCCAGATGACACTTCAGTTAGCTGATAGGTCCGTTAAAATTCCTCGTGGTGTGATCGAGGATGTTCTCATAGAGGTTGACAAGTTTATTTATCCAGTGGATTTTGTTATCCTAGATACCCAACCTGTCCCTGACCCAGAGAACCAAATACCAGTGATTTTAGGTCGCCCGTTTTTAGCTACATCCAATGCGATCATTAACTGTCGAAATGGTATTATGAATTTGTCTTTTGGTAATATGACTATTGAGCTGAACATTTTTAATATTAGTAAGCTACCCTCTGAACTAGATGACTCGAATATAGAAGAGGTGAACATGATAGGAACATTAGTCGAGGAGTCATTACCAAACACTTTGTTAGAAGATCCATTAGAAAAATGCCTAGCTCACTTTGGGATTGATTTTGATGATGTAATGTAATTAATGGTGAATGCTTTGTTAGATTCAACCCCTTTGTTAGATACTAGTAATGGATGGAAACCTAAGTTCGAACCACTACCAGTTTCTAAGTCTACCCTAGTTCCTTCTTTAGAAGAGCCTCCTAAGTTGGACCTAAAACCATTGCCAGATACCCTGAAGTATGTGTTTTTAGGCCCGTCTGAGACTTTACCTGTGATTGTTTCTTCCGACTTGGATAGAGATCAGGAAAGTAGGCTAGTAACCGTCCTTCAAAACAACAAGGAAGCTTTAGGGTGGACCATAGCAGACATTAAGGGTATAAGTCCTACTGTTTGTATGCATCAGATCTATTTAGAGGAAGACACCAAACCTTCTAGGGAGATGCAACGTCGACTAAACCCTAATATGAAAGAAGTAGTTCGAACTGAGGTTCTTAAGCTATTAGATGCAGGCATTATCTACCCTATTTCAGACAGTAAGTGGGTCAGCCCCGTTCAGGTTGTTCCCAAGAAATCTGGTATTACTGTAGTCCAGAATATAACAATGAGTTAATCCCGACCCGAATGACCACGGGTTGGCGTGTTTGTATTGACTATAGGAAATTGAACAAGGTCACTAGGAAGGACCACTTTCCCCTTCCCTTCATCGACCAGATGCTAGAGAGATTAGCTGGACATAGTCACTACTGCTTTTTAGATGGCTACTCTGGATATAATCAGATCGTTATTGCCCCAGAAGACCAGGAGAAAACCACTTTTACCTGTCCCTTTGGTACCTTTGCGTATAGACGCATGCCTTTCGGGCTATGTAATGCCCCTGCGACTTTTCAGCGTTGCATGATGAGCATATTTTCTGACATGGTAGAACGGTTCTTAGAGGTCTTTATGGATGATTTTTCAGTGTTTGGTTCGTCTTTCGATGAGTGCTTGCATCATTTGTCATTAGTTTTGACTAGGTGTAAGGAAAAAATTTAGTGCTTAATTGGGAGAAATGTCACTTTATGGTTCGTTCAGGAATTGTTCTAGGGCATATTGTATCTTCAAAGGGTATAGAGGTGGATAGAGCCAAAGTTGACCTTATTAAAACTTTACCGGTCCCAAAAACCGTAAGAGATATTAGGTCATTCTTAGGGCATGCTGGTTTTTATCGTCGTTTCATTAAGGATTTTAGCTTGATGTCTAGACCTCTTTGCAATTTGCTTGCAAAAGATGTTAAGTTTGTTTTGATGATGCTTGTTTAGAGGCTTTTGAGAAGCTTAAGTCATTACTCACTACCGCCCCCATAGTCCAGGCACCCAACTGGAACCTACCCTTTGAGATCATGTGTGATGCTTCAGATTATGCTATTGGTGTTGTGCTAGGTCAGCGAGAAAATAAGTTACTTCATGTGATTTACTATGCTAGCAAAACTCTGAATGATGCCCAGTTGAACTATACCACTACCGAGAAGGAACTATTAGCCATTGTGTTTGCCTTAGACAAGTTTAGACCCTATCTCTTAGGTTCTAAGATCATCATATATACTGATCATGCTGCTTTAAAATATCTTTTGTCTAAGAAGGATACTAAACCTAGATTGATTAGGTGGATTCTGTTGTTGCAAGAGTTTTCTCCAGACATTAGAGACAAAAAGGGTGCCGAAAATGTTGTAGCAGATCACTTGTCTAGGCTAGTTGTTAGTTCCCCAGATGATTCCCTTCCTATAAGGGATAGCTTTCCTGATGAACAATTGTTCTTTGTTACCCAATTACCTTGGTATGCGAATATAGTGAACTATCTTGTTACTGGTCGAATGCCCCAACATTGGGGTAAACAAGATCGTTCTAGATTTTTAGCTGAGGTTAAGCACTTCTTTTGGGATGATCCTTATTTGTTTAAGTATTGCCCAGACCAGATTATTAGGAGATGTATACCTGAGAGTGACCAGTCCAGTATTATTTCCTTTTCATGATCATGCTTGTGGGGGTCACTTTAGTGCTAAGAAAACTGCTGCTAAGATATTGCAGTGTGGATTCTATTGGCCTTCGTTGTTTAAAGACTCCCACAGTTACTGCGTTACTTGTGAACGATGCCAGAAATTAGGAACCATTTCCCGTAGGAACATGATGCCCTTGAACCCTATTTTAATTGTTGAGGTCTTTGATGTGTGGGGTATTGACTTTATGGGTCCGTTTCCTAATTCTTTTGGTAACCTATACATCCTTGTCGCCGTAGACTATGTCTCTAAGTGGATTGAGGCGGTTGCGTGTAAAACCAATGACCATAGGGTTGTGATTGAGTTCTTGAAAAATATATACTTACACGTTTTGGTACACCGCGAGCTATAATTAGTGATGGAGGGTCGCACTTTTGTAATGGGACTTTTAGACTTCTGATGAAGAAATATGGTATTACACATAAGGTAGCTACCCCGTATCATCCACAGACTAGTGGTCAGGTAGAGGTTTCCAATAGGGAGATAAAACGTATATTAGAGAAAACAGTTAATCCTAATCGGAAAGACTGGTCGTCTAGGCTTACTGATGCCTTATGGGCTTACCGTACTGCGTTTAAGACCCCCATTGGAATGTCGCCTTATCGGCTTGTTTATGGCAAGGCATGTCACTTACCTGTTGAGTTAGAACACAGAGCTTATTGGGCTGTTAAGCAGCTAAATTTTTCACTTGACAAGGCAGGAGCCCATAGGAAACTCCAGCTCAATGAGTTGGACGAGATTCGTATAGATGCTTACGATAGTGCGAAGGAGTATAAGAACAAAATGAAACTTGTGCATGATAGAAACATATTACGGAAGTCATTTTCTCCAGGTCAAAAAGTTCTTCTGTATGACACTCGTTTGCATCTATTCCCCGGGAAACTGCGCTCTCGGTGGACCGGTCCTTTTGTGGTCCGTACTGTTTTTCCTCATGGAGCTGTTGAGATCGAGACATATGGTAGTAGTTCTTCAAAGGTTAACGGTCAGCGATTGAAGCCCTTTTTAGAGCCTTTTCCTACAGGTGATGTTGAGGAGGTCCCTCTGGAGGACCCTGTTTACCCTTGATTGACCATCGAGGCGATTTGTATGTTGTATAATTTTTGTATTCAGTTTTTGGTTTCACTTCACTCAGGTACTATCTTTCCGAACTCTCTCTTTACTATTTCCTCATGTTACTTATATTTTTGGTACTGTTCTTTCATGCGAAACATTGAGGACAATGTTAGATTTAAGTTTGGGGGTATGGGAGAAACTTTTTAGTTGCACTTTTGAAACTTCTAGCGTCACATGGTATCCGGTTAGCTAAGTTTACATACTGTTTCTCACCGAAAAGATAGAAATTGGAATGCTACAGATAACAACTTATTGAGACATTAGAGAAAAAGACATTGAGATCCTTGAAATTCAGGAGAGAACTTGTTCTTTTTAGAGGGTAACCGTGATGGACCTAACCATACATGATGGAAAGGCAAGTAGGTCAGGAAATGCCAGAAAGACAAAGCAACCTCACAATGTAGTCTTAGTTACTGGATTGCGACTCTCTCTCAGTAGAAACTTATCATCATCAACAAGCGGAGCTACATCAAAATCTATGAAGAAAGTGAAGACGTTTTAGGTTTAGAAGCAACAATAGAAGAGAATAATTCAAAAATCAAAGTTGAAGTTATAAGAGCAAATGATATAAGTTGTTAATCCATGATACCAAGACATCACAAGTTGCGAAGATCCAAGTTTTGAAAGTCCTTCTCTCATGGCCATGTAAATTTTTGTCTTGTAATATTATATAAAAAAAAAAAAATGAAAAAAATGAAAAAAATGAAACATCATTACGTTCTTTTTGTTCAATAAGGCCATAGGGAAGAAGAAATTTATAAGTCAAGCAAGAAATCGAAGAGAAGAGTTAATTGTCAAGGTTCTATGAGGTTCGAGAGTTTATCATCAACAGTTGAAGACCGAAGAAGGCGTTGTTTCTACTGGGCACTGTGAGAGAGTCGAAGAAAGATGCATTTTGGTTGCTTTGTTAGTCTGCTTTCAATCTGGCACAAGATCTTTCTAGCACTGGTTTAACTCATCACACGTAATTAGTCCAGCTGTATAGCAGATGTCCCTCTCATTTTTATCTCTCTCCTAATCTTATCCAGCTGTAAAGCAGCGGACGCATCTTACAATGTTTATCTAGCTGTATAGCGGATATCTCTTTATCTAGCAGTCGTGTGGATGTGTCTCCCCTTTTCTTCAGTTAGATTTAGAGCTGACACCTTTAATTTCTCTGGCATTCTAGTTACTTGTAGATAGGTTGAGAATATGTATGTCCTCATAGCTCTTTGGATACTTGTGACCAATTAGGAGTAAAGGTTTTGTGGGTATATCTCTAGTAAGCCCTCCCGAGACTATAACTCGGCCACTAGGGCCACCTAGGGGTTTAAAGGCTTATTGCATACGCTAAATGCAACCGTCGATGCCTGCGACAGTGAGTTAGGATTTTATTTTGTAGTTTTGATTTGCTCGAGGACTAGCAAATAATAAGTTTGGGGGTATTTGATAGACGCATTTATGTGTCTAATATATCTCATTTGTATATATTGTTAGTGCTCGATATCGTACTTATTTGGTTATTTTATTTATTTGTAGGTGTTTTTGGAAGAATAAGACTTTGTGGCGAAATTGGCTAAAAATATGGCATTTGGACCTCCGTAGATAGCATACCGGAAGCTCCCCGAAGTGTACCGGAAGCTCCCCGAAGTGTACCGGAAAAGTGTGGAAAACATCCCAGAAGAATTGCTAAAGGCACCCCTAATTTGGATAAGGGGCACCCCATTTCAGGGCATGTACTAAAGGGACACCGAAACTGGATAGGGGGAGGTCATCTTCAAAGTTTCAAAACTGGATTTTGGCGGGAAAAGAACTCTGCAGAAGAACAGTTTTAGGGGTTCGAATTTGAGCGAGTTTTAAGGAAATTCAACATCGGATTTTCACTGGGCTGGACTTCCTAGACTATAAAAAGATTAGTATAAGCAATTTAACCCAACCAATTGGGCTGGAATGACCGGGAGAATGGATCAAAGTCCAAATAAGACAGTACCGTGCTGTTCACTTTCAAATATTTGTGAGAGATTTGTGGAAGACTTTTACGCTAGATAACTATGCACCTAGTCTTGTTCAAGTCTTAAGAGAAGTTTGGAGCGTAATAACTGGCCAGAGGACGCGTACAAAGCAACAGAAAAGAGATTATTCTCTCAACTGCTCGAGAAGAAAAAAAGAGAAATACTCTCGGATTTGCACGAGAATTTTGGTTCTGTTGGCTATATAAAGCATTGCTTCGAGTCTTAGAGGGGTTAGAAACCTTGAGGAGAGAGTTAGGAGGAGTTTAGAGCCGGAAACAAAGAAGTTACAGAGAATTTGTTGTTGTTGCTGCTCGAGGAGGAAGAAGAAGACGAAGAACATACGCTTCTGAAGTGTCGTTCTTCAACAGTGCTTACGGCGAGAAATAGGTGTCGTTTTTCTACTGCAGTTCACTTGTGTCGATTATAAGCTGCAATACCATTGTAACAGTGACGCTGTAACATTTATACAGCGTTGCAAACTTCTTTTTACACCATTTTCATCAATAAAAACACATTATTAAGCCATGGATACATCTTATGATTATGTTTTTGGGATGAGGAGCTAAACCCATTAGCCGAGACGACGGAGGAAGCCATTGATCCATATTGATTGGTATAATTCTAATTTTATTATTTATTGCAATATTATTATTTGATTATTTGCATGGAATTGAATTTGAAATATTAGTTTTTATTGAATAGTTGTGAATTATTTTGATGAAGCATGCTGGGTTTTAAAAACTTTTGATGTTTTATACTTTGTGATTACAATTATTACTTCAAAAATATATTTGAGGCAAATATTAGAATTATTTTTAAAGATAGAATTGCATGAATATTATTTAGAGTTTACTATTTAATTGGTCAATGGTGGAATCCTAGTCTTGGTATTTTCTCTAAAGGTTTGAACTATTTTATTTATTTGCCTGTTTAATTTAAATCTAGAAAAATTGTTTTCTTCACAAGTCTGAAAAGACCCTTTTTTACCACTACAACTACAATCACTATTTGAAATCCATCAGTGACAATGTATGAAGAAGAACAGAGGAGAAGGATTTGATGGTGGTTGAAATTGTGAGACTGATGCAGTGGCTCTTCCTGAACAACATCTTGAACTGAAGTAGTAGTTGATGGTGAAGCAGAACTAACATCTTGAATTGAAGTAGTAGTTGATGGTGAAGCAGAACTAACGTCTTGAACTGATGAAGTAGAGAGAGTATGTGTGCAGGTATCTGAAGGTTTGGAGAATGAAGTAAGAACAAGTCTTATGGTGGAATCCATCTTATTCCAAGTGTGGAAAATCCATGGAATGTCAAGTCTAATGGCTTCCAAGTTGGGGTCTTCCACAGAAAATCCAAGCAGGGTTCCATGATTTGGTGGAATGGTCCGTGGAATCCATGGAAACGATAATCAGAATAGCGTAAAGCGCTATTAAGAATAGCGCGCTAAAAGACAAAAAACGCTATTAAGAATAGAGTTGAGCTCTATTAAGAATAGAGCTGAGCTCTATTAAGAATAGCGTTTTTTTTTATCCATAGATTTAAACTGAGTTGTTGAGAATCTAACGGCTGAGAAAAAAGCTCGATTCTTAATAGACTTCAGCTCTATTCTTAATAGCGTTTCTACTATTCCACCATTACACTTGCGCTTCCATCCACAGTTCCAAGTGCTGAGGTGGCGTGGAAGATGGACGGATTTCACCATAAGACTTGCTCTAATGTTGATATCTGAGCTGATATTGGGGGACACAACTGAAGAAGAGTATAGTGGAAAACTGTTCTCATTGAAAACAACATGTCTTGAAACATATATTCTGCCTGTTTTTAGGATCCAAACATCTGTAGCCTTTGTGCATAGAACTGTAGACAATGAAAATACAATGAATGCTTCTAGGTTGCAGTTTGTGAGAAGTATATGGTCTCAGCCAAGGGAAACAAGAACAACAAAAAGATTTAAGAAAAGAATAATCAGGAACCTGAGCAAATAATTTTTCAAATGGAGAGATATAACCAATGCTTCTAACTGGAAATTTATTTATCACATAATTGGAAGTTTGAAAAGCATCAACCCAAAAAGCATCAGATAAACCTGACTACATAAGGAAGCTTCTACCTGTATCTACTAAATGTCTATGCTTAGACTCAGCGACACCATTTTGTTCTGGTGTCTTAGGGCATGAAACTTCATGAATGATCCCATGTAAACATAGAAAATTCTTCAAATCATTGTTTAAGAACTCACCACCTCCATCTGTTCTTATTCTGACAATAGATGTATGTAGAAGTTTTTCAACCATAGTCTTGAAATATAAGAAAATTATTCTGAATTCAGATTTGTCATAGAGTGGATAAATCCAACAGTATTTAGAGAATTCATCCACAATGTTAACATAGTATTTAAAACCAGTAGAAGAAATTACAGGAATAGGACCCCAAAGATCCATATGAAGTAGTTCTAAAGGTTTAAACACTTGATGAGTGGACAAAGAAAATAGTAATTTATGGGATTTTCCCAGTTGACATTCATTACAGAAAAAAGGTGTCTTGACAAGATTTGGTAAATTCAAAGTTTTGCAGACTTTTTGTAGAACTTGAAAAGAGGGATGAGCTAATCTTTTATGCCATGTAGCTGCTGAGGTAGTGATGCTGGATAAGGCTTTGTTTTTGTTGAGATTCTTGGAAAAGTGCATTGGATATAAACCATCTTCATGTGGCCCTTGAAAAATGATCTTCCCGGATGAGAGATCCTTTACAGTAAATCCAGCAGAATCAAAGGATATAGACCAATTATTATCACTTGTAAACTTGTGGACAGAAAGAAGATTTTGAGATGACTTAGGAACCAACATAAAATTATTCAGATCAAAAGTAGAAGAAGCAGTTTTTTTAGTGACATAAAAAATGTGTGTAACTGGCATACCTTGACCATTAGCTGCTTGTATTTCCTGAACTCCTTCAAAAGGTGTAGAGTGGTGAAGCTCATAGACATCATTAGTGATATGATTATTTGCACTAGAGTCAGCATACCATGGACTGCCGCCAATTATTTGAGAAGTAGCAAGCATTGCACTGATATGTTGAGGAATAAAGGAACTTTGGTAAGAGAAATTAAATCTGTGCCTGCAGTATGGTGCTAAGTGTCCTTCTTTCTTGCAGAGCTGACAAGCTTTGTCAGATGTTGGTGCAGAAGAAGAAGAAGATGATGCTCCAGGTGTATATGAAGGTGAAGCATTAGATGCAAATTTGGGAGCTGGCTGAGATTGATAATGTGAAAATCCTTTAGGATATGATATGAATGGCTGTCTCACAGGATATGAGAAAGAAGGATATTGTTGAAACTGAGGGTATGAGAAATGAGGTGGTGATGGGAACTGAGAGTAACCTCTTCCTCTTCCTCTACCCAACTGAAAATTAGGTCTAGCATTGGCAGCAAAGGCTCTGGCATTAGCCTCAGATAACAAATCTTTTTGTTTGGTAGTAACAACTACTTCTTCACTTAAAAGTAGATTGTGAAGTTCCTTAGAAGTAACTGGAGGATTACGAACAGAAATCGAAGTAGAGAAATAACTGTATTATGGTCCTAATCCATTAAGAATGATGATGACTAATTCCTCATCTGAAATTCTAGTTCCAGCAGCAAACAACTCATCTTGAATTTTCTTGATTTCATTAAGAAAATTAGAAATTGTACCTGATCCAAGGCGTAGTGATTGAAGTTTTAAACGTAGTTGAATCGAATGTTGAGTTGAATTTCTTCCAAATCTTGCTTCAATTGCATCCCATAGATCTTTTGATGTATCTTCTCCTGTAACATATGGAATCACTGATTCTGAGATTGACATTTGAATCCATAATATAAGAGTTGCATCATCATCATTCCAAGATGTATAACCAGGATTTACAACATTATTGACCAGATATGGAGGACATGGAGTTGTTCCGTCAAGAAAGCGATGAACTCGGTATCATTTCAATAGAGGAAATCAATAAAGCTTTCCAAGTAAGAAAGTTATCCTCTTTGAGTTTGTAAGAGAGAATACTGGAGATTTGATTAAGAGGAACAGTAGATATTCTTGATTCGTAAACCGCCATGAAAAACAAGTTTGAAAAAAAAAAAAAAAAAGTTGATGATTAACAAGAACGGATGAAACAAACAAGAAATTTGATCTGAAAGAAAATGAAAGAACTAAAAAAAAAAAACCAGATCTGAAAAGAAGCCATTAATGGCGGTGAGGAAGAGTATTCATCTGATACCATCGTTGACATGTTTCACTTCTACTCAATGCTAATCATCCTGACTTTACAACCACACATAAAGTGTGTATTTATACAGACTCAGAGAAAGGACTATTAGACTTACAGTCTGTCAACAGCAGACAATACTTTACTGACAATTACACATATGAACAACACGTGTGACTGTACAAGACATAAATATTACAGTACAGATATCAGTCATGAAAATATGACATAAGCTCTTCCAATTAGGTGGTACAGAGAAATGGGTTTTGGTACAACGGAGATTACAGAGAAGGTGGAATTGATTATGTGAATGAATAGATGTATGCTAGGTTTTACAGGAAAGTGAAGAACTCGGCCTGAGAATGTTCTGAATATAAACAAAACTCTGTCCGGATTTCCACTTTGGCGAGTTAAATCAGTGTCGGTGATGAGACGATTCAGGCGACTATCCACTCGCTGAGTAAGATGCTGACTCGGTGTCTGACTCACTCTCTGCCTTGACCTAGGTGACTAACAGAAGACCGTTAGGTCAGCTGTCAACTTTAACGTCCTGTTACGAAATATTCCTTTGATAGCGACATAATCTAAGGTGACCTGCGGCGACTTTTCAGGATGATTCCGGTGATCCTAAGAACTTCTCTGGCGACCCAAAATAACATAATTTTGTGTGAGTTTCTCTCATGGGTGTGAAGACTTGGATGTGGGATTTGACTTGAAATTGTATTTGGAAGAGAAGTGGAGGAATTTTACAAAGACAAGGACTTGGAGATTTAATGGGAAAATGATCCTAATCCTAAGAAGAGTGCAAGCATACTGAAGCCTATAAATAGAGAAGTTCTCTACTTTTCTCTATACACTTTTACACCTCTACACACACAACACTTCTCTTTTCTTTATTATTTGTGTGAACTCCTTAGCATGAGTAGCCAATTTTATTACTGATTGGGGATGAATTCCTGGTTCTTAACATATGATTTGAGTTTTGTTTTAAACCTACTTTGAAGTTTTTCACATGGTTATCGTTTGTTTTTACTAATAAGAATGATTATGCTTGCATGATAGATCGTTTAGGTGGCCAACTGAATTTATTTTTATTCAACCTAAAGCTAGTAGAAGTTAGGGAATACGTAATCGATTCTTGACTTTTTACATAAGTAGAAAACACGAAACCTTGCAAAGGGATTCTGTGGAGCAATTGTGTGTGAAAACAACGCTAGAAAGTGGACCGAGCGAACCGAGTTTAACTACTAGTACTAAACCTAAATTCATAAAATCTTAATGCGTTCATTGAATTACATATTTTAAGCGAACCTCAAGGTGGTTCTTTAGAATAGAATCTGATAACTAAGCGGACCTGTTACTCTGTGAAACGAGGAATTTTGGGGTTAGCTAAGCGAACCTGCTATCCTACGGTTGGTGAAAATTTGTGACTAATAAAGAGTGGAAAAGAATATAACTTGAATCATTATTTTGCAACGAAGAAGGAATCCTTGATCTTGTCTCTCTTATTGATTTCAACTTTATCTTTTAATTACTTTGTTTATTTCTTTTACTTTTTAAAATCTGAAACAAAACACCCTTCCGTGACATTATAAGACAACTAAAACCTCTTGGTCCTCGTGGGAACGAACTTGACTACACTATATTACTTGTTAATTAGGTGGAAAAATATTAATTAATTTGTTGTGGTTACGACACGCATCATAGACCAAGGATGTTTGGACACCAAAGAATTTCCAAAACCGAATATTCTCAATATATGCAATAAATGCCCAAATCGGTTTTCATAATTCCTGGAAATGCTTTGTCCAATATTTCCGATATCTAACTAAAAAATCTCCAACTAGTAAATGCACATTACCAATTTTTATTTTCCAGAGATATGCATTTAATTGCTGGTAATTAAAAGCATATAAAACTAATAACCTTCATTAAAAGATTCTTAATTTATTTCAGTCCGGGATCTCCTTGAGTTATTAAGGAATATCTTTGAACGATAAAAGATAAGAGTTAGTGATCATGTTCAAAGTATGCCGACACCTTTTCTTTGTAAATCCTTTTTCATATTTACAATCTTGGAATCGATTATACCACCCTTCCAAACGAATTTAGAATTGGTTCATCTATACTCCAAGACAACTATGTGATTGATCAAATATCAAATCACTAATCATGGGTTTACGGTTTTACCAAATACAAGGATCGGTTCTACCTTAATAAGGTTACTGGGACCGGTTACATCAGTTACCAGGATCGGTTACATCAATTATCAGAACTGGTTACCATATTCTCATGGTATTACTTGTGATCGGTTACACAAGTCACTAGGATCGGTTGCATCAATTACTAGGACCGGTTACACCAATTACAAGGATCGATTATACAACTCTTTTGTGATCAGTCACACCAATTACTAGGATCGGCCACACTAATTAAAAATATGGATCATACCATCTCAGGTGATTACTTAGAATTGGTTACACTAATAAAAGTCATACCAATACAAAAGTCAGGCACTGTGTTTAGTTTTACCAAGATACATAACAACTTATGATCGGTTATACTAACTCACACACATTGGTAATCCAAATATATGCAATGAATAACAATACCAATAAGCCCAGCGATTTCCCTTTCGATTCCTAAAAAAAGTCCATGAATGTACTTCCTTTAAACAAATGTAAACATTGTTTCCTAGGACGAAATCTTCACCTTTACCCATACACATAATCACAATAGCATTCATACAATTATGTTGATGTCTTATATACAAAGTTCAAAAGTGTTGATGGTGGTTTTTAGTTCAAGGCTAAAATTGTAAAACCACGTATTTAATGTTTCGTCGTTCTGCAAAGAAGCTGAGCCATTTAAGAGTGATGAGTGCCCAGGCCTCCTTACTTACATATGTGTTGTGCAATTCAATATATTTATATATAAAATTTACCCAGAATGGTGCGTGTAGCAACAACCCCAAATATTCTGTAAATTTATCTCCTGCCTGCATTATTCATTAATGTATGGCTTATTGAATACTTTCTTATGCTATGTTCCCTGGCTGAACCCTTAATATTGGTATGACATGGCAATTAATATTCACTCGCAACTGAGTAGCATGAATTTCCCTAAGTATCAAGATTAAGGTTTTGCATGAAAATACTCAACCAGAAGACGCGTTAACTGCTCTCTGAGAATAAAAGAATTTTGTGTTTACACACAAAATTTATCAAACTTGATCAATTTTGTGATAGCTCACAAGATTCAAATTTTGGCCTAATTAATTTGCAAAATTAGGCTTTTTGAGCCCTGCGCAATATCTCGAACCCTATTGGTCGAGACCGGACCTAGGTAAGCTAGGAAATTAATCCGCCATGGACTAATAGGAGCAAAATCCTATCAAAGGAAGAAAACGAGAAGTAAAATAAGAGCTGCGGCAAACAGAAGCAACAGCAAGAGGAAGCGCGTCCACGCCACTTGGACGGCCAATTCGCCCTAACAGGCGCCACCCGTGGCTAGCCGGCCACGCCCCATTAGATTTCTTGTTGGTCCTTCTTTCCCATCGATCAATCAGATTGCTTTAAATGCTCCGCACACACTTTTAAATAAAGTTGGAAGTTGATTGGTCGATGCGCCTAATTCCTTAAGGAATCTAACATAGGATGCCCATGTCAGTCTTAAAACGATCAGGCCGCACGTTTTGGCCAGTCGATTTATCAAACTTAGTCACCTCCTAACATGGTCGGACAAGCGTCATCGCGTACACCGGCGGGCCCACTAATGCGTAGGCTGATCGTCATATCTCCAACTCGCAAGCGGAGCCACTAAATGTTTACCAAAACAGTTGGCCACAAGAGTTACAAAAACCTAATTTCTATTAAGCGACATTACATTACTGCCGTAAAACGATCATGGACGATCAACTTCGCCAGCTGGATTGACAGACCTAGATTCGACCTTAATCAACGTGCAAGGAGCGAATACGTTCACCATCGGCCCAACTATTATGCTGGTCGATCGAACAACTCCCAGCGCGCGCCAACACCAAAGAACGCTGGCCCAAAATAAGTTGGCCACACGGCTTTTTAAAACCTAAATTAAATCAAAGACAACCATTTACTGCCGCAAATCATTTCGGCCTCCCAACTGATGAATTAGCCGACCTAACTCCTATTTTAGGCATCCAACAAGATGTGGCCATGATCAACGACCACTCCCCTTCCAGAAGCCGCGATCGGCCAAGCCACAACCTCCCCATATGGCTCCCAAACGATCGTTCAAAAGGGGTTGGACGAGTCGCTTACATGAATTTTAAGGTAGCCATTAACTGCCACAAATCATATCGGCCGTTCAACTTCGCCAGACGAATTGACCGGCCTACATTAAATCTTAGGCGACCAATAAGATGTCACCATGGTCGCCAACCATCACTCTCTAATAGAGACCGGCTGGCCTGTCTTTGGCGCGCGTGAATGGCTCCTGGGAGCTTCCTGAAAATGGATGGTCATGCTCCTTTTAAGACGCTAGGTTCTGCGACCAACCAAGACAAGCTCTATACAACGATGCTTCATATGCATCGATTATTTTGAGCTGCTTGCTTAAAAGCGATGCTTTGCATGCATCGAGTACATATGTTATTTTATGAGTATCGGTTTCATAAATAACTTAGTTATTTAACATAATAGCGCCACATGCTATTCTTTTCGGCAAGTCTCATGACTTGGCTCGCCACACATGACCACACGCCACCTAGCTTGCGCGTGATTGGTCAGAATAACTAGGTCTTACAAATAAGACCCATTCAACATCCTGCTGCATATTTTCCACGAAATACTCCAGAAATCAAACATGTCACAAATTGGGGGATGTTCATCAGGATATTGGTCTGGCGGTTTACAGCGTGTGGCGTGCAACACGCCCATTATGAGAAAGTGTCAGCAAAATGGGCAGTTAGGGGCAGCAGAGAAGTAGTGGATGCAAACCGACCTGTCTCCTCTCATAGTAGGGACATGGTTTTCAACAACCCCATTTATCCATCACTCCACTATTTCCACTTCCTATGAGATCAGGGTGCGTTCAACTATGACTTGTATAAATAGGTTTCAACCTATTTCAACCAACGAAGGAGTTTTGGTTAACAACAAAAATATCCAGAAAAACACCAAGAACTGATAGCTTACATTCCGCAAGCCAGTTCCATAGTCTGATACAAGTCATTAAATAGTCACACCTTCAAAGTTAACCATTCTGATCTCAACACCTTTTTTGCTTCCCTCCCTAAGATCAACCCTTCTCCTTCATTTTGTGACAGAAGCAAGACTGGAACGACCATTTTTTGGTTTATGCCAGGATTGTACAGATTGATCTCTCGAATCTAAAGTACTCCCGTGTAGTGCATTTGTTTAGGGTTTGAATTCGTTTCTCATCAACATACCCAAATTTACAAAAACCAGCAGAATCAGTTTTTACCCCAAAACAAAAAGATAAGCGTTATACTTCGTATCCTAATTCCTTAACACTATGATCATGTGATCATGTCTTACTACCAGAGTATAATCATTCACAACTTCGCAGTTTTGTTTTCAATATAGCACGACTTGAAAGATACGTTAGGAATGAAACAATTCAAGCAAATATTACTAACCTCAAGAGGAAGGATGATGTCATCGTTGTAGCTTGTTACTTCTTCACATTCTTCAAGTCTTCGAGTAATACTTGTATGTCTCATAATCCTAGACTTTCTAGTCTAACCTATACGAAGTTGTCTCTAGTACATAATCAAGCGACTCTTTAAATGAGTTTTTGATTCACTAAAATATGAAAACCAAACTTGACATACCAACGCTTGGTGGGTTCAACCGAGCTATGCTCTAACAGTGAGGTCGGGAGTTTTAGGTAGGAACATCAGGTTTGATTGTTGTTACTGGTGGTATTATGAGTTGTGCAAGAAAATTAGAAGAAGTGATAAACTGAAGATATGCAGAAATTTAGGGTTTCATATGAGGTTCAAAGAAGAATTAGAAGATGATGGGTTAGGGGATTGAACTAAGTTGGGTTTATCAAAAATTAGAATATAAGGTTGAAGAGTGGTTTGGATTAGATGTTTAGGGTTTCAATAATTGGGTTTTGTAGAATTGATGGGTACCATATTTGTTAATCGTTAAAGAAAGAAGGGGTTGTCGTTTAATTGAAGTTGTGAAGTTATTTTTATGATGGTTTGTGAATTAGGTTTTCATAAGAATAACTCAGGGATAATATAGAAGATGAAATCGGTGTTCTAAGAGAATGATAAAAAGAGGCATTGGGTTATTGAGTGGATTAAAGTGGAATTGCATGTGAAATATAGTCTCAGATGATGAAAATAATGGTAGTGATTAAGTTCAAGATTTGAAGACGATAAATCTAGGGTTTTAGTAGAAATGAATTGGGGAAAAACAATTCAGGATGATGGTACATGGGTGTTTTGGGGTGAAAACTGATTCTGCTGTTTTTGGTAAATTTGGGTGTGTTGATGAGAAACGAATTCAAACCCTAACCAAATGCACTGCACGGGAGTGCTTTTAGATTCGAGAGATCAATATGTAAGACTCTGGCCTAAACCAAGAAATGGCCGTTCCAGATTCAATTCGGTCACAAAGTGAAGGAGAATGGTTGATCTTAGGGAGGGAAGCGAAGAAGGTGTTTGAGATCAGAATGTTGAATTATGAAGGTATGGCTGTGTAGATGGGGAAAAACGATTTGCTGGTTTTTAAGGAATTGAGGAGACGACCGTACGGAGAAGACTCCTCGACCCGAGCGAAATGTTAAACCTCACACAGATGCACCGCTGCAAAGGGGGTGCTTTAGATTCGAGAGATCAATCTGTAATACTCTGACCTAAATAAAGACAATGATCGTTCCAGAATAAATTCGGTCATAAGAGAGGATGATGGGTTGATCTGTAGGAGGGAAGCTGAGAAATGTGTGGAATCAATGGTAATCAAAGATTGTGGGTGTGTGAAGTCTGAATATGATAAGCTCTGAATGATTGAAATTGCTCAATTGAGAGTAGTTTCTCAATTGATGAGTTGATGATCTCGTGTTGTCGATGAGACGTGAGATTGATGATGTTCTCTTCGTATATCATTCAATCATGATTCAGAGACTTATTTATATTGCTGGAATTGTAGACACCATGATCCCATGAAATGTGACAGTTGATGAATCAAGGAGTGGGGAAGTGGAGATCGTGTTTGAAACCAGTTGCTCAACGTGTGGAGACTTGGTCGATTTTCCACTCACTACCTCGTGAATTCCTTCAACTGATTGCACGACTTGCTCACATTCCATCGTGTGTTTGAACACACGTGCCGTAGACCGCCAGACCAAAACCCTAAGTGATATCCCCCCAAGTGACACGATTGACGTCTCGTGGTTTGTTAGTCAATTGATGACTTCGTGGTTTGATGGGACGATGAGTCCATGTAGTTGCTGAGTTGAACATGATGTTCTGAAACTCAGGAATTGAACATGTCATGAGACAGAGGTATAACTCTTACGATGAAGTGAGCAAGTATTGCTCATTCGATGGATCGTTGAATATTGATTGTTGAACTAATATTCCTTGGTTTGAGAAAATATTTATCATCTGAGCAAGTGTTGCTCATCTGATGGATTATTGGCAGCGTGACCAAAATATTAATTAAAGTACTGGTTATTGAACCGAGCATAATTAATAAGATTAATGACCATGAGGTCGTCGTAAAATTATTAAGGTTGGAATCTGGAATGATGATCCTTGGATTCAGAAACCCTAATTTGATCAATTGATGATCAATTCATGGTTCGTCAAAAGTTTAACCATGGGACAAACGAAGGAGCGACTACATGGGACCGTGGATCAACCATGTAGTGTCCATATGCTCATGTGAGCAAATACAAAGAACTACTAAAGAGTTGACGATTTGTTGGTGAAAGAATGATTAAATGTTGGTTTAATCATTTATTCGAAAATGCTCGTCTGAGCCTTAGGTGAGAAAACCTAATTAATTATGACGGAGTAAGGGACCGACCATGGGGTCATCAAACTGGACCTGGGTAGTCACGTGATCGCCTGATGATCACTTCATGAAAATCCAAAGTGTTGGAAGAGTTTTGGACCTAATACGTGGAATTGTGCAAATTAGGTCAAAACTATGAAAATTGATGGGACCGGTTTCCATGAGCCAAAGAGCTAATCTTAGTTGGTCAAGATAGCGTGCTTGTGTCCCCAAGGCGTCCGCGTCTCAGTCCTGAGAATTTTGATATTTTCTGGCATGCAATTGAGCATCCATTCGAGAAAATATGCCAAAATTAGGGTTTCGACGAAACTGAGGAAAACACCATGAGATGATGAAAAATAATTATAAAATAAGGAATGAGGAGGCATGGGACCGCCGTGGTCTAGGCATGGTCGGCCGGTCGTGACCACAGTCCCGTGGTGCCTTTTCCTTAATTTTATAATATTTTGATGATTTTATGAAAAATTAATGTATTTTGAGAAATTCGATGAATTTAGGGAGTTTCCATGAATTGAAGGAGTTTTCATGAGTTCATGGAAGCAAAATATTAAAACTATAAAAACACGGGCGTGTGGGACCATGGAGGCATGGCCGGCCGGCTATGGACCGGTCCCACGAGTTTTTCATAATTTTTTAATATTTTTAGGTATTTTTGATGATTTGAGGGAATTTTTCCTAATTTGAGAGAAATACCATAAAATCAAGGAATTTGATGAATTCAAGGAAAAATAGGATAAATAATAATAAAACAAAGGGCGTGTGGGACCGTCTAGGGCATGGCCGGCGGGCTAGTGGCCCGGTCCCACAAGTTTTCATTATTTTATTTTATTATTATATGATGATTTGTGCAAAAAATACCATGAAATCAAGGAGTTTTTTCATGAAATTAGAGAAATAATAATAATAATAATAATAATAATAATAATAATAATAATAAAATAATAAGGAACCGTGGGGTGTGGAACCGGCTGGGACCAAGGCATGACCGGTTGGCCAATGGTCACGCCCCACACTCCTTTCCTTAATTTTATATTATTTGTTATGGACTTATGGAAGTACCATGAAACCGAGGAGCTTCCTCGAGACGAAGGAGATTTGATCAGATGAGAGAATTTTCATCAAATCATGGAAAATAATAAAAATGTATTAAAAATATAAAACTGGCGTGGAACTGACCACGGCACGTTCGGTAGGTCGTGTGTCCGTGTTCCCAGCACCTTGGTCAATATTTTTAATTATTTATTATTTTCTTCCCTATTTTGCATAGGTTCATCGTTTCGTCGTATTTTGAAATACTCGTTCGTGCGGTGACTGTTTGTGTATCGTCGTTGAATACACTTTCACCATTTGAATCGGGGCTTACTTAAAGGTAGCTCAGACGCCCGGTTGTTGATTATTTATTACTAATTGTGGAATTCGGCGGAGGATAGTTCACAAAACTGAGTAATAAGATGTTTATTATTAATTCATAAGATCAGCTGAGGAATCGACTACGAATTCAGAATAATAAAGTGAGCATTACCATTCCATGGGATCGTAGATTCGACCATAGAATCAGATTAATGAAGATTTATCTATTACCATTTATGAGACCAGTTGTGGATTCGATCATGAAAACAGAGTAATGAGATAATATAGTTATTGCTATCCTATGAGATCAAGCCGTGGATTCGATCATAGAATCAGAAAAATTGTTTATTGCCATTCCACGGACCAGTCGTGGATTCGACCATGGAATAGGAGAAATTGTTATTTCCATTCCATGGGACCAGTCGTGGATTCGACCATGGAATAGGATCAATAATAGATTATTCTGGGAATTCAGTAGTGAATGTCACGGCAGAATTAATCTTAATTAGGAATAATTAACTTTGTGGCTCTATACTAGCAGATCAAGCTGTCTAGGAGCATTAATTATCCCGATATGAGCTTGTCGGTAAGTCATATCCTTTATATAGTCAGGGTAAACTCGTTGTTTGTTCCTGAAGACGTTATCACTCTATTCTAGCAGAGCAAGTTGTCTAGGAGACGTCCATCTCGTGATACTATATAGAAATAATCACTGAAAGTGTTCAGTATTCATGGGATATGCCGTTGTCCATTCGTGAGACTACATATCTACATGTACTCTAAGAGAAAGTACTCTCCGTTGAGAATTCGATGAGAGACCCGTGTCTCAATACTCACGTCTGATTGCTGGATCAGAGCTTCGTATAATTATGAGTTACGATTTTAGCCCTTGTCGAAAATCCACCATCTATATTAAGTCCCCTGCTTACTGAGGAAAGCTGTGTTCCTCAGTCAGCATTAAATGGTGATTTTCCGGCCATAAATAATAATACCAGTAATTGAACTTAGTCGTAAGTTGAGACGTTACTGTATTTTGATAGTACGAGCAAACCATGACTTGAAGGAAGATCCCAGTGGCATGATAGAGCGTCGTTTGGTGAGCATAAATTGGTGTTGAACCGCTGATTTGGACGACGAGTCCTTGGTCGTTTAGGATTCGCGGGCCGGGCCCAATAAGGAAATCCTTGTTTTAGGAATAGACGCTCGTTCGTTCGTTAGTTTAGGGAACAAACAAAATAGACCTGAGTCTAATGACATAAAATTTTGTTTATGATCTTTCAAGAAAACCAAAATTTTATTTTTTAAATATGTGAGATTTCACAAAGTGGAATAAACTCTCGTTTCAAAGGTGGATGCTCGTACGAGAGAAAAGTTTTTTTTTTTGAATAGACGTGCGTCTATTAATAATAAAATTTTGTTTATGAGCTTTCATGAAAAAAATTTATCTCGAGCTTTCAGAAATCTTTGAGAATATATTCTCGCTTCAAAGACAGATGCTCGTGCGAGGGAGTAAAATATATAGATATATCTTTCAAATTTACGTGAGTTTCACGTCAAATATTTATATATTTTGTAAAACCATGTTTTAGTTTTGAACAACTGTTGAAAGTAAACATGGTTAAATAATGTCTGTATGTGAGTTTTCACAATTGTAGAATGGACGTCTGTCCAGTTTTTGAAAAACCAGTGGATGTTAAGATTCACGTGAGTTGTTCACGGTTTTATGAAAATCAAGTCATGATTTTGAATAATGAATTTTGGTCGTCCTTGCAGGTTTGACGGAATGAGCGGGTTTTCAAAATTATGATGTTATAATCACTATAGCTAGTGAAATTGTAAACATGTGAGAGTTGGATTGTTACCATTTTTGACGCTGATGTGAGCACCTTTGTTATGATTTATTTTCACTGCTTTGATGAAATTTGCACCTCTGAATGACATTCTGAAGTAGATATATCATATGGATACCGCAACTACTTTGCAGAGATGTCAAATGGTGGTTATGAGACTCCTTTAGTTGATGAAGAGGAAGAAGTGGTGACTAAGAGTTCTCCAAATGCGAATGAATTCTTCTTGGTTCAATATAAACCCAAAAAACGTCACCCAGGTTCGAGCACTGTAAAGTCCCCTGTCTCTTTGGTGAGTCGTTAGCGCTCCTTACATCAAGACCTTTTCTTGTCCGTGCAATTATGATCGCGAAACCAATATATGTTATCCCGTTGCAGAAATTTCCTCCATCAAGTATTAACGGTCTTCGATTCTCTGCAGATGGTCAAACGGTTTCTGACTTGAGTGTGGAAGAAGATGCTGAAGTAAGTATTTCTCCATATAACAAATTATGATATTTTGTAGATATAATGTTCATTATTGAGAATATATCCAGGAGGATGTCTTCATGGAAGTAGAGAGTGCTGATACTCGGTCATCCTCTGAGAATAGAGATGGAGGAAATTCCAAAGGTTCGGAACCGAATGGAAGTAATGAGCCTCTTGATGTTGACACGAGCAATCCCAATTCCTTGAATGCTTCGGAGACCTCCCAAGTAAGTACATATCTTGTACCTCTTCATAGAAGTATGAAATTTCTGATTTGTGAGTGAATGAATGAGAATCCATGTGAATATGCACGTAATTTCGGCGAAATACGTCGTCAGAAAATTTCAGGCTTCAGCTTTTAATGAAAACACCGTAAAATCTTCATCCGGAATCGTATTTTCAATGTTTGCATATGTATCCTCAAGCCCAGGAAATTTCCAAGCTTTTTCAAAGAATCTTTTTAAGGTTTGAGCATGTTCAGGTCCTGAAAAAGGCGAAATAGTAAACTTCCAGGAGACTTTCAGAACTTTTCCAGATGGTATGTTGCTCGATGTTTTTGTCACATCTCCTTGATCGTTCATCGGATTGTTATGAAATTTTGACACATTGTAGAGTACATCCATATGAAGAGAATGGTATATAACCCATCTTCATATTCCTTGTATATTGCTCCCAGTTTACCTTTTAGTACAGGGCAGAGTGCAGTTTCTCCTGACGAGGTTGTCGTAAAACGTATTTTCACGACTTTCATGCTATTTGTTCATATCTCAGGTGCATGATAATGAACTTTGATGATGTTGCACTGCTTGCATACTGCATTTTATAATCTCACTTGGTTTCATGTTTAGATTTCTCTAACCTCATGTAATCTTCGTATCAGGTGCCAAATACCGAAGTTGAGGATATTGAAACCAATAAGGATAACTCGAGCTGGTCTGGAGTTGTTGATGAAGACACAACCATCCCTGCACTTCAAGGCAATGAGAAGGTTGTAACTGAAGTTATGGAAACTTCGATTGTTGTTGCTTCAGTGATAGAAGAAACAGAGCCACCAGCAGAGAATACTGAAGAAACTGTTGCCCTGATTGTAGAAGCTTCCTCAGTAACTGAGAATCGTGTAGTGGTGTATGAATACCCAAGTGCAGGGGTTGTTTTGGTCCTCCATGCATCACTCCCATACCAAAAACTAGTTGGTGGAGGATTTCAATGCTATTGATTCATTTGAGATCAGGACCCTTGATTGACACATGAGCATGGTGCTTGATTGCCATCTTGTTTCTGTCAGTCGTGGAAACATTACTTTTGAAACCCTGGTCATGGGACCATAACTGAGGTTGCTCTCAAGAGGGGATTATGTAATGACCATGATTTCATGTCCCGGTGGTAGCATTCCTTTTATGATGAGTGATTATCACTGGAGAGCCCGGCACCACGAGTGTTGGGATGTGAAATCGTTCGTCATGATCGGTGGACCGTCAGCCCCCAGTATTTTGTTGAATCTCTCTCTTTCGTTTTCCCTTATTCTGACAAGACCTAGATAGAGGACCCGAGTAAAAAAATTGATGTAAAGACCTAGGTGGTCGAAATTGGAGGTACCTTGACGAAGAACTTAGCGAGAAGACCTGGTAGACACCGATCGACTGTAGAAGTTATGAATCCCGTCTAAAAATTGTTGTTTGCATGTTTTACGCTCTGGAAGCTGTAGGAAGCTCATACGACGTCGTAATTTGATGCTTGACCCCAAATTTTGAAGCTAAGAGACTGAGTTCTCTCATGAGACAAGAATAGCCCAATTTGGAGTTGCATAGGTCATCCAATGAAGCGTGCACATTCGTAATTTCTAATCCCGTACAAATATTTCAGATTTCGTAGACCTGACGGTGAAGGCCAAATCTTTCAGCTCGTATGTCCAATTGATGCACCCTTTTGGTATGTTGTAGAAGAGACATAAAAGAACATCTTTCGTTGAGGAAGCATTGTCTCATTCCTCACCCATTAGTACATTTTTGCAAACCCATTGCCCGGAGCACGTCGTATCTCATTTGCAGAGGCAATGAGAACATCTTGTAGCAGACTTTGGATTATGCCCACCAGTCGTGCCAGCTTTGGGAAGACTTTCATGTGAGCATGTTATCAGGTCTACACATCTTGATATAAATTATTGGTTCTTAGAGAAGTCCGCTTCATGTGTAACACTTCAGAGAATGATTAGTTGATGAAGCCCTGAGGATGTTGCTCTTGAGACCGTTGTTGGCGCTGAGACTATGAATGATTACGCCCCAGAGATCCTTGTCGATGCTGAGATCATGGATGGAGTTCTTTTAGAGATTATTGTTAATGCTGATACCATGGTTGAAGTTGCTCCAAAGACCGAAAAGGCTAGAGCCATGATTATAGATATAACCTCTGCTTCTTCAGTGGGCCTTTTATATTCACGAACTAGTTGATGAATTGAGCGTCCGTAATATGAAGGTGTACTGAGAGTTCAACCTGAATGCTCACTTTGATCGTGCTGGTGTTGAATCAATGTGTCATGGTTGAGATGTTTGTTCCAACGCTAAGCTGTACTCTTTGATTGGGGGTACAATTTGATGGATTCTTAGATGCTTGAGCGTAGAAGCGTATATTCCTTAAGTATCGAATGTCTTAGGGTTTTGATCATCTCGGCCCTGGAATATCTTCTGTTGATTCAGCATCCCTTTCGTTGTGGTAGTGGCATTCGACACTTGTGCAGACATCAGAGCTTTCTGATTTTTTGGAACACGTGGTCTTGCAGGAAAAAAGCCAAAAGTATGTTTTGCAGACATCATCTCAGTAATGAATGTTTCAGTGCTTGATTTGGAGAAACGACAGATTCGACCACTTGGTAAAATACTAATGCGGTGAAGCTACCATTCATAACGTCTTGTAGAGTTGCTAGCATAATTAAGTCTCCATGCTAGGGTAGCATGTGAGGAAATAAATAACATAGACATGAAATGAGACTTGCCTGAGTGCGGAACCTCTTGATGAATGTCTATGTATCTTTTGCAGGTTCTTGCTTCAACCTCGTCGAAATTCTTCAAAGTACTCTGATGATGGAATGTCCGTCAAATATTCTGGATCAGAACTTTCTTCGTTGGAGAGATGTGTAACCAAAGGCGCTTTGTAAGTTCCCATCTTTTCAGCGTGGGTCCATGCTCGTCTGAAGGACATGTCATATCCTGGATCTTCCTGATTATGTGAAACTTGGTTTCTGTCCAGGTTGAACTTATGTTCACTTTGAGAATGATGTAGCCATAAGTATTTACGAGCGCTCCTTCAAGGTCTCTGATTGAGATGGAGCATGAGTACCTTCATGTTCGAGTGATGCATGTGGATCCGATGGTTTTCAGTGGAATATTTTTGATGACGGTGTCAGCATCGATCAACGTTCTTCCAAATTCGTTTCTTCTGAGATTGATTGTGGTAAGAATTCCCCAGTCGTACATCTCTTGGTCTGTGGCTGGAGACTCAAGAAATATTTTCTGAATGGACTTCTTGAAACGATGTGGTTCAGTACTGTGAACATGTCTCTCCTTTGTGCCTTCGACAGATAACGCAATTCACGTTCGACCAAGGATTGAACTGCCGCTTTGATAGGTTGTTCAGAAGGTGTAAAGATTTTGACTGGGAGAGGATTCTTGTGTACTCCTTCAGTCCCCAGTTGAAGCTATTGTGGATCAACCTTCTCTTTGAAAATGTGCTTCAAAACTCGATAGTCGCTTGCGGGATGATTGACGAACCTGTGGAAGTCACCTCTTTAATGGAAAAAGGAAAGTCAGGTGCTTCTTGATCAGGAATTCTTGTGCGTTGGTCAGAGGCTTATGCATCTTGCTTATCCTTCCTTTGTGCTTTTGAAGGAGCTGAGGTATACTTGCGCGGCGGTTTGGCTTTCCGTTTGCTCCTTTCTGCAACAACGTTTGTGGAAGGCTGGAGGTTTTACTGCTTCTTGATCAGACGTCCGCTACATCGAGTGTCTCGCGGTTCCTGCATTTGTAGCTTTTGTTCTTTCTAGTAAAGAAGGCGCAGTAGTTGACGATCTATTCGAGGCTTCGTGAAGCTCTGAGAAAGTCTAGAATCGAAGATTTTCCAGTAGAGCTCTGTAAACCGGGAGCATGCCATTGATGCAAAAATCTACTAGCTGCTGCTCCGTGACATTTGTAGCATGGCAATCCAAGGCTTGTACTCTGAACCTTTTCACATAATCGTTAGGATGTTCGTTGTTCCTTTGAAACATCCTTCCGAGATCAGAGTGGGTAATTTGCTCTGAAACGAAGAACTACTTCCTATAGAAAGCATTAACCATTTCTCCCCAACCGTTGATAGTTCCTAGTGCGATGTTGTTGTACCAGGTGTATGCTCTCCCTTTCAAGGATTTTGAAAATTCTTTGAGGCGAACAACATGGTTATGTTCATGTTCACCCAAAGCTTCCAGGAACCGAGAAACATGTTCCCGAGCATTGCCGGTTCCGTCGTACAAAGTAAGGGTTGGAGAGATATAACCTTTTGGAAGAGAAATCCTCTGCGTAGCAGCAGGGTATGGAGGCTGGTGACGATGGACATGCGATGTTTTGTCTTTTCCACGGTTCTCCAAGAGGTTCTCCAGATCCTCGCGAGTGATGAAATTCGATGATCCCTTCGTTGATGAGTTTTCTGCAGCAGTTTTGCGGACTTCGTCGTCTTCTATTGTATGGATTGGAATTACTTCAGGATCGTCGTCTGAGGATTTCTCCTTCTCCTTTCCCTTCTCTTGAGTATTCTATGACATCTTGTCAGTAAGAGTTTTGAGATAATTACACAGCTCCTTCTGTGTAGTAGCCATGTCAGTCTGATTCTTTGCAAGAGTCTCCTGCGCTTTGATAA
Organism: Papaver somniferum; assembly: GCF_003573695.1. Lineage (NCBI taxonomy): Eukaryota > Viridiplantae > Streptophyta > Magnoliopsida > Ranunculales > Papaveraceae > Papaver > Papaver somniferum. Next base: position 240,441 of record NW_020645971.1, read on the forward strand.
GATCAGCAATGGTAGGTGGTGGATCTCCTCTGACTTCTTCAGGGTGTCGTCCGGAAAGTGGATGACCTTCGACGTGAGGAGGAGTAATGTCACCACCATCAGTGTTGGAGGTCGGAATTGCTGTTGTTGCTAGTGCTAGCACGGGTTGTGTTAGGATTCGTAACTGAACCTGACCTGAGATCAACCATCTTGTGAAATTGTGAGATTGCAACCGAGAGAATGATCTCCCACTGTGGTCGCCAATCTGTAGATGGGGAAAAACGATTTGCTGGTTTTTAAGGAATTGAGGTGACGACCGTACGGAGGAGACTCCTCGAACCGAGCAAAATGTTAAACCCCACACAGATGCACCGCTGCAAAGGGGGTGCTTTAGATTCGAGAGATCAATCTGTAGTACTCCGGCCTAAATCAAGACAATGACCGTTCCAGAATAAATTCGGTCACAAGAGAGGATGATGGGTTGATCTGTAGGAGGGAAGCTGAGAAATGTGTGGAATCAATGGTAATCAAAGATTGTGGGTGTGTGAATTCTGAATATGATAAGCTCTGAATGATTGAAATTGCTCAATTGAGAGTAGTTGCTCAATTGATGAGTTGATGATCTCGTGTTGTCGATGAGACGTGAGATTGATGATGTTCTCTTCGTATATCTTTCAATCATGATTCAGAGACTTATTTATATTGCTGGAATTGTAGACACCATGATCCCATGAAGTGTGACAGTTGATGAATCAAGGAGTGGGTAAGTGGAGATCGTGTTTGAAACCAGTTGCTCAACGTGTGGAGACTTGGTCGATTTCCACTCACTACCTCGTGAATTCCTTCAACTGATTGCACGACTTCCTCACATTTCATTGTGTGTTTGAACACACGTGCCGTAGACCGCCATACCAAAACCCTAAGTGATATCCCCCCAAGTGACACGATTGACGTCTCTTGGTTTGTTAGTCAATTGACGACTTCGTGGTTTGATGGGACGATGAATCCATGTAGTTTCTGAGTTGAACATGATGTTCTGAAACTCAGGAATTGAACATGTCATGAGACAGTGGTATAGTTCTTACGATGAAGTGAGCAAGTATTGCTCATTCAATGGATCGTTGAATATTGATTGTTGAACCAATATTCCTTGGTTTGAGCAAATATTTATCGTCTGAGCAAGTGTTGCTCATCTGATGGATTATTGGCAGCGTGACCAAAATATTAATTGAAGTACTGGTTATTGATCCGAGCATAATTAATAAGATTAATGACCATGAGGTCGTCGTAAAATTATTAAGGTTGGAATCTGGATTGATGATTCTTGGATTCAGAAACCCTAATTTGATCAATTTATGATCAATTCATGGTTCGTCAGAAGTTTAACCATGGGACAAAGGAGGGAGCAACTACATGGGACCGTGGATCAACCATGTAGTGTCCATATGCTCATGTGAGCAAATACAAAGAAATCCTGAAGAGTTGAAGATTTGTTGGTGAAAGAATGATTAAATGCTGGTTTAATCATTTATTCGAAAATGCTCGTCTGAGCCTTAGGTGAGAAAACCTAATTAATTATGACGGAGTGAGGGACCGACCATGGGGTCATGAAACCGGCCCTGGGTAGTCACGTGATCGCCTGATGATCACTTCATGAAAATCCAAAGTGTTGGAAGAGTTTTGGACCTAATACGTGCAATTGTGCAAATTAGGTCAAAACTATGAAAATTGATGGGACCGTCTTTCGTGAGCCAAAGGGCTAATCTTGGTCGGTGAAGATAGCGTGCTCGTGTCCCCAAGGCGTCCGCGTCTCAGTCCTGAGAATTTTGATATTTTCTGGCGTGCAATTGAGCAGTCATTCGAGAAAATATGCCAAAATTAGGGTTTCGACGAAACTGAGGAAAACACCATGAGATGATGAAAAATAATTATAAAATAAGGACTGAGGAGGCATGGGACCGCCGTGGTCAAGGCATGATCGGCCGGTCGTGACCATGGTCCTGTGGTGCCTTTTCCTTAATTTTATAATATTTTGATGATTTTATGAAAAATTCATGAATTTTGAGAAATTCGATGAATTTAGGGAGTTTCCATGAATTGAAGGAGTTTTCATGAGTTCATGGAAGCAAAATATTAAAATAATAAAAACACGGGCGTGTGGGACCATGGAGGCATGGCCGACCGGCTATGGACCGGTCCCACGAGTTTTTCATAATTTTTTAATATTTTTAGGTATTTTTGATGATTTGAGGGAATTTTTCCTAATTTGAGAGAAATACCAAAAAATCAAGGAATTTGATGAATATAAGGAAAAATAGGATAAATAATAATAAAATAATAAAGCAAAGGGCGTGTGGGACCGGCTAGGGCATGGCCGGCGGGCTAGTGGCCCGGTCCCACAAGTTTTCATAATTTTATTTTATTTTATTATAATATGATGATTTGTGCAAAAAATACCATGAAATCAAGGAGTTTTTTCATGAAATTAGAGAAATAATAATAATAATAATAAAATAATAAGGAACCGTGGGGTGTGGGGCCGGCTGGGACCAAGGCATGGCCGGTTAGCCAATGGTCACGCCCCACACTCCTTCCTTAATTTTATATTATTTGTTATGGACTTATGGAAGTACCATGAAACCGAGGAGCTTCCTCGAGACGAAGGAGATTTGATCAGATGAGAGAATTTTCATCAAATCATGGAAAATAATAAAAATGTATTAAAAATATAAAACTGGCGTGGAACTGACCACGACACGTTCGGTAGGTCGTGTGTCCGTGTTCCCAGCACCTTGGTCAATATTTTTAATTATTTATTATTTTCTTCCCTATTTTGCATAGGTTCATCGTTTCGTCGTATTTTGAAATACTCGTTCGTGCGGTGACTGTTAGTGTATCGTCGTTGAATACACTTTCACCATTTGAATCGGGGCTTACTTAGAGGTAGCTCAGACGCCCGGTTGTTGATTATTTATTACTAATTGTGGAATTCGGTGGAGGATAATTCACAAAACTAAGTAATAAGATGTTTATTATTAATTCATAAGATCAGCTGAGGATTCGACTACGAATTCTGAATAATAAAGTGAGCATTACCATTCCATGGGATCGTAGATTCGACCATAGAATCAGAGTAATTATGATTTATCTATTACCATTTATGAGATTAGTTGTGGATTCGATCATGAAAACGGAGTAATGAGATAATATAGTTATTGTTATTCTATGAGATCAAGTCGTGGATTCGATCATAGAATCAGAAAAATTGTGTATTGCCATTCCACGGGACCATTCGTGGATTCGACCATGGAATAGGAACAATTGTTATTGCCATTCCATGTGACCAGTCGTGGATTCGACCATGGAATAAGAGCAATAATAGATTATTTTGGGAATTCAGTAGTGAATGTCATGACAGAATTAATCTTAATTAGGAATAATTAACTTTGTGGCTCTATACTAGCATAGGAAGCTGTCTAGGAGCATTAATTATCCCGATATGAGCTTGTCGGTAAGTCATATCCTTTATATAGTCAAGGTAAACTCGTTGTTTGTTCCTGAAGACGTTATCGCTCTATACTAGCAGAGCAAGCTGTCTAGGAGCCGTCCATCTCGTGATACTATATAGAAATAATCACTGAAAGTGTTCAGTATTCATGAGATATGTCGTTGTCCAGTCGTGAGGCTACATATCTACATGTACTCTGAGAGAAAGTACTCTCCGTTGAGAATTCGATGAGAGACCCGTGTCTCAATACTCACGTCTGATTGCTGGATCAGAGCTTCGTATAATTATGAGTTTACGATTTTATCCCTTGTCGAAAATCCACCATCTACAGGATGTTTTATGACTTGTATCAGAATATGGTTTCTGGATACTTGTGTCGATAACACTTGTGTTTCCCCCTCTCGTCGAAATAGGTTGAAAACCTATTTATAAAAGTCATTTGAGCGCAACCCTGATATCTTAGGAAGTGGAGAAGATTAAGTAGTGTAGTAGTGGGGTTGTGTAAGAGGTGGTGATCATCACGTGCTCACGCCTTTACCCACTACTCTCATTGTTGTTAACCGTTCGTCCTTTCCTCACACGTTCTCGTAATGGGCGCATTGCACGCCGCACGCTGTAAACCGCCAGACCAATACCCCAGTAAGTATCCACCAATTTATGACATGTTTTATGTCTCGAGTAAGCGGGTCGAGTCGTGAGACTCGTTGCTGAAAGCAGCACACAGTGCTTTTAGGTCAACTAATAAAACATCTATAAAGCATTGCTTATAATCGGTGTGTATGAAGCATCGCTGTTTTTGAGCTCGATTGAATCAGTCACGGATTGAGCATCTTAAAAGTAGCACGACCGACCATCTTTGGGTGATCTTTTAAGGACCCTATGGGTGTGCTATGACTTGGTCGATCACTCCCTGTGGAGGAAGAGTGGCTAGTGATCACAATGCTGCTTTGTTAGTTTTATAAAAATAAATCCACACCGTCCGACTAGGCTGGCGAAGTCGGATGGTCGTGACTGATTTGCGACAGTTGTTTATTTTCCTTTATGTAATTTAGGGTTTAAGGGCCGTGTGGCCATCCCTATTTTGGCTAGTAGAATCAAAGCACTGGGCGTTGATTCGAACAGGCCGATTGGCCATGTATGAATATGAACTGCTAGTGAGTGCGTTGACATCTCCCGGGTCATCTAAGATCGGATCTAAGCCACTTGATTCGGCTGGCGAAGATGAGTGGTCACGATCGATTTGCGATAGTAGTATACTACCGCAAACATGAATTAGGGTTTAGAACAACCGCGACTACTCTAGTTCAATCGAGCGATTCGATGTGTTATTGACTTCTCACAGGCAAGTCGATCAAATGGTAATGAAGTTGGACCGGCGGTGAACTCATGTCCACCTTCTTGATCATCTGAAACGCAATCTAAGCCGTCCAACTAGGCTGGCTAAGTTGGACGGACATGATTGATTTGCGACAGTTATATACTGCCGTGACCCAATTAGGGTTTTTAGAATAGCGTGTTTGCTCTAGTTTGGATAAACGTCTTGGCATTCTTTGGACCTGTTGTGGGTAGGTCGATCGACCAAGGGAGGAGTTGGGCCGCCAATGAACACGCCAATACTCCTTTAATCGTTTGTAGGAAAATCTAAGCCGTGTAACTAGGCTGGCGAAGTTGGACGGTCGTGATGTTTCTGAGACCGTTTTGGCCGGTCTAGCTCGTTTGAGCTCTTTCCTTCAACATCGTGATCACCCATGTTTGGTTCAATCATTCAAAGCGACGCGGAGTACTAGGTAGGATTCGATCGGCTAGGGCACTAGTGGGCCCTCCGGTGGTCAATACAGTGATTTCTTAGTTCCCTTAGGAGTAGCTAGGATTGCTGAATCGCGCGTCCAAATCATGTGGCCGTGATCACTTCTTAAGACTGATATGGACAGTCTAGATTTCCTTGAAGGAATTTAAACGCGTTCGATCACGCTAAATTTTAATTGAAAGGTGTGTAAACACGCTGATCTCCTTGTCAGAGGGTAGTGTAGCCTATATGAGTGTTTTCATACAGGTCTTAATACTAACACTTTGGGAGATTTATGCTACTCTGTTGCGAGGGAACGTTAATCGTCATGTTATGCCTATATTGAGAGTTCGGCTAGGAACATAGCATAAGAAAATACTAGGCAGGCCCTGCATTAGCGAATAATGCGATACGTTAAAATTTCCAGAATATCTGCGGTTGTTGCTTCACGCACCATTCTGGATAAATTTCATATATAAATATACTGAATTGCTCAATACATTTGTAAGTTGAGAGGTTTGATCACTCATCACTTTAAATGGCTCAACCTCTTTGCAGAGGGACGGCGCATTAAATACAGGGTTTTACAATTTTATCCCTGAACTAAAAACCACCATGACCATTAAGTCCCCTGCTTAGCACGTAATGATAATTCCATCGCGGGGTAAGCATTATATGGTGACGTACAAAAATTAAAAAGACGAAATAGAGGAGACTTACTCGAAAGAGATTGAGCGTCCGCCATCGACCAGTCCATGCAGCGGTATCGGCGCGGCCACGGAGTATAAACGGACCCGGTTGCCGGCGCGGCCATGAATTATCGGTGCGGCTTCCCTTCTTTGTGTTCGAGTCAAAGGAGGAGTCCTTCTCCCATCTGGATTACGCAAGCACGCTTCTATAGAAGGGGGTCGACCCTTTTTTTTATTATTATTTGCTCGTTCGAAGGTCTTGTCGCAGCTTCGTTCTCCCATCGTCGTCCTCAGCCGTTGGAGCATCCGCGACCAGCAAGCTACTTCTCCGTTTCCTCTTCTTTTTTTTTCTTTTTTTTTTGTGGATATAAACCCTAACTTTAGATACAGCTCTCTTGAACTTGAAAACTCATCCCAATGAATTAAACTTCTTTATTGACAATATTGCGGAGGACTTTACCAATAGATCCAATAGCAGAGTGATTAATATTGCTAGAATTACCGATAAAACGAGCAAAGAACCCTAGGTAGATGCCGTCCGTTTGCTCCTTTTCTTCATTAGTAAACTCGTTCGTCCGACCATGCGTTCATCTTGACCGTGGGCATGCATCCTACGACTGATGCGTGGCTTCATGCGACCTCCTCCATTTTTATTTTTATTTTTCGTCCAAGTGGGTGAAGATCCTATTGGGCCCGGCTGTACATGCTTGTTTCGAGGCCAATAGGATGTTCGAGCATGTAGTGATCATGAGGACGATCGAGCATATAACAGTCATGAAGATGATCGAGCATGCAGCGGCTTTACTCGATCCAGTTGTGGGGCATACATCCCGCGACTTAACAAAAAGTTTTTTTTTTTCTTGCTAGCTCGTTCATCCACACATTTCTTCCTCCATGAGTTTTTGACCATTAGCGACCATGTTGAACTTTGATAACAGATTGTGTGCATGATTCTCTTTTTAGCTTGAAGTAGTGACTCTTTTCCATTGTGCTTCATTGTAGTTATTTGAGAGTGAACAGAGAAGTTCTCGTTAAGATTTCAACTGGAAATACTTCTTCCGCCAACCCAGGAAGTGCTAGCAACGCAAAATATATGCCGAATACGGATGGCGAGCTTTTTGTCGTGCCTTACCCGAATGTTAGAACTCATCCTGGTCATAATATAACCTTGCTTACATGCTTAGAGAATAAGGAAGCTGCTCCGTCAGTTTTTCCAGCACGTGGGATGAGGTTCTGTCTCCAAAGGGAAGAATATCCAGCTTCTCCCATTGACTTCAAGGTTTACCATACTACGCTATGCTCTTACGTAGGATCGATGAGGCACATGCTGGGCAATGAGCGTGTCAAAAACAACTTGACTAAGGCGCAGATCGTTGAGGCTATCATGGCGTCTGCAACACTTCATATCAGGAAAGACGCTGTAGGTTTGATCACTTTCATCTCTCGATGGTGTCCTTCCACGCATACGACAATATGTAGATGGGGAGAAATGACTATTACTTTGGAAAGTGTAGTTGTGTTGCTGATTCTTCCAATTGCGGGAAATCTTCAATTTTGAGTTGTCCGCTGAAGAAAAGGTGATGTTCGCCACCCTAGTTAAGAAGGCGGAGGGGTATAATCAGAAGGAATGTGATGAAAAATGTTTTTATACTTGGTGGGTGTCTGAATGGTTTCCTACGCGGACGAAAGCGGGCCAGGTGTTGGATGATGTACTCAATGTTGTCGCGTTTTTATCTCTGTGGATGTCTAGAGATGTTTTTGATGATGGCTCTGGTAAGAATACCATAAGAGAGAAACTCATGATGTTTTCTATTAAGCTGGCGCAAGGTGTAGTGCTTCCGCTAGGTAATTTGTTCCTTGGGTCTTTGTACTCTCATCTGGATTCCTTGGCAGCGGACATGTACGTTTCCAATGGATATATGAAGGTGGAGTCACATATTCACCTCGATTTTCTCCAGGCATGCTTGTGGGAGCACTTCAAAGGTTATGCTCCTGTTCCTGCGATTTCGTTTTCTAGTTTATATGGAGGTTCCAGAATACTTCGTTGGCAGAATAGGCGTCCAAAGCCTGGGTTGAAGCTCATCGATTTCTTTGATAATGTGCACGCCATAGATTTCTGCTCGTGGGCACCGATTCATTCTTCTGTGGTTCAGCCAAAAACCTTTGTCGTTGTTCCTGATACAGTGTTGCACACTAAAGAGAAAATGAGTCTCGGAGAGATCATATTTATGCGAAGCTGCACGCCAGGATATGTTCCGTCCTTCTTTAATGAATCCCTTACTGTAGTTCCGTATAATATTGACATGGCCGCTTGTCACATGGGATTTGATCATGGTATTCCGTTTTATCGTCCGCCCATGCCTCCAACGAAGCTTTTGCAGCCGGTTTTTTATACTAACTTCTTCGCCGCAAAGAAGAGCCTTCCATTCTTGCTCCCAGGAATGAAACCAGTGGCAACTAGTAAGTATAATGATTTCTGGAGAGAATAGCTCCTAACTTTTAAAAAATTCGCGGAAGACGTCGTGGCAGTCCTGCGTGACAGGCTTTCCTCTGAGATTTTGAAACAACATAAGTTGTTGAAGCAGCTTACCTCTGGTAAACGAACCCATTGTCTAAACAAGGTGCGCGCAGTCCCCAGGAGAAAGAGGCGCGGTCAAAGGGACATGCAGGTGGCGTTCGAAAGACTCCGTCTGCTCCGGTAATCTTCAACTCTTCTAATATGCAGGTGCGTACGTGCCTTTTCCCAAATAGTACGAATTTTCTGTTTTGAAGTAGTCTTACTGAACACATCTTTGAAATCAGGGCTTTGGGAATGTGAATGCTTTCGCTAGACTCGCTCGTAACCGCAACATGGTGTCTCCAGAAGGGAGATCCGGTGATACTGAGTCTCTCAAAGAGGAAACTGAGGACGAAGAAAATTCGCGCTCTGATGGCGATGAAGGAAGCGTTTCTAAGCGTAGTAGAGGATCTAACTTTCCTGGCGAACCTGAACTGGTACGTCTTCTACATATTCTCTGGTGATGATTCTTTCTTGACGTAAAATAAACATTAACCAATGACATTGCAGGAGGAGACCGCCATAAAGAACAATCTTGAAGTGGAGGTGGTTGGTGATACAGAGAACGCTTCTGCCCATCATGATGAGAACGAAGATACTGCGTCCATGGCTGTAGATGTGGCTGTATCCGAAGAAACTCTCAGAAATGATACAGCATTAGTTGTACATTCTGTCGCTGGAGCCATTTTTGACCCCCTGTTTGATGCCCCTTACACGGATCGTGTGTTGGTTGGAGGATTCAGCGTGCCGGTTAAGTACGCGGAGTTGTACACCAAAATATGGAAGAAACATGGCCACATTGCCACTTTCAAGAAGATTAAGAGTCGCTTTTCATTGGTCAAGCGTGTCGAAGAAGCCCTATCCTCCATTCATGATATGTGCAGCGTGACTGGACGCACCGTTTCTGAGGAGTTAGTTCAAAGCTGGGAATTCCATCGAGACGTGTTTGTAAAGTTTGATTTTAACACCTCCTGGTTCTGTGAAGGATTTTCTAAAGTCCAAGAGTTGTAAGGAGAAATGGATGATGTTCCCTCCACGAACTTTATTACTCAGCAAGAGGCAGAAATCGAGAAATTGTCCCAGGAGTTAAAGTTGAAGCAGACTGCTCTCCAGAACATGAAAGACGCCTTTGCCAAGAAGAATGAGTTGTTGCTGGACGATTTCCCTTAAGTAATTTTTTTTTTTCTTAATTTTTAGGTGTCTTTGAGTGACGTGAGGAATTCCTTTCATGGTTTGATGATTTTATTTTTGGTTTTGAACTAGCAAGTGATTGCTTTTATGAAGATATTTGAATTTGATTTTGGGATAATTCATAAGTAGTTTTCTGAAAGGAATTATGTCTGGGTCTACTCAGACTGAGATTCTGATTTTTGAATACAAATAATGTAACTTAAAAAAATTGTGCATGTTGCATGAAAATTGAAAACATTGCACGAAAAGGGAAATATAAGTGGGACACATGCGTCGAGTCCAAGAAAATTTATAAAAGATCTCTCACACAAATAATCTTTTAACTAGACTTACTTGTTGACAAGATTCCAACGGACGAAATCGAGCTCTCTCGGATAATTTCTTAAAATCCAAGTTGTGACCGAGTTGTTGTAACACGCCTCTGATAATGAAAGAGTCTCCAGCTGATTCGATCTCTCCTATGAGACTACACATGTTGACTTATGGAGAAAAGGGAGACACCTAGTTCATAGACAACTCCCCTGAGTTAATTTTCTCCCGGACAATGCGTTTCAGGCCGTTGCATTCACTGGTGGGGTGATGGATGAATCTGTGATGATGGAAATATCTCGGATCAGTCATCTCCTGATCAGTTGGTGGACGCCATATATGAGGTAGTTGAACTACTCCGTCTTGTACCCAAGCTTCTAGCAGCTCCAGAATCTTTCTCATTGGAAATGGGAAGTGAGGGTATCTCGAGTCTAGTTTTTCTTGCGTTTGCAGCTGTTGTTGTGAGAACTCTTGTAGGCTATGATACGAGGCTTGCTTCGAGAGTGGAGTTGAGACGTGAGTGTGTGCAGATCGTTTAACTGCAACTCCTCTCGAGGGCCCTGCATCGACGGTAACAACGTTGTGGTGTGGTTGAACCGGGTACCGTTCATTAGTGAGGCCCTCGTCCTTATGGGGGCCTTGATAAATCTCCCCTTCTTCAAGTGTTTCTCTGCCCAGTAAAATCAGAGCAGTCGTGGTTGTGGATTGCTGAGAAATTCTCTGAACTTCTGCAAGGGTCTTAATATATATACTCTCCAATAGAGCTTCATAAGACGGCTCCCTATTCTCATTATGAAGGTATTGTGACACTCCTGGCGAGTCCCTTTCCCTGTAAAAATGTTTCGACCCTTTGTTTCCGGCTGGATCTTGCTGATAGTTTCCTTTCGGCTCATATTCGATGTGGTTACGTATTCTGTCCACATCACTGTTAGCGGAAGCACGGACTTCAGATAAAGATCCGATGTCATCTTTATCGTTGATAGTATTTTCCGGGTGAATGCTTGCTGACTCCTTCCATAACCGGTTTACCATGCTTCTTAAAAGACAAAGCGTCTCGTTTTGCCGTTTGACGATATCAGCCTGATTTGCGAGGACATCTTCTAACATCCTAGCCATGCCTTCTACGGTGATTTCCCTTCGATCATTCATGATTTTCGGAGAATTTGGCTGGCGAGGATGCATTACAGAGTGGAATTTGAGATTGCTGATCGAAATGAAATTGGGTTAACGAATATGTTTAAACCTAAAATCTAACCTCTTGAATTCGAGAGAATTGAAATGAAATTAGAAATTGATCTTGAAACCGAGAGATTAATCTCCCACTATGGTCGCCAGTTGTTTTGGGGTGAAAACTGATTCTGCTGTTTTTGGTAAATTTGGGTGTGTTGATGAGAAACGAATTCAAACCCTAAAAAAATGCACTGCATGGGAGTAATTTTAGATTTGAGAGATCAATCTGTAAGACTCTGGCCTAAACCAAGAAATGGTCATTCCAGATTCAATTCAGTCACAAAGTGAAGGAGAAGGGTTGATCTAAGGGAGGGAAGCGAAGAAGGTGTTTGAGATCAGAATGTTGAATTATGAAGGTGTGGCTGTTTTATGACTTGTATCAGAATATGGCTTCTGGATACTTGTGTTGATAACACTTGTGTTTCCCCCTCTCATCGAAATAGGTTGGAAACTGTTGATGGTGGATTTTCAACAAAGGACAAAACCGTAAAATCGAGATCATGCATGTTTCTGAGTTGGCTTCAGGCATGTGACGATTCATATTTTACGAAGCCATGATGAATATGTTTCCTGAAAGGCCTCCACTAGCTGAGCGTTCGGTGCCACGCATTTCATCATGTCCTCTATGTAGAATAACGTAATTGGGCGGTTCTCCGTAAGATTGAGAGCAACAACGCCTTCAGGACGTCGGTGATACTCACTGTTCCCTGACTACATGAGAAAGACCCGCCTCTACATAGAAGAACGATTGGGCGGTTCTCCGTAGATTGACAGCAACAACGCCTTCGGGACATCGGTGACACTCACTGTTCCCTGACTATGTAGAGAGACCGTGTATAGATCCAGAAGGTTCTCCGTAGATTGAGAGCAATAACGTCTTCAGGACTTCGGCGATTCGCTGTCTGCTGACTATGCACCTTCAGAACGGATATGACGCTTTAACTGGATAATATCCCTTCTGTAATAGATTAATTCTACCGTGACATTCACCGCTGAATTCCTAGAATCTAATCTATTTTATCTCATTACTCCGGTTTCATGATCGAATCCACGGCTGATCTCATGGAATGGTAATAGATAATTTAATTACTCCGATTCTATGGTCGAATCCACGTTCCCGTGGAATGGTAGTGCTCAACTTTATTATTCTGAATCCATGGTCGAATCCACGGTTGATCCTATGGATTGATAATAAATAACTATTCACTTTTATTACTCAGTTTCATGAATCATTCTCCGCTGAATTTCATGATTTAGTAATAAATACTCAACAACCGGGCATCTGGACCATCACTGAGTAAGCCCCACAAAAATGGTGCAAGTGTACTCGACAATGATGCACGAATGAGCACCCGGATGCACAATCAAGCATTCAAAAATATGGACAGATGATGAATCCTACTCAAAATAGGAGAAAACAATAAATAATAATAAAATAATAACATGCGCCCTTGAGACCGGGTCCACCGGCCGGCCATGCCCTAGCCGTGGCCGGTCCCATGCCTCTCCTATTATTTTCCTTATTTTTGTTATTTTCATGAACTCATGAAAACTCCTTCAATTCAGCAATTTTCCTTGTTTGTGCTAAACTCATGAATTCTCCATAAATTCATGGATTCATAAAAAATAATATTATAAAATGGGGAAAGGTGTGCGGGACCCGGCAACCCAGCCGGCCAGCCATTCCCAAGCCGTGGCCGGTCCCACACCTTATAATCCCTAGCCTTTTATAATTATTATTTCCTTAATTTCATGAAACTCCTCTGCTTCAACAAAAACTCATGGATTCTCCATAATATCACGGTTTCATAAAAAATAATATTATAAAATAGGGAAAGGTGGGCGGGACCAGGCAACCCAACCGGACGGCCATGCACAAGCCGCGGCCGGTCCCACACCTATAATCCCTAGCCTTTTATAATTATTATTCCCTAATTTCATGAAACTCCCCTGTTTCAACAAAAACTCATGGATTCTCCATAATATCACGATTTCATAAAAAATAATAATATAAAATTAGGGAAAGGTGTGCGGGTCCAAATTCTCTCCAACCAACTTGGGGATTGCTCAAACAACCAACAGCTGGTCCCGTGACCACCAAGAACCGGTCTCCTGCTTTCTTGGTCGGTCCCCCATTTCTCATACTTAGATTTTATCACCTAATGTTGAATCTATCAATATTTCAATAAATGATGAAGCCGACATTTAATCATCATTCTTTCACCAACCCTCCAACTGAGGACCCTGGTGCATGCTCACTCGAGCACTGGGGACCACATGGACGCCCATCATCCCATGTGGTCGGTCCCTCTATCACTCACGACCTATTTTCAGCGATTCATCAATTAACAGATAATTGATCTGAAATTAGGGTTTCGAATAAATGTTCCACGAATCATCATTCTGAGCAAGATTCAAACACTAATGAATTTATGTTGATTCAACAACCAACATTTGAGTTAATCATATAATATTTGGTAATCTACCAATATTTTAATATTTAATTGGGTCACGTCACCAATAAGTAATTCGTCGAATTGAGCAATACTTGCTCACTTGCTCAAATATTGATCCACCTATCAATATTTAGTAATTTATTAGTAATTTGTCGAATTGAGAAATACTTGATCAGTTGCATGTCAAATTATCAATAATCATTAATTTGTCGAATTGAGCAATACTTGCTCAATTGCTCGTCAAATTCTCAATATTCAGTAATTTGCCGAATTGAGTAATACTTGCTCTCGTTCAAATACTGGTCAGTAATTCATCACTGAATCTATAATATTGACATCATTTCAGAGAACTACATGTTCGATCCATGAATCGCTGAGTATTCATCACTCATGCTCGATTCAACAAAACTTAGGCTCCATGTCTAATCAGTCAACAACTGACTAATTAATACACGTCTGTCATGCAGACTCCACGATTCGAGACATCAATCACGTCAAATTGGGGGATGTCAATTAGGGTTTTGGTCTGGCGGCCTACAGCACGTGGATTCATCCACAACGAGAAATGTGAGTAAGTCGTATCAACAGTTGAAGGAGTTAGCAAAGTAGTGGGTGAATGATCAACCAAGTCTCCGCACAATCTGGAACTAGTTTCACCACGATCTCCCACTTTCCCACTCTTTCACTCAAGAAACCGTCACACTTACAGGGATCAAGGTGTTTCACGACTTTGACAATATAAATAAGTCTTTGAATCCATGATTGAAACAACGAATGATCACTAGCTATCAGCAATTGTCGAATTTCTCGAGTAACTACGCTCAAGAATTCATCAATCGATCAGAACTTATTCGAACTCATCAGTTCACCAAAAATTGCAGAAACCTTCAACACATCCACAATCCTTGATCATCACTGATCCCACACAATTCTCATCTTCCCTCCTACAGATCAACCCATCTCCCTCTTTACGACCGAATTGACTCTAGAACGGCCATTGACTTGGTTTAGGCCGGAGTCCTACATATTGATCTCTCGAATCGAAGCACTCCCTTTGCAGTGCATCTGTGTGAGGTTAAACAGTTTGGTCGGTTGAGGAGCTCGACAACACGCTCGTCTCTTCACTTCCCTAAAAACCAGTGAACCATTTTTCCCCATCTACAGATTGGCGACCACAGTGGGAGGTTAATCTCTCGGTTGCAATCTCACATTCTCACAAAATGGCTGGTCTTAGGTCTGGGTTGGTTACAAATGCAGACGACGGTAGCACTAGCAACAATGATGGAATTCCAGAAATTGTTCCTGCTTCCAACAGTGGTGGTGACTGATAGACGCATTTATGTGTCTAATTTGTCCCAATTGTTTATATTGTTAGTGCTCTATTTTGTACTTATTTGGTTATTTCATGTCTTTGTAGGTGTTTTTGGAGAAATAAGCTTTTGCGGCGAAATTGGCTAAAAAGTGGTTTTTGCGCTCGTGGGAGAAAATTATTATACGGACTCTCACTTTGGATAAGGGGTAACCTAATTACTAAGGGGCACCCCATTTCAGGGCATGTACTAAAGGGACACCGGAACTGGATAGGGGGAGGTCATCTTCAAAGTTTCAAAACTGGATTTTGGCGGGAAAAAAGGCAGCAGCGTCAACAGTTTTGGATCAAGGATTTGAGCGACCTAGGAGGCGATTCAATGGGCAAATTTGGTACCCACGGACTCTACAAGACATAAGGGACCTGTTAGAAGCGATTAGACCCATCTAATTGGGCTGGATAAGTCAGAAAATCCACACAAAGTCAAGAAAGTGCACACGGTTTCTGTTTAGGGTTTGAGATTAGTTTGAGAGCTTTATGGGATATCTTGCGTGGGATATACATCAAAACAGTTGGTTAAAAGTCCTAGAAGATATTTGATACGAGAGAATAGCTAGAAACAGCCTGTAACGCAACAAGAAGAAGATTATTCTTCAAACAACCCGTAAAGAATAATGGAGATTTCCAAGGGGTTTGATCGAGTTTCAAGGGGATTTAAAGCCTATAAATAGTTGGTTTTATGTCAGAGAAGGGATGAAGAGGTTTGGGGTCGATCAGAGACCAGAGAGAGGCTAGAGGAGCGAAGAACGGGAGCTGCAGGAAGGAGGAGTTCTGCTGCTGCTGCTGCCATTAAAGAGCACGAAGAACAGACACCACAAGACAGTCGTTTATCAACAGTGACAACGACTCGCTTATGTGGGTCTTAAAACAACAGCATCAACAGCAGCAGTGAGGTATCGTTATTTACAGCAGTGGTGTTTTATCGTTCTTCTCTGGACGCTTAAAGAGGGTCGTAGTTTCTCTGTATTATATTTTTCACTCTTTTAATCATATTTTGAGCATCAAATATTTATTTTTAGAACATGATTATTATGAGTAGCTAAACCCCATTACTGGGATGATGGAGGAAACCATTCTTTATGCATGAGTAATTCTATTTAATTCTTTTATGACTATTTGCACTATTATGAGTTGTTTTATGATTTTTCTTGATTATTTGTGATTTTATCTGATGATGTATGCTTAGTCTAGGAACTCTTGATGCATCATGCTTATGATTTACATCTAATACTTTACAAAATCTATTTTTGGCAAAGAAAAGAGTCGATATTTGTTATCATTATAAGCTATAATTGTCTAGAATTAATAGCTGATTCACATGAGTATAAGAATTGGTGGAATCCTGAGTCCTAGTATCTCTTGATCCTGTGACAAATTGTGTATATATTTTTGTTTTTAAATCTATTCAAGTCCGAGCAACGAATCCGTATTTATCGCAAATTTAATATTTTTTTTTTATTTATTATTATTTGTTCCTTTTTACGTTTCTTTTTGTGTCTTTGATTTACAGGTTCGAAGTGGAATACTAAGGACTTGGGAACAAAAAGCTTAAAGCTAAAAGCTAAAAGAGAAGAAAAAAAATAGACATAATATTTTTTTTAGGATTTAATCTTTATTATTTTTTTTATTTTTTTATATATAGCTTTTATTTATTTATTTTAGAATTTGTAAATAGGCTTTATTTGTCATAATTTTTGTAATTTTTTGGACTTTTTTTTATTTGGACTTTATTCTGAACTTTGGACATTATTTTTAAAACCCTACGGAAGGGTTATAAATTAAAAAAATAAAAATAAATACAAACTGTTTGCAGGGAAGGACGAAGATTACTATATCGTCTCGGCCCCTCGGGTTCGCACACGGCATAGGAGTCGTGGCCCGAGTCGACGACAACGGTTCATCGCCCGTCTGGTACGGGAGGTAAGTCCAATCGAAACACCCGTGAATCTCCTGCAAGCGGGTTACTGTCTGTCTTAAGGTGATAATTGTTTGAGGACGAACCGGACTGTCTTTATTTTCCTAGTAAAGGGCAAGGCCTGGCCTAAACAAGATAAGGGTTCGGATTTCATCACCGTTCCCTTCTTGCCCGCCTTAGGAAAACGAAACCTAATGCGAACCCAAGCTTAAAATTTGGAATAGAACGAGACCGATAGGGTAACGAGCTTAAATAGGAAACTCGTTCGAAAAATATTGGTTGCTCTTTAAGCACACTCCAAAGTTCATGATGGTTTCTGTGAGTTGAATGCGTGACTGCGCCGCCTTGTGATAGCGGTGAGGCCTTGGGTATCAAAGCTCCACTGAGCTTCCCTCGCCTCAATTCAACTTACTTTGACTCGGATTGATTCCAGAGGGGTCTACTCAAACTGCAACGAATTCCCTTTCGAAAGATAGAAGCTGGTCTAGAAACAATCTAAGTAGAGCCATCATGCTTTTTGTTTGCTAGAAATCTTTAGGTTTGCTTTGGTGGAGTCGAGTCGGCCTTGTTTGTGATTGCGTAGAATTCCCCTGCAATTAAGAATGTCGAACTGGTATGATAGAAGCCAATACAATGAATATCGACCTGAATTTGAATATGGACATCATCAGTATTATGACCATAGTGAGAATAGTGGCTGGGGACGCCAACCTTTTCAAGGTTATGGTTCATACCATGGTGAGCCCAATTACTATCCGCACGTGCATCAGTCTTACGAGCAAGAAGATTATAGTACTAGTTCTTCGTCTCTAGAGGATACAATCAAACTATTGAAAAGTAGTCCTTTTTATGATCCTTCTGATAATTCCTCTTTACTAGAGTCAACACGTAAGTTAGCTGAGTCGACGCGTAAGTTAGCTGATATGAATAGTATAATTATAGAAGAAAGAACTACAATAATGAGTGAACCTTCTTTATAAGACCACCTCAAGCGGATAGCTGAGACGAACGAAAGAATTGCTCGAAATTACTTGAATTGCCAATATAGTGTATCTAATAATACCCTTGAGAATGAAAATAGTTATTTACATAATCAAGATAACAAGGTTAGAATTGGTAGCACTACTTGTTTTGATGAGGTTCGATCTTTTTCGTGTTATAATGATGATTATGATGAGGATAGTATTGATGAAGAACATGAAATATGTATGAATAGTGATCAGGAAGCTAGTAATCCAATTGAGCTTTATAATGATTATATTATTTTTACTTCAAATCCAAATAATTTTTATGATTATTCACCTATTCAAGAGGACGAGGATTTGATTAGGAATACCACCGTTTTAGACGATGTAGTATGTCTTGTTTACGAATCCGGTAAAGGTTTAGAGGAACCGGTTTATCTTGAGACTACTGTTTTCGAGTCGAACGATTTAGAAACTGTAATCGATGATGGTTTCGAGGAACGGTTTTACCCTGAGAATACTGTTTCAGAGTCGTATGATTTAGAAACAATAGTCTTAGATGAACTCGTAGAGATTAATGAGGATACACCGCAAGATTACAACTTAGAAGAATCAATTGCCCATTTTCAGGAATCTGATGACCTAGAAATTAGGGAGATTGTGGCTAGTCTAACTAGAGACACTGAAAACTCTAAGTTTGGGGGTGATTATCACTTTCCTAGTGCTTTACCTTTAACTCTCAGAAAGTCCCCTCACATAGGACTTGATATCCATGCCTCAACCATCTTACAAGATTATCTTCATACTAGGTTTCCCGAACCTAATGATGTCATGAAAAAAGTTCAGTCGTTAGAAACCCATCCTCTGGTTGATGTGGTTTGCCCAGGCTATGATACCCATATTGACTTTGTTTTCCCACCAAATAGTTTTCTTCCAATTGTGGGAACGTATAGATTTCAAATGTGTCACTTATTAAGTTTTGAGACTAAGCCTAAGTACTTTAGGAAATTAGAATCGACACATTTGCTTCAGAATGACCACTACTCTGACTGTGGTCAACTATGTAATTCATACCTAATTGACTTAGAGGATCCTAAATTATTTAGGTTATTTTGTGATTCCAGGTTCTTATCTGAGTTTTTCCAGACTCTAGGACCTAATAATTTGGATCCTACCTATGAGGAAATGCATCCGAGGAAAATAGTCTATTTAGACCCCTTCATAGAACCTGAACCTGAACCGCAATTAGCGATAGTTATCCAGAAACTAGGTAAGGGCATGCCAGTATTGTACATTTTCTTGGTTTACTGCAGTTTCCTTTTGTCAGCTCTTTTTGGTTTTAAAGACCCACAGTTATTCCGGCTACTGTTATACGGTTCGAGTTGACTAAACCTTTTCTATGTCTGGCTGAAGACTTTAAACTTAGCACTTCTTGGGAGGTAACCCAAACTCATGCAACCAGGTAATATCTTTCCTTAACTCTTTTGCTTCGAATGGTAATAGTTTCTCCTTGTTCATGTTTCTAATTTTATGTTTAGAACATTGAGGACAATGTTAGATTTAAGTTTGGGGGTATGGGAGAAACTTTTTAGTTGCAATAAATAAACTCCAGAGCTTAGAAATTTATGCCTATTGAGGATTGCACTAACTAATCTAAGTGGATGGAAGAATTTTGATTGTAGGAGTTTGAGGAACCAATCTGATTAGATGGAAACATCTAAAGAGTCTATTCATAAAAGCACAGAGCTCAGGTGTTAGAAATAACATGATAGTTTCACCATATCTCGTTGAGTCCTTTTCACTTCTATTTTTATTTTATTTTGTTTTTAAACTATGTTTCTCTAAGTGATAGGTGGGGCCCACGATTCAAGTTGTTACCAATGCTAGGGTGAATTAGAGTGATTGAGATACCATGAAAAAAAAAAGTTGAAAAAGAAAAAGAGATGAAAAAAAAGATGAAAAAAAATGGTAGTTACCAAAAAGTAAAAAAAAAAAAAATAAGTTGAAAAAAAAAAGAAAAGAAAAAGAAATTGAGACCAGACCATTTGACCAAAAGGAATAAATTCAATAAAGTCGACCACTGGTACCCTTGTATATGCCAGTTGTGTTGACCTAGAGTTAGGTTATCGACCACTGGTACCCTTGTATATGCCAGTGTGTTGATATTAGTCAGACTAGTATCTCAATCCATTAGGATAGGTTCATTTTGGCGGAGGCCTTCAGACAGATATGGGAAACGCCGTTCACTTAGTAAACATCAAAACCATACATGTTTTTCTATATCCATCTTCTTGATCTATCCATGTGATTAGTTTTGACTCCGAATATGATGTCCATAGTGCAACTATCTGAGTAGAGCTCTGTCACTTTATATGAATTTTAGTATGCTTGAGTGCAAACTCGTGTACAGCAATTGGAATTTCGCATCAGGGTACTTCTTCCTGTAGTCAATAAGTATGCCAACCAAGGAGATTCTTTAGTGCTTTCCAAGGTTCTGCGTAGATAGCTAAGCTCTGGAGTATTAAGGTTTTGTGGGTACACCTCTGGTAAACCCCCCGGAGACAACACTCCGCCACTAGGGCCACCTAGTGGTTTAACGGCTTACTGCACGTGCTAAGTGTAGTCATTTTATTTTAGATTAGATTTTCTCGAGGACTAGAAAATAAGTGACACTACTCCTCCTCCCACCAATGTCGAAAATCATCCTCTCTTCGGCCGGCATCCTGAAGAAATCTGAGAAAATCCACCTACTATTGCTGATCTCATGAAAGTCTAGGAAGTCCTCGCCAAGAATCAAACTGATATGGCTAATACTCAGAAGGATCTATGTAACTATCTCAAAACCCTCACTGACAAGATGTCAGACAAAACTCAGGAGAAGGGAAAAGGAAAGGAAACATCTCTAACTACGGATCCCGAAGTTATTCCAGTCCCTAAAGATGATGAAGCACGCGAAGCTGCGGAACCTGAACCTGCCGGTTTCATCACTCGTGAAGATATGGAACGTTTTATGGAGAATCGGGGAAAAGGCCATACACCTCCCGTGCACCGTCATCAACCTCCATATCCCGCTGCCATGCAAAGAATCCCTCTTCCAAAGGGCTACACTTCTCCAACGTTCACACTCTACAATGGAACGGGGAATGCTCGAGAACACGTTTCTCGATTCTTGGAAGCATTAGGACAGCATGAACACAACCATGTTGTCCGTTTGAAGGAAATCTCAAAATCCCTGACGGGTCGTGCTTATACTTGGTACAACAACATTGCACCAGGAAGCATAGCCAATTGAGGAGAGATGATTAACGCTTTCTACAGGAAATACTTCTTCGTTTATGAGCAAGTTACTCTTTCCGACTTAGGAAGGATGGCTCAGAAGAATACTGAAAATCCGAACGACTATGTGAAGAAATTCAGAATTCAAGCTTTGGATTGGCATGATCCTAATGTTACTCAACAACAACTGGTGGATTTATGCATTAACGGGATGATTCCAGTCTACAGAGCCTTGCTGGAAAATCTTCGTTTTTAGACTTTCTCGGAAATTCATGAAGCGGCCAAGCGATCGACAACTACTGCTCCATCTTTTCTAGAAAGAACCAAAACCGTCAAAGTCGAGGAGTCGAGCACTCGAAGCACCACCCCTAGACGTTTAATCAACAAACAATACAATGTGGAGGCTTTCACGAATGTCGTCGAAGGGGGTAAAAGAAAGGCTGATGTGCAGCAACATAAAAATACTCCTCCAACGTCTACGAAGGCACCAAAGAAGGACAACTAGACTCGAAACGCACGAACGCCGGCTCAACGTCAACAGAGTGATCAGGAAGCACCGGACTTTCCTTTTCCTATTGAAGAGGTGATCGAGTTGTTGGAAGTCTAGAAACCTGCCTCCTATCAGAAGGGAGCCAACAGATGAGGAAGTGGAGAATCCGCGTTACTATCGTTTCCATAGGTATCTCAGTCATCCGACCGGTGACTGTCGAAACTTGAAATGTATATTCAAAGAAAAGGCCGATTCAAGAGAGCTGGGGACTAAAGCAGTGCACAAGAATCCTCTCCCAATCAGAACTTTTACAATCTCCGAACAACCGGTCAAAGAAGCATTCCAATCCCTAATTGAGCATGTCCGTGAGTTACTGTACTTATTGAAAACTCAAAGAAATGATATGTTTACTGCATTGAACCACATTGTGTCTGGGAAACGATTAGACATTCAGGAGATACTCCCTGAACCTCCGGTAACAGACAAGGAGATGTACGACTGGGGACTTCTCACCACAGTTCTCCTCAAGGGAAATGAATTCAAGCGAGCGTTGGTCGACGTTGGTACTGCTGTTAATGTCATTCCTCTGAAGACTCTCAGAGCCGCTGGCATCACCCGACAAGAAGCAACTCATGCTCCTGTCTCAATCAGAGACCATGAAGGAATCTCTAGGGATGCTTACGGCTACATCATCCTCAAAATGAAAGTTGGAGAAACCTGGTCAGAAACAAAATTTCACATAATCCGAGAAGATCCAGGATATGACATAGTTCTGGGACGTACATGGATTCATGCTGATAAGGTAACCCCAACATATTCAATTGCACATTTCTCCATTGAAGAAAGATCTGACTCGGATAAAGCGGAAAATGATCCATCATTCGAACATCTGGGAAAGGTAGAAGCCTTGATGGAACTCACACAAAAACCCAAAGAAAGCGCACATGGGTTTCTCGAAAGATTCCGCACTCAGGAAAGTTTCATTCCCTCTCATGCATCTATATTACCAACTTTCAAATATGCTACTCTGGTCAGGGGACTTGGTCTTACTCATAACTCAGCTATCACCAAACGTTATGAGTGGTTAGTCTCACCTCAACAATACTTCACCAAGTTGTTGGATGTCGAACCTCTCAAGATTCATCATTCCACTAACACGGTCATTTCCAGAATAATGGCTGAGTTCGACAAACAATACCCTAGGTGTTTC
Organism: Papaver somniferum; assembly: GCF_003573695.1. Classification (NCBI taxonomy): domain Eukaryota; kingdom Viridiplantae; phylum Streptophyta; class Magnoliopsida; order Ranunculales; family Papaveraceae; genus Papaver; species Papaver somniferum. Next base: position 263,371 of record NW_020645971.1, read on the forward strand.
CCTTTGCGCGAGTGTCCATATGTTCCACAGAATTGGGAAGCTTCATCTACATGGAATCCCACTGTACGAGGAATTCCAAACCAGTAAAAAATCTTCAGAGCACGAGCAACCAGGCCTAACAAATTTCATGAGGGAGATTTAGTTCTCAAAGCAACAAAACGCAATCTCCATTATGCAAGGATTTCCAACTGGGAAGGACCTTTTATGATCACTAAGTCAGTAGTTGGAGGATACTACAAGTTGGCTGATATGAAAGGCAAGACGAATGTGCCAGTGATCCACGAAAATTGGCTAAAAGCTTTTGACGCGTGAAACCTTCAAGCGTCCCAGACGTTTTGTGATTCAAAAACATGAACTCTCAAAGCACTAAACGTTTTTCATCTTAGATTTTCTTTCACACGTATTTTTCAATTCCTCCAAAACGTTTGCAATACTTGCATCCAGTATTTGAATTCAGCAATTTATCAAAGTTCTTTTATTTAAGAAAAATCTTCAAACCCAAAATCCGAAAATCCTTAATCACTCATAAATTCAAAACCAATCAAGAAATTCAAAACAAAAATAAAACCTCACATCTCTCAGAAGTTCAAAGTTCAAGAGATTATGGAAAGAAAACTAAAGGAATCCATCGAAGTACGATTTCTGCTTCTCAGCATTCTCCAAGACTTGCAAAGACGCCTTCTCCAACTTCAGCTTTTCGGTCAGCTCAGCAATCTTAGCCATTTTCTCCACCACGGCGTCACTGGTAAATGGTATATTATTCACTACTGCATCCTTGATGGTGTTGATTTTCTGACGAAGCCACTTCAAGTTAAAACCAAGTTCTTCAGATTTCCCCAAGTTGTACTCCCTATCAAAGAGTACATCTCGAGTGACAGTACTTCTGGTTCTGCTAAGAATATAATCTATGACACACAATATGTTTCCTAATTTCATTGTCAAGAAATACCTACGCTCGGTATCTCTTGTAACGACAATATGGCCGTACATCTCCCACAACTTCTCATACATATTGGCATACCCAGTGGGAACGCTGAATCCGCCAACAGATACATGATACGGGAGTGAAGCACCAAATGAAGGATCGCAAACAATCCCTGCAGTAGGGTACTTGTGTATCACTATGCGATTCTCAACTACCGGAGCGACATCAACAGTTATAGACACAGCTTCTGCCTGAGTAGTTTCTTCCATTCTCAACTCGGGTTCCACCGTCTCAGGCGTAATCGGAGTTCCAGTCTCCTCTGCAGCATCAACCACAAGCATTTCATGGTCTTGAGATGCAGAGATGCATGTCTCATTATGAATAGCTCAAGGATTTCTCAATTCGTCATTATTGGTTCCATTATTCCCAACTTCGGCATTTGGCACCTAATGCGAAGATTACATGGGATTAGAAGCGGCTTAAACATGGAAACCCAACACAATCATAAAATCCAGTATGTAAGTAAACTATAATTATCTAAGTTCTTTACTATGCATCCAAGACATGAGCAAATAGTGTAGAGGTCATGAAACACGTTTTCAAACAAGCACATCTGAAGAAATTCTACACTGCCCTGCATGAAACGATGAACTGGGAGAAATTGGTAAGAAATCTAAGGTTGAGTCATATACCATTCTCTTAGTATGAATGTTCTCTACAACATATCAAAATTTCATAACAATAGGACGAACGAGCAAGGAAATATGGCCAAAACATTGGACAACATACAATCTGAAAAAGTTCTGAAAGTCTCCTGAAAGTCTACTGTTTCGCCTTTTCCAGGCCCTGGACATGCTCAAAACTCAAAAATCTTCTTTAAAGAAGCTTGGAAATTTTCTGGGCTTGAGGATTCATATGCAGATCTCGAAAATCTGACTTCGAACGAAGATTCTACAGTATTTTTACTAAAAGGCTGAAGTCTGAAATTTTCTGGTGACGTATTTCGGCAAAATTACTCGTATATTCACATGGGTTTTCGTTCATTCATTCACAAATCAGCAATATCATACTTCTATGAAGAAATTATAGGAGATATACTTACTAGGGGAGTCTCTAAACCATTTGAAGGCTCGACAATATTGGAATCTCCATCGGCAACTCCGTTATCTTCATTCGGTTCGGGATTTCAGGAACTCTCCATATTTCCATGCCCCAAAGAATAGTGTGCTTCATAAACATGCTGCTTGTATACAATTATTTCCTCCTGGATGCATCAACAACAATTATCATTAATTCATTCAAATGCATATTACGATAGTTAACACAAAGGAAGATACTTACGTCAACTTCTTCGTCAACACTGGATCCCTGAATTGTTCGCCCAGGAGAAAAATGGAGACCGTCAATAACCGATGGAGCAAAATTCTGAAACGAATTAATAATCTTCTTTTAAGATCCTAATTACATGGACGAGAAAATCGCAATGGCAAAGAAAGGCGCTAACAACTCACCAAAGAAGCGGCAGCGGAGTGCACATTATTCGATATCATTCTATGAGATGTTTTGCTTCTTCCTTCTCCACCCTGGGGACTTTCTTGAAGGTCTAAGAAGTTTACACAAATTCGAGGTCTCACAACACGACCATCCTACACAAAATCAATGAATGATTAAGAAACGTCTAGTTTACTTTCATCAAAATAGTGAAGAAAAGAGGCTTACTTGTGCACATTCCGGAGATGTCTTCCTCTTGTTACCACGAGAAAGATACTTTAGCCTTGGTCGAGCATTAATCGAGTCAAGGGAAGGAAAATCTTGCGCTGGAGACTTAACATCCATCACGAAAGTATACAGACGCTCAAGTTGCTGACGCCAGAAGTCTATGTAACCCGGAGTCACGAAATTAGCACGATCAGAGCATGGGAATAAATACTCACCTCCCTCCACACGAGTGCAGTCCATATTAGCCTTCAAATACTCAACTGATGGTTTGTTCATTCGTGACCTGGGATACAATGATCGACGCCCATCTGTCGAGCTGCTCTATCAATGTTGTATTCTTCTACCTGGAATTCTCCATTCATTACTGATATCAAGAAACCAGGAGTACAACTCAATATAAAAGATCTTTCTTCATCGCTCAGACCAGCACTAATACTCAACATGGCATTCACTTCAGAAGTATTGAAAGTGATCAATTGCGAAAAAAAGGGAAGGAACCGACACCCAGGGGCGAAAGTTGAAATCGGATTCAATGTACAGAACGTCAGTAATACATATCTTATACTGTGGTTGCTTTGTATACCAGCGCATGATCCTGGTGTTATTCTTCTCAAGGAAGGCATGATGAGTATCGACCTTGGGTCCTTGCAAGATGCTACGAGGAATTGGGGCGTAACTCTCAAGATGCTCCCAGATCAAAGCTTGGAGGAACATGGTATTGGCATATTTTTTGACTTTCATGAAGACGTTGGAGATACTGGAGTCTAAAATTAAAGAGTCTAAATTGGAAAACAGCGAACCCAAAAATAGACTACCAATTGGAAGTTTCTCACCTTTAGCCATCTTAATGGCGAAACGAATCACAAACGGCTTCAACAAGTGTCCACAATCTTCAAGGATATCCCTGGAGAGCCATAAGCATAAGAAAGCAGCAATTGTTAAAGTACCATCAACCGGTTCTTTAGGAATTCCATCCCTCGGCCACCAATATGACAACCATTGAGCATAGCAAGACTTGTGAGACTCATTGAATTCGTGCATCTTGGCCTCCAAAACGTTAGATATCTCCTTCTCCTTTGTTGAAAGCTCTTCAGGGAAATTACCGGCAACTGGAAGGTGCAACAAAGCAACTACATCTTCTAAGGTAACGGTGAATTCCCCCCATCCGCATATGAAGGTGTGAGTAGGAACGCACCAACGGGCAAGCAAAGCTACAATACCTGGTATGTCATGATTAATGATCAAATCCCCAGCATCTTGAATGGATCGTGTCACCTGTGCACTATCCAGCAAGGTCCTTACATGGCTATCGCCTAGCATATTCCTTTCCCATTCAGAAAAGTGTGTCAGCGGCTTCCAAGAAAGTTTGAATTCCACATGAGAAGCCGAATAATGCTTTCCTTCCAAACAGAACCGAACTATTGCTGGAGGAGACACCAACTTGTTCTGAGCAGTGGTTCTGGGATTTATGAGCAGCCGAAACGAGGATCCTAAGGGACGCTTTTCAGGTCTATACGGGTACACAAATAACTTGTCCTCAGCAATTGGAATGTTCTTAGTCTTGGAAGTTTCCTCTTTATCCTTAGAAATCTCAGAATCATCATTTCTGGAGGAACCATCATCTCTGGAAGATGCGTCTGTGGAAACATCCTCTCTAGAAGAAACATCGTCTTCAGAAGTGCTATGGGACTGAGTCATCTTTGCAAAGTTGCTGCGACATCCATACAAGAATTTCATCAGCTTGATGGAATTAAAGCAACAGAACAATTATGATGCTCACATCAATGTTTACAAAAATGATAATCCTTAACTCCTACCTATTTACGATTTCACGAACTTAGTGATAACAATGTAAAACCCCAAAACTTGCTCGTTCTTTCAAACCTGCAAAGCCGAGCAAAAAACTTATTATTTAAAGTCAACATTGGATTTTCATGAAACTATGAATAATTCACATAACCTTCCATGTGAACATTCGCTGATTTTTACGTGTACATACACTATCAAATCACTAAACTCATACATACACTATAAAATCACTAAACTCGTACATACACTACGAATTCATCAACTCATAAATTGTTTGCTTTCAATAATTTTTCATAAATAAAAACTTGATTTCTATTTAATAAAACGTGAGTAAGTCATGTACCTTAAAAAAAAAAAAAAGGCGAAGTATTTGGAGAATAGGGCTATGGATAATGCGGTGGCGAAGAAGAGATTCAAGTATTTGGAGAAATGCAAGGGTCAGAAGCTGGGGTTTGGAGTTCTTGCCTTCACAACCTTAGGTGGGTTGGGGAGTGATACCGAGGAGTTCCTGAATAGGTTGTGAAACTATATGGATAGTCATGATGAGAATGTCTTTATCGGGGATTTTCTCTTTCATAGAATAGGTGTGGTTCTCAATAAAGGGATTGGAGCACAGCTTGTTGCCAGGCTTCCATCCAATAATTGTAAACTCCTTGTTGTTGATGATGATTAATAAACTTGTTTTCTTAAAAAAAAAAAAAAAAACAAACTTTTTTGCTCAGTTGAGCGTTTGTTTACGAAATGAGGGTTTTTCTATTTTTGCAAAGGTCCACATATTCTAAATAAATTTTTGCAAGTTCATAAACAAATTTTTATCATGAACTACAGGCTTCTTCAAAATTCCTTTAACCCTAAGGATCATTATTTACTACTTTTACGAACAAATCTACGTTCTTAAGAGTATTTGCAAGGTCTATGCTTTGAAAACAAACTTGGGTTTTCATGAAACCTAATAAAAAAAACTTTTAATACTGCAACTAGACCATGTTTATTCAAAATTTTCATATCTCTTTCATATCAGGGATTTTTGCTCGTTCCTTAAACTAACGAACAAACGGGCGTATATACGTTTTCTAAAACAAATTTTCATAAATCCTACGTATGCATACAGCTATGGTATTTCTTGTTTTATGAACAACCCATGAATCATAAACATACAAAAAAATGAAAAAATTACTTGGTCGGTGCGGTCGCCGGAATTTGGACGACGGTGAGTCAACAGTCGCCGGTGGCGGAAGTTCCGGCAGCTCCTTTGCTTCCCGCAGATGTGGAGGAGGTGAAGAGAAGGTGGTCGGTCAGCTTGAAGGAAAAAAAATATTTAGGGCTTCATCCTTTTTATATTAATTTTATTTCCAAAAACCTAATAAAACATGGATTTCCTTTTTTGGGCTCGGGCCTGCAAATCCTAAACTGACCACTGAGCCTTCGAGCGTCCAAATCAGCGGTGACTCATCTCTCCGTGCTCATGAGATAACACTCAATCTTGCTATCAGGGTCCTTATTTATACATTTGCTCGTACATGACACCGTTGGGGCAAATCGAGGATTCTGAAGCTACCTTTGTACGACTGAGTTCAACCACCGATCTCGTCGACTGAAAATCACCATCTAATGCTTACTGCGGAACATGACTGTCCCTCACTAAGCAGGGGACTTAATGTTGATGGTGGATTTTCAACAAAGGACAAAACCGCAAAATCATGATACTGCATGTTTCTGAGTTGGCTTCATGCATGTGACGATTCATATTTTACGAAGCCATGATGAATATGTTTCCTGAAAGGCCTCCACTAGATGAGCGTTCGGTGTCACGCATTTCATCATGTCCTCTATGTAGAATAACGTAATTGGGAGGTTCTCCATAGATTGAGAGCAACAACGCCTTCAGGACGTCTGTGATACTCACTGTTCTCTGACTACATGAGAGAGACCCGCCTCTACATAGAAGAACGATTGGGCGGTTCTCCGTAGATTGAGAGCAACAACGCCTTCAAGACGTCGGTGACACTCACTGTTCCCTGACTATGTAGAGAGACCGTGTATAGATCCAGACGGTTCTCCGTAGATTGAGAGCAATAACGTCTTCAGGACTTCGGCGACTCGCTGTCTCCTGACTATGCACCTTCAGAACGGATATGACGCTTTAACTGGTTAATATCCCTTCTGTAATAGATTAATTCTAGCGTGACATTCACCGCTGAATTCCTAGAATCTAATCTATTTTATCTCATTACTCCGATTTCATGATCGAATCCACGGCTGATCTCATGGAATGGTAATAGATAATTTAATTACTTTGATTTTATGGTCGAATCCACGATCCCATGGAATGGTAATGCTCAGCTTTATTATTCTGAATCCATGGTCGAATCCACGGTTGATCTTATGGATTGATAATTAATAACTATTCACTTTTATTACTCAGTTTCATGAATCATTCTCCGCTGAATTTCATAAGTTAGTAATAAATACTCAACAACCGGGCATCTGGACCATCACTGAGAAAGCCCCACAAAAATGGTGCAAGTGTACTCCACAATGATGCACGACTGAGCACCCGGATGCACAATCGAGCATTCAAAAATATGGACAGATGAGGAATCCTACGCAAAACAGGAGAAAATAATAAATAATAATAAAATAATAAAAGGCGCCCATAAGGTCGGGCCCACCGGCCGGCCGACCATGCCCTAGCCGTGGCCCGGTCCCAAGCCTCTCCCATTATTTTCCTTATTTTGTTATTTCATGAACTCATGAAAACTCCTTCAATTCAACAATTTTCCTTGTTTGTGCAAAACTCATGAATTCTTCATAACTTCATGGATTCATAAAAAATAATATTATAAAATAGGAAAAGGTGTGCGGGACCAGGCAACCCAGCCGTCTGGCCATGCCCAAGCCATAGCCGGTCCCACACCTTATAATCCCTAGCCTTTTATAATTATTATTTCCTAATTTCATGAAATTCCTCTGTTTCAACAAAAACTCATGGATTCTCCATAATATCACGGTTTCATAAAAAATAATATTATAAAATAGGAAAAGGTGTGCGGGACCAGGCAACCCAGCCGGCCATCCATGCCCAAGCCGTGGCCGGTCCCATACCTTATAATCCCTAGCCTTTTATAATTATTATTTCACTAATTTCATGAAACTCCTCTGTTTCAACAAAAACTCATGGATTCTCCATAATATCACGGTTTCATAAAAATAATAATATAAATATATGGAAAGGTGTGCGGGACCGGGAAACATAGCCGGCCGGCCGGCCATGCCCTAGCCGTGGCCGGTCCCACACCTTGCAATCCCTAGTCTTTTATAATTATTATTTTCCTCAATTCATGAAACTCCTTGGTTTGAGCAAAAATCATGATTTTGTCATCTCAAATTTTGCTCGAATCATGAAAAACCAAAAGTCAACATGGTCACGACCGGCTAGCCTATCACGGCCATTTTAAATTTTAAAATACTATTATTTTAATATTTACAAAATATAGATCAATTGAGCATACATGCTCATACCAACAAAAATCAAGAATTTCAGTCAAGATGAAACTCTTCTGAAAATTCACGATGTTTCTCGAACGCACATCAGAAAATACTGAAACTCTCAGTACGGAAACATGGACACCATGGTAACACGTGCATGCCTTCTTGACCGACCAGGGTCATCCCTAGAGCTTGCACAAAGCCGGTCCCACACGTTTTCATAATTCTGACCTAATTTGCTCAATTGCTCACACTGGGCCCAAATTCTCTCCAACCAACTTGGGGATTGCTCAAACGACCAACAGCTGGTCCGTGACCACCAAGAGCCGGTCTCATGCTTTTTTGGTCGGTCCCCCATTTCTCATACTTAGGTTTTATCACCTAATGTTGCAATATTTCAATAAATGATGAAGCCGGCATTTAATCATCATTCTTTCACCAACCCTCCAACTGAGGACCCTGGTGCATGCTCACTCGAGCATTGGGCACCACATGGACTCCCATCTTCCCATGTGGTCGGTCCCTCTATCACTCACGACCTATTTTCAGCGATTCATCAATTAACAAATAATTGATCTGAAATTAGGGTTTCGAATAAATGTTCCACGAATTATCATTCTGAGCAAGATTCAAACACTAATGAATTTATGTTGATTCAGCAACCAACATTTGAGTTAATCATATAATATTTGGTAATTTACCAATATTTTAATATTTGATTGGGTCACGTCACCAATAAGTAATTCGTCGAATTGAGCAATACTTGCTCACTTGCTCAAATGTTGATCCACCTATCAATATTTAGTAATTTATCAGTAATTTGTCAAATTGAGCAATACTTGCTCAGTTGCACTTCAAATTATCAATAATCATTAATTTTTCTAATTGAGCAATACTTGCTCAGTTGCTCGTCAAATTCTCAATATTCAGTAATTTGCCGAATTGAGCAATACATGCTCTCGCTCAAATACTGGTCAGTAATTCATCACTGAATATACAATATTGACATCATTTCAGAGAACTACATGTTCGATCCATGAATCGATGAGCATTCATCACTCATGCTCGATTCAACAAAACTTAGGCTCAATGTTTAATCAGTCAACAACTGACTAATTAATACACGTCTGTCATGCAGACTCCACGATTCGTGAGACATCAATCACGTCAAATTGGGGGGATATCAATTAGGGTTTTGGTCTGGCGGCCTACAGCACGTGGATTCATCCACAATGAGAAATGTGAGTAAGTCGTGTCAGCGTTTGAAGGAGTTAGCAAAGTAGTGGGTGAATGATCAACCAAGTCTCCGCACAATCTGGAACTGGTTTCACCACGATCTCCCACTTTCCCACTCTTTCACTCAAGAAACCGTCACACTTACAGGGATCAAGGTGTTTCACGACTCTGACAATATAAATAAGTCTTTGAATCCATGATTGAAACAACGAATGATCACTAGCTATCAGCAATTGTCGAATTTCTCGAGTAACTACTCTCAAGAATTCATCAATCGATCAGAACTTATTCGAACTCATCAGTTCACCAAAAAAATACAGAAACCTTCAATACATCCACAATCCTTGATCATCACTGATCCCAAAAAATTCTCATCTTCCCTCCTACAGATCAACCCATCTCCCTCTTTGCGACCGAATTGACTCTGGAACGGCCATTGACTTGGTTTAGGCCGGAGTCCTGCAGATTGATCTATCGAATCTAAGCACTCCCTTTGCAGTGCATTTGTGTGAGGTTAAGCAGTTTGCTCGGTTGAGGAGCTCGACAACACGCTCGTCTCTTCACTTCCCTAAAAACCAGTGAACCGTTTTTCCCCATCTATAGAAACCTATTTATACAAGTCATTTGAGCGCAACCCTGATCTCGTAGGAAGTGGAGAAGATTAAGTAGTGGAGTAGTGGGGTTGTGTAAAACGTGGTGATCATCACGTGGTCACGCCTTTACCCACTACTCTCATCATTGTTAACCGTTTTCCTCACACGTTCTCGTAATGGGAGCGTTGCACGCCGCACGTTGTAAACCGCCAGACCAATACCCCAGTAAGTATCCCCCAGTTTGTGACATGTTTGATGTCTCGGGTAAGCGGGTCGAGTCGTGAGACTCGTCGCTGAAAGCAGCACACAGTGCTTTTAGGTCAAATAATAAAGAATTTATAAAGCATTGCTTATAATTGATGTGTATGAAGCATCGCTGTTTTTGAGCTCGATCGAATCATTCACGGATTGAGCGTCTTAAAAGTAGCACGACCAGCCATCTTTGGGTGATCGTTTGAGGACCCTATGGGTATGCTATGACTTGGTCATTCACTTACTGTGGAGGAAGAGTGGTCAGTGATCACAATGCTGCTATGTTAGTTTTATGAAAATAAATCCACACTGTCCGACTAGGCTGGCGAAGTCGGATGGTCGTGACTGATTTGCGGCAGTCGTATATTGCCGTTGATGTAATTTAGGGTTTAAGTGTCGTGTGTCCACCCCTATTTTGGCTAGTCAAATCAAAGCACTAGGCGTTGATTCGAACAGGCCGATTGGCCATGTGTGAAGATGAGCCGCTAGTGAGGGCGTTGACATCTCCTGGGTCATCTAAGATCGGATCTAAGCCACTTGATTCAGCTGGCGAAGATGAGTGGTCACGATAGATTTCCGATAGTAGCATACTACCGCAAACATGAATTAGGGTTTAGAACAGTCGCGACTACTCTAATTCAATCGAGCGATTCGATGCGTTATTGACTTCTCACAGGCAAGTCGATCGAATGGTAATGAACTTGGCCCGGCGGTGAACTCATGTCCACCTTCTTGATCGTCAGAAACGCAATCTAAGCCGTCCAACTAGACTGGCTAAGTTGGACGGACACCATTGATTTGCGACAGTTATATACTTCCGCGACCCAATTAGGGTTTTTAGAATAGCGTGTTTGCTCTAGTTTGGATAAACGTCTTGGCATTCTTTGGACCTGTTGTGTGAAGGTCGATCGACCAAGGGAGGAGTTGGGCCCACTGAACACGCCAATACTCCTTTAATCGTTTGTAGGAAAATCTAAGTCATGCAACTAGGCTGGCGAAGTTGGACGATCGTGATGTTTCTGAGACCGTTTTGGCCGGTCTAGCTCGTTTGATCTCTTTCCTTCAACAACACGATCACCCATGTTTGGGTCAATCATTCAAAGCGCCGCGTAGGTAGGATTCGATCGTCTAGGGCACTAGTGGGCCCTCCGGTGGTCAATACAGTGATTTCTTAGTTCCGCCAGGAGTAGCCTAAGCTTGCTGAATCGCACGGCCAAATCATGTGGCCGTGATCACTTCTTAAGATTGATATGGACAGTCTAGAATTCCTTTAAGGAATTTAAACGCGTTCGATCACGCTAACTTTCAATTGAAAGGCGTGTAAACACGCTAATCTCCTTGTCAGAGGGTAGTGTAGCCTATATGAGTGTTTTCATGCAGGTCTCAATACTGAAACTTCGAGAGATTTATACTACTTCGTTGCGAGTGAACGTTAATCGTCATGTTATGCCAATATTGAGAGTTCGGATGGGAACATAGCATAAGAAAATACTAGGCAGGCCATGCATTAGCGAATAATGCGATCGTTAAAATTTACAGAATATCTGGGGATGTTGCTTCACGCACCATTATGGATAAGTTTCATATGTAAATATACTGAATCGCTCAATACATATGTAAGTTGAGAGGTTTGAGCACTCATCACTTTAAATGGCTCAACCTCGTTGCAGAGCGATGGCGCATTAAATACATGGTTTTACAATTTTATCCCTGAACTAAAAACCACCATCAACAATGGGTAAGCTTTTAATTGCTTTAATTTTGCTATTTAAAGGACTAATCATTGAACTGTTGAAGTTATAAGATATTGGATCAAATTGTTCTAAATGGATGTATAAGATAATTATAGAATGAATGAACTATATTCAATGAGATTTTTATTATGCTTGATTCTTACAAGACATGGATGACTCTATGGAGATGACTGATTTAATGGAGGCATTGATGGGTTTGAGTTACAGTTGTAACTAGTTGGGTTGGTAATGAACTGTAATGCTTGTTGATTAGGGCTGTAACTGCAAGGGGTAGTGGTTAATGAGACTCAGTTTAGGTCTTCTGAGAACCACTGACGAATATGAAGGTTGTCAAGTATTGGTTGAGATGATTGGATATTGTTCTTGAGAGGAGTTTCTGAATTGAGATAAATTAAGGGAGAGCTGGATTTCGAATTGCCGAGGAAACCTAATCTGAGGTAATTAGATTTATGAATTGGTATAGTAAAGTTACTTTTCGAATATTTGTGATTGATAATAATATTGTGGTTTCAGGTGGGTGTGTTGAATACGGAGTTGAGATTTTGAAACTAGTATTGATGTGAACCAGTTAGAAGAGGAAATGAGGCATTATTATTGAGTTATGAATGAATTGAAGTTTTAGATGAATGTTTGGAGTTAACTGGTGGTGATGAAATGGTTAAGATGAATATGATGGTGTTGTCTGTGAAGATAAATATTGGGTTGAACACAAGTGATAGATGTGAAGAGATTGTGTTTAGAATTAGAATTGAATTGTTGTAGCAGATGAAGTTGACACCGGTAGTGGGGGTTCCGTAGCTGTTGGATTGGTTGTGTTGATTTATGTTGAAGATATTGTTGTAAGGGTGAAGTCACGACTGTGGTGACTGAAATGAGGGTTAGATGAAGGTGTTGAGTTGAACCTCTCTAGGGTAAAGCTTGTAACTGCTATTACAGGTAGGCTTAAATTACAGTTGTATTAAATTGTAGAATTCTGTTAGAATGAATAGTTTGTATATTGATCAAATGATATGATCAAGTTGGAGAAATTGAACAATAGATAGTTTTGGTTTTGAACTGGTTAGAGTTGTATTTGAGTCAATGGATTGTGCCATTGATTTTCCTTGAACTTTTCAGCTCAGTCAAATTTCTGACTGACTCCGATTTACCTTAATCAGTCTTCTGACTGAGTTAACTCGTTGACCAGACCAGTTAGGCCGTTGACTTTGGACTTTGACTAGTTTGACCTGACTTGACCTTTACTGGATGTTGACTGTTAGTTGGAACTCTTTGATGACTAGTTGGACCAGCAACGGGCCGGTTTGGTGGACTTGGGCTTAGGGCTAATTTTTCCTATTTTGAAAAATTGGACCCTTATGGTCCGAATTAGCCTTGGGTTTATTCTACGAAGTTTTATATCTTTTCTAGACTTATCAACTATAAAACCAACCCAATTGGATTAGTAAACCCATAGATATGCAAAAGATAGATAATGAAAAGGTGCAAAACCGTAAATGGGTTTAGAACCATTAGATAATTCACTTAACCTATAACTGGAACTTGTATGATTATATGTGAGCCCTTTTGGCTACACTCTTAGAGTGATTGTGTGGTTAGCAGTTAATCTTTATTAACAATGATCGATTCAAAGGAAGAACCAGTGGATGTAGAATCTAGGGATAGGCGAGGCTTTTTATCAAATGAGGTGGGAATCTATAACGAACTCTCTTGTCTTCATTATTGTTTTATAAAGCTATCTATTGTGAAATTCATGCACATCTATGTTACTATATGATATATGTAAGCATGTATATATGAATGTACTACAAACTAGTTTTCTTTTACATTTTGGGATGGGATTGGATCTTTAGAAACAACTAATATCTATATTTTAGGAGTGATTACTTATTTTCAAAATGTGCTCATTTCCATTGAATGGAAAGTGGTTACGAACTTTACTTGTTGTTAGCATGAAAGGAAGAAGGTTTCCTTTTGATTGGTATGAGTTGTGTTTTCCAATTTTATATCTACTATACTATTTTACGCTATTATAGGTGCGGAAGGGCACGCAATATATTCCTTATTTCTGTTACGGAAACTCATATCTCATACATGGATGTTTACTGTGTTTTTTTTTCTAAAATCACTTTCAAAAAGTTATTATAATATGTTTTTGGTATTTAGAGAGAAAGATGTTGAGAATCTTATATACGATTGTCGAATTGGCGCATGATTTGAGTGGACAATTTTATGATAGATGCCTTTGTCGGATATAATGTTAGCACCATTAGTTTATTTAAATACTTGCTATGCAGGGTGTGTGTATTGAGGTACTGGTAAGGTACAAATATAAATCGGACTACGAGGACGAACACCTTAGGGGGCTTTAATGATCATTGAAAAATCCGAGAAGAGTCAACCTTCCTACTCCGAAGGATTACGTCTCTCAATTTTTATTACTGTTGTGAATGTGTGCTGAATAATTGGTTGATAGAACTTTAAATTTTCGTACAACTTATTATCTCAATATGCTTTACCTGTTTTTTCGCGTTTTGTCGGTTTTCAGCAAAACCTGCATTGTCTTCAAATCATGTTAGTGATTACTTGAAAGTTAGTTATTCTTTATACTGGGCACCCCTTTTAGAGATGATGTGCTCACTCAATTACCACTTTCAGTTTCAGAAATGGATCGAGTTTTGCACGTGACGATGGTCGTTCAATTCTTGGAAGCTTCGAGGAATCGAGTCCATTTAGTTGGTTCGCTTCTGTTATGTTTATTTGTGTTTATATTCTATTTGCAAACCAACTCATTATTGTATATGTATCATCTGAGAGGTGTTCTTGTATATATATTTCAGAGAGGGTTAGATTTGGGTTATTCTTGTTTAGAACTTCTAATTTAATGTTTAAGTTAAATATTTAGATCTTTAATGCCTCATTATGTAGTTGATCTCTTGGATTAGTAAGTAGCTGGATTTTGGGGAGCTACAAACTTGGTATCAGAGATCACCATTGTATCTTACATGGGAACAGTAGATAATAGCCAGTGCAAGTTAGTGAACTAGATTAGTTTAGAACTGGGTTGGGTTGTAAAATAAACCATAATCACTAAAATTTACTAAGAACTAAAACATTTATGAGTTGATTGATTGATTTGTTCAACATGTTGGTGCTTGCTTCTTATTTTGTGTGTATATATATTTATGAAGTAAAACTGTAGGTTAAAACCTGTTACGATAGATTTAAGGAATTTTGATAGACATTAGAGATAAGTTAGTTTCAGTTATTTAATAAATAGATAATCCAGCACTGGGGAATAGTGAGGTTTGTAATTTTGGAATGTTTGTGTCATCTTTGTTCGTAGGAAAGCATTTTCTGGCCTAGCTAACTTAGACAAGGAAACTGCATGCACGGATTACCATTCATAAAAGGAGGACTTATTTTTATTAGTAAACTGATAGATCTCAAATTTTACTTAGAAACTGATAAAGTATCTTCTCTCGTAATTAGAACCATTAATCTGTTGAAGTAGAAATTTAGTGTGAAGGATTTAGACCTAGTCATATGTTAGAATTTTATTCAGCATAGTGAGCTTAGAGACAATCATCTTATGAAATAGAAATTAGTGTAGAGAGCTTAGTGACCAAAATTTATAGTTTCCTATTGTAGAAAGCCATTTAGGTTTCTGTTTCATATCTTATTGTTTCAAACTCATTTGAAATGAGTTGTTCTTTCGCGCGTTTGTAAGTATGAGCAGTGTTGCATTTAGGCGAGAGATAGTATTTCTCTGTAAGTTGGGGAGTTTTGAACATTTATAAGGATGGTTTGATTTTTGAGGACGAAAATGATATAAGGTGGGGAGAATGTAAAGACCTGCAAACACGTCAACGTTATTTGACCGGTCAAATAATGGTCAAGAGATGATTTAGCCGCTAATGACTCGATTAGTTAATATATATTTTAATTAATAGAAACTAAACTAACAAGAATTTAGATACGAAACTAGTATTATTGGATACATCTCGAAAATTTACGCGAAATGGCCTACTCGAACCGTCATTCAGATACCGAACGAAGAAGATATCATCAGATTTGCATGAAGGGGAAAATAGTCTTGTCACAACAAAGACTATTAAGGCAATTAAGAATTCTTCTCGGGGCACCCGGTGTATGCCCACATCCAATCAACTGGGTGTCCTAGTAATTCTCTTTGGTATTATGTTCACCCGATCGAGAATATAAGTATTCTTTCTTATTTTTCTTTCTTATTCTCATATCTCCTTCTTCTTTTGTTCTTCACTTCTGGTGAATTCCTGTTAGAATTCTAAGGTTGTGTTACGATACCAACACCTTTCTCTGTTTCCTTAAATACTCTTTACTTATTTTAGCCTGCTAGTTTCCTAGTTTAGTTAGACTTCTCTTTATTAGTTTTGCGTGTTTAAGTTTCCTAGTTTGCATTGCTTGCTACTGAATTTTCTTAAGCTATAAATACTTATCTAACGATTGTATTCAGCATTCAATTAAGAATACTCAGTTATTTACTTGCCTTCGTTCTTGGTTGCTAACCCCAAAGAAAAAGGGTTTTACCTGGTTCTTATAGTTTTTGCTTGACATCCTGTGTTAGAAGTCTAGTGCCCTAACATCTGGATCAGAGCCGTTTTCGATCAAAAATACACCAATTTTTTTTCTTTCAAGATGACTTATACTGATGATTTAGCTGCTTTACAAAATAGTATTATTGGTGTTGCGGACAAGTTGGATGTTCTTACCGAAACTATCACCAACTTCTATGTTCTTGATGAGAATACGCAGAATCAGAAGGCAGCCGAAAGACTTTCGCGTAAAGAACAAGAAAGAATTGATCTTGCTGATAATCTCACTACATCCTTGCGTACTCTATTTACAGAATTTTTCCCTCCCAATCATCCAAATAATGGCGCTGCACCTCCTCCACCACCTCCACCACCTCCGGGTAATCAACACCTGCGACCTAATTCAGTTAATATTAAGTTTCCTACTTTCAATGGTGAGGATCCTGATGGCTGGATCTTCAACGCTGACCAATACTTTAGTGTATATAACAAATCTGATGCTCTCAAAATCATTGTTGCTTGTGCACATATAAAAGGAGAGGCCAATATTTGGTATAGATGGAAGCGCACCAGAGTTGTTGTGACAACATGGCTAGAATTCTGCAACTTAATTCGTGCTCGATTTAATCCTGAAAAGTTTGTTGATGCTCTTCTAGCCATTAGCACCATGGAGCAAAAAGGTATGGTTCATCAACATATCTCTGAGTTCGAAAAATTACTGAATTTTGTTGAATTTCCAGAAGATTATTTGATAAGTTGTTTTATTCGATCCCTTAAACCCCATATTGGGTCTGTGGTTAAACTGCTTGCACCACAAACCTTGGATGAGGAATATACTAAGGAAATACATCAGGAAGAAGCTTACGCTGCTACCAAGTTTGTTCCCAGACCATCATATCGTCCACCTCCATTCAGAGGTCCAAGTACACCTCAACTGGCTCAACAACAACAGCCAACTTTTCCTCAGGGTTATAAGAGATTATCACCAGAAGAACAAAGAGAAAAACGAGCTAAGGGTATTTGCTTCAAGTGTGATCATCCATACAGACCAAATCATATATGTGTTAATCCTCAGTTAACTATCTTGGATATTGAGGAACCTACAACAGAACTTGCCATACACGCTGTGGATTCTTTTTCTGCGTCTGAAGTTAATAATTTAGCGGAGGATGATTCTAAGGTTGAGGATGTTCCTTTTATTTCTCTGAATTCACTCATGGGTTCTCCCTTTCCTACTACAATGCGTATTACAGTTTTTTCTAAAGACAATCCAATTACAGTTCTAGTAGACTCTGGTTCTACTCGCAATTTTATTAACCCATCGTTTGTCAAACAATGTGGTTATCACATTCAATCCAAAGATACTTCTCTTAGTGTTACATTGGGTGATGGTGGACATATACACACTCAAGGAACATGTGTAAACATACCAATTCAACTGCAGAATCACATATTTTCAATTGATTTCCATGTCTTGGCTGTTAGTGGATGCGACGCGGTTTTAGAGGTTCAATGGTTACGCAAGTTAGGACCTATTCAATGGTATTTTTAAAAATTATTAATGAAGTTTAAATATGACGGCGCAGACATTCAACTAGTTGGTAATAACTCTTCTGCAATGATGGTCTTGGATACTACTCCCATGCAGAAATTGCTACGTAAAGAGGTTTATGGGTTCTTTCTACAATTAACTGCAGTACATAATTCTGCATTAATTACTCCTTCAATTGAAAACCATGCAATTAAGAGGTTGATATCTACCTTTCAAGATGTGTTTGCAACACCAACTTCTCTTCCTCCGACAAGACTACATGATCATCGCATTCCATTACTACCAGATTCTTCTCATGTTAATGTTCGTCCATATAGATATCCACATTTTCATAAGGATGAGATTGAGAAGATTGTTTCGGAACTCAAGCAAGCTGGTTTCATACGTCCAAGTTCTAGTCCATTCTCTTCACCCATATTAATGGTTCGTAAAAAAGATGGGTCATGGAGAATGTGTGTGGATTACAGGTCTTTAAACAAGTTGACAATTAAAGATCGTTATCTTATTCCTGTGGTAGACGAATTGTTAGATGAACTGCACGGTGCTGTTATATTCACTAAGCTTGATTTACGTTCTGGCTACTATCAAATACTTTTATATGGACCTGATATTCCTAAAACGGCATTTCGAACTCATGATGGTCACTATGAGTTTCTTGTCATGCATTTTGGGCTCTCTAATGCGCCAGCTACATTCCAAAGCTTGATGAATCATATATTCAGACCATATTTGAGGAAGTTTGTGCTCGTTTTTTTTGATGATATATTAATCTATAGCTCGAATATGCAAGATCACATTAAAAACTTATCTTTGGTGTTTGAACTACTTCGTAAGCATCAACTATTTGTTAAAGAATCAAAGTGCACTTTTGCACAACCATCAGTGGGATACCTTGGCCATGTCATCTCCTATGACGGAGTTGCAGTTGAGCAAGATAAGATTGACATTGTACTCTCTTGGCCACTACCTACTACAGTTAAAAGTCTAAGAGGATTTCTTGGATTGGCAGGGTATTACAGAAAATTTGTAAAGGATTTTGGTAAGATATATGCACCTTTAACACAGCTGTTGAAAAAGGATGCATTCTTATGGACTGAGGAAGCTACTTCTGCTTTTCGAGCATTGCAACATGCATTAACAACTACACCTGTTTTGATACTTCCTGACTTTATAAAAGAATTTTATCTAGAATGTGATGCATCAGGAACTGGTTTGGGAGCTGTTTTAATGCAAACTGGTCGACCAATTGCTTATTATAGCAAAGCATTGGAAGGTAAGAATCTTAATATCTCTATTTATGATAAGGATATGCTTGCAATTGTGTCTGCAGTCCAAAAGTGGAGACCATATTTATTGGGAAGGCATTTTAAAATTTACACTGATCATCATAGTTTGAAGTACTTTTTGGACTAGCGTATATCCTCAATTGAGCAGCAGAAATGGGTTTCTAAACTTCTTGGATATGATTATGAAATAATTTTTCGTAAAGGGAAAGAAAATATTGCAGTTGATGCCCTTGATCGAAATCCTGGTTTACCATTCAATGCTATGACTTCTCCGGTATTTACAGGGGTTACTGAAATCATTCAAGAGACTAATGGTGATCAAGAATTAGGAGCTTTAATTGAACAGTTACGGCACAATCCTTCATGTAAACCAAATTATTCTCTTCTTAATGATGTCTTAAGATACAACGGACACATTGTAGTCAAACCAACATCTGACCGGTGTGCTAAAATCTTACATGAGTTTCATTCTACTCCCTTAGGCGGTCACTCTGGATTCCTTCGAACATACAAAAGAATTCAACATAATTTTTATTGGAGAGGATTAAAAAAGTCAGTTAAAGATTTTGTTTCTCACTGCGATGTTTGTCAGAGGAACAAAGCTGAAGCCGTATCACCCCCAGGATTGTTACAGCCTTTGCATATTCCCACTGATATTTGGTTAGATGTGTCAATGGATTTTATTGATGATTTTCCTGTTTCCAACCGTAAAACTTCAATATTGGTGGTGATTGATAGATTGTCAAAATATGCACATTTTATTGCTCTTGTGCATCCATATACAGATGCTGACATTGCAACCATTTTTGTTCGAGAAATCGTTCGTCTGCATGGAATGCCGAAAACTATTATTAGTGATCGTGATCCCATATTCATGAGCAATTTTTGGGAAGCCTTTATTGCAATGCAAAATACCCAACTATGCCGCTGCACTGCCTACCATCCACAATCAGATGGTCAAACCGAGGTAACTAATCGAACTCTAGAGTGTTATCTTAGGTGTTTTTCAAGTGTCAAACCATCTGAATGGGTAAAGTGGTTGCCATGGTCCGAATGGTGGTACAATCCCAGTCACCATTCTTCCATTAATATGTCTCCATACCAAGTTGTGTATAGTAGAACTCCACCAACAATCTCTAGTTATCTTCCTGGTTCTACACCTGTGCATGATGTTGATGTAATGTTACAAGCTAGATATCGTACACTAAAGATACCTAAGTTTCATCTTCAAGCTGCTCAATATCGGATGAAGACTTATGCTGATGCTCATCGTACCGAAAGGAGTTTTAACATCAATGATTGGGTATTTTTACGTTTGCAGCTTTATAGACAATCATCAGTATCTGCTCAACCGTTCACCAAGCTTTCTCCTAAGTATTATGGTCCTTTTCTTGTCATTGAACGCATTGGAGAAGTTGCTTGTAAGTTGCAATTGCCAGCAGAAATCCGTATTCATCCAGTTTTTCACGTTTCACAACTGAAGTTAAAGCTTGGCTCTTCTGTTACTATTGAGACTGTTTTACCTACTATCACCGAATATGATAAGTGGGAACCTGCTGTTGTTCTGGATCGAAAAATGTTTAAGAAATACAACAAAGCTGGTACTCAATGGTTGATATATTGGAAAGATCGTGCTGTGGAGGATGCTACTTTGGAAGATACGGATGAGTTACTCATGCGTTTTTCAGATTTTGTAGCTTGAGGACAAGCCATTTTTCAGGCGTGGTGGGATGTTACGACACCAACACCTTTCTCTGTTTCCTTAAATACTCTTTACTTATTTTAGCCTGCTAGTTTCCTGGTTTAGTTAGACTTCTCTTTATTAGTTTTGCGTGTTTAAGTTTGCTACTTTGCATTGCTTGCTACTGAAGTTTCTTAAGCTATAAATACTTAGCTAACGATTTTATTCATCATTCAATTAAGAAAACTAAGTTATTTACTTGCCTTCGTTCTTGGTTGCTAACCCCAAAGAAAAAGGGTTTTACCTGGTTCTTATAGTTTTTGCTTGACATCCTGTGTTAGAAGTCTAGTACCCTAACATCTGGATCAGAGCCGTTTTCAATCAAAAATACACCAAATTTTTTTTTCCTTCAAGATGACTTATACTGATGATTTAACTGCTTTACAAAATAGTATTACTGGTGTTGCGGACAAGTTGGATGTTCTTACCGAAACTATCACCAACTTCTATGTTCTTGATGAGAATACGCAGAATCAGAAGGCAGCCGAAAGACTTTCGCGTAAAAAACAAGAAAGAATTGATTTTGCTGATAAGCTCACTACATCCTTGCGTACTCTATTTACAGAATTTTTCCCTCCCAATCATCCAAATAATGGCGCTGCACCTCCTCCACCACCTCTGGGTAATCAACACCTGCGACCTAATTCATTTAATATTAAGTTTCCTACTTTCAATGGTGAGGATCCTGATGGCTGGATCTTCAATGGTGACCAATACTTTAGTGTATATAACAACTCTGATGCTCTCAAAATCATTGTTGCTTGTGCACATATAAAAGGAGAGGCCAATATTTGGTATCTATGGAAGCGCACCAGAGTTGTTGTGACAACATGGCTAGAATTCTGCAACTTAATTCGTGCTCGATTTAATCCTGAAAAGTTTGTTGATGCTCGCCTAGTCATTAGCACCATGGAGCAAAAAGGTACGGTTCATCAACATATCTCTGAGTTCGAAAAATTACTGAATTTTGTTGAATTTCCAGAAGATTATTTGATAAGTTGTTTTATTCGATCCCTTAAACCCCATAATGGGTCTGTTGTTAAACTGCTTGCACCACAAACCTTGGATGAGGCCTATACTAAGGCAATACATCAGGAAGAAGCTTACGCTGCTACCAAGTTTGTTCCCAGACCATCATATCGTCCACCTCCATTCAGAGGTCCAACTACACCTCAACTGGCTCAACAACAACAACCAACTTTTCCTCAGGGTTATAGGAGATTATCACCAAAAGAACAAAGAGAAAAACGAACTAAGGGTATTTGCTTCAAGTGTGATCAGCCATACAGACCAAATCATATATGTGTTAATCCTCAGTTAACTATCTTGGATATTGAGGAACCTACAACAGAACTTGCCATACACGCTGTGGATTGTTTTTCTGCGTCTGAAGTTAATAATTCAGCGGAGGATGATTCTAAGGTTGAGGATGTTCCTTCTATTTCTCTGAATTCACTCATTGGTTCTCCCTTTCCTACTACAATGCGTATTACAGGTTTTTCTAAAGCCAATCCAATTACAATTCTAGTAGACTCTGGTTCTACTCACAATTTTATTAACCCATCGTTTGTCAAACAATGTGGTTATCACATTCAATCCAAAGATACTTCTCTTAGTGTTACATTGGGTGATGGTGGCCATATAGACACTCAAGGAACATGTGTAAACATACCAATTCAACTGCAGAATCACATATTTTCAATTGATTTCCATGTCTTGGCTGTTAGTGGATGCGAAGCGGTTTTAGGGGTTCAATGGTTACGCAAGTTAGGACCTATTCAATGGGATTTTGAAAAATTATTAATGAAGTTTAAATATGACGGCGCAGACATTCAACTAGTTGGTAATAACTCTTCTGCAATGATGTTCTTGGATACTACTCCCATGCAGAAATTGCTACGTAAAGAGGTTTATGGGTTCTTTCTACAATTAACTGCAGTACATAATTCTGCATTAATTACTCCTTCAATTGAAAACCATGCAATTAAGAGGTTGATATCTACCTTTCAAGATGTGTTTGCAACACCAACTTCTCTTCCTCCGACAAGACTACATGATCATCGCATTCCATTACTACCAGATTCTTCTCATGTTAATGTTCGTCCATATAGATATCCACATTTTCATAAGGATGAGATTGAGAAGATTGTTTCGGAACTCAAGCAAGATGGTTTCATACGTCCAAGTTCTAGTCCATTCTCTTCACCCATATTAATGGTTCGTAAAAAAGATGGGTCATGGAGAATATGTGTGGATTACAGGTCTTTAAACAAGTTGACAATTAAAGATCGTTATCCTATTCCTATGGTAGACTAATTGTTAGATGAACTGCATGGTGTTGTTATCTTCACTAAGCTTGATTTACGTTCTGCCTACTATCAAATACTTTTATATGGACCTGATATTCCTAAAACGGCATTTCGAACTCATGATGGTCACTATGAGTTTCTTTTCATGCCTTTTGGGATCTCTAATGCACCAGCTACATTCCAAAGATTGATGAATCATATATTCAGACCATATTTGAGGAAGTTTGTGCTCGTTTTTTTTATGATATATTAATCTATAGCTCCAATATGCAAGATCACATTAAACACTTATCTTTGGTGTTTGAACTACTTCGTAAGCATCAACTATTTGTTAAAGAATCAAAGTGCACTTTTGCACAACCATCAGTGGGATACCTTGGCCATGTCATCTCCTCTGACGGAGTTGCAGTTGAGCAAGATAAGATTGACATTGTACTCTCTTGGCCACTACCTACTACAGTTAAAAGTCTAAGAGGATTTCTTGGATTGGCAGGGTATTACAGAAAATTTGTAAAGGATTTTGGTAAGATATGTGCACCTTTAACACAGCTGTTGAAAAAGGACGCATTCTTATGGACTGAGGAAGCTACTTCTGCTTTTCGAGCATTGCAACATGCATTAACAACTACACCTGTTTTGATACTTCCTGACTTTACAAAAGAATTTTATCTAGAATGTGATGCATCAGGAACTGGTTTGGGAGCTGTTTTAATGCAAACTGGTCGACCAATTGCTTATTGTAGCAAAGCATTGGCAGGTAAGAATCTTAATCTCTCTATTTATGATAAGGAGATGCTTGCAATTGCGTCTGCAGTCCAAAAGTGGAGACCATATTTATTGGGAAGGCATTTTAAAATTTACACTGATCATCATAGTTTGAAGTACTTTTTGGACCAGCGTATATCCTCAATTGAGCAGCAGAAATGGGTTTCTAAACTTCTTGGATATGATTATGAAATAATTTTTCGTAAAGGGAAAGAAAATATTGCAGTTGATGCCCTTGATCGAAATCCTGGTTTACCATTCAATGCTATGACTTCTACGGTATTTACAGGGGTTACTGAAATCATTCAAGAGACTAATGGTGATCAAGAATTAGGAGCTTTAATTGAACAGTTACGGCACAATCCTTCATGTAAGCCAAATTATTCTCTTCTTAATGATGTCTTAAGATACAAGGGACACATTAGTCAAACCAACATCTGACCGGTGTGCTAAACTCTTACATGAGTTTCATTCTACTCCCTTAGGCGGTCACTCTGGATTCCTTCGAACATACAAACGAATTCAACATAATTTTTATTGGAGAGGATTAAAAAAGTCAGTTAAAGATTTTGTTTCTCACTGCGATGTTTGTCAGAGGAACAAAGTTGAAGCCGTATCACCACCAGGATTGTTACAGCCTTTGCCTATTCCCGCTGATATTTGGTTAGATGTGTCAATGGATTTTATTGATGGTTTTCCTGCTTCCAACCGTAAAACTTCAATATTGGTGGTGATTGATAGATTGTCAAAATATGCACATTTTATTGCTCTTGTGCATCCATATACAACTGCTGACATTGCAACCATTTTTGTTCGAGAAATCGTTCGTCTGCATGGAATGCCGAAAACTATTGTTAGTGATCGTGATCCCATATTCATGAGAAATTTTTGGGAAGACTTTATTGCAATGCATAATACCCAACTATGTCGCAGCACTGCCTACCATCCACAATCAGATGGTCAAACCGAGGTAACTAATCGAACTCTAGAATGTTATCTTAGGTGTTTTGCAAGTGTCAAACCATCTGAATGGGTAATGTGGTTGCCATGGGCCGAATGGTGGTATAATACCAGTCACTATTCTGCCATTAATATGTCTCCATACCAAGTTGTGTATAGTAGAACTCCACCAACAATCTCTAGTTATCTTCCTGGTTCTACAACTGTGCATGATGTTGATGTAATGTTACAAGCTAGAGATCGTACACTAAAGATACCTAAGTTTCATCTTCAAGCTGCTCAATCTCGGATGAAGACTTATGCTGATGCTCATCATACCGAAAGGAGTTTTAACATCAGTGATTGGGTATTTTTACGTTTGCATCCCTATAGACAATCATCAGTATCTGCTCAACCGTTCATCAAGCTTTCTCTTAAGTATTATGGTCCTTTTCGTGTCATTGAACGCATTGGAGAAGTTGCTTATAAGTGGGAACCTACTATTCATCGAATATTCCTTTTCGTGTCAATTGCCAGCAGAAAGTCGTATTCATCCAGTTTTTCACGTTTCACAACTGAAGTTAAAGCTTGGGTCTTCTGTTACTATTGAGACTGTTTTACCTACTATCATCGAATATGATAAGTGGGAACCTGCTGCTGTTCTTGATCGAAAAATATTTAAGAAAGACAACAAAGCTGGTACTCAATGGTTGATTCATTGGAAAGATCGTGTTGTGGAAGATGCTACTTGGGAAGATGCGGATGGGTTACTCATGCGTTTTCCAGATTTTGTAGCTTGAGGACAAGCCATTTTTCAGGCGTGGTGGGATGTTACGACACCAACACCTTTCTCTGTTTCCTTAAATACTCTTTACTTATTTTAGTCTGCTAGTTTCCTGGTTTAGTTAGACTTCTCTTTATTAGTTTTGTGTGTATAAGTTTCCTAGTTTGCATTGCTTGCTACTGAAGTTTATTAAGATATAAATACTTAGCTAACGATTGTATTCAGCATTCAATTAAGAAAACTCAGTTATTTACTTGCCTTCGTTCTTGGTTCCTAACCCCAAAGAAAAAGGGTTTTACCTGGTTCTTATAGTTTTTGCTTGACATCCTGTGTTAGAAGTCTAGTACACTAACAGGTTGTGAGGTCGAGAGGTTTAGGGAGGAACATCATGGTTTGATTGTTGTTACTGGTGGTATTATGAGTTGTGCAAGAAAAGTAAAAGCAGCGATAAACTGAAGATAAGCAGAAAGTTAGGGTTTCATATGAGGTTCAACGAAGAATTAGAAGATGATGGGTTAGGGGATTGAACTAAGTTGGGTTTATCAAGTATTAGAATCACAAGATTCTCATTAGAAGATGATGGTACCATAGTTGTTAATCGTTAAAGAAAGAATTGGTTGTCGTTTAATTGAAGTTTAGAAGTTGTTTTTATGATGATTTCTGAATTAGGGTTTCATAAGAATAACTTATGGATAATATAGAAGATGAAATTGGTGTTCTAAGAGAATGATAAAAAGAGGCATTTTAAAGTGGAATTGCATGTGAAATATAGTCTCAGATGACGAAATTAATGGTAGTGATTAAGTTCAAGATTTGAAGACGATAATTCTAGGGTTTTAGTAGAAATGAATTGGGGAAAAACCAATTCAGTGGATGTTGGTACATGGGTAAGCTTTTAATTGCTTTAATTTTGTTATTTGAATGATGAATCGTTGAACTGTTGAAGTTATAAGATATTGGATCAAACTGTTCTAAATGGATGTTTAAGATAATTATAGAATGAATGAACTATAGTCAATAATATTTTTATTATGCTTGATTCTTACAAGACAAGGAAGACTCTATGGAGATGATTGATTTAATGGTGCATTAATGGGTTTGAGTTACAGTTGTAACTATTTGGGTTGGTAATGAACTGTAATGGTTGTTGCTTAGGGTTGTAACTGCAAGGGGTAGTGGTTAATGAGAATCATTTTAGGGTTTTCTGAGAACCACTGACGAAGATTAAGGTTGTCAAGTATTGGTTCAGATGATTGGATAATGTTCTTGAGAGGAGTTTCTGAATTGAGATAAAATAAGAGAGAGTTGGATTTCGAATTGCCGAGCAAACCTAATCTGAGGTAATTAGATTTTTTAATTAGTATAGTAAAGTTATTGTTTGAATATTTGTGATTGATAATAATCTTGTGATTTGAGATGTGTGTGGTGAATATGGAGTTGAGCTTTTGAAACTGGCATTGATGTGAACCAGTTAAAAGGTGAAATGAGGCATTATTATTGAGTTATGAATGAATTGATGTTTTAGATGAATGTTAGGAGTTAACTGGTGGTACTGAAATGGTTAAGATGGATATGGTGGTGTTGTTTGTGAAGATGAATATTGGGTTGAATACAAGTGATAGATGTGAAGAGATTGTGTTTAGAATTGTAATTCAATTATCGTAGCAGATGAAGTTGAGACCGGTAGTGGGGGTCTCATAGCTGTTGGATTGGTTGTGTTTATTTATGTTGAAGATGTTGTTGCAAGGGTAAAGTCACAACTGTGGTGACTGAAATGAGGGTTAGATGAAGGTGTTGAGTTGAACTTCTCTAGGGTAAAGCTTGTAATTGCTATTACAGGTAGGCTTAAATTACAATTGTATTAATTTGTAGAATTTTGTTAGAATGAATGGTTTGTGTATTGATCAAATGATAGGATAAAGTTGGAGAAATTGAACAATAGATAGTTTTGGTTTTGAACTAGTATTAGAGTTGTACTAGTATGTAACCCGTGCTACGCATCGGGTCTGATGAGAATTGTCGATTGGTGTGGGGGGCTTCGCCCCGCACCCGTTACCCAAATGCAGTAAAACATTTCAAAAAATTCTTGATTTGTCAGATTATTTTTAACGGGTAGGAAAGTTTGATACTCTTTAGTAATCAAACTATTTTTTTTAACAATCAAACTATGTTATTGTATAGTTTCAAAGGACTTGGATATGACGAAAGTATAAATGAAATTTTAAGTTACCAACCAAAGAACTTTTTGTTAGAAAGGCTTAATCTTAATGGAATATCAACTCTATATAGTTTATTGATATTGCCAAAACTTTGTTCGAATCGTAGCCAAGCTCAAATGTTGTTGGTTGATCGATCACCATCATAATCGACCATTGTTTGTAACGAACCATCAAGACATGAGAATTACAAAGCACCTGATTTCTTTTAAATTATTTGGGTTTGGTTTAAACCACCTAAGACGATCATGGGAAATATTTTTTCTTTATGGAAAACAATAAAATATGACTTGTGCTTAAGTACAGATGATATAAGTTTATAACAGGAGACAACTTTTACATGCATCGGAAAACTACCATACTCGGATCAGTCAAAAGAATAAAAATATGTTCGTCTATAGGAAGTTTTGGACTTTATAATGCATTGAAAGGTATAGTGAAAACATCTACATCCAGACAGAAAATCTAAAGAAAAACATATGCATTAGTAAAGTCAACAGTTGTAGCATTTGTACTACTCTAACGTAAACGAAGGTTCTATTGGACACTTCCCTGAGCTTGGAAAACACATTGAGGCAGAGCTCCATTACTTGCTTATAAGGATTTTATCGTCTAATAATATTTATGGTTAAAAACCGTGTTGCTATATATAATAGATTTATGTTCCCACTTACCAATAAAACTTTTAGGAACAACGTCACAAATAAATATAGTTTATTGGTTCCACATAGCTACTAACGATAACGTGAAGAGGAGGTCAAACCCCGATCTATGAGATGCCTTCTCTTTTAATCATCACAATTTTTTTAAATATTCAACTGGGTGCACCAGCCGGAAAAGCTACCAAAAAGAATTTTCAATATTAAAGGTGTCAATCATGTGAATTTGCAACATTAAAGGTGTCAATCACCGAATGTTAGTATTTAATAGAAGCCGAAAATCAACTTGATGCACGTTTTAGCATATATAGTGCAAAATTTAATATTTGACTCCAACAAATGTAGCAAAAAAAAGACACTATCCAAAATGCAATGACTGATATTTTCTTATTTCACCTTAAAGCATAACTATTCAGTGTTGGACATCTTATGGCCTGGAAGGAGTTAAGGAGTTAACTAAATATGTTTTTAAGCAGTCTATCATACAATTCATACCACCAAAGTTTGGAATATGCAAACATGAAGGCATCAACAAATCCCAAATATGGCTCAATGAGTAACCTTGAGTCTTGCAATTATACAAAAGAGAGCCTTGAACAATCCAATACATTTTTTTTTTGCGCATATACCCATATACACCTATGTACTATTGAAATTAATATGACATATGTGGGGGTCAAACCCACAACTGCATGATAAATACCATGTGCTCTACCATTTGAGGTAAGATAGAAACTATTCATGGTAGTATTCGAACCACCATGAATCAACAATTTTTTTTTTCTGTTAGGCTAAATTTAGTTGGCGTACTTTCGTTGCATTGTTGTTGCAAGCTCTTTGTATCCGTAACTTTGCGTTCACTTTCCGTGAATCTTTTCTTTTTCTTTTCAATTTAATTTTACCGATCAAAAAAAAAAAATAACATGGGGTATAGCAAGAACATATTGTATCTAACGCTCTGCTACATTTTACTAATGGCAGTTTCGATTTCCATATTGTAGTGTTAAAGTCATCACGTTACCAAATATTTATATAAAAGAATTCTTATCTGAAGCTCCCTCGATTAGCTTTTTTGCCTTATCTTGGTAAATACCGTTGCTCTTCTGCCTTGAACATTACGGAGATTTTCTGATTAGAAATTTAGATAAGAATTAATTTAATAAGACATTCTCAAAGAACCGTGATTGTTAGTCATATTGACCTCACCTAGCAATATATTTTTTTTGTTGAAGTCTCGATAAGTGAGATCTCTTCGCTCCATGAAATAAACTTCCTTTGGTCGCATCCAAATCAATCTTCATGCATACCTCTTCAAGCAGGAATGCAAATACAGTTAGTATCACAACAAAGTCCTGACATTTAGTAAGGTCACCTCTTGCTTCATACTCTGGTAAGATGACATACCTAGATACTAACTTCTGAAGAGATGCATTATTACTCATTGAAGTTTTGTTGCATATTACAATAGCAACAGAAGATGGAACTGCAAGTGCTAGTTCACCAATTACCCCAAGTTGTAACCTTGGAAATGTCTCTCCCATTCCCGGACTGAGAAAAAAAAAACATCTTTCTGTTTAGGGATTGAGAAAAAATACTGAATGATGCGGAACTTTAAAATTAAATATCATATGTGGCCATTGTGAAGAACTCACATAGGCATAAGGTTTAATTTCTTTGTCTAAGTCTGAAAGTAAGCATGTGTGACTCAATACAGCTAAAGGGATACATCTATATTTTACAACATAAGTTAGAGGCCGGAAAGATTAACTCAACATAGCCCAAATGAAAAACCACCAAAGTATACACTTATAAATCCAACTCCTACTAAAGCCATCATATACTCATCTATCTCCCATACCGTAGCCAAGCTAACATCATACACTCTTGTACTTCCTACTATATATCGGTGTTAAGCCACCAGCGCATACTCATGTCCCTCTCACAACCATTGTTAAGCCACCTTCGTATACTCATATACCTCGCACTCCTATTTTTGCGAAGCCACCATCGTGCACTCTTATGCGTCCCTCCTTTACATTCTACACCCGTCATGAAATCACCAACCCCGTCTTCTAAACCATTACCAGAAGCATAACATGGGAAATATTCCTGAAGCATAAAAGAATCGTGATATTCAAATCACATACATGGCCACTGGTTTTCTTTGAATATCTGTCACATTGACATTTCCCGTTAATTTGTCAGCAGGTAATATCACATGGGTTGACCAATTTGATAAGTAGAAGCTGATATACCTGAGATATTATCATAAAGTCAGCGACCTTTATTTGGCACCAACAACTTGTGGTTTCTGAGAAAAAAGAACATTGCATAATTAACAGCTAGTGCAAGTGTGCAACGGTAATTCAAACTATACAACCAATATAATAACTGCATTGAAGGTACCACGATACGAAGAAAACCTTTTCATTTGGCAGGTAGCATATCACAATTACCATATCCCGCACTTCTTCCCAATCAACAACCTGTTTTTCGGGAACTCCCCAAAATTGAACTTTGGAAAAGGTACAGGACTGAACTGAAACAATAAAACAAATTAAGAATCTGAAAAACGTGGATAAATAATATACATCAAAAATAAAAAATAAATTAGAGATATTTTTTTTTTGAAGCAGTTAAATTAGAGATGATGGAAAGTCATATAGTATTTACCATAATATTGTGATAGAAAATTTGGTGACATTCCATCAGAAGCCTTTTGTCACAACCGAACACTTCATCATTGGATGATCAAAGTAAGACGCTGCATCCAAAAATTCAATCAAATATATAAGAAAAAGTTTTGTAGTATTTAAGAAAAGAAATAGATGGATTCGAAATCAGGTGTAACAATAAGAAAAGAACATTCTTTTATTTGACTGGTATGGATCTCCGTAAGAACAGAAATTAGGCTTACACTCTCGACTACAATCCAAACCAAAGAACATATACATCCATAACAACAAAAACTGAACGAAATTTAACCTCCGTTCACAAATAATGACGATGATAATCGATCAAAAAAAGAAAATAAAGCCAATTGTATGATTATTGGTGGAATACTAACCACCCATGATGAAATAACTGTATGATTATTAGCCAAAAATGATAATTCATACCATGCGCAGGTATCTGTCAGAACAAAAGAAAGTTTTCACTTTCAGAACACCCATTAACCTCCTCGGTAACCTAAATCCCACCTATTATATTTCAAAAGATTACAAAAATGACGCGTATACTTGAGAATCAAAAGATAAAACTTTTCCAAAGTTCTAAAACATTTTCAACTAAAAGCAGTCAAAAAAAAAAATCTAATTGAGCTTGTTTTCCTCATTTGAATGTCATAATCTGAAATGATGCAGAAAAGAAAAAGAAAAAAAACATTATCAAGACAACGTACTATGCATGGACCCAGATGGGCAAACCTGCCTATTGTAATATCGGAGACTCTTATGCACCACTAACCACGTACCACACTTGAGTTTCCAGAATCACCAAAAAAAAAACAGGAATGGAATAAGTTTGTTTCAGATAGGGAATCCAATTTAAAGAATCTTGATAGCTATCAAAAACTAATATACCGGCACTTAAACATCCCTGCATATGAAAATGTTGAATTTATGACGGATGCAAAAACACGAATAGCTACCTTAGACGGAAAAAACAACATTGCCGCAACAAAATACATAACCAAGATCTTGACAAAACCTTACCAACACAGAACACAACGCAATATCTGCACGTCCCTGACACAATCAATATAGCCTCTACATCAATTGGAGACTGCGTTGCGCTTACCCTGTATTTACATTGAGCTTGCAAGCCTATTACCAATATATCCAAAAGAGTAGACGTCTGATACTAATAGACGATACCATGCTTTCATGTATGCTACTAAGTTTTCATTTCAAGTCAATTATTGTCCTTTCATTTTGAAGCATTTGGTCTAAATTTAACTATGAGGGGATAATAGTTTGCCGTGAAAGAGTCAGCACCGCTGGTTACAGGAAAACACAACACATCAGTATTTGTTATAAAAGTTTAATCTTCTAGCATCTTAGTTCATGATTCTTGTTATCATCTACGTGTCAACTTTACATATCCTATTCCTAATATGTTCACAGTCCAAATTATCTCTCTTGACCTGTAGAAAATATATCTAAACCAAGAAACCAAAAAGTTCGAGAAAAAACGGTTAGCAGTAGTAGCCTGGATAAGGCAACTCAGCTGAAAATAAGCAACTCGGATTTCTTTGTCCTCCTATATTAAAAGGGATAGAGCCCCTGAGAACTTCGCCTTGTCATTTGCGTACAACAAAAGCCAAAGATAAACAATTACAACTCCGAGTTATTAGAAGTTTAAAGTTTTTACATCTTTTGGTTCAAAATTTCTACAAAACAGCTGATTCAAATATACTAATTAGAGAAAACATTTATTATGCCTCAACTTTTCACCAGCTGGGTACAGGGTATATCTCAAAAACGGATAATTTGTTTAAACATGGTGAAGAAGAGAGAGTGGGAAAGTTCAAAAGGTTTACCCATATTAGGAACCGACTCATCCTTCATTTTCAGTAAAGTTAATCTTGCCATGACAACTGCAATAATTTTTTTTTTAGTAACTATCAATAACAACCAATACTTGAAAAAGTTGATGACCGTGAATTTGAAACAGACAGTTGAGAATCAATATTTATCGCAGACATAATTTTCCAAATTTATACTAATCAGAAGAATTACATAAAATCCAATCTTCTAATAAAGTGGATATGATCAACTAAACTTACGAATGAGAGAGATCATATCCAAGTAGAAAATATTTTTTTGAACATGGAATGTGAAGAACATACAAAGAAAGAAAAATGTTAAGCAATATATTGCCTTTAGGCAGAGAAACTAAGATCTGTTGGTGCGAACCCTAAAAAGTAAAAAGAATGTGAAAATATACACAATAGTGTGCAGTATAGGTACGACCAACCGATTATAACAATTCGAAATATGAAAACGGATGGGATGGTATTTTGATCATAGAACGATTATTCTATTCTTTTTCCTTCTTTGAATCATAATCCAATAAAAAACTGGAGTTCTAGGAGCATTAATAAAAAAATATAGAAAATCTGCACCGAGACACCTAAAGCCTTGCCTGAAGGATCCGCTTACTTTAATTTCTTGCTCATAATATTACTCCAGTACTGGACACTATCTTTAGTTGTTGTTGATTACTTCTTAATAGTGTACGGAAGATACTGTATCGCGTTAATCCACCATTATCAGTTCTAGATGATTCAATAAAGTTGGCACCAAATTCTCTATCATTGTGAAAGGGAACCAAACAACATATAACTTTTTTCGCTTGTTTTTCGCTTGAGAATGTCTTCTTGTTTCAGAGATGCTACGGATTGTCTGTATTTAAGAAATTAGTAGGTTCTGTAGATTGACCATAATTAACATATGGAGTAATAGGAATAAAGATGAAGTATCCGATTCTTGACCAGTGATCCGAACTGGTAGCCCTCATACTCAACTTGAAATGAAAATATGAACCAGTCTTCTTAAGCATGCTCATGTAACACTACCCTCTAATATTGAAACTATCACTTTCTGGAAGATCCAGAAATTCGGATGCAATACACCTTTTAGAGAATCATAGCTGTAATACTACCCTCTAATATTCATATACTTGAGTAATTCTGGATTTTCAAATGCCAACCACATCGAAATTATAACGGTTACACTAAAATATTACTAAATATCTAATAATATTTATATCTTTAGTTGATCTATGATCAGAACCATAACTATCTTTAACTTTACAGAACATAAAAAGCCAATATCAAGCACTAAGAATCATCATGCAATTTATCAAGTTAATTATTCTCGTACGAATTCGCCAGACCTTTGCTTGTACATACTTTCTATACCACAACAGTCTAATTGCATCAAGGGAAATAGTTGAGTTATCTAGCAGATTCATGTGGAAGGTTGGTTTGGTGAACGATGTGAAAATACTAATCATACCTGAACTGGGTTAGTACGTATTTGTCGAATCATAAAGGCCTCAAGAGCAATAACTAAACAAAAGCACACTAACTAAATGCAATTATGTTATGTCGCAGACGTTGTAGGAGCGAGCGAGGCCATGATGGGGCTGCAAGAACAGCTGAAGTATGTACCCGATTTCAAAGATCAAGACCAACAGAAGTATAGAAAGTTAAGGTGAAACCATAACAAAAAAAACAGTAAGCACACAAAAATCCTAAATCATGTTCCAATTATTCAAATATATATCACATTTCTTTAAATCGATTATGAAGCTGCAACAAACAACTTACTTGATTGAACAGGTCAAGAAGTAGCAACGTAAACGTTTCCCAAGCCAATGTACATACTGATCGAATGAAAAGCAAAGGGAGAAAAGGTATCAGTTATAAGACTATTGTGTAAATCAAACGGATGAAAAGATAATCAAGTATTGAATGACTGGAATAGTTATATGTAAGTATGTCTAGCATGTTCACGGAAATATAAGACAGAGACATGATTATACCAGAAAGACCACTATAGACGGTAATCAGCTCTCTCAGATTCCCTCTTCTACATAGAGTTGAAGAAAGATTATTCAACATATCCATCTTTGGCCAAGGCAAACCTGAAAATCAAATTTAACAGATGACAGTGTACAGAACCAACCAACCTTTAACCAAGAAGTTTGTACTATCTTAGGATGAAAATAAGTGAAACATAAAGGGAAAAGTCAGGTACCCGTCGTCCTAATAGAAACCAAAAAATAGGTTGAATGTGTTTCCGAATTATGACTGGAACAAAGCTAGATGGTTGAATGAGTAATACGAAAATGTTAATGACTACAGGCACTACGTGCACCATCCAAGTTCTGTTAGTATTAGTAATTAACAAATCTAACTTAAAACCAGAATCTAGCTGCCAAAACTCTAACCCAAAATCAGACATTGCTAATATAACAATCAGCTTTTGAGAAACTTACTTGGAGTCTTCTTTTTGAAGATAGCATGCTGCTTTCGAGCCTTCGACATTGCTTTCAATTAACTACCTATCAACATATCCCATTCAATTAATTAAACAGAGAAACAAATGAGATTATACCATACAGGTCGAAGTAAAGATAATCAATCAACACTTTTTTTTTTTTTGAAGGAAACAGGTTTTCATTGATATTAATCCTCATTCACGATGAGGTGTTGCATAATACAATTAGGTGGTTCATTATGAACCCACCATCTGTTTACATTATTTGAAATTGCATATTGAACTAAATCATGTGCAATAGAATTAACGTCTCTAGAAACTGGTGTGAATTTAAATTCACTAAAGTTCTTGACGCGATCTCGGATTGATAGAATTATAGATCGAATACTCCATGGTATCTCATCCGTGTTCCCCGTTATGGCTTTAGGGATTTCTGTTGCATCTCCCTCCACTATAATTCTTGGAACTTGAAGTCTGCCAGCCAGTTGTAAACCGAGACCATAAGCTCTTGCTTCTGCAACTGTTGAAGAAATTCTATTAAAACAGATGGAAGCACTTCCCAGATGATGCCCAAATGAATCTATAGCTACTACAGTTGCTGCAGCATTACCATTATTAAAGGCAGCATCCATGTTCACTTTAATTACAGAAGTAGGAGGAGATTCCCAAGCAGTTTTGTTGGTTTGCTTTACCACAATATTAGAGCAGTAGTTGAATGCTTGGTTCAGATCAAACAACTTGAAATCTTGTAAAGCTCATTGAATACATTGAGGAACCGAGACCTGGATTTGTTGAAGATCAGGTCATTCCTTGATTTCCAAATATTTCACATGATACAGGCCGCTAAATTCAACATGATACCCCGATCAGGATCATCTGACTTGGTTGCAGTCCATTGATTAATTCAATCTCTATTGGACTCTCCTGATATACTGCAAGAGAAAATTGGCACTTGAAGAAAAGATGGAAAACAGTTTCTTCCTCCACCTGACAAATTGGGCAAATCTTCTGTATCTGATTGTTGAACTTACCTAAATTATATACTGCCAAACCATTATGTAAGATCTTCCACATAAAAACGTGTATTTTGGGTTGAATCTTCATCTTTTTCCAAAAAAAAATTCCATGGAAATTCTGATTCAGAAGAAGTATAAGCCCTGTTATCTGCCAATAACTTGTAGACTGATTTCGAAGTAAAATTACCTGAAGGAGTTTTCAGCCAGACTAGCTTATCTACGACTTCTTTTTCTAATGGAATATAAATATCCAAAATAGCTTCGACTTGATTCTGTGGAAAAAGTTGTTGCAGCAAATCTATATTCCAAGCTTTTTCTCCTTGAACAAAAAGATCCGAGACCAAAGAAACTTGGATATTTGATTGTTGTAGCCTTGTTGGTCTAAAACCCGGTATCCCTGGAATCCAAGGGTCATTCCATATGGGAATAGAATTACCCGATCCTATAAACCAGCAACAATTATTGACAAAATATTCTCTGACAGAAAGCATATCTTTCCAAGTATTAGAATCCCCTGATTTTGGTTGATAATCCCAGAAAGAAATACATATACAACTGCACCCAAGTCGCATTTGAGTTTGTTAAGAACCTCCATACCAGTTTTGATACCAAAGATATTCACAATTTCCATATCGCTAACAAAACTAGGCATAAAAATCCAAGGTGACCAAACTTGTGGTACAAAAACCCCACTCAAATGTTGGGATCCATTAAAACTCCATCTTAAACAAAATTGATACAAAAACCCCAAATTTTTAAAAATTGATACAAAAACCCCAAATTTAAATGTTGGTTTCATCACAAAATTTGATGAAACCAACATTTAAATTTGGGGTTTTTGTGTTAATTTTGTTTTGATGGGGTTTTTGTGTTACTTTTGTTTTGATGGGTTTTTTGTGGAAGGATGGTGACACCTCTGGGGTTATAACTCGCGGACCGTATCTCTAATACCTAAACCACCGTCTTCCTTTGCTCTTAGAGCCTTTTCTCATTTGAAGAAGTGTGCTTTCCTAGTATTTGTATCATGTCCCTACCAGAACGCTCTTTGGGTGCGAGATAACTCATTGCTCATAGTTTTGGGCAGAATACATGTACCCATAGTGTAGTTAGGAA
Organism: Papaver somniferum; assembly: GCF_003573695.1. Classification (NCBI taxonomy): domain Eukaryota; kingdom Viridiplantae; phylum Streptophyta; class Magnoliopsida; order Ranunculales; family Papaveraceae; genus Papaver; species Papaver somniferum. The sequence continues at coordinate 301,106 of NW_020645971.1, forward strand.
TTGTGGACAAAACACTTTTCAACAATTCAGTTCTTCCAGCAGGATTGACAAAGAAATTTCTCCAGCCTGCCAATTTCGAATTAAACTTTGAATGAAGAGGTTCGAAAGTATCAATACTGCAATCTGATTTTAACGGATAGGTTCCCAAATACTTTTATCTTTCTCCATTTCTCTAACTCCTAACATCTGTAAAGACCTTCATTTGTTAAAAGGACAACAACCCTTGCTAAAATGTATTGAAGATTTCGAAAAGTTGATGATTTGACCCGAGAAAGCCGAATATGAATCTAATATATGTTTCAACCGATTTACATTTTGCTCTGAATTATTGCCAAAGAAGAATAAGTCGTCAGCAAACATTAATTGGCTAATTGTCGGTCCAAGAGTATTGATCCTGTAACCACTGTATAGATTCAAATTTTCATATTTCTCCATTAGAAGAGACAATCCTTGAGAGCATATGATGAATAATGAAGGTGATAATGGACAACCTTGACGAAGACCTCTTCCACTCTTAAAGTTTCCATAAGGAGCACCATTTAAGACGATTGAGAAAGAAGAAGAAGTAACACAATTCATAATTAACTTGTGAGATAAATCACGAATACCCATCTGATGAAGCATAAAACTCAAAAAAGACCAAGATACCCGATCATACGCCTTTGACATATCCAATTTCAGAGCATAATAACCTTATTTAGATTTAGATTTATGCATAGAATGGAATAATTCCTTTGCAACGACAACATTGTCACCAATTTGTCTACCTTTAACAAAAGCATTTTGTGACCAGGAGATAAACATACTCATAAAAGAACTTAGTATAATAGCCAAGATCTTGGCCACAAACTTATATAAAACATTGCAAAGAGCAATGGGTCTAAATTCCATAGCTATGGCTGGATTTTTAATCTTTGGGATTAAACTTATATGAGTGTGATTTAACTTACTTGGGATTTCTCCTGTGATAAAGGTCTGTTGAATGTATTGAGTAATGTTTTCACCCACTATTGTCCAACACTTCTTGTAGAATAAAACCGGAAAACCATCTGGTCCAAGTGAACCAAGAGAATTCATATTCTTTGCCATTTTCCATAATTCATCACCAGAAGGTACTGCAGAGATAGAAATATTTTCTATTGTACTAAGAGAATAAGAAGAATCTTGCAGATTTGTTGGAAATTGAATATTCATATCCTCTTGAAAAAAAATTTGAATAAAGAAACTAATTCCTCTGCAATCTTCGTTGGGTTAGTAATCCATTGTTGGGTACTTGATTGTATATAAGAGATTTGATTTTTCTTTCTTCTTTGTTGAACTGAAAGATGAAATTATTTTGTGTTTTTATCTCCAGTTTTCATCCAGATTTGGTTCATTCTCTGTTCCAATAAGTTGCCTCCATGATGATATAATCATTCAACTGAATCGAAATACTTCTCTCTTGACGAATAATATCAGCAGTTGGGGATAACGATTGACGTTGTAGTAGTTTTTTTTTCAACTTTCTGATTTTATTCTTAATACAACCAATTTTGTTTTTGCTCCAGCTTGTAAGAAATTTACCCAGGGATGAAAGTTTATTCATCAAATCATCAGAACGATTCAAACTCCAACTTTCCATAACCACCTTAAGGAAATCAGGATGAGTAACCCAGTAGGCTTCAAATCTATAAGACGGGGGTTTTCTAGATATACTTTTGCAAGTGTTGAGGAGGATAGATGAATGATCACTAGAAATTCTGGGCAAATGTAAAACTCCTGCATTTTCAAATAAGAGACACCAATCTGGGGTTGCAATAACTCTGTCAAGTCTTTCCCTTATTAAACTCTGAAATTGTCTACCATTGCACCAGGTATAAGCAGGACCTGAAAACCCTAAATCCAGGAGATGATTTTCATGAATGAAACGCTTAAACTGAGATATTGTTGAGTTTAAAGATTGGTCACCTCCTGATTTTTCTCTAACTGAAGAAATAGCGTCAAAGTCTCCTACAAAACATTTAGGACCGATTACATGCTGAGAATACACAGATAAGCTTTGCCAGAATTGAGCTCTATCTGTTCTTTTTGGTGGTCCATAAACACAGAAAAGATTCCACGTAGAAAAAGGTCCTGATTGATTAATCTTAGAATATGAAATAACTTCTGCATCAATATCGTCCTGCCACATTAACCAAAGTCACTTCGACCCACAACTGGTACTACATAGTGATTAGAGTAACCAAAAGTACGAAGTAGAGAAGTTGAAGAAGATTCAGATAATTTTGTTTCTAAGAGAAAAACAATATTACTATATTAGATCTTGAACTTTTTAGGAATGATTTAAGAGTTTGAATTGTTGGGTCATTCCCTAATCCCCAACAGTTCCAGCCATAGACTAACATGGATCGTGCGGCCTATTAGGGCTATCCGCCATCTCCCGTTGATCATCTGAATTCTCGTTGATTCCTGTAGCCATCTCTGATTGTGCATCTCCAGTATGTAACCATGTTCCATCCAGCATTCGTTTAGCACCTCTCGAATAGTTGTTGGTAAACGACCTTGGAATAACGGTATTGCTAGGACTGCGAGCCATCGATTTCCATTCATGCCGCCTGGAATTCTTGGTTGGTTGTCTGGGATTCCATAAAATCCGTCTGTCATTACTATTTTATGGTCTACTATTGGACCCGGATAAAAGTTGATGAAGGTTCTCATTTATGGACCTATTTGAAACTTCCGTTGTAGTTGCTTTAAGTTTCTTTGTAACAAATTTGAAAGATTCAGAGACTTGAACAGATTTAAAGTTATTGCAGTGAAATTTTGTCGATGATTTATCTGGGCTGAAATCAACTTTTTTCCCTTTTGCCACTTCAGTGTTCTTCTGATGCAGAGATGCAGTTTGAGCAGTTACTGAGGAAGTTACTTGAGCAGTTTTCTGATTGGGTATGAGAGATTGATTACCCAAAGAATTTATAATCGTCAGATTATAATTATCAGGAAGATTACCAGAGTCGGGTAACTGCCTGTATAAGTTATCTTCTTGACTGTTAAATGAGTCATCATATGACGTGGATTGAATATTCCTAGTCATGGCTGATCTCGTTTGATGACTCATCATCTCTGAGATCCACTAGTGGAAAATGCAAAAAAAAAAAAAAAGTCTGCCAGAAAAACACTTAAAACCTCTAAAAAAGACTGTTTCTGGGAGCCCTTGTAGTCTTATTTCTCGAAACGTCTGCTTTTGAGATTCTTAGATTTTTTCAAATTAGGATTTCCTTGAACAACCCATAAATGGAAACTGGTGGAAGCAGACGTTTCATTAATTTATAATACAAAAAAAAAGATTTGGTTCAACTGAATCTGTAGCTGAAATACAATATGATTGAAACAAACACGAAACTGAAATTGAATTAAACTTGTATTCACTAAATTCATCATACAACCCCAACAAACTACAATTACTCGGGTTCTAAATCTGCGAAACATTCACTAAACACATGGATTTCATTTTACAATAACAAACTACGATCAGTTCCAAATCTGAAAATAATTTACGAAACATACAGAAATCTAAAAAACAAATCACTATAGAAAAACTACCAAGGCAACATGAGTGAAACTTAATATCACCATAATGCTTCTCCATAGTTCAGTACTTGTCAGGTGGTGTCTTTAAAGAAGAGGAATCTGCAACACTTGAAATAGGAAGCTTCCGCACTTGGTTTCATGTCAGAAACTAATAGGTCAATTAGCTTGCTATTGCATTTTATGATCCCTGAAAGAGCAAAACAAGTCACAAATATCCAGTGATGATTAACAAAGAGACAACTAGATACAAACTAATAAAGATTAAACAAGGACTTGTAGTGACTAACAAAGAAATAACTAACTGCAAAATAGTGTGATTGTCTCATCGACTTCAACTAATGTAGTGACTGCAAAATAGTTCATTATCTCAGCAAGCATCAACCCTTTCCAGATAACAATAACCAAGCTTTCATTCCCAAACAAGTTGGGGCAGGCACCACATGCCACAACAGCAAACAAAATTGAAATTCGAAACAATGACAGACATTTAAGTAGCTTGATATATTTAACAACACCATTACCTTTCAGAAGTCAGTGATGATTGAGAGTGTGACGAGCAAGAGAACCATTCTGCGAAGAAAAGAAGACATTTATGAGAGTCAAATACCAGGAGAAAAAAACCTATGGAACGACCTATGCCACAAGTAAGAGCACAAGCTGAGAAAAAAGGCAGTTGGCTGCTTAAAAAGTTATCCTACATTGGTTAACGCTTAACTTAATGAATAAAATTATTAAAATGAAACGTAACCCCAACAGTGATGCAACAGAGTAATGATGTTATCACAAAATATGGTTCAAATTACAGACACACGTACAAGATATTAGTTAAGGTCCATAAACAGAGTTACTACTGCAATCGTAATACCATGGCATATAGTTGTACCTTGGATGGATCTATATCAACGGAAAAAATGCAAGGTTTTATAATTTTGCAAAGGGGATCGCTGGAAAGCTGTGTGTACCTTTCAAGGGCATCGACAGAAGCCAATGCACAAGGAATCTAGAAACACGCAAACAAAAACAGTTAATCGTGTCTGAAAGCAGCATAATGAACCTCTAACTATGCCTTTTCAAGCAAAACAATCTGGAACAATTCTACCTCATTACATGTAGAACAAGCACCTCCTTTGCTATAGTTAATTGTGAAATCAATTATCGAGGCAACTGTTAATGCTGGCAATGGACTTGATCCTGCATCAATGTATTTGAACACTTATCAGTAATCATCCCAACTAGTCAATGCTTATAAATTATTAAGACTAGTACAAGGATTTTGTAAGACTAATACAAGAGATGCTAGGTTATGCTAAGGGAGTATTCTGAACAACCTGATTCATTTTGCAGTTTCAACTAGAAGTGTGTACAAGTCATATACCAACCATTAAATCATTATGCGTTTTCAACTACTCGAAGATCCTTATGTGGAGAAATTAGAAGTGCGTGTTATTAAAACAAACATAAGAAAATAAATGGAGCCAATGTATACCTTGTTACCCATGAACTTAGGAGAACATCTTGGCTTAATTACTAAGCATGGATTACATCAGTTTAGAATCTGACAGTCCATGGATGTAAATGTAAAATACCTAATCCTTGTCATCATCAGAATCACACCACAGCTAGTGTGCATTCTGCAGACCAAGAAATGTTTTGAAGGAGCTAAAAATAGGAGATATGTATTCCACACTTTATTAGGAGTATAAAAACTAAGATCTAGAATGCATATACTTGTTATCTGTGCTCCCACCAGTTTTTACATCAGCAACTGCTGACCTACACTCAGTGAAGTATTAAACTTTAGCTAATGCAAGTGAAGAAACAGCTGAGCAAAACTGGTAAAACTAAAGAAGTGAAGTTCATATTTACCCACAAAAGTAACAAATGAGCAACATAGTGCAATAAATGGCATAAACTCGATATCCCTGCATCAAAGAATAATTTTTTACAAAAAAATTAGAGTCGATATTCGCTTTTAGTGGATAAGAAACATCTGGTAATATATTACGAAGTTTGATAGTATACCTACTTGAAACTAGAGCCACCATCATCTCTCCAAACAGAAGAATTGGCTGTAGTTCTCCATGTAGTGCTCTTCCATCAATTTCTGGAAGCTGTAGTTCTCCATGTAGTTCTCTTTCATCAATTTCTGGAACGTGGTATTCAAATCTGTGGGATCAAAAAACCCCAATTGAATACCAAATAATAAGCCATATAACACCAAGTTCGACAATTCAACTCAAAAGTGTCGTGAATTTATAAGAAATTACATGGCAAGTACAAATAAATGAATAATTCTTTCAATCGCTAAACATTAGGAACTGATATAAAGGTCCTAATTGATATCAATGCATCTTGAGTCTTGAAGTTAGCTACACTGACATGGAAATTTAACTAGGAAAAGCATCCCCTGAACAGCACAAAAGGTGGGCACAATGTATCATGTAGCTGTTGGTTCTTGTACAATAAAAGAAAACTTGCAAAACTGAAACACAATTAAACTGAATAATCAAGGCTACTTAGTTCATTTATTTCAAATTCTCGGTCAGATTGAACGTAAGTTTGAACAAGGTGACTGCAAATGTAAGTGTCAAATGCAATCGCCTCAAATAGCACGCGAATGTAATACCTGCAATTTTTGTATATAGTGATCAATGTTAATGAAAATTTTCTATAAACACAACAAGCATTCCATAAAGTATATATACGAGTAGCCTTATCCTCCCTTACCCATCACAACAGAAGATTCTCAACCAGCAAGTTGATCAATCATCACTACTTCAGCTCAGAAACTGATACCTATAACAGATCAAAAGGGAACGCATTAGAAATTTTACACAAACAAGAAAACTTCAAAAACAACCAGAGAAATAGAAAAGAAGATCAAACCCTTGAGATCTTAACACTTTAAGTAAACATTCTTCACTTCCCAGGAAAGCACAGACAAATACCAGAATTAGAGTCACCACGGGTGCTTACATGAACATGGAGGAGGCATTAAAAAGGAACAATTCTCTTTCTAAATACTCCCCATAGATAAGGTGCCCCATGAAATTCCCAGTACAACTTGAGCAACTGATCAGAAGGAAAAATTATAACCTTTCAATAGAAGATATTCTCAATAGACAAGCTTCACAGGGTTGAATCTTAGGTCAATCTGGGCTAGCATTCTTCCCATTTCTATATCAGATATCATCATACATACAAATATTGATCATCATTTATTCTTCAGTGATAGCTATTAGGATAATTGACCTCATAACCAAAGTTGGATTTAATCAATAAATTCAGAATTCTTATTAGATCAAGAATCAAACTTCCATATTCCTTCCTATGTTCTAAAGATGTTAAACTCATGATTTACAACCCAACCCAAAATTATAAGTAAAAAAAAATCCGGAAAAGGAAAGCAATTAGATATAATTTTTGTCACATCAAACATGCTATTTCACCCAAAATCCTAACCTAACCATTCAAATAAAACCAATAACTGAAACGGAGACGAAAAATGAAAAACCCATACCAAAATTGACTGACTACTATAAACAATTAAAATCAATCGAAAAAACCCAGATCCACGTATCTAAACCTTACAGAAACCCTTATTGGAGAAATTGAAATCAGATAAAATAATCATCTGTGTATACCTTTAATCATTTCAACTGTTACGACATAACCACCGGGATCACCTCGAATAATATCAAGATAATTGACATCACCACCCGACCAATTGAAGATAAGTTGTTCACTACAAAACCCTCAAAATTTAAATTGAAGATATTAGATGGTTGTGACAATCATAAACCAAGTATTATGATAAAGTTGAAGAATAAATTAGGGGTTTCGCATACCATTCACCTTAAAAGAAGAAGACGACCTAGAATGGATCTCTTAGGAGAAGAGATTGATTTGGTTTACTGGATTGTAGTAGATGCAAGGGTTTATAGAGAATCATGGATGGAGAATCATTTTTGTTCTTTAATGATTTCAGTAGATGTCTAGGGTTTGTTCTTTGATGGTTTCATCAGGCGATAAAATGAGAAGAGAGCAGAGGAACGAGAGAATGGACAGAAGATAAGGGTACTCGAGAAACAAGGCATGGTTGTCTTGACTCTCTTGATATTTGTTCCCATGGAAACTCTGACCTTCGCAGTCGTTACATAAATCCATCTAAAACGACTTCCGCTAAAGCCCGTTATTTTAAGAAAGCCCAGGGGAAGACGTATTTTCAAGGCCCAGGCAGACTCAAAAATCTCATTTTCCACTAGTGATCTCAGTTGTAGTTGTTCTTTGATTCTGCATCGAATCCTGGATATATATTTCCTCCTGTAAATCCGAGTCTTTGAACTCATCCATATCATTGATATAATTTTTTATTGAAACATTAATTGAACGCTGATATTTTGGAAGAATTAAGTCATATGCCTATTGATGAAGTTCCGGGGGAAAATCCTGATGAACTTTATCTTTAAGTTGATGAACTTTAGGACATACCCTCATAAGATGACCCAGAATACCGCAAAATCTGGGAAGTCTTTCATATCTGTTTTCAGCAGTGATTTCCTGTCCATTTGATAGAGGAAATGTGATAGAATCTCGAAGTGGTTTTTTAATATCAACAAGGATACGAACTCTTGCAAATTTTCCCCAGTTCCGTGATTCTTGTAAAGATATTGTTCTGTGACTTCCAACATATGATACTAGACGTTGAATAGATTTTCGATCTAGATGGTTAACTGGTAATCCATGTAATTGGGCCCAAAATTCTACAGTATCGAAAAGATATTCATGTGGTAATTTGTTAGGTTTACACCGTTCTAAAGCCAACAGATCATCTCTAGTAACCCATGGGGATGATTCCATAATAAACTCTGAGTCTGAGTGTGACTCAAATTTGATTAGAAAAGTATCTGCTGTGAATTCAGACACAAAGAATCTTTGGTTGAATGATCTCCAGAGTTTATGTAGAAGTTCCCTGACATTTGAGATTTGGTAAGTTCTAGGAGAGATGATCATGAGAACCAAACAATTTTGGTAATCATTTGATAAATTTGGTAATGGGGTGTCAATGCAAATCTTTTTTGCTGGGGTTTCTTGATTTAGAAGATTTGCAAATTTACGAACCATTTCCAAATTTGGGTTTAGTTGTTGTAGACTAGATTGTGAAGATTGAGACATATTTGTAAACAATATTAGAAGAAAGTAAAGAGATGCCAAAGGCTATGAAACTTGATGTTAACACAACACCTAGTCCTTGTATATTGTGACCCAACAATTATACACGGCTAAGCTTTCAGAGTTTGTTATTTTTTAGAGTTTGTTATTTTTAGAATTCCTTGTATATTAGGCAATTCTCTTTAGTTAGGAAACCTGTTTACCTTGCATCTCAAGGAACTCATGTATATATATATGCATTACAACTTTGTGTAATTTATTAAGTTTTAAGTGAATCAATAACAAGAAGTTCTGTTTAAGTCTCATCTCTTCTTTCTCTGTGTTAGTCTCATCTCCTATATTAGTTTCATCTTGGTATCAGAGCACTTGGTATTTTTCATCGTTTCTCTTGTCCTCATACTTCTGAACAAAATGGTTTAGTTGAACGTCGTCATCGTCATATTCGTGAAACTGGTCTTACTATTCTCAATATGGCCTCTGCACCATCCTCGTATTGGTATGATTCATTTTACACTGCTTGTTATTTGATGAATCGTGTTCCTTCGACCTCTGTCAATAACTCTTCTCCCTATGAAGCTCTTTTTGGTATTCCGCCTGATTACACTTCTCTTCGTGTTTTTGGTTGTCTTTGTTATCCTCACTTGCGTCCGTATCGGTCTCATAAAATGGATGCTTTGTCTTCTCCTTGTGTCTTTATTGGCTATAGTCCTTCTCATAAAGTTTATCGGTGTCTTCATATTCCTACGGGTCGTATCTACATCAGTCGACATGTTGTTTTTGATGAGACTACCTTTCCCTTTGCATCCGCGTCATCAACCTTGCCGGCGTCGTCTTCTTCCCAGGTAAACTCTTCCTTTTCTGTTTTTCCCACTTTTGTGCCGTCTTGTATACGTCAGCAGCTTTCGTCAGCACATGCTTCTCCTGATCAGCCGCAATCACAATAGCCATTTCATGTTTCCGTTCCTCGTCCAGTGCCAGCACCTGCTTCTCCCGTTCTGCCGCTGCCAGTCCCTCACTCCACTTCTACTTCGATGCCACCACCTGTTTCAACTCAATCACTGTTGGTCCCTACTTCCGTGTCTGTCTCTGCCCCCCTTCAGCCGTCGCCCACTTCCGTGTCTGCCTCTGCCCCACTTCAGCCGTCACCCACTCCTGATGCCTCTCCTTTGTCTGTCTCCAATGATACTTCCGTTTCTATCCCAATATATTCTACTGTACCTCACTCCATGACCACCAGGGATAAAGATGGTAGTTTTAAACCAAATTCAAGGTATGCTCTTATTTGTGACTCTTCTCTTGAACCAACATGTATTTCTCAGGCTCATAAGGATCCTCAATGGCGTCAGTCTTCCGACGATGAGGTTAATGCCTTGCTTCGCAATGGTACTTGGTCTTTAGTTCCGTATCATCCTTCTATGAATGTCATTGGATGCAAGTGGGTTTTACGGATCAAACGTAATCCTGATGGTACAATTTCTCGTCGTAAGTCTCGCCTAGTTGCCAAAGGATATAATCAACAGGAAGGTATTGATTACTCTGAAACGTTTAGTCCGGTCGTTAAACCGTGTACTATCCGTATTATTCTTACATTGGCTTTGTCCTCCAACTGGCCTATTCATCAACTTGATGTCCAGAATGCTTTCTTGCATGGAGAACTTCATGAAGATGTCTACATGAAACAACCTCCAGGTTATGTTGATTCTCGTTTTCCTACGCATGTTTGCAAGTTACATCGTTCTCTTTATGGACTTAAACAGGCTCCTCGTGCATGGTATCACAGACTTCGTAATTTTTTATTACAAATTGGGTTTGTTACTTCAAAGTGTGATTCCTCCTTGTTTATTTCTAAAGGTACTCATGGTGTTCTCTACTTGTTGGTCTATGTTGATGATATTATTGTTACTGGTTCTAGTTCTTCGGGTATTGCCTCTATTCTCACTCGTTTACAGCAAGAATTTGCAATTAAAGATCTTGGTCAGTTATCTTATTTTCTTGGAATTAAGGCTATTCGTACTTCTTCGGGGTTATTTCTATCTCAACAACGGTATGCTCATGATCTTCTTATGCGAGCAAAAATGGATGGGGTAAAGCCAACTACTACTCCCCTTAGTACTTCTGGAGACATTTCTTCTGATCGTAGTACTTTATTGACAGATGCTACTGAGTATGTAGCATTGTTGGAGCTTTGCAATATTTAACGTTTACTCGTCCAGATCTTGCATTTGCTGTAAATAAAGTTTGTCAATTTATGCATGCTCCTACTGAATTTCACTGGGGATTAGTCAAGCGCATTCTTCGTTATCTTAAGCACACAAGTATGTTTGGTCTACTTCTTAAGCCTTCTCCGTCTTTAACCCTATCTTTTAGTGCGTATACTGATTCTGACTGGGCTGGTTCACTGGATGATCGTCGTTCTACAAGTGGTTATTGTGTTTATTTGGGTGGTAACATTATTTCTTGGAGTGCTCGTAAACAGAAAACAGTTTCTCGTTCTAGTACTGAAGCTGAATATCGAGGTATTGCTATTGCTACTGCTGAAATTATGTGGATTCAGTCACTTCTCTCTGAACTTCGTGTTTCTACTCACTCACCTCCAATATTATGGTGTGACAATCTTGGTGCCACCTATCTCAAAGTTAATCCTATTTTTCATGCTCGGACAAAACATATAGAAATTGATTATCACTTTGTTAGTGATCAAGTGGCTTCTAAACTTCTTGATGTTCGGTTTATCTCATCTAAAGATAAAATTGCAGATATCTTCACCAAACCACTTTCTACAGATCGGTTTTCTGTGTTACGGTTCAAGCTTACGGTTCAGGATAACCCGTTACGCTTGCGGGAGGGTGTTAACACAACACCTAGTCCGTGTATATTGTGACCCAACAATTATACACAGCTAAGCTTTCAGAGTTTGTTATTTTTTAGAGTTTGTTATTTTTAGAATTCCTTGTATATTAGGCAATTCTCTTTAGTTAGGAAACCTGTTTACCTTGCATCTCAGGAACTCATGTATATATATATGCATTACAACTTTGTGTAATTTATTAAGTTTTAAGTGAATCAATAACAAGAAGTTCTGTTTAAGTCTCATCTCTTCTTTCTCTGTGTTAGTCTCATCTCCTATATTAGTTTCATCTCTTGAAGAATCTGAAAATGAAAAGTAGGAATTCTTCGTTGAAATACGAAGAAATCCAAAAACTTTTTAATTACCAGATGGGTAGAGATTGACCAGAATAAGGGAAGTAGGATAGTATTTAGATTTGAGGGAGTTTGGTTTGGTTTTCTGTTCACGTTAATGGAGAAATTTGAGGAGAGAAAGTTGCAGAGAGGAGAGAGAAATTTGGTTTGGTTTCTGGCTGCCAATCAATCAACACTACCGATCAAGAAAAAAACGTTAAAAAAGTTAGAGAGAAAATAACACTATTTTTAAATTACACCTGGTATGCTTCTCCTTTCAAGACGACTCTAGAGGTTTCATTCTTGAATGTTGTCTAGAAAGAAAATCTAAACAACAAATAAACGACAACAAAAAAATCAAATGAAATCTAAACAAAAATCCTAAACCCTAAATGTTTTTACCCGTAGTACATTACTCTATTAGGGTTTATACTCTCGACTGCAAATTCTACAATCCAAACAAAAAGAATACACAATTTCTGTTAACCAAGCCTTCTGATCACCACACTTTCGCCTTTGTGTGTGTTAATAAACAGATCTGGACTTCCAAAATTAGTTATATACTTAAAATATAGCTAAATACTTAAGATATAAATATTTGCGAAGCCTGTTCATACATGCACAAATCTTTCACCAAAGTTAAGAAATATCCAAACTTTACACGGACACTTCAAATAAAAAAAAACTGCAAGTACATGGAGTGTGCAAGCTAAGATAAAATTGTACGGGAACGGAGAAGTGAAAAAAAAACTATTTTAGGTTGACTTCTTGGCATAAAAATCAAAATATGGAAATTAATAATATTGTTTAATAAATTAAAAAACAATCCCGTATAAAAGATATTTCACGCTAAATATGGAATCAATGCGAAATATCTCCCTTTCTAAAGTTAAGATTTTTGCATAAAAATTAAAATATGAAAATTATTAAAACGTCTCTGAGAATAATATATTTTACAATCTCAAGAGGTCCCAAGTTCGAGCCCCCAATGGCGTAATATTGCATAAATTAACATGGAAGGTAGAGTTAGTTTACCCCCTTGTGACACAATCTCAGGCCCCCATACGCTTCGGCTCCTTTGGCTAGGTTACTCATGAGGCTCGCTGGTAGGCTAGCACAGCAACCTGTTCAATATTAATGTAGTAGTATGTTGTTGGAGCTTAGCTTGTTAGGCTTCCAATTAGTTTCATGTAATAATCGTTATCCAATAATTATTTTACAATAAACATAAATGTTTTTTTTTCCATATATTTTAGGCGAATTTATGCAAACTATATATTTTCCATAATTTTTGATACTTACCGTTTGTGTTAAATCTAATTTGAGAAACAAATTTATCTAGTGCTTAGTTTAGCAACAAAAGAAACAAATTTATCTAGTGCTTAATTTAGGGACAAAAAAGCATTTTGAGAAAAACTCTTTCGATTGATGCGAGTATATTCAAACTAAAATCTATTTAGGTTGATTTTTTTTAATATGGAAATTATCGGATTTTTTGAAAGATTTTTTTTTTCCATTTTTTTCCAAAGATTTTTTTTGTTGATTTTTTAGCATACGATATATATGGCATTTTATTTGCAGTCGATCCGAAGGTCCGGATTTTATTAAAATCGTGTAAACACGGTGTAAGAATTCTGCTAAGCTATCGTTCGGTATGGAGCGTCAGATCGAGCCAATTCTACTAAAAGTTAACGGCCACAAAATCTAGGGGATATAACTTGTTTTGCAGCCAATCAGGAGTGTAGGTTCCGTTGACCGTCCAATAGGAGGGGAGGTTAGCGCAACTCTCGACATGGAGTGAGAGATGACGTGGGGTTTTTAGGTTGTCGATTTGTGTCAATGGCTTGTGCCATTGATTTTCCTTGAACCTTTCAGCTCAGTCAGATTTCTGACCGACTCTGATTTACCCGAATCAGTCTTCTGACTAAGTTAACTCGTTGACCAGACCAGTTAGACCGTTGACTTGACTTGACTTTAGACTTTGACTAGTTTTACCTCACTTGACCTTTGCTTGACGTTGACTGTTAATTGGACCTCTTTGACTGTTAGTGACCGTTAGTTGACTAGTTGGACCATGCCTTAGATTAACGGGCCGGTTTTGTGTACTTGGGCTTAGGGGTAGTTGTTGATGGTGGCTTTTAGTTTAGGGAAAATACTGTAAAAGTATGTCTAGCTGACCCGGTGTCAGAAATAGTAGATCTCGATATGCCCATATTTCGTAAGGAGTCTGAAGAATATATTAAAATCTGATGAGTACCTATACCGCTCTTCATATTGTATTGAAACTCAAGCTCCTAGATGAATTGTTCACTAGTATAGATCCTAATGAGTATTTAGTCTCTCGCCTGCATTATTCACTAATGTATTGGGCTTGCTGAGTATTTTTTTTCCTATGCTATGTTCCCCAGCTGAACTCTTAATATTGACATGACATGACGATTAATGTTCGCTCACAGCTGAGTAGCATGAATCTCCCGAAGTGTCAGGATTAAGATCTGCATGAAAGTACTTATTCGAAAGCACGCTGCACTGCTCTCTGAGAATAAAATTAGTGACTTTGTGTCAACGCACAGAAATCATTAAATTTGATTAATTTTGTGACAGCTCACAAAATTCAATTTTTTAACCTAATTTTACCAATGTACAAAAATTAGGTTTTTGTGGCATGCGCAATATCTCGAACCCTATTGGTCGAGACCAAACCTAGGTAAGCTAGGATATTGATCCACCATGGACTAGTAGGAGCAAAATCCTACCGAAAGTCGAAAAACAAGAAATAAAGAGGAATTGTGGCAGGTAATGGCAGCAGCAAAAAGGACGCGGCCACGCCACTTCGCCGGCCGGTTCGACCCAGCTGGTGTCGCCGTACCATCGACCGGCCATTCCCATATTGTTGCATGCCGGCCCCTCTTTCCCATCGACCAATCAAATTGCTCTAAATGCGCAGCCTACAATTTTAATTAAAATTGGAAGTTGGTTGTTCGACACACCTAATTCCTTAAGGAATCGAATATAGGCTTCACGTGTCAGTCTTAAAACAATCACGACCGCACGATTTGGCCAGACAATATAACAAGCTTGACCTCCTCCCAGCGTGAGCAAACAAGCTCCATGATGTCCACCGGCGGGCCCACTACTATTCCAACCAATCGGAATTCTCCTAACTCTCCAGCAACAATCCTAATCGCTAGCCAAAAGTAGGATAATTGCGCTGTTGAACTAAGGGTTTAGCGAGTTAAGACTGGCCATGGCAGTCTCAAATTCATCGCGGTCGTCCAACTTAGCCAGCCTAGTTGGATGGCTTAGATTTCGTTTTGAGCGACCAATGAAGTGTCGGTATGCTCACTAGCGGCTCGGCTTTAGCCCTCACAAATCGAATTGATCCCAGCCTGCAGCTAACACCTAAACCCGTTAGATCAAAGTGGGTTGGCCACGCGGATTTAAAAGCCTCAAGATCGACCAACGGCAGCGCGTAACTGCCGCGAAGCAATCTCGGCCATCCAACTTCGCCAGCCGAATCGACCGGCCTAGATCTTATTTCGGGGAACCAACGAGATGTCGCTGTGATCGCTGGCAGCCCCTCTTCCACAAGAACTGATCGTCCAATCCTCAGCCTATCTATATGGCTCCTGGTCGCTGCCCAAAGTTAGCCGGGCGCGCTACTCATAAGATTCTTAAGTAATTCAACAGCAGCACATTACTGCCGCAAATGATCTTAGCCAACCAATTTGGCTAGCCAATTTAACCGGTCTAGATCTAATTTAGGCCGACCAATAGGATGTCAAAATGGCTACCAGCCACCACTCTCCTATAAGGACTGACCGGCTCACCTTTGATGTACATCAATATCTCCTGGCAGCTTCCTGAAGATGGCCGGTCATGCTCCTTTAAAGACATTAAGCTCCACGACTAATCCAAACGAGCTTTATACAACGATGCTTCATGAGCATCGATTATTTTGAGCTGCTTGCTTAAAAGCTATGCTTTATATGCATCGGTTACAAATGATGTTTTATAAATATTGATTTCACAAATAACTTAATAATTTAACCTAAGAGCATTACATACTATTTCTTGCGGCAAGTCTCATGGATTGACTTATAACATATGATCGCCCGCCGCCTGTCTTGCGCGTGATTGGTCAAAATAATTAGGTCTTGCAAGCAAGACCTACTCAGCAGCCTGTTGTATACTTTTTCTACAAAAAATACTCAAGACATCAAACATGTCACAAACTGGGGGATGTTCATCAGGATATTGTATGGCGGTTTATAGCGTGCGGCGTGTTACATGCCCATCATGAGAAAGTGTCAGGAAAGGTGAACAGTTAGTGATAGTAGAGAAAAGTAGTGAGGATAAATCCCAACCAGTCTTCCTTACGATAAGGACATGGTTTTCATCATTCCACATGATCTCCATTCCTCCATCACTCAACTACGTCCACTTCCTATGAGATCAGGGTGCGTTCAACTATGACTTGTATAAATAGGTTTTCAACCTATTTCAACCGACAGAGGTGATCAATACAAGTATCCAGAAAACACCACGAACTTAGAGTTTACATCCCGCAAGCAAGTCCCACATTATGATACGAGTCATAAACATCCACACCTTCAGAGCTAACCATTTTGATCTCAACACCTTTTTCGCTTCCCTCCCTAAGATCAACCCTTCTCCTTCATTTTGTGACCGAAGAAAGACTGGAACGGCCATTTCTTGGTTTAGGCCAGAATTGTACAGATTGATCTCTCGAATCTAAAGTACTCCCGTGCAGTGCATTTGTTTAGGGTTTAGATTCGTTTCTCGACGGCACACCCAAATTTACCATTTCCAGCAGAATCAGTTTTTACCCCAAAACAATAGTTTTTCCTATTTTGATAAATTGGACCCTTATGGACCGAATTAGCCCTTGGTTCATTCTACGAAGTTGTATATCTTTTCTAGACTTATCAAAATGGACTATAAAACCAACCCAATTGGATTAGTAATCCTTATATATGCAAAAGATAGATAATGAAAAGGTGTAAAACCGTAAACGGGTTTTGAACCATTAGATAATTCACTTAGCCTATAACTGGAAATTATATGGTTATATATGACCCCTTTTGTCTAAACTCTTAGAATGATTGTGTAATTAACAATTAGTCTTTATTAACAAAGATCGATTCAAAGGACGAACCAGTGGATGGAGAATCTAGAGATAGACGAGGCTTGTCATCAAATGAGGCAGGAATCTATGACGAACTCTCTTATCTTCATTATTGTTTTATAAAGCTATCTATTATGAAGTTCATGCATATCTTTGTTACTATATGATATGTGTAAGCATGTATATATGAATGTACTACAAACTAGTTTTCTTTTACATCTTGGGATGGGATAGGATTTCTGGAAACAACTAATATCTATATTTTGGTAGTGATTACTTATTTTCAAAAATTGCTCCTTTCCATTGACTGAAAAGTGGTTACAAACTTTACATGTTGTTAGCATGAAAGGAAGAAGGTTTCCTTTTGATTGGTATGAGATGTGTATTCCAAATTTATATCTATTATACTATTTTACGCAATATATTCCCTATTTATGTACGGAAGCTCATGTCTCGTACATTACTGTTTTTTTAACACTTTGAAAAAGTTATTATAATGTGTTTTTGGTATTTAGAGAGAAAGATGTTGAGAATCCTGTATATGATTGTTGAATTGACGCATGATTTGAGTGGGAAATTTTATGATAGATGCCTCTGTCGGATATAATGTTAGCACCATAAGTTTCTTTGGATACTTGTTATGTAGAGTGCGTGTATGAATGAGGTACTGGTAAGGTACAAATATAAATCAGACTACGAGGCCGAAAACCTCAGGGGGCTTTTATGATCATTGAAGAATCCGAAAAGAGTCAACCTTACTACTGCGAAGGATTATGTCGCTCAAATATTATTATTATTATGAATGTGCGCCGGATGATTGGTCAGTAGAACTTTATATTTTCGTACAACTTATTACTCAATATGTTTTACCTGTTTTTCTGCATTTTATCGGTTTTCAACAAAACTTGCATTGTCTCAAGATCATGTTAGTGATTACTTGAAAGTTAGTTATTATTTCTATTTGGCACCCCTTTTAGGGATGATGTGCTCACTCAATTCTCACTTTCAATTTCAGAGACAGATCGAGTTGTGCACGTGACGATGGTCGTTCAAGTCTTGGAAGCTTCAAGGAATCGAGTCCGTTAGTTGGTTAGCTTATGCTATGTTTATTTGTGTTTATATTCTATTTGCAAACCAACTCATTATTGTATATGTATCATCTGAGAAGAGTTCATGTATATATATTTCAGAGAGGTTTAAATTTGGGTTATTCTTGTTTAGAACTTCTAATTTAATGTTTAAGTTAAAGATTTAGATCCTTAATGCCTCATTATGTAGTTGATCTCTTGGATTAGTAAGTAGTTGGATTTTGGGGTGCTGCACTTTCTTTTAGGGGGAGTAAAGCTTTTGTTATTCAAATGTCAACAGATGCATTTACTTTTTGAATATATGCAGGATATTGTGTTGTTGAAACTTGGAATCAAGCGTATGAAGAATGAGTTATTTTGTAATTCGATTATCTCCATATATAATAGAGTTTTGTCACTAAAATTTACAAAGGGGGAAATTTTTAGAGCATAGCTCGGTTGAACCCACCAAGCGTTGGTATGTCAAGTTTGGTTGTCATATTTTAGTATCAAAACTCATCTAAAGTCGATTGATTATTTACTAGAGTCAACTTCGCTTAGGTTAGACTAGAAAGTCTAGGAATTTTGAGACGTACAAGTATTACTCTGAAGACCAGAAGAATGTGAAGAAGTAACGACTGCAACGAAGACATCATCCTTCCACTTGAGGTTAGTAATACTGACTTGACTTGTTTCCATTCCTAACGTACATTTCAAGTCGTATTATATTGAAAACATAACATGCGAAGTTGTATATATAATACCCTAGTTGTTAGACTTGGTCATATCATTATGATCAAAGTATCAAGGAATTTTAATATATTACGAAGTATAACGTTTATCTTTTGAACTTCGTAAATACGACATCAACATAATCTATGTATTCAGTTACTTGATTGTGTGTAGGATATAGGTGTAATTTCATCCTAGAAAACTATGTATTGGTTTAAGGAAGTAGACGTATGAACTTGTTTTATAATCGAAAGGGAAATCATAAGTGTGTGGTCCGGTTCTTTATTGAATACCATTTGGATGACCAATACTTAATGACAAGGTTGAACCTATCTTCGCTTATGTTGAGAATCAAGGTATAAGCGGTCATAGCCTATAGCGTGTATCTAGGTGTAACCGGTCACAAGCTAATTTGGAAAGCAAGGTGTAATCAGTCACAAGCTACATTGGGAAGTAAGGTGTAACCGATCACAAGCTACATTGGGAAGTAAGGTGTAACCGATCACAAGGTACATTGGGAAGCATGGTGTAACTGGTCACAACCTATCTTGGGGAGCATGGCATAACTGATCACAATTTATATCATGAGTCATGGTATAACCTTTCCCAAGAGAAAAACCGAGTTTCCAAAGTTCACACATTTCTTCATGTTGTGTGTGAATTAGGAATTAAGGTTTCCTAAGATGAGAAACTTCTATATGTCGTCATTATTTGAACATGTTTACAACTTTTTATCATTTATTGTTCAAAGACATTCCTTGATGATCAAGGTGATCCGAAACCGAAATATTGAAAAGCATTTAATTACGATTTTCAAAAAAAATATATATCTGTGTGTGTGTGTGTGTTTTAATTACCAGAAATTAAAGCATATCCTCAGGAAAAGGTTTATTATTTAATGTGCTAAACTAATAACATAAGTTTTCTAAGATATATTTCGGAAATATGGTTTGCAATTTAATTGGAAATAGGAAAAACCGAAATTAGGTACTTTAATGAATATCTTGAGAATATTATCGGCTTTGGAATTTCCTTGTTGTCCAAACAACCTTGGTATATAAATACTTGAGTTTGCAATTCTTGCAAACTATCCTAAGAGCCATGCAAACTTCATTCGTGTTTTTTTTTTGGTGGATCCGTCTATCCAGAGAGGAAAGTACACCCTAATTAGGAGAAATCTCTTACGACCGCTCGTTTAAAGACTTCTGTAGGATCAAGAAGCTCTACGAGTATCGTTGGTGGGAAACTAGATGATTGCATTGTTATTTTAGTTTTTTATTATTAATTTGATTGACTAACGGTTGTTGAAACTTTGATTGCACCTAGTTTGATTATTCTTGAGAGCCTTCTCTTCTGACATAAGGGTCACTCAAACTAGATCAAAGTATCGACGGGATCTTTAAAACCATTTGTGGATCTCAAGACATCTTGTGATAATCCATTGTTAATAGACTCCGTTCTGTGCATGATTGATCACAAGAGGATTCAAGTTTGTGTTTCGCAGGTTATTGAGAATGCAATTGAAGATTTAAAGACGAAGAAAATTTTCATATTAGTTTTCGTATCTTGTTAATTTGTGCACAAATCTTGACCGGATGGGATCCTACTAAGTTTAGGTTTATCTTTGATAGATTTCATCATATAGTCGTATTGATCGGCAACTACCATTTGGTGGTTTTCTACGATTTTATAGTTGTGAATCGAGATCTGAACTTTCGGATTCAGATTTATCATACCTGACAAAGGAGTTTATTATATTAAATGGAAGAGCCTTTGTCGACTACTCAACATATCTTTTATAGTAAAGATAATTGAAGTGGTTACCAAACAGTTTATTCCTTTACTGTTTGGAATACGATCTAAAGGAGTTGAGTACATAAAGACTTTACTGAGTAAAGAAACTTGATATAGTGAATTCTGTCTTGAGATTCACGTGCGTGGCCAAAAGGTCGAAAAAGCATGGATACTGAGGAAACTAAGTATCTAGGGGTAGTCTACTGGGTCTCAACTATACGAAGTCGACATTAGAGTTTGTACAACGGCTTAATTCTCAGAGTATTCAAAACTGGACTAGGTCCCGGGATTTTTCTGCATTTGTGGCTTCCTCGGTAAGAAAATCTTGTGTGTATTATTTACTTTACTTTTGCATTATAATAATAATTATTATTATTAAGTAAATAACTAGATAGTAACCCGTGCTTCGCACCGAGAAATGATGTTTACTTTTACGCTTCAGATGTTAAGACTTCATCTCAATGCCAGGAAAAGAATGGGAAAAAAAATCTCATATTTATTTATAAATATAGTTAAGATATTCTTAAAAATGTGAAAATAAAATGGGAGAGCACCGTCTAGAATTTCAACCTCACATAGTTATGTCTTGATTCTCTTGAAATATATTTC
This sequence comes from Papaver somniferum, assembly GCF_003573695.1. Taxonomy (NCBI): domain Eukaryota; kingdom Viridiplantae; phylum Streptophyta; class Magnoliopsida; order Ranunculales; family Papaveraceae; genus Papaver; species Papaver somniferum. The sequence continues at coordinate 322,379 of NW_020645971.1, forward strand.
ATGTCAATCATCATCTCCGTCAATAAACTAAATATAGTAATATGCTAAGCCTTTTTTTTTTGTTTTGGTAAGTGCTAGGCCTTCACTCCACTGCAAAACGCTCGTTGTTCTCAAACTTCATAGAAGTACTTTCTCTGTAATATATATTGTCTAGTCACGGAGGTAATAGTAAGACCCAACAGCTTTTTTCCCTATCTTGAGCGGATTCCAACTTGTTAATCTAGGGCTGAAGTTGCTTGGATCCCATCTAAGTGTAATGTAGAATTGAAGTAGGAAAAAGCTCATTCCTTTCAGCGAGGACTAAGGAGCATTGGCAGTGCAGTCAACAGACCGACTCCCCTAGCACACAATCACCTTATCACCAATATAGATCGTCATTATAAAATAATGCTCACAACAAATGCAATCTCCACAACACGTAATTAATTAAACAAACTGATTAGTATCTATATACATGAAGATAAATTCCACAATAAATCAATGATTTGTCGGGTTATTTTTAATGATCAGAAATTACTCACTAGAACATAATGCATAAAATATATAGGTTATGCCAAAAAGAATAGGCTAATGAGACAAAGTAACATAAGTATAACACCGTTTTAAGAAAGTATAATTTGGAATGGGCAAGCCCTTGCGAACGCAGCTAGAGACCGAAAGTAAATCATCATTAGTTAAGTTATTAGGAATATGTCCCACTTTCACTAATTTGTTTGGGGATCTAAAAATATTAAGAAATCTATCCTAGAAAGAGAAATAAACTGTTAAATAGTTAACATCCCACATGAGTGCAATTACATGTGCATCAATTTCACATTTTTACCCCTAAGGTTGACAGTTTTGCCATTAACAGTTAAATAGTACGCAACCAGAAAAAATCTTTTGGTGCCCTGATATTGGTGAAATGATACTGTTAACCTCAGTTAATGGAAAAATTACAAAAGACAAAATCAACTTTCGTTTTGTGGATAAACCTAAATTGTGAAAATTCTGAAACCCAGATGACATAATCAATGCAGCAAGGTCTAACAAAAAAAAATGCAGAATCCTCTGTCTTCAAAAAAAGAAAAATGAAAGAAGAACAAAGAAACATTATTCTTTGTCTTCGCTGCATAGTGCCTAAGATGATCTGTGAAAGTAGTTCTATCTTCAAAAAACATTCCCTTCAGCAATACACCTGGAGTAGGTTGAGAGTTGCTTCATCAAGCAACGAAAAGTTTACTGGGTCCTCAGTGTGTTTACCACCACAACGAAATTGCCACTCAGCTTCCATATCTTCAGTCACTGCACTCCAGGGGTATCTCTCTCTACACCATTAGCAGGAACATCCACATTTGCAGGCCCATCACATTTTCATTACCAGCATTGGAGATTTACCTGAGGAAGAACAGCGACGTCATTTAATTGTTTATACACAGATAAGACAAACATTGGTTTGCATTTCTTCTCAAATGTGCAAGTATAAAATTGAAATGTATGTGAAGTAATTGCATGTAGCCGCTAGATTCTTTCATTTAACAAGGCAAATTATATGATAGTGCAACACAGAGAACAAATAGTAGTTAATACGCAACCTCATGTCTCACTTTCAGTACAGTACCCAAAAACTAATGCCAATACACACATACAAAAGAGAGAGAAAAAAACACAACTAAAACTTATAAATCACGGAACAATGGCTCCTTCAGCGAATGGTATACGCCTTGACAGCGGGCAAGTTAAATTCCTTGCCCGTGAGTTTTGCCATTGCTTCTGAATATCTCAATGAAACCGCATAAGTATACATTGGTTCCGGAATACGTAATCGAAGGCAAAACAAATTATTATACCAGTTCAAATGAATGCCTTACAGGAAATAGCAAGCCTGCCAACCGATATGCTAAATGTCATGACAAAACACAAGTTTCCGTTCTTGCATTTATTGGTATCCTTTGAAAATCATCATAATTGCTTATTTACTAGCAGTTTTTGTTTAATGATGCCGTACAGCGTAATTAGTAATTACAGGTAACAGTTAATCAAAGATGAACAATAACCAACAGAAATGTTATTTGAAACAAAATCCCCAATTCGCGAAATCATAAAATCAACTTTACATAAACCCTACATTGAAAGTTAAGATTAAACAAAAACGAACCAAATTAGATGAAATATACAACGAAAATATCAACAGGGTTGGAAGAGCTTACCGGTTTTGAATCACCTTGATCTTGAATTGAGCAGCTTTCCCAACTTTGATGATGAAGAAACCCTAAAGTCTCTCAGATTCAAGTTTTCTTCCTTTAATCAGATGTACTCATCCCCAAAACCCATAAACGAACTTGATCTCCACTATTTCACTCGATCTACTCATTCTTTATCTTGGTCTCTCTATTCGTACGGATGAAAAGGGTACGAATGTAAAGTTGACACACGTGTAGCACCACCCGTGCGGGATGTCAACCATCTAACGGTTTTTTTATTTTTTAGGATAGATTTCTTAATTTTTTCCATTATGGGATAGATCTCCAAACAAATTAGTGAAAGGGAAAATTAGGCTAAGGCCCAATCCATGGATAACCCATAATATGAGGCCCCTATTTAAAAGAGTTTTATTACTAGGCCCTGAATTAAAAATAAATTTTAATTCGGTTGAAATGATCAGAATAACCTTCACTATATAAGTATCTAACCTAGATTTTCTATCAAACCGACACATTCATTTCATTTCAAGAGAGAGAAACTGAATCTCACCTGAGAAAACTGCCGGTCGAAAACCTTCAAAGAAGTGCAGAGAAATTTGTTTCAGAGAATTTTTTTTGCAGATCGAAGAAACGAAAAACTAAAACAGGTAGATTTCGGTCAAATCTTCTTCTTCATGTTTAATCTTTTTTTCTTCTTCGTGTTTAACATGTTTTTCGATCTGTTTTTGGAACTGTTTTCGATCTGTTTTTCGATCTGTTTAATCTCAGTAAATTTGATCTGTTTTGCGATATGTATTTGATCTGTTTTTGATATGTTAAATCTCAGTGTATTCGATCTGTTTTTTGCTTCATTCGTTGTTTGATTCAGTCCTTTTTTGATCAAAGAAGAAGACGAAGAAAGAAGAAGAAGACGAACTGAGGTTTGAATCTGTTTTCGATCTTCTACTTTTCCTCTCTGTTTTTAGGGGTTAGGTTTACTTGATGTTTTTTGTTCATGTATCATCTCAATCTCATGTGAAGGAGTTTAGTACTACTGAAGATTGATGTTTTCTTACTTTTTAAACTGCAGATTCAGATTCAATTTACATTTTGTGAAGTAAAATGGCGCGAGGAAGAAGCAATACCGCTGAAACAGATACTGCAATAACAGGTATTAAGAGTTGAAATTATTTGATGATATGTGTTGTTATGATATCATGCTAGTAAAAACTATACATGCGATTTTGGTTGTGATGATCTAATGTAAATGCTTTTGAATGTATAACTATGCAAACAAGGGCCTGTGTAACTATAAGTTACACATTCAAAATCTCACCACCAACTGTGTTGTGGTTTGTATACTGAGTGTGTAACTTGTGTTACACATACAATTGAGCCTTTGTATAATGAGTAAGTAACTGTAAGTTACACATTCAAGATGTGACCAATGACTTGCAAAGTGGCTGTGTAACTATAAGTTACACATTTAGAATCTCATGTTTGTAATGCATATGCATCCGTAACTATAAGTTACACATTGAAAATCTAACCACTAACTTGCCAAGTCACTGTGTAACTAGAAGTTACACATGCATAATAACATCACTGATTTTCCAATTGCCTATGTAACTAGAAAGTTACACATGCAAAATATAACCTACGACTGTATTGTGTTTGTAAATAATAGTTACACATCAAAAAATGACGCCTGTAAACCTTCATATGCATGTGTAAGTTAAGGTTACACAACACATAATAGAATGATTCAGTTTGTGTACTTGGCAAATACGCATAGTGTGTAACATGATTTTCATTTTACAGTTAAAAATGAGTGTATTTGATAAGTACACAACATACTGACTCATGCTATTTTTGTGTGTGATGTGTACAGGAAACCTAAGGCAGTCGTTGAATGAACTAAAGGATTTAGTAAAGGTGATAAAACCTATAGGACTGACTGATAGGGCTCAGAGATATCTTAGGAGAGCTGCTTACGGTGAACTCGTAATGATGTATTACGATGACTATGATACAGCTGTACCGAGTACAACAAGACAGATAAGTACCAACAAACACGGCGTCTTGAAGCTTTTGAACTTCTTTGACATGGATTGTGAGACACCGTGTTCATTCAAGTTTGGTGATGATAAGATTATAGAGTCTACACCGGCAAAGCTGGCTGGTATATTTTGCATGCAGAGGATTGGAAGCAGAAAGGGTCAGAAGCTGTTAAAGTACTATTGTCCTAGTGATTTGACTGACAATGTTTTATACAACAAATTCTTCACTGATATCAAATCTACAAAACATCAGATGACAGTGACTAAGACAAACATTTTAGAGAAGATAAAACAACTTATGGAAAAAAGGAGCAAAAGTGGGAAAAGAAAGAAAGTTGATGAGAAGGATCTAGTTTACTTGATAGGTTTTTATCTTTGCTGTGTATTTTTTTTTTTTTGGCAACAAAAATGCCAATGGAGTGAACGCGAAATATCTTAGTATCGTTGAAACTTATGATACGGTGCTCAAGGTGTCGTGGCCTGATTTAATACACGAACACTTGTTTGAAGAAATTCATATTCATCTTGGTTGTTTGTCAAATGTGAAGGCTTGTGTGCAATACCTACTGGTAAAAAGCTTGTATGTAGTTTCTTATTCCATCAGTATTAGTGTTACGTGATGGATATTTTTGTTCAATCGACTAATTAAAATTTATATGTTGCAGTTATTGTTGTTGAACGCACGCCAGCAGGATTAATCCCAAAAGTTGAGAACCACGAAGAAGATATCCCGAGGATTGGGAGGTGGGATATATACCAGATTTCTGATTACATTTGGAGAACAGACATGACACAGTTTTCGGTAAGAGTTATATGTCAGTTGGTTTAGGTTTTGTAAATTTATGGTAATGTAATTTAGATAAAACTTTGATGTAATCAAAATTGTCATGTGTAGCTATAAGTTACACATTTAAATGTTCTTGTGTAACTTATAGTTACACATGCAAAAGATAACACAAGTGAATGCATTTTATATGTGTAACTATAGGTTACACATTTTATATGTATAACTATAAAATGTGCTTATGTAGCTACAGGTTACACATATAAAATGTGCTTATGTAACTTTAAGTTACACATACAACTGAAAATTTGTATATTTAGAATGTTCAACTGTTTTTGCTATCTCTTTTTAACCTCTCCATCTGTTAATTGCAGCCAACTCCTAGCTTTGTGTCTGAGTTTTCACAGCTTGAGAAGCAGCTAGGTATATCAACAGTGGTACCAAGCAAGGACGACCTGCAAAGTTGGCTGAAAGCACAAACCATTGAGAATGACCATCTGAAAGAGCAACTGCAAGCAAAGCAAGCAATGTTTAAAGAAGTGTATGCAATTTCCATAGAAGGGATATCAGAAGGGGACCTTCAGGAACAGCAGAATTCAAGATTCACAATTTTAGTTGCCAAATTATGCAAGCAATGGGTATTGATCCTTACAAAGTGACCCAGGAAGAGTTTATGCAACATGAAGATGCTGTACATGGAGGTACTGAGCATGGAGCTGCTGAGCATGAAGAAGAAGAGTTACAGTTAGTTGAGACTGAGCAACAAGGAGATGGAAGTACTGAGCATGAAGAAGAAGAGACCGAGAAAGAGACTGATCAAGAGAAAGAGAAAGATGACGCGGAAACTTCCTTCCATGAAGAATTTAAGTAGTTGTTCATTTTTAATATACTTCTTTAACTTGATAGATGTACCCAATTAGTTGACACTAAGGTCTTTGAACCTTTTTAATTTCATATTTTAGTTGTTCATTTTTAATATGCTTATTTAACTTGATTAGACTTAATAAATGTTGAGTAAACTAATCATATGGATGTGTAATCCCTAGTTACACATGCTATATGCATGTGTAACTTCTGGTTACAGTAGTTAAATGCATGTGTAACTCCATGTTACACTAGGTATCCATGCCATATTCATGTGTAACATGAAGTTACACATGTTAGTTATCCAAGCCAGTCGATTACACATGATATATATTCGTCTTGAAATTTTATTAAAAAAGTTTAACATCATCATCATCATTCCAATTCTCATTTCAATCCTTGTGCAGTTCCATGTATGAGACTTGCAGCTGGAAATACGCCAACAATTCTGCAAGCTTAAACTGCTGCAGAGGGGCGCAGGGCTCCTCCAAAGAAGAAGCCCACTGGTAAGAAAAACGCACTACTGCAGATGTTGTTGATGAGGCGTAGAAGAAAGCTGATGAAGAGACGCATGCTGCTAATGAGGCGCAAAAGAAAGATGCAGAAGGTGGTGGTGTGGGTGAGCAACATGAGAAAGCCGCAAAAGATGATGTAGATGTCATTGAAGAGACACCTGCAACTGTTGGTGACGGTTTGGTTCCGACTGCTCCAACTCAGCCAACACCTGAAACTTTTGAGGAAAGTTTTGCTTCGACACAGTTTGAGGACTCCATGGTGATAACTGCTACAACACAGCAAATACATCCTGACAATGCTCAGACCTACAGCTTGGTGTAACTAGAAGCTAACCCTACTGATATGACGGATGTTCAAGTGAGTGAAATGCTAGATGAGATTGTTGGCGACATTAACAAAAGTGAACATGGACCTGCAGTGATGGAGAATGCAGAACCTAGCTCAAGTGGTAATCACTCTTCCTTCTGTAACTGTTATTCCGTTTTATTTTTCCTTTATGTTTTGTTTGTAATGGAAGTGTAACTTCAAGTTAAACATTGTAAAAGGCATGTGTAGCTTGAGATTACATATAGTATATTATTATTTTGGCTTGAGGTTATCTTCTTAAGTTTCATACATGTGCTAATTTTTTAAATTCTGCCTATATTTGTTTGCGCAGCTACAAAACAAGATAACTTTTTTAGCCTTGGAATAGATAAAACTCCAAGACCTGTAGGAGAGTTACTGAAGGAAGCTGCGAATACAATAAGAGAAAACCAACCAGCATTCATGCAACAACGTGTGCTGAGGAATAGAAAAATTCCAACACAAGATCTGAAGCAGTATGAAAAGAAGCCAAAGAAGATTAAGAAGACTGTTAATGAAGAAAGAATGGCCGCAGTTCCAGAAGTGGAAAAAGAAATAATGGACCCAGTACCAGAAGTAGAAGAAGAAAGAATGGCTGAGGTTGCTGAAGAAGATGACGAAACAATGAGAAAGGATGTGAAAGGTTCAGAAGTTATCGAAAGGCTGGAAGGCGAGAACAAGGAGAAAGTGTTTGAATATTTCAATACTCATCCGAAGACGTAAGTAGCTTAACTCCAAGTAGGCTTGATTCTGTTATTGATTGTTGTGTTTTACTACTTGATTTTGTTATGTTGATTAATAGTTTACTTCTTTGTAAAATGCAGAGACATTACTTGGATTGAACGCAACAAAGATGGTAGCCACCTGTTTGATATATCTGGAGAACTAATGCTACAGCTTACCAAGAAAGAATCCTACTTGGAGTCAGAATTCATCGACTTCTACATTAGCAGATTGAGGACAAAGATGAACACTAACAACAAGTATGACAAAGCGATATTCATGTCGCCAAAAGCATACGTAAGTACTTCGATATATTTAAAATCTAATTGCATTTATAATGTGTAGTGTGTGTTGTAAGATTATGATAACATACTCTAGAGTTTTTTTATGTCGGAAAACAGTTATAATGTGTAATCTAGGGTTACAAATGTAGTCATAATGTGTAATCTGAAGTTACACAACCATTTATAATGTGTAATCTGAAGTTACACATCCTTATTTTTCCAGTGTAAAACCCAAGGCCCTATATGTAACTTCTGTTTACATAATCACTTGTTCATTTGTAACTTTTGATTAAAAATGTGAGTTTGACGTTCCAAATGGTTTTTGCAGGCCTCTTACTTGAACGATTACGGAGAATTCAAGAGATTTTGGATTCCAAAGCTTGCGAAGGAGTATGTCAAGTACAAGACCGATGCAGTCAGACTTTTCGCCCCAATGTGCAACAACAACACACACTACACACTTCTGGAGTATGAATTGAAGAGCTCTAATCCTTGGTCCTACATGAACTCGTCAAGCGTTAAGGAACTCAGGGGTGAACACCTTCTTCAAGCCAAGAAATATGCATTTTCAATTACTACAGAACTGAGACTCTTGTGTCCTTATGCTCTTGGGATGAATGAAAATGTCAAGAATCTCCCTTCTCCCCCCACAAGGTTCAATTCCTGACTGTCTTCCATGTGTATGCACTTACATGAAGACCGGGATGAAGAATAAACCACTTGACAAAAAATTAAGCTTAAGTATGATGCTATGGTGGACTGACAAGCTGAACCGCATGAGAGGAAGCATGCTATACAAGATTATTTCGGATCCATCCAGAGATGTGTAAAGCAGTCATTAGGATTAGAAAAAATTCTATACTCGTAAATATGTTGTTAGCCACAAGCAGATGTTAGACTTGGAAAATATGTTGTTAGAAACTTTTAAATTTCATCAGTTAGTAGATTTTAGCACTTCTTGGTTTTGAAAATATTTTTGGATTGAAATTCTTTGAATTAAAAACTTTTATCTTGTTAGAACTTCTACTGCTGTGTGTACAGGTTTCAGAAAGTATGCAACAGGTTAAGTAACTACACATCTTAACTTGATGCAGAAGGTGTAACGAGAGTTTACATATGCATTTATCATGTGTAACCTAATATTACACATGCATTCACAGCAGTGTAACTTCTGGTTACACATCCATATATTTGAGTGTAAACTGAAGTTACACAAGCCATTGGTCGGACTTACCCAATAAATCAAAATAAAATAAAGTTACACCAACATTTATCATGTGTAAGCTAATGTTACACATGCATTCACAGCAGTGTAACTTCTGGTTACACGTCCATATTTGAGTGTAAACTAAAGTTACACAAGCATTTGACCACTGATCAGACGTACATAAATAAATCAAAAATAGAGTAAAATGCATTTCAACTGTGAACTGACAAAATATAAAATCTGAATAAAAGATCCTTGCACATAATCAACGTTGTAGAAAAATAAAAACGTTTGGTCCATGAGAACCGAAATGAAGAAAACTAAAAAACATATAATCCAAGACAAATAAGAATCCACACATCAAATCATTACTTGCAGAAATGAACTTTGGTAGGCTAAAGCTAGTGGGGTGTGAACTTCCGAGGATTCCTGCAACCTGCCTTGTTGTGACCTGTTTCCTTGCAATTGCTGCAACGAACTTTCCTCTTCACCTTCTTCTCACCTTTACTTATAATCTTTTTTGGTGGTCTACCTGGTTGCTTCTTCATAGGGGTTGACGGTGTCGTCTGGATGATATTCAACAGGCCTGTTGTAGTTGGGAATCGGCTGGATGGCATGCATATAAGTCTTCCTAAAATAGTCGCTTGTAAAATACGGTGAAATGAAATCAATAGCCTCACGTTTAATCTTGCGTATGGATGCAAGAGCATGAGCACAAGGAAAACCATATACGCGCCACCTGGAAGAAAACAAAAATAATCAAAAAATCAGTTAGTTGCACATACAAATCATAAAACACTCAAAATTAGCTAGTTACAGGTGCATACAGGATGTGTATCTTTAAGTTACACTTGCAAAATAGATGTGTAACTATTTAGACATGCATATATCTAATGTAACTGGAAGATACACATTCTAAAAAAAATGAACATACAGAAGAAGAAAAGCATAAGAAACCAAACCTTTGACAGGTGCAAGTCTGGTGTTCGAGGTCCACCATGTGAGACCTTTCGCTAAAAACTTCAAACACGGTAGGACTAGCAACCAATACTTCCCAAGCCAAACCTTCATCTTGAAGAGCCACAAGCTTTTCTTCATACTCAGGGGTTAATGGAGTCATCATATTAGCACCAATTTCACGACGCTCCGCCATCAAACACATTATTTTCCTCCTAATCTGAAAAGCAGAAAAAAAACTCATGAATACATAAAGTGACAAAACATGAAATAAAAAGACAACAAAACAGCAAAACACACACACACACTCAATTAACCTGATCAAGAAGAGCAGATGCAGGCATCTTCTTGTGAACCAGAACCCAACTATTGACTGATTCTGCTAGAGTACTAGATGTTCGTCCATGCCGACAACCTTTGAAATAGGCATTCGCATATGCTTCAGGTGGGATTGTCTCGATGTAATCAGCCACCCAATCGCAGTTCAAGTCTCTAATCTTCTATATGGCTTTCGCATGGTTTTCAGGTGAGAGTGCGTATGTCGCCTCTCGGAAATGGTCCATCACAAGCGAGTACCTAGGATCTGTTGCAGTGATGGGTATATTTTTCGTCAAATGATAGTAGCAGAAGCTGTGAAACCCATCTGGATAAACAAGTGGAACACCCTGCAAGAGTCCTTCATGGCGATCCGAAAGGAAGGTGATTGGCGTCCCATCACCAACAACTTCAGTCAAATTCCTTAAAAACCACTCCCAGTTGTTGATCGTCTCAGAATCGACTAATGCAAATGCAAGGGGGAAAAATCCTACAAAACAAATTGTGCAGAATCGAAAGAATAATAAGTTTCACACAAACAGAAAACAATGTGTAAATACAAGTTACACATGCTAAAAAAAATATGTAACTTAAGGTTACAGATGCTATTTTCTTAGTTACACACTGAGTAAAGTAATGTGTTACTGAGAGTTACACATGTGTAACTCTCAGTTATTTTTCAACTGAAGTTGTTCAAAAAAAAAAACATAAAAAAACATATCTTTACCACCATTGATCCCAGTAGCTGCCATCAAGCAACCTTTGAATGTACCAGTAAGGAAATTAGTATCCAAGTATACCATTGGACGACAAAACCGGTACCCCTTGATGCATGCAGCAAATGCGATGAAAATCCGTTGGAACTGTTTATTTTCACGTTCAAACTTTATCACACTACCAGGGTTGGTTTCCCTTATAGCATCAATATACCATACCAAGTGCGAGTAGGACTTGACATCGTCGCCATAAATCGTCTCATAAACCTTTTCCCTAGCATTATATGCCTGATAGTACTCCATGTTAATCCCATAGTTGGTCTGGAAATCAGCAGCAATTTGCTTACGCTTCTTGTGAGGATTTTTGCGAAGTTCTTCCTCAATCAAACTAGACGAGAAGCTGGTGGAGTAAGTTTGGTTCAAGTTGCGCCCACCAACACCACAAATGTGCTCAGGGTTATAAGATCTGAACTGAAGAGGTTCATACAAAATATAAATAATTAAACCAAAACACAATATGGTGCAAAAAACATCATGTGTAAACCAAAGTTACACATACTGTAACAAAACATAACATATATTAAGCATTAAATGACAGAACACGGAAAACCTACCTGAAACATTTCGTTCCTTTTATCGATAGAAGCTGCATGGAATTTCCAGCCGCATTTTTCATCTGCACACTTAGCCGTGAACCTAGAACGCTCATTGTGAGTTACAATCATTTTGAAACCAGTGCGAAGACGATACTTGGTGAAAGCAACCCTGACTTGCGTAACTCCTTCAACAAACACATGACCAATTTCACCTAGAACCTTGGGCCAACCATCCGATAACAAAGGTTTCGCAGGCTTGCTTTTATCTTCCAAATACATTGCAACAGTAAGATTGTTTCTGGACGAAGACGTAGTACTAGACCCATTAGAAATAGAAGAATCTGCCCTAGAGCTGGAGGAAGAGGCCACACGAGGAACATTTTGCAAGAAAATATCAACACTGGTCTTCTATTTACTATTTGTGATGGATATAAGAGCTTGCAACGAAAAATCACAGTCAAGCGGAAAATCTTTCCCACTTTCTCGGAAGAAGAAAGTAATACCAAGTGGAGTAAACTGCTTCCATTCCCTGCAAACTTGTTCCTTAAACTCTTCAAGTTTGATATTAGTATTCACACGCAGGGTAATAAAATCTGAAGAGCAGCGAACAACAACAATGCAACTAACAGCAGCAACTAACAGGATCCATGACAACCTGAAAAATATCAAACACACAATAACAATATCAAAATTTTAAAACGAATGCAATTCACTCGGGGGCGTTTCCCCCTCGTGAGAAGTATATTCTATGCGGCAAGCTAAATAGAGTAAAAGATACAGATGATACAACTATTTACACATAAACCTGTTACAGGACATATATATGTAACTTCACCTTACACATGCTTAAAATACAACAGGATATATATGTGTAAACTAAAATTACACATGCTACAACTAAAAAACATCTGCTTCTTCCTCACACATGCTTAAAATACAAACATGATATATATATGTAAACTAAAATTACACATGCTGCAACTAAAAAACATCCGCACCTTCCTTACACATGCTTAAAAATACAACATGATATATATGTGTAATCTAAAGTTACAGATACTGTAACAAAAAATAGCATGTCTAACGAATCAAATTGAAGTTGTTCTACTGAAACAAAATTGTTTCTTCATACTCCTCTCAGTATCAACAAAAATTAACAGATCGGACATGCAAGAAGAACAAATAATTCAAAAAAAATCTTGAAAACAGATCTGAAATCAAAAACAAATAAAATTCTTACCTAGATTGATTGTTTTCTTACTTCTGAAACAATGTTCTTACTATTCCTCTTCTCGGTATCAACCAAACCTGTGTAAGCATCAACAAAAACATACTCAGTATCAAAACCAAATAAAAAAAAGTGAAAAAACTAGATCGCAATTCCCTTGTAACAATCAAAATAAATTGAATTGAAAACTAGATCGAAATCACAATTCGTACCTACGTTGATTTCTCTATTCCAAACTGTCTTCTTCTTCTTCTCAGACTCAATAAAATCGAAACAAAACAAAAATCCAAAAATCAATAGAAGAAAGAAATCAAACAATCAATCATAAAAAGTAATGAATCAAACCTATTCGATACAAACAGAAGATAAAATTGATACAAACCTATTTGTTGTTCTTCAATGCATCGTCTCAAACTTGTCAGATCTGAAATCCACTGAATAACATCAATAAATTGAGAAAAAGCAACAATGAATCCTTGTTCTTCGTCTCCTCTTCAACACAACAACAGACTAACGAACTCTTGTTCTTCAATGCAACAATTTCTGTGAAGAAAAAACCTAATTTTGTTTCTGAAGAAAAAATCAACGAGAGCAGAGAGAATAGAGAGCTGAAAACTAATTTGATTTGATTTTCTGTTTCTGTTACCGTATAAAACAACTTTAAATACTGGAGGGTAATTATGGTATTTTCACTTTTATTAAAAATCCTGATGACGTCAGCAATCCGGGAAAATTTAAAACCAGACCCCAAAAAATAAAGTTCTGGGCCTAGAGATATCAGAAATGGAAAGTGTGGAGTTGATAGTGGATGATCCATTTAGTGGGGCTTATATATGTTGAACCCATATAGTAGAGGGTTCTAGTATTTTTCACTTAGTGAAATGGGACATATTCCCAATTTTCCCTTAAGTTTTTTTTTTCTCATGTGTGTTAACTCTTGGACACGACTATCACAAAAACAAAAACAAAAACAAAAGGTACGATCTTGGTTTCCAATATTTGATTTACTAATAAAAAGACTTAGTCTAATGAAGAAGACATCAATTTTATGATATAATCAAAAGATTGATGTTCTGTAAGAAAATCCTAAAGACCAAATTGCATTTGTAACCTCATTAATACAAAATCATTGCCTAGATAAATTTAAAGTGTAAGCTGCTAAATCAGATCATAAAATTCTTCGAGGAAATAAATAGTTTAAGAGGGTCATTACTTGCTAGTTGGAGTGCCAACAAATTCTAGAATGTAGTGTTTCTTGTTTTTCCCGTTCTCTGAATGGAATTATTTAGTTCTCCAACACTTTGTAAATTATCTTTGTCATTTGGACCCTTGTTAAAATTGGACATACAAAACTTCTTATCTATGCTTACACTACACAGATTGCATCAGAGAGATTTCATTCTCATAACCGTTTATCTATGCGGAGAAAACATTACTCTAAAAATAATCAAGTTTATAAGACACTATCAAAAGAAAAACAAACAAAAATCATCATGTGTTCCAATGAAATGGAAATTAACATGATCTCTATGTGGAATATTTTGATCAAGGTTTCCATTCACTACCAAAAAAAAAAACGAATTAGTTACTTCCCTATAGTTTCACTGCGTTTTGCAATGTCTTGAAGATGAATCTATTCACTGGACGGGGAGTGCAAATTGAAATGTGTAGTTAAGAGTGTTGGATGTGAATAACAATATTATAAATATACTTATAGTGATATAACATACATGTGCGATATCTGATGTCATAGGCATGCAAAATTAGCAATGATATAGTTACAGCTCCCCAATGGCAATTACCTGATAACAAAATCGAAATACACAAAAGAAATTGAAAGCGTAAACACGGAAGCAATTTAATAAACTCTTGGGCTTACTTCAAAAAACTGTGTAAAAAATTCAAAATCATCACATGCAGAATTTGTATAACCGATGTTTTGTACATACACTACCAATGTCTATCTTGCAAGAAGTGTTTGCTCTAATATCCTTCCTTAATTTCATTTTCGTCTCTGAAATCATTTAATTAAGTCCTGCAAAATATAACTGGAAACCAATCAAAAAAATTCAAAACCATTGATTTCACTAAATGAATGCAGATAGGCTATTAATTAAAGTGCAAACACTTGAGGTGCTTTTTTTTTGAAGCAATTTAACAAACACTTAAAGTTCAAAAATTAAAAAGAAATCTTTAACAGTCAAAAACATCATACGAAACATTGATAACATTAACCCAAACAGATAATATTTTATTAGAATCATAATCTCATTCAAGAAATGAAATATCTATTGAAATACTTAAAGAAACAATCTATTGACAGTGGATTTATGGCCTTAGGCTTACCAAAAATAATGGAGAAGAATGCAGAATCATCACCTGTAGTGAGTTCTTGAAATCTCTAAAGACTGTTTAATTTAGTTGATTTAGTATGCAAAATCGAAAATTGCGAGAGATCAAAAAATAATCTTACCTTAATTAAAACTTTGATTGCTTCTCTGTAGGAACTTTCTTCAATTTGCTTTTGTTAAAATGTGAATATGAGTTTGGTCCTACACGTCCTAGTCACAACAATGACAACACCTTCCTAGTTCCTAGAATAGAATGAGAGAAAACTTGCTTTCCGTTGTACTATGTCCTTCTTTATATAGGTTTTTCCCAAAACCCTTCTTTTCATGACATCATGCCATATGTCATAAAAGCTTCTTTATTTACAACTATTGCCATTCATCATAATGTAACCTTCAACTTCTCCATAAATCCCTTCCTTGTCCTTTTCATTCTATGGACATGTCTTATTGGACTTGGGCTCTAGTCCCCCAGTCCCCTATGTCTTATGGTGGGTTTATCCTCCCTTTAAGGGCTCCCTAGCCCTGCTAAAGGGTAATTATTTTCATGTATCAACATTAGTCCCCTGATTATTGGGTTAATTGTCAAACCTGATAGTCAATTGATCTCCTCATGTGCGCTCCATTAAAAACGGGAAAGAAGGGGAGGGCTCCCTTTAGAAGCCCTCAACCCACTTCGGCGGTTGATCTTCCCGCGACGTGTCAGAAACCCTTTCATTTTTCTTTCAGTTATCGACGTGTCAGAAACCCTTTCACCTTTTGTAACTGCCAAGTTCTCTTTCTAAAGATCGCCTATATATACGCATGTCATGTTATCTCTTCCACTTTTCATTCACTTACTCGTTTCTTCCTTTTATGTTCTGAATTTACCACACACGCGCCATGTCAAGCAGTTCATCTAGTAGTAGTTCATCCGAAGGAGAAGAATCTGAGGAAGAGATAAGTACGGAAGCGGAGGAGGTCGAACCCGGGGAGAAAATCGATCCCGAAGATCAAGGGGAGCTACAACTACCTCCTCCTTCCAATGGTGAGTCTTACACAATTGAGGAAATCTTGCGGAATGCTGATTTGAAGCGCGCGTTAAAGTTGAGGGTCCTCCACAATGGTCGGCGCATTCCTCCCATCAACGATATCCTTATTCCTCGTCTTCTAAATCCTTTTGTATTGTCTTACCCCTTGTACCTGGGTGTCTTATGTATCCTGAATCTGTGGAGCCGACTAACTTTTCGTTTAAGAAGGTCCCACGCATGGTCATTCATCGTGGTGATTACAGCCTCCCTACTATCAAGATTCTCTCCACTGTAGTGACGTCTCCCATATGGCCGCATTGGGTATCTTATATCCTTTCCAATCCCGATTATGCATCCACTCTCTGTTCAGCGAGTATCGGGGAAGCTATAAACTCATCATGTCATCGATAAGTGGTTAGGTGCAGGCGGTACATGATACGGATTTGTTGTCATTGGGGACCTCCCGTAATCTCTCTGTTCTTCGCATGGGAGGAGGCTACTATCGTTCTGGAGAACGTAGTCGCTCTCACATGGTTACCCGTTCATGGGACTCATTTTATGATGAAGTGGCCGTCTTCGCAGATTTGAATGATGAGGACATGGAGCTGTGGGCTTATTTGCTAGATTGCAAGGACGATTCTCACAACGAGCGGGTGAGGAAAGATCAGCTGTCAACAAAACCGAAGAAGGGAGGCAAGCCTAAAGCTGCTGATCAGAAGGAAAAAACAACCGCTGCGGCCAAGGGTAAAACCAAGGTGATGGAGGGTAAGATACTCCCTTCACCGCGTCTATCAGGTGAGCGCCTTCTTGCCAGTTCTATCCGCGCTTATGAGGCGTTTCATGGTCCGGCTGGTCCAACCGTTGCTCCTGAATTTGTTACGATAATATTTTTTGATGATGTTGTAGTAATGAGGTTCAAACTCTCGGACTTGTGAAGATTAAATTTAAAGATTTAATAAAAATATATATACAAAAATATTAACAATGGGCGAGAGGTACTGGGACTAAGGATTTGGCCGAATTCACTACACAGGGTTCATTCATATATTCTTTGACAATTTAAAACTCAATAAAATTAACATGGACTCTGATTTTGCCAAGATAGATTCTCAAAACATCGATTGTAAGTCCTAAGCATGATGTATCAAAACACCTAAGCTAAGCATACATCATCAAATTAAATAACAACCAATTAATTCAAATCATATTTCAATTTTAAATTAATGCAAAAGTCATAAAAAAGAATAAAATAAATTTACCCGTGTATGAAATTCACCCTCCTCCGTCGTCCCAGTGTTGGGTTTAGCTCATCATGATAAAAACACGCTCAAAATATTTATTTATTGCTCAAATGGTGTTTACAATGAAGAGAAGAAGAGAAAATGGTGTAAACAGCTAATGTGCGACCCACAGGAAGCGTCACAAAAGAACGATAAAAGAGAAGTGCTATTGTCGTTGTGGTTCTAAGACCCACACCTACGATCCACGCCTGTGAGTCTGTTTCACTGTTGATAAACGACTGTCCCTGCGAGTCTGTTCTTCGTGTTCTTCATCATCAGCACGAGCATAAACATAGTTTCATCAACTCTTGATTTCTCGCTCCAGAGCTCTCCTATCGACCCCAAACTCTCGACACCCTTTCTACTGAACCCCAACAACCTATTTATAGCCAACAGACCCATCGAATCTCGCTCATTCACTCCATATAATTCTCTTTAACTCGGCAGTAAAGAAAATATTTCTGGGAATATTTTCTTTCCTGTTTCATCTTCTCACGCGTTTTCAAGCCTCCAAATTTAACTCCTTCATGCTCCAACAGGCTGTGAGGGTCTTCCATGCACGCACAAAACACGTTGAATCTTCTCCAAATCACGTGAAACCCGTAATATACACGAACTGCCCTGTTTTCAACCCGTGAATTGTTTAGATGATTCTAGCCAATTCTGGTCGAACCAAACGCCCACAGTGTGTTTAATAGGCCATATCACAACTATCTACCAAAAATCAGCCATTGAATCTCCCTAGAACACGTTCAACAATTCGATCAAAAATCTGCAGAAGTTTTCTCCATTTTCCCGCCAAAAACAAAATTCAAATGAAGAAGATGACCTCCCCCTAATCCTGTACTGGGGTGCGAATAGCAGATGCCTTTTGGGGTGACCTGAGGTGCCCCTTAGTAATTGAGGTTCCCCTTATCCAACGGTGAGAGTCCGAATAACACGTGTCCTCCGGGGCTTTTACCAACTTTTCGAGCCGAATTTTCCAAAAAATGTTTATTTTCCAAAGGTGCCTACAAACACATAAAACACCAAAATTAGTACAAACTCGAGTGCCAACAATATATAGTATTGAGATCAAATTAAACACAAAAATGTGTCTATCAGTTACTAAACATCACAGACGCGCCACTTTCCCTCTCTGGTTTAATATTGGGCTCTGAGGCTAGTTAACAAGAAGGTCGAGCCTCCTCTTAGGATAGAGACGAAGCCTCGCGCCGAGTTGGCGGCCTTCATCTTGTTTTGGCTATGTCATGACGTTTTTGAATACAATCCCCGAGATATCATTAAGAGCGAGCTTATGCCCGTGGCTATATTGATGTCGCATGATGCTTCTTTTCCTATGGCTCCAATGTTCCTAGGGGTTCTATATCGTCATTTGTATTTGTTTTGCCATGATATCCGCAGGGTCGACGCGGTTCATGAGATCGAAACTTTTTTGCGTGCTTCTTTCATGCAGGCGTGGTCCTTTTAAGCATCTTCCTTAGTATCCCCCCGTGAGCCTAATACGTTAGCGGTTCGTCGTGAAGAGGAGGTTCATTGGGCGGACGGTACTCTTGGCACGGACATCGCCATTTATAATTATCGAAGGATGTCTCTTTGGCGGAATAAAGGAAAGACGATTAAGGGTGACATGACAAAGTTCATGGATGTGGCTAAAGACTTCACCCCTTTTTCTTACCACGATGGTTGTTCCGGTCTGGCTTATTATGATTTCACATCTCCCCTGGATGGTTCGAATTTGGATTCGTCTCAAGCTTTGTCAATGTAGGATTTTGATTCGGTGGCGGCGGTATTGCCTGGTTATCTCCCTGGTTTTCATGCTTGTAAATTAATGGCGATTTCTTATAATCCTGATCGTGCAGCTCGGCAAGTGGGGTTTGATCAAGGGTTTCATCGTCGATTGCCGCCTTTTACTGACTCTAATGCTCCGGCGATCCGCGCTAGTTTCGATCGTTTTATCTTCAAGGGCCCAACTCGCGTAAGTGATTATGGGATTGATTTTTCTTTTCAACAACCTATGCCTGAGCGCCTTCTAGTTGTGACCGATCCAGCACATGAGTACCAAGATCATATTCGCTGTCGCTTTGTCTTGCGTGCACTGGCTCCTCCTCCTGATCCGACTTTTGAAGATCTCAAATTACTGCATGTGTCCGGTCGTGTCAAGCTCAATGATGAAGTGGCTGAAGAGCACGGTTTCAAATCGGGTACTAAAGGTCGTCCTTTGGAACCATTGGTGACTTCCTGGGATCCGCCTGAGGGGCACGATCCTATAAGGAGAAAGAAATGGGGGAAGCCTCCCTCCATCAAAAAGCCTGTTATGCTTCATATTCCAAGACCCACCGCTGGTTCTCCTATACATGTGTGTTTTTATTCAACGTTGTCATGTATGTATGTATACATATGTTTTCGTTTTTTTTAAAGGGGGATTGTGGGTGTTACATCCTCAGGAATCCCCTCTATCCAATCACGTAGGATGGAAGTTGCCTTCTTATCTGACGAAGGAGTACCTTAACATGGGGAGGTTTTGAAACGCTCCCTCTCCTCCTCGATTGTCCTTGAAGAATTCAGGTATGCAATGTTTAATACAATATGCTTGTTTTCTTTCTAATAGCTTATGTAATGCTAACATCTGAGAACCTAATTAAGGGAATCATCTTAATTCTTAATCTTCTTAATCACGACGACATTTTTCAAGCTTAAAATTATTTGTTGACCGTAATTTTCCATGTAACCAAAATCCGTCTTTCTTATTTCTTTATCGGAAGGAATTATGTGTAGAATTTATGCAATTCTATTACCATTTATCATAGACTAACGGATGATGTTGGTTGACAACATTTGAGTTATTGCATGAGCGTTCGTCTTAACTGTTCAGTATCTCAAAATTTTATCGGTTTTAGAGTGTGAATTTTGGTTAGCAACGTACCTGATTCAGGCGGAACTTTTCTAGAAAGAAGAGTGCAACTCTCAAATGCGCTACGTGGTTTCAGGTACTTTCTTTCTCTCATCAATTCATAAAGACAAAATACATGCATTCATTGCGGTTTCATAAGTTATGACAAAATACATGTATTGCGGTCTAGAGCTATTTTACCAACTTGCACTAATATATTTGTGTATGGGTGCAGAATTGACTGTGTTTGGAGTGTTGGTGGTGGTTCCAAGTGCAATAGACTTGACTAGGTGGACAATTCTGCACCCACCAATTAAAAAAATCCAAATAGTTCCGCATATGACTTGGTTCATAACTCAAACCCAGACTATTGTACTGAAAAAATGTTCCTAGGATCACCATTTTAATTAGCTTTAATAGTGTTCAAGTTTAACCACTTCCACAGGTGCTCACACCACAGTCCAACATCCATTCATTGCTTAGACACATCTCTTTTAAGCACCGCATCGGTCGCACAATTGTAGTGCGTCTAACTCAAGTGGGAAAGTTGCATGTTTGACTCATGTTTCAGGAGACATATGGATGGATTAATTCTTCAGCATGGCAGTTGCAACGGAAGCTCCTAGACTGTTCTACCTGATGGACATTAGTTTTGCAGGGGACATATAAATGTATTAATATCTTCGGTATGACTGTTGCCACGAAAACTCCTACACTGTTTACCTGATGGACATATTGGAAGAAACTAGCTTGGTTATTATATTACATTTTTAATGCATTTGCGGTGAGGCAGCAAAATGTAAGTACGGATTGTTGGTTTGAATGTTACAGCTGATTTCAGCATTTACTTAAGAAAATTGGATTTACATACCATGAAAAATCAATAACACCCCCAGCTAATAACCTTATTTCAACAACTAGCCAAAACTCATGTCGTTCTGTCAGGGTTCACCATATAATATTAATATTACATGATCAGATACTTGTTATCAAGTGCAACATCTTTATCAAGGTCGCACCAGAATGAGATTTTTGGAATGGAATGTGATTAGTAAGATAATGGTTTGAAGTCGATATTCCGCTTTTAACGTACGACAAACTGTTTAGTTTGTTGTCGAGAAAGGATGGAACACCAAAGACAGCCCTGATGTGTTTCATTAAAAAAAGAAAAAATCTGAGTGTGTACAAATATGCCATGACGAATTCCCTCTGCAGTGGAATAGGAACGAGGATAAAGTCATGCAAAGACCAGGTGATTGGAGATAAAAGAAAAACTAAAAATTGTAAAATTATCTGTCAAAATATTATTGACCGCCAGTGCAGTGATTCCGCAAAAAAGAAGAGGTACCACCCCAGAAATTTCAATCAAGGTTGTGAATGCTAGCTAAAATTGGAAATACCAAAAATGACCTAACCTAATGATTTAAACATCTACCTAGACCCTTTCTATTACAAATGATACATTTGAGGGCCAAATCGGTTCCGTTTTCGATGAATGTTGTATTTTTAAGGTTTCATCATGTGTAGATTCTATTGTGCACCGATGTTTCTAACATGTATGTGCTAAATTATACAGGAAGAATGGCTTTTCATACTTTCCACTTTCCAGAATGAAAATGAAAATTCTAATCTACACAGTCAGAGTCCCTTTGGTACAATAGTTTCCATCTAAAACAAATAAAATGGAAGACTATCTTGATTGTTGCAACTATGATACAGAGTAAATCTATAAACTAATGGTCAATTTGGACATGGTAATGTTGATTTTCGAAGCTTCTTTAAAAACCATTTCGGACCTCAATTATTTCTATTTACTTAGATTTTATTCATGGGCTACCGAGCAATCCCGTAATTATTTTTTCCAAGAAGAAATTGTTGCAAAATGTGAAAGGAGATGATATTATGAGATATTTTCGATAATTTTTTTGATGTTCATTTAGACTCGATCAGTTGATAAAGTTGTTGATTATTCATATCTCTTAAGTCCTATCAAAAGCAATGGTTAATGCTCAATGATACAAACCAAGAGTATGGGCTAAAATTAATCAGGTCATTGCATCAGTTGATTAAGCTTCTTTTACTCATGTGTATGTATTAATCAGGTCATTGCAATTGGCAGAGGTAGCACATTGATATTTTTATAGCCCAACAATGGCAGAAAAGAAGCACAAGCTCATTGGTATTTTTATAGCACGACGATGTAGGAAATGACTATCAACTTATTCGATTTATAAACCTTATAAACCTAAAGAATTTAGATAATTAAGCACTTCAAGTAAATGTCATTGCTCAACTACGGTTAAATATATCAGTAGAACAACTAATAACGTTGCTCATACAATAGCTAACAGGGCTAGAAAAACAAGAGCTTCGTTTAGTTTTTTGTATAACATCCCTGCTGATATCTCTGCAGCATTAAGGGATGATGCTGTCAATCTTAAGTTATGTACAAATACTTAGTATCTAATGAAGTTCCGTTTTCAAAAAAAGAAAAGGTAAATGTCATTGCTAATTACACTGAACAATTTGAATATGACTAAGGCTGGGTCTGGTAATGTTTTTTTTTTTTTACCAAAAGCACTTTCAAAACCTATATATGTCAATAATTTTTGGAATTAGTGCTTGGTAAAAAAAAAGTGCTTTTTATCCAAAGCACTTCCCAAAATCCTCAATTTTTAAAAGTTGTGGAGGAGGAGTTTTTAAAAGCTACGAAAGCATAAGCTTTGATCTCATCTAAATTTAACGTTTTGATTTATCTTTTTATCCCAATTTTATTTTATGTTTGTTGTGTCACCCAGCGGCCAAGATACATTAGATTTTCTAAAAAAAAATTTATATACAATTAATTTTTTATTTCTTATATTATATTCTTTAAATATTATTATGTTTTATTTTCAACCTATTTTATATACCATTTTAATTAATTTGTGGATAAAAATAATAAAAACAAAAAATAATATGTTGGGGCGCAACTTGTTGTGCGACTCCCAGCCAAATCCTTGTAAATGTATTCAGACTTTTGATTTTCTTTATAAAAGCCTTTGAGGCATCCTTTCAAAAATAATATTAAATATTTACATAATTGGGAAACCGGTCGCGACACTTGCTTTGATGTCACTGACGTTTCATCTTTTTCCGGAGATGGTCTTCGGAGTTTCATACCATGAAGGGCTATCTCTGCAGCTATCAATCGCAAGCGTACCAAATATTTGGATACGTGCACATCTCATGGTTATAGTTTTAGTGTCTTAGACTTTTCAATTCTAGGTGAATTAGGTGAGGACTTTGTTATTTTTCTGAATAAATTGAGAAACTGCTTGACTAACTATGATGCTAACTACAAAGTAGGCAGTTCTCTATTCCAAAGGATAAATTCAGCTATCCAAAATGGTGTTGGGGTGCAACTTGTTGCCCGCCTCCCAACCAACCCGGTGTAAATTTTTTCCTTTTTCTTTATATTATTATTATTAGTAGTAGTAAATTAGTTAATATTATATATATTTATATTTGATAAAAATATAAATATATATATAAATATAAATATATTTATATATATATATATATTTGATAATTAGTATTGTATATATTTATATTTGATGAATTTGTTTAGCATGGTAATGGTTTGGGTTTCTGGCTTTTACTACGTTAGGGGAGCTTAGTGAAGACATTGTATGCTTTTTCAAACGTTTGAAAAATTGCTTAGCTAGTAATGATGTTGGTAGTGGTGTAGGTAGGTTTGTTTTTCATAGATTGGGTGTTGCTATTCATAAAGGAGTTGGCGCTCAGCTTGTCGCTAGGCTGCCAACTAAAAACTCTGGTGTGTAATTTTTTTTATAAGTATTTATTTGATAATAAAAAAAAATTTAAACCCAATAAAATTGAATAAAACTATTTTACGAGATATGCATGTTTTTGTAATTTGCGACAACTACGATGGTTGAATCTGATACTTTACCAAACACACTTTGATTGCTTTTTTAATTAGCTTTAACTTTAATTCATATTTTACCAATCGTCTAACTGTTTTTTTTTTCTCTCACAACACAACAACGCACAACAATACCAAACTAACCCTAATTCTAATAGTTAAAGAAACTGACAATCCGCAATATGGAGGACAAACCACAACCCGTGCCATTACGGCACGAGTCATAACCTAGTATATATCAGTGCTTATACAACAGTAGTGTTTGGTGAGTCACGCAATGGCGGAGATACATCCGTTTTTCTAACTAGCGGTTAGGATTTTTCCTCCCCTCGAAGTTTTATCAAATAGTTTTGCACTATGCTCTTGATCTATGTTATCCCACCACCCAACTGTATTCACCTCCACCGAGATTTGGTTTTAGTTCCCAACAATCAGTTATTTGTTTGTGAATAATTCTGTTTAGCCCACCTGTCAAACTCACCGCTTACGTGGTAATAATTTGAATAGACTTTGTAATTTTGCTAATATTAGACTTTTTCCATTTTCTCCCGTTTTTTTGTTCGCGGTACTGTATTTAACGTTCTCCATTTTCTTTTCTTTGTTTCGCAATGGGCTTGAGTTTTTGGGCGAAAGGATCTTTTACTTCTCCGTAATTTTTCGCGAGGAGAAGAAGTTCCACACTGGTAACTTATATTCAAACTGTTATTATTCAAATCTGGTTTTGTTTTATTAGGAAAAAGGAGATATTTTTATTTAGGGTTTATTGATCTTAAATCAATTTATTAATCACCAGTAGGGTTTATATCTTAAATCTTAAATAAGCTTTTTGCATAGGTTTGATTAGAAAAAAATGCATACTAACATACATACATATATTACCCGCAGCTATGGATGGAGTTGAATTAGGTGATGAAGAAGTTGAAATTTGCAGTAGTGTATTGGACGATGGCAGTAACCAAAATGATCAAATAGTCGAGCCGAAAGTTGGTATGAAATTTAACGATGCTGAAGAGATATTCGAATTTTACAGTCATTACGCATATAAGAAAGGGTTTTCTTGTAAGAAACGAACGTGCAAGAAGGAAAATGTCATACAGGGTGGACATAGACAAAAAAGGTTGTCTTAAGAATGTGTTTTGGGCTGATCATTGGTGCAAAGAAGCTTACAAAGAATTTGGTGAAGTTGTCACCTTTGACACGACATACTTGACGAACAAGTATGACATGCCTTTTGCTCCGTTTGTTGGGGTTAATCATCATGGGAAATCAATTTTTATTGGTTGTGGATTGATTTCAAATGAGTTAAAAGAAACTTTTGCTTGGTCATTCAAAGCATGGCTCGATTGCATGAATGGAGTCGCTCCACGTGGTATAATTACAGACCAATGTAGCTCGATGAAATGGGCAGTTGAGAAAGTTTTCAATGATACCATACATCGTTGGTGCTTATGGCACATCATGAAGAAAATACCAGAAAAGTTGAGGAGGTATGAAAATTATTTAAGGATTAAATGTAGAATGAAAAAAGTTGTTTATGATAAACAGTGTCCAGCTGAATTTGAACAACATTGGAGTGAGATGTTGGAAAAATATCCGAGCTTGCAATAGAATAAATGGTTGGGTAAATTATACAGGGAGAAAAATCGATGGGTGCGTTGTTTTGTAAAGACTACTTTTTGGGCTGGGATGTCGACTACACATCGATCTGAAAGTATGAATGCATTTTTTGACGGGTATGTCCATTCAAGAACATCTTTGAAGCAATTCGTTGAAAAATTTGATAACGCGTTGAGATACAAAATGGAAAAGGAGCTTAAGGCAGATGCTAGATCATTTTCTACAATCATTCCAACCTCAACTTCGTATAAAATGGAGAAACAAATTCAAAGAGTTTACACCCATGCGAAGTTTAAAGAGTTTCGGAATCAATTGATACGGAAGATGTATTGTGAAATAGTTGTTGTCCAAGATGAAATTAAGGATGGAATCCTGGTTCAAAGATATGAAATATAAGAAGAAATTTACAATCAGAAACCACCCGAAGATGAATAAGAAGTTGATTATGATGATGATGATGAATTAGTTGCACCAAATGAAGACATTATGGAAGATAATCCACCAACTGAAGAATCTGAATCTGAATCAGAACCCGAACTTGATCCCGAAATTGACTGGTCAATGAAAAAAGTTGTCTTTAAGGTATGGTTTCAAAAAAATGAAAGCAAAGTCGAGTGTAGTTGTCATAGATTTGAATTTTGGGGAATACTTTGCACACATGCGATATGTGTGTTACTCCGTAATGATATTTTACTAGTCCCAGATAATTACATATTAAGAAGATGGAGAAAAGATGTGAGGTTGTTGCATACAAAGGTGCCAATAAATTCTGATAGTTGGCATTTGACTCCAGCAGAAAAAAGTTACAAGGAGTTGTGTGATTATTTTGCGGAACTTGCAGACGCAGCGTCAAAGGATACTGATAAATGCAGTGATATTAAGAAATGGATACGTGAACAATTGATAGAAATAGGGGGGGGGGGGAGGGCAGGCCTTTGATGTCTATTTGTTAGAACAAGGTTTTAACTAAGCTAGAGTAGGAAAATTAACCAAGCTAACACAAACAATGATAAACAAACCAAATGAGAACTTGAGCTTATCACTACCATGAAACACAGATTGAAATAAATTCTCACAAACCAATATAAAAATTTGAAATGAACCAATGGGAACTGCAAACAGGGTGTAGAGAAAGATAAAATTACCTGAATTGATGAGCAACTTTGATATATACCTAGCTTCATCGGATTCAACTTGATTTTTATAAGCTAAAATCTTGAACTTCGATGCAGCACTGACCTGTTCAAATACTAAATATCTTTGTTTGATGGATCTGATTGTTGAAATCAATGTAGTCAATATCGGCCGTATCGGCCGATATATCGGGGATATTTCGGATATCGGTCCAGAACGATACGATAAGAAGGATATCGGCGATACGATATTCGCCCGATAATATCGGTCGTATCGGTCGAATATCGGCCGTTTTGGTCAAATATCGGCCGTATCGGTCGATACGAAATTTTTCTACATTTCCCGATATGAGACGGTATTGGTCGTTTTCTATAAAGTTTAAGGGTAATTTTGGCGAAGAAAGTCTTCCAGGTGGTAGTAGAGGTGCATGTAGCTCTCGAAGCAAGTTACTAAAGTTACTCTTTTGTTTTTTTGATAAAATTGATGTTATCTATTATATCTTATCCGAAAATGTGTGGAGAAAATGTTTAATATAAAATTATAGTCTCTAAATGTAGAACCGATATTGTACCGATTTTTCAACGATAATATCCCCGATACAAAATCGTACCAGTGTATCGGTCCCGGCCGAGATGAACCGATATCCGATATTAACTACATTGGTTGAAATTTTGCGTGACAAATTGATTTATTTTTTTTCGAACTGTTTTTTGAGCATAAAATTCACGAAACGATTGAGGAACACCCAAATTGAAAAAGAAGATTAAGGTTTATTATTTGAGAACCCGAAGGATAGCAAGTCTTCGTTTCTGATTCCTTCCGTCTATTCAACCCTCTCCTTCTCAAACGCTCCTGTGGTACAGTGAGTTCGTAGATTTTTTTTCTTTTTCTTTTTAACTCGGAGTGAGTTCATAACTTTACGGAGGAGAAGACCAGAAAGTCAGGTCAAATTATTGCCGCAGTGGGTTTGACCGATGGGTTTGACCAGTGGGGCTAAACAGAATTATTGTTTGGGAAACGTTCATCCTTCGGCATTCACTAACGCACTATTAATTTCTCTTCCATCCTCCATCACACATCAATTGATAAAATTGAAATACCAAGAAAACTTCCAGCGAAAAACCTCAAAAAATTATGTACCAGGTTGAATTCTGAATTTCTCATCTCCCCAAAAAATCTCCCAATCGATTCTTTACTGATCTAAACACTTCAGAGGTATCCAAAACTGCATAAATATTAAAAAATTTCTACACATGAAACAAAGAATCGGGAATCTAAACTCTTGCATTGTAGTTTAACAAAAGAAGAGAAGAGTAAGTTTTCTTCATTTTCAATATTCTTTTTCTTATATTGATCCTAATTCTTTACTAATCCCTTTATTTTCTTCTTTAGATAACCTATTAATCCATCTCCTTCCTATCCAAGAAAAGGTAGTGTTCTCTATTTGATTTTGGTGATTTTCTTATTGTTCATCTATTTGCCGTTTTTAGTGTAATTTCGGTGCAGAATATTAGTTAATTTAAACTAAGTTTGTTTTTTGTTTTTATTTTTGAGTCACTGTGAATTATAATCTTTTTGGATCTGAATAAGATTTGACTACGGATCTCATTTGGTATCTCTACCAGTTCAACGATTCTATAATCGTATTTGTGATTTTGTAGTTCTATGACAATTTTTCTTTGAAATACACAATAGGAGTTTTGTGAAAGACCAAATTAATACCACTTTTTCTTTCCTAATTACACATTTTGAAATATGTCAATTGAACTCTCTTATATCAATTGTGCGTATAATGTTAAATTTGGGCTATTAGTCAAGTTCACAAATTTAGTACTGTCCAGTACATGCAACTTGACATATTCATGCTCTTACATGGCAGGAAACACAGGAGTATTTATCAGTTGAACGCACAGTGAGTAGGAGGCCATTCCGTGCTCTTCTGGATATTGGTATTCTTATTGGTGGATGCTTCGAAGAAATAGAGTTAATTGGAGATATTCACCGCAAAACAAATTTGGTGGGCATGTTACTGCATACATGAGGGTAAGAACTTAAATTTTAAAGTTTGTCGTCCATGCAATGAGTAACATGTTAAATTGCTGTCTCATTTTTCTTCACCCTATCAATGTCCTTGATGGTTTTAGTACTTGCATGTGTTAGCGTACGACGAGCCTAAGAAGTACCCAAATCATTTTAGTCAGTTCATCAAAAAAAAAAAAAAAAGGTTGATGCTCTAGAAGAGTTGTACAAGAAGGTCCATGTTGGCCCGTATCGTATTTCCTGTTTTGATGTATACCTTAGTTGTACCTTTTTGCTTCATTTTTCGACAATAATGATTTTACCATATTTTCTTCATGATTTTGATTTTTCCAATTTCTTTGTATATGTTAAGAGTATAAGGTGAGAGCGAAGCGGACTTCGCAAATATGAATTCAAGGCATCTGAGGCTATGTTGCAGTCCTAATTAATGATGGGATGCGTATAATTGGTGGGGAGATTTTATGGTAATGACTAGGGAATTAACGCTTCATAGGTTCAAATTTTAACGTCGATTATAGTTTTTTGTGAATTGAAAGCATGGCCTGATTGTGATGTGGTGTAGGTGAAATATGTGTGCTCCCTTCTCCAATTTTATCTCTCTCGCGGTACTTGAACTTTTTGTCTAGGATCCATCTATGTTATGCTTATCCTATGTAGATTACAATTATGTCTGCTGTTTCTGTTTAATGATGACCAGTTTGGGTTCATGGCATCTAATTTCGTTGTATTTTGTCGGTCTTCTCTTTCTGTCAGTTCTTAAATAATCAAGTTCGAATATAGCAGTCATTTGTCTTGAAATCCAACAATTTTGACAGTAACTATTTGTATTTCATGTTAGTTTCATGTGAACCCTTTGGATAGCTCCACATGTTTGGTTAAATTTTCTCTCCATGTACATCTTTAGTCTCACTTTAATATATAGTACTCTGATTGAAATGGTATGTCTTCTTTTTTGTTTAATTCAGCTTCATTCACAACAACTTCCTATACTATCCCAAATCACGACGTACTCAAAAGGTAACTATTCTAATACGATTTCTACAAGCTCTGCTACTGCTTATTGAAATTTGTGATACTTTATATTCTCTGAAAGATCGATATGAGTCTATCTATTTTCGTTAGTAAAAGAAAAAAAATCAGAATTTGACTAAACTCTGATGATTCCACTATTCAGTTTTGAAGTATTTTTCATCCCTAAAATAGTAATCATTCTCTAAAATTTTGGTTTGTAGTTGTTTTCTTTATGTTTGTGTTTGTATTTTTCCCCCATATATGTTTAGTGTTGCGATTTGTCTAGGTTTTGT
Organism: Papaver somniferum; assembly: GCF_003573695.1. Taxonomy (NCBI): domain Eukaryota; kingdom Viridiplantae; phylum Streptophyta; class Magnoliopsida; order Ranunculales; family Papaveraceae; genus Papaver; species Papaver somniferum. Next base: position 352,690 of record NW_020645971.1, read on the forward strand.
TTTAAGTGTTTATTTATTATCACAACATATTGTAAAAAATCATAGTCTCAATTTATGTTTTTGGTCAATTTTTCAACATATTTGTGTCTTTTGTTAAGATATGTATATTTGCCAAATTATGATGAGAGAGCTTGGTAGACTGTTTCCTTCAATTACTTTGGTCCCAGGAGAGGACTCATCATTTTTGACATCTAAGTTTATAGTGGATTTTATTGTAAATATTGTGATTGATATTGCAGGTTCAGCAAATAAACCATTAACTCGGGATGTTATGTTGGAAGCAATAGATAAAAGGGGAGGGACGTTATAGGAGCTAAGCCTGCAACGTATTGGGTGACCTTGATTTTGGTGTAGCTGGAGTAATTTTGATATTTAATATCTTTATTTGTTGGACTTTTTAAATTGCTCACCCCTAATACTTCATACATAAACGATTTACATTCTTATTCGTTGGATTGTTCAATGTCTTATCTCAATGCCTTCATTTTCTCACCATTTTCAGTTTTCTCTATCTTTCGGACTTGGTAGCTAGCCGTCTTCGTTGATGTGCTTCTTGGACATGGACCATGAGGTTTTATCTAATGAACACAAGTCTCACTCCTTAATCTTTTGAATGAGTTCCTTAAAAGATTAATCAGGTAAACAATATTACATTATTATTATTTTTTTCTGGGAACATTATGTGAAGTGATACTTCAATGTCGAAATTTCAGTATATTCGCCTGGGATCTCCTATGAAAAATTTGAATTTAATATAGAAGTGTACACAGTAATGTGGGAAGTTATAGGTTATAACTCCATGCCCATGTTAAGTGACGTCTTAGTTTTTGCTTAAAAGAGCTCATAGGTTGAGAAGAATGAAGCAAAGTGATTCAATGTACTCAAACCAATGTCTTAGCTACTTCTTTCACCATATCGACATATTTTATGGTTTTAGTACTCGCAGGTGTTAGCGCGGGACGAGCCTGAAAGAAATTTTTTTTTGCGGCTGATGGTCTTAGAAGAGTTGTACAAGAGGGTCCCTGTTGGCTCGCATCGTATTTCATGTTTTGATGTATGCCTGAGTGGTACCTTTTTGCTTCATTCTTGAACAATAATATTTTTACATGATTATACTAACGATTTTGATTTTTCTAATTTCTTTTGTGTATGTGAGAGCATAAGGTGAGAGCAAAGCGGTCTTTGCAACATCAATGAAAGGCTTCATCTGAATCAGGTACATTGATAGGGTGAAGGAAGTATTAAAACCATCAACTACAGTAATAAGTAATGTACATGTACTTAGTAGGAATGTGTAATAATAGCGAATGTGACCCTAGGTCAGAAAGTATCTAAGACGTTGGTTTAGTATCATTTGTTTGTTGTTGGATTTGTTATCAGCGATTACACTTCAAAATAGAACTCCCTCACACTACTTTGTAAATGGTATTACAGGTTTTTTTATGCTACGTATGAATGGTTACTCTGCCAAAATGGAACTTGATAAAATATTTTAGATTTTAATTTAGGTGGCTTCAGCATATATGAAACCTGTCGGAAGAGGAAGACTTGATAGCATTAACAAAGCTGCACCTGAGGTTTGCAGCCAGAGTTTGTATCTTGACAGTGCCAATGCAACACCAATATTGCGTGGAAGACGTAATCAGGCGTTTGAGAGATATTTGATAGGGCAGCAAACCAGTTGGAGGAATAACCATAGTTCTGGGAGGCGACATCTGACAAACTTTTCCAGTGGTAGAAAAAGGCGGACGTGACAGATTTTCGGGGCATCTCTGAGGAGCAATTCTTTGGAATAACGACGGTGTACTGAGACTGACACAGAACATAAACCAAAACTTTGAAAAGTATACGGTTTGTAAAATTCCTACTAGAGGACTCGAGGTTGCAGCGTTATAATAAAAGAGCATAAAAATAATTATGTTGCATAGGAAGGAATATTTCAAACCTGTATAATTTAGATGGATTTGACTACTGTTAACTAAATTTTATACTCCCAACAGTTCTGACCTACAGATTATTTGCAAGAGGAGGTTCCAGGTCCGGGAAAGAGGAAATGCAGGGGGATGGGTACAAGCGTCGGAAGGCTTTGCAGAGACCTAAGAAAGCTATATATATATACATATATATAATGTGATATTTGGTTGATTGGTATAGTTTACAATTTTACATTCTTTAGTATATACCGTGAAGATTGAGATGATATTTACAAAGAGATTAATATTAGAGATTGGAAAATTAGTATACTTTTACTGAAATGAGAACGGAATATCACTATTTCGAGTCAAGAAGAGATTGGTAGTATGAACCATTGAGATCCATACCACGAGCATGCTCCAGAAACAACAAATTGTTAAGCAGTCAAACAACAAATTGGATAACATACAAAATGAATTGTTACAACCTACTTATGACAAACAAAATATGATTCCAAAAAAAAGGACAGACAAAAAAAAAAAAAAAGAGGTTACAACTATTAAAAATTGTCCACCGCCACAGCTTAAAATAGTGTGAAATAGCCGTGTACACACCCTTATGTACGATCATTCAGTAGTTTCCAAACGATTTCCAAATTATAATGTGTAAGCTGGAAAAAAAAGTTATGTCTCTCTCCAAGAATATCTTTCAAGATAAAACCAAAAGGTTATTTCCACTAAAGTCTAAACAAATTGAAAGGAAAATCAGTACTTATGAAAACCTCACCTTTCTAGACCCAAAGTTTTGAATAGATTGAAATCCCAACGACCTACGATAATCAAATTTTCATAATCTGCCTAATAACAAATTACAGACATCCTTAACTTTCAACCATGAGATTATTGTAATCAATTGGGCTATCTTTGAAAATGTATACTTTTAGTTAAATATACAACAAATGAAATTCAAGAAAATGATAGAAACACCAAAATTTTATACATGAAGCAATGTAAAAAGAAAGGGTTTTCTCAAATATAGCTACCTCGGAATAGTTTGATGGGTCGGACATGTACGTTTTGGTGGAAGAAGATTGAGAGAACGTGGAAAATAGATTAAGCAGAAGTATATTCTTGGATTTAAATTTTTTTCTCTCTGCAATCTATTTCACCTTCTCATTTTTTTCTTCTGATTTTCGTTTGCTCAAAAGTGGAGAACTAGAGTTTTTAAATCCACTCATCCTACCGGATATGAGCGAGAGAATCAATTGTTCCGTTTTATGGGAAGATAGGTTTGTTATGTTCAGTCGGTCAATTTTTTTGTTTTGTATTTGACTTTTGAGATGGGAAGAAGAGAATATATAATGCAGTTTTTATCAATTAAACGGTGTATTAATGGAATCGACCGCCATCGTGGATCTATCAATTGGGAAGAAAAAACAGGACCGCCTTTATCTTTCCCGACTTAGCGAAGCTTCGTTTTATCATACAAAACAATGAGATAGGAAGAAAATAATTTCTAGCTAGGGTACACCCTTGCAGTAATTATACGTTTCGATAAAAAGTAACTTTGTGTATCGATTTCGACTCGTCATGTTCGTTTTTATGGCGATCAAGCACCTCTTCAACTTGATAAAGTTACCCATTTTGTGGAGACACAAAATTAACATATTTTATTACTAACTGCCGCCACCACCACAGAACCATCTGATACTTTTCTTTCCCACCATCACCGCTTCCTACCTCGTGTTGGTCGTACTTCTAATTTTGAATCACGAACATTATGTATAAACTTTTGATCAAACAAACTTAGGCCGTTAATTAATTTATTCCATTATATTTTTTATTGTTATATTATCTTTTAAGTATTCATATCATTTTTGTTTTAATAATAAAAACCATGATTTACACAATTGGGTACTAAAGATAGCAGGAGTACCGTCTAAGTTATCCAGCTGTCATGATCATTTTATCCTAAATGATACGGTATCATCCTCGGAATATTTTTATCAATCGTGCTGAAAACAACCGACCATATCTTTCATAATACAATGTTAATTGTGTTGTAAGGATACAAAACTGATATTGTCCACGGCTGTTCACCAATACCCACCACCATAAAAGCCACTCATCGCCATATTTCTTCCATCACCACTAATATTATTGCCTCCACCACTCACTAACGCCTCTACCAACCATTACTTCTTCCATTACCACCACTAATATCTATTGGTATAATTTTTATTAATGTATATATATATATATATATATATATATATATATATATATATATATATATATTCATGAACATTAAATTTTTGTTACAATTATTTATTGATGAATATATATATTCATTATATTAATTAAGAGAATATTAATATTAAAAATTAATGAAACATTATGAGCAATTGATGAGAGAAGAGACTAATTAATAAAACATTTATAATGTTTTTAAGTTGAACAAATGCATAACCACAGATTTTATCTTTTCCCTAGACAAATCTTGACCACTCTGTATCTTCTTAACTTGTCCAAGCTTCGTTTTGTATTCAAGATAATTTGATAACTTTGTTATTGGTTAGTTTTAATGTTGTTTGTCAAAAATTTTATCCTATTTTGGATTAGGTTCACTTGTGTTTGTGTGACATCATAAATAAATTAATATAAATAATTTATTTTAAGACAATTACCTATGTTAAAAGAAAATAACCGCCTAACCCGGATGAGGATATATGTATCTCAGGTATTTGGGAAAATACCATAACCTCACTTTTTTAGCTTCCTAAAATCAAGGAAGGTTTAGTAATCCATATCCAAGATCAGAATAACACTGAGACAAACACATTTCAACCGTTTTTTACTGGATACCCAACCTAGTATGGGATATCCAGGATACCAAACACGACCTAAGTATATTTAAGGCTTATAACATGTTATAACCGATACACCAAACCTAACCAAGAACTTCAAAACAAAAACGTGCAAAAATTACTCATAGTTATCAATCCCAACATTTATGCTTTCAGTCTAATGCTAATGACAGTAAAATGTATGGTGTAAGCCCTTCATGCTCCGTCAAAAGCTTAAAAAGTTGATCTAATTGAAAAAAATCATTATTTTTCACATGATTATAAAATCAACATGACACAATTGGGGTATATTATATAAGTACAATAATCAACAAAGAGACTAACTTTTGGATATATGGTTGAATTTTTGGACCTTGAAATGGATGTAATCTCTGAGTTGGGATGCTGAGATAATGACATCTCTCGAAAGCACTTGTTAATAGATAATACCATCACATACAATCAAATTTCAATCTGATTTGATCTACATATGAACAAAACTACAAGTTTTTTTAGTCCTTATGCAGGGCTTAGTAGTAACCCAAAACGATAAAACCTGAAAATAGGAGATTACATAATAATACCCTAAATCTATCGATGTGTCTCTAGACTCCGTACAAATAAATAATCTGTTACCCAAAAAAACGAACTGTTTTACACCCAATCATCAGATTAGGACCACAATAATCTGAATAGTTTCTCAAACATCTATAATAATTCCCAGAAACCATTCCTCCATAAAGCTTGTATGGGTCCATTAAGTCAGAATAGGAAATTGGATATTGATGTATATAACAAACATGATGCAAAACAAAATGGTAATGAAATGCCAAAGTCATAATAGAGAATGATTCTTCTTTAATGAATATAGTTATAAAGCGTCATTTATAATTTTTATCTTCGACTTTTGCATAGTTATAGGTAGAAAGCTTAAGATGTCAAATTACCTTCTTGGATATCCTCCGATAGTTTTGATAGAATTTTTCAACTCAAGAATCAATTGCTTGAAAATGTTTACCTGTAGAAGCAAATATGACATTAATAATGACTTCATTGTTATTCCCCTAAAACAACCATTTAACTCCAGAACCAAACAAGGCATGCAAATTCATTACATAGTTGAAAAATATATATCATTTGGAAAAAACTCCATAGCATGTGTTTTGAGTAAAACACAAAATTAAGCACCACACTGAAATGAGACTTAGAGAAAATATGGACCAAAATCCACATGATGTTTAAGCCATAATTTCTATCACTCAGTTTACAAAGTCATGTAATCACTTTTGTCGACGGTAAGAAATCATCTAGACAACTACAACATTAAACCATTATAGCTCACTTGTTTTTATGTAAAATGTGAGTTGGAACTGTGTGCTTGTCTGGTGGTGGGCAAAGATCGGAAGACAACAACGAGGTTCCAACTCACCAGGTCTCAGTTATTGACAGGACAATCAATTGTCTAGGTAGGATCATATATCTTTGTTGGAAAAGCTAAATTACCTTAACATCATATGACCGACTGTATTGCTCCCTTAACGAATTTTGACAAACTTTCCTTGAATCTGAATCATCTACTCAAATCAACATCACCACTATCAATCCTTATTTGATCTATTTTTTTTCATAAAACAAAATATATATTAGAAACTAGGGAAAGTTATATACAGAGAGATCACAACCTTAAACCAGAGCATTTGTTACATTATATTTTGAGCTGTTATGAAGACAGTTACTAGAGAAAAAAACATTTTTACCTTTTTCATATTTAGCGAGGCTATCAGCTTCCTTATTTAAACTTTTATTTACATATACTCCTTTACTATTTACAATAGTCCCCAAAAGAATCTTCACATCAGATAGAGTAACTTTGGCTCTCCATTCACAACTTGAAGGTTTGTTGTTCAAAAAATTTGTTACATTTTTGTAGTCACTTTGCACTTGAGTATCATGCAGTTGTAGCTCCCCTGCCCATTGCAACGCTCTTTTTACTGCGAGTAATTCTCCACACACTGCACTGGTAGTGAATCCTGCAAAGACTTTAATATCAGAAATATGATCACAGTTCCACAAAACCAAACTAATGTCAAATTCACCAATATCCTAATTCCTCATCAAAAGATACATCCACATTAATACTCTTTTTTGTGTTCCTGGTTGCTACTACCCTTTGACTGAAATTTCACAATTTCTATTAACTAGTTGTAATTTATCCTTTTTCATAAATGAACCCCATTCCTTAACAATTGTTTTTATTTGAGCAATACAGTCTACTGGATTTTGTTTTACTCCTTGAAACACAATAGAGTTTCGAAATTCCATATCTTCCAACAAATTATACAAAATTTCCCTCTAGTCATCGAAAGTAGATGTGAACCAAGACTTAAGCCAATCAAGAAAACCACCATTATTATTTCCTGGCATTTTAATTCCTAACCCAAACCATACGACTTTTGTAAAACTGCATTCCATGAATAAATACTTTGAAGTTTCGTAACATCAACATGACATAACATACAATATGGGTCAGAATGACCTAAAACATCATGCAATTTGGACCTAAGAATTAAAACATCAACCGCCATTTTCCATACAAACAGAATCACTGTAGGAATTAAATTCAAATGCCAAAAATTTAACCAAAATTTATCTGTAACCCTAGACTGATCTCGTGACATAATTTTATATGCCGACTTTGTAGTAAACTCAACATCTTTATTACCAACCAATCTAAGTAAGTCTTTTGAGCTGACATTAATTAATGTGAATAGATTTTTTCCTGTTAGCTACTTCAACAGGAAAAACAAAATCTATCAGATTTCCATCCCAACAAACCATCCACGCCAATGAGATCAAAAACATATTTTAGTTCTTCGTGATTCCATTTATTTAATTGTCCTATTCCAAGGATTCAATTATCTAAATATATATTACTGTTTCTACCATTACCAACTTGCCAAATGTTATTGTTTGTGGGTAAAAACTGTTTCTGCTGGTTTTTGTCAATTTGGGTGTGTGGATGAGAAACGAGCGTAAACCTTAAACAAATGCACTGCACGGGAGTATTTTAGATTCGAGAGATCAATCTGTACAATCCTGGCCTAAAACAAGAAATGGTCGTTCCAGGCTTGCTTCGGTCACAAAGTGAAGGAGAAGGGTTGGTCTTAGGGAGGGAAGCGAAGAAGGTGTTGAGACCAGAATTATTAATTCTGAAGGTGTGACTATTTTATGACTTGTATCATAATTTGGAACTGGCTTGCGGAATGAAAGTTATCAGTTCTTTGGTATTTTCTGGATACTGTGTTGTTGTTCTAACCAAAACTTGTTGTCTGGTTGAAAATAAGTAAAACTTATTTATACAAGTCATATTGAACGCACCCTGATCTCATAGAAAGTGGGAATGATTGAGTGATTGAGAAGTGAGGTCATGTGTAAATGCCAGAGACCATGTTCCCACTAAGAAGGAAACTGGTTAGTTTACAACCACTACTTCTTGCCGCCAAAAATTTCCCTGCTTTATGACAATTTCCTATAATGGGCGTGTTGCACGCCGCACGCTATAAACCGCCAAACCAATACCCTGATGAGCATCCCCCAGTTTGTGACATATTTGATGTCTCAAGTGTTTTCGTAGAAAACGTGTAACAGATTGCTATGTGTGGCAAGTCAAAATTAGGAGACTTGCCACAAGAAAATAGCATGTGACGCTATTAGGCTTGTCTTGACTGGTCGCCTAAAACTTGCCACGGGCCTGTCAATTCTGTGGCGAATTTGGACGGCTGAGATTGTGACCTGTGAGAAAGGGTGGCCATTGATTATGGCCACATTCCATTAGCATTTGATAATAGAAAAGTGTCGTCATTGGCATATGACGATGTATGATGGCATATTTAACGCATGCCAGTGGCGTAGCGGCATGCCAATGGCATAGTGGCGCCTAGCGTAGCCGCGACAGCTATTTTAGCATATTCGTGTTAGACTCAAATATGGCTCCGGCAACATTGGCCCTGTTTCTATATCAAACTTAGGGCCTAAGGAGAATTACTTGGCTTGGTTGGCGTGACAACTTTAGCCAAATTAGGGTTTGACATATCAAAACCCTAATTAGCGCGTGTGGCATGGCCGCGACACGCCGACGTCTTTATGCAATCAGTGCCACGCCCATATTAAAGGAATTATGGCAGACCATAATATGGGAATAACCACAGGCACAAGGATGACCATGAGTGATTATAGTGTGGCGCCGTTTTTAGGGTTTGTCGGGTCCCACACGGCTCGTGGTATGTTGTGGGGCCAAAGTGGTGGAATTTGGGCCACAACTGGAAATTAGGGTTTCGGATAATGCCGCTAAAGCAAAGCCGTGTTACTGATTAGGAAACGCTAATTGAAGTCTGTTATGGCGTTGGCCACGAACAGAAGGTGGGTTAGCACGTTGGCGCTATATTTATGGCACGTTGTCATGTTCAGCATGTTGCTGCAGCAAAGTGGCATGTTTGGCATGCCACTAGCACGCCGGAGCGGAATGGCACATTTGGCATGCCATTAGCATGTTGGCGCGGTTTTTGGAAAGTCAATTGTCTTTGTGACCATCTAGCGCCATTTTCCCGTTTTTAACACTATGGCAGGTTTAGAGCGACCTGATTGGTCAATAGAAAGAGGGGTCGGCCAAGCATGGGCGTGGCCACACTTCCATCGCACGTGGCGGATTTAAAGCGACCTGATTGGTCGATGGAAAATAGGGTCGGCAAGTATGGGCCCAGCCACAACTCATGTGTGTGTGGCGGGTTTAAGGAGACCTGATTGGTCGATAGGAAACAGGGGCCGGTCGGGCAACATGGGGTGTGGCCACTTGCAAGTGGCGTCGGCTGGCCTATGGCATGGCCACACCTCCCTTTGCTGCTGCTCCTATTCCGCAACTTCTTTTATTCCTTGCTCTCTGATTTTGGGTATGATTTTGCACCTACTAGTCCACAGCGGATTAATTACCTAGTTTACCTAAGCTTGGTTTCGACCAACAGGGTCTAATATACTACGCAGGGCGCAAAACCCTAATTTTTGCAAATCAAGTTAATATTTGAATCTTGTGAATTATCACAAAATTGATTGAATTTTGTATGTAGACACAGAGTTCTTTAAGTTTATTTCCATAGAGCAGTATGCTTTCCGATTGAGTACTTTTATGCAAGGACCTTAACCTTGATACTTGGAAATTCGTGCTACTATGCTGCGAGTGAACACAAATTGTCATGCCATATCAATATTAAGGGTTCGGCCGGGGAACATAGCACAGGAAGCATTCAAAGAAACTTATATTAATTGAATAATATAGGCAAGGTGCCGAAATTTACAGAATACCTGGGATTGTTGCTACATGCACCATTATGAATAAATTTCATGTGGATATATTGAGTTGCTCAATAAATGCGCCAGTGGAGAGGTTGAACACTCGTCACTTTTACATGGATCTATCTCTTTGCAGAATGACAGAATATTAAATGTGATTACAAATTTAACCCTGGCCTAAAAGCCACCATCAACATTAAGTCCCCTGTTTAGCACGTAACAGTAGCATTGTTGCGGGGTAAGCATGAGATGGTGCATGACGAGGATAAAAAGAAATCGAAAGGGCATACATGAAGGAATTTCCAGAAAAAATTCAACCACCTTTGGCAAGTGGCACGAGTAGTCTATGATCCTCGTGTCGGCGACTTGGCGTACTTCTGGCTCGGTCATAGAGTGCTGGTGCTTGGCTTTGCAACTTTGGCCACGGAGCGCTGCAGGTTGAGCGTCTGATATGCTGGCGCGCCGCTGGCTCGGCTACCGGTTGTTGGCGCTTGGAGCGTTGGCGTGGTGCCAGCTCGCTACAGGGCGTTGGCGCTTGGAGCGTTGGCGTGGTGCTCGCTCGGCTACAGGGAGTTGACACTTGGAGCGTTGGCGTGGTGCTGGCTCGGCTACAGGGCGTTGGCACTTGGAGCGTTGGCGTGGTGCTGGCTCGGCTACAGGGCGTTGGCGTGGTGCTGGCTCGGACGTGGAGATTGGCGCCATGGAATGTTGGCACCACGGGCCAAGCCGTCTTCTTCCGTACATGTCCCAACAAGGAAACCTTCTTCTACTCAAACTCTAAAAGTGTTATGCATATAAAAGGCGTTGCACATCTTCTCTATTTTTGTATCGCTGGCTTTGTTTCCGCGTCTTCGTGTTAGCAGCAAAGGTGCATCATTCGTGAGCGGATCAGTGGAAGGAACAACAACATGCGAGCATATTTCAGGTATGTATTCCAACTTCTCTTCCCTCTTGTTTGTTCTTCTGTATTGGTGTAAACCCTAGCCATAGGCATGTCTTCCATGAACTTGTAAAAATACTTCAATATGAATGATTCCTCTTTGCCAGTAGTATTGTAGTAGCGTTATCCACAACATTAATAGTAACGAAGCCGATTATTAAGCAAATCAAGCATGTATGGGCGAGCAGCCGTCGTTGGCTCATTTCTTCATAAAACCTAGCTTTAGTTTTTTCTTCTTTTTTGTGTTTGGTCGTGGGCACCATTCCTGCGACAAGAAACGGTTTTGGCTAAGAACATATTTCCCGCGGCAAGTATTTATTTGAGTGAACATCAGTCCCCATTCCTCTTGGCCGCGAGTGCCATGACATGTGGCCAAAGAAAATTTCCCGTAGAAAATTTGTTGTTGGCTCTTAATCGTTGTACCCAATTTTTGACAAAATCTCCATGTATGGTTTTCTTCAAAGTAGTAACTTTTTCTGTTTTGCTCCGTTGTAGTTACTTCGAAATTAAAAGTCGCATAAGGAATTTTATTAAGATGTCACCTGAAAGCAGTTCTGTTGTCGTATCGAGAAACGCTAACAACTCCAATCCGAACACGGATGATGAGTTCTTTACCAGGTCTGTTACAGTTACGAGGGCCCATCCCAAATACGTGGCAACCCTTCTGACTGATTCAGAGAATGAAGGAGAAGTCCAATCAGTCTATCCAGGGCGTATAATGAGGTTTTGCCTTCAGAAAAAAGAGTATCTGGCTTCTCCCATAGACTTCAAGATCTGTCATAGTTCATTGCGCTCTTATGATAAATGGATGAAATTCATGATAAGCCAAGACCAGGTAAGGGCTAATCTGACTAAGGTGCAAATCATGAATGCTGTCATGGCATCTGCGACACTTCAAATCATAAAAGATATTGCAGGTTTGATTACTTTCATCTCCAGATGGTGTCCAGAAACTCACACGACTATATGTAGATGGGGTGAGATGACCATTACTTTGGAAAACGTAGTTGTTCTGTTGAGTCTTCCAATAATAGGGAATCTTGACGTCATCTTGTCTGAGGAAGAAGAAAAAATGCATGCCACTTTGGTCACGAAATCAACATGATATGTTCAGAAGGACTATGAGGAAAAATGCTTCTATAACTGGTGGGTGTTTGAATGGTTCCCTGATGAGCCGAAGCCGGATCAGGTGCTGGATGATACACTCTATGTTGCTGCATTTTTAGCCCCGTGGTTATCCAGGGACATTTTTGATGATGGCTCTGGCAAGAAGGATATAAGGCAGAAGCTCATCAAATTTTCTATCAAATTAGCGAAAGGTATTACTCTTCCCATCGGCAGTTTGTTCCTTGGCTCTTTGTACACCCATCTGGATCACTTAGCAGCGAACATGTATGTCTCTAATGGGTATATGAAAGTAAACTCGTATGTCGATGTCGCCTTTCTCCAAGCATGGTTGTGGGAGCATTTCAAAATTTACGCTCCTAAACCGAAAACCTCATTTCCTGATACATATGGCGGCTCTAGGATACTCTGTTGGTTGGAGAGGCGTCCAAGACCTGGCTCAAAGCTCATTGATTTTCTTGACAACGCGCATGCAGTTAAATTTCGTCCTTGGACTCCAGTCCACATTCTATAGTTCAACAAAATACTTTTGCTTCTGCCTCGAACATGACATTGCATTCTACCAAAGATAATATGAGCATTGGAGAGACTGTGTTCATGCGAAGCTACATACCTGGATATGTGCCATCTTTTTTCAGAGGATCTTGTGAAGTGGTTCCTTACAACATTGACAGGGCCGCTCGTAATATGGGTTTTGATCAGGGGATTCCATTTCGTCGTCCATTCACGGCTCCAAATGAACTGTTGCCAGCCGTTTTCGATAGCCGTATCTTTGTTCCCCATAAAAGCCTCCCCTTTCTGCTCCCAGAACAAAAATCGGTGACAACCTCCAAATATAATGTTTTCTGGCAGGAAGAGTTCCTCGCTATTCATCAATTCGTGCAGGATGTTGTGACAGTTCCACGTGGCAAGCCCTCTCCTAAAGTTCTGGCAAAACACGGATTATTGAGGTTGCTTTATTCGGGTAAGTGGAAATCTGACAGTCCCCAGGAAAAAGAGCGAATGTCGAAAAATCGTGCGGGCGGAGAATCTCCAATCCCCAGGCGCAATTCCCCTGAATCTATTTTCTTGGACGATGCGCTTCAAAGCATTGCATTCACTGGTAGGATGATGGATGAATCTATGATAATGGCAATATCTTGAATCTAGCATCTCTTGATTAGTTGGTGTACGCCGTACCTAGGGTAGTTGGACCACCCTCTGTCGTACCCAAATTTCTAGTACCTCCGGGACTCTTCTGATAGGCAACGGGAAGCGTGGATATTCTGGGTCTGGCTTCTCTCGCATCAGCGGTTGCTATGCTGGAGTTCTGGCAGACTTTGGTATAAAGCTCTTTCCGAAGGAGGAGTTGACGCTTGAGCAATCATTGATTCACGAGTGGACCGTTTACTTCTACCATACTGTTGAAGGGTAGTTTCTCTTGAGGGATCTGCGTCAGTGGCAGCAACACGAGGTGGCTGGGCTGGATATTGTTCGTTTCCATAGGCGTCTTGGCAGATTTCCCCTTCTTCAGGTGCCTTTCTCTTAAGTAAAGCAGTCGTGGCCGCGGACTGTTGGACAACTCTTTGAACCTCCATGAGGGTTTGGAGGTTATTGCTTTTCAACAAAGCTTCGTAGGCTGGCTCTTTACCCTTGTCCTGTAGACACTACGACATACCTGGCAAGTCTCCTTCCTTGGTCTTGTGAAACTGTGTTGGATATTTGTCATTGGCAGAAACCAATTGGTTGTTCCTCTTATACTCTTGTATAACATGGCTATGTGATCTGTCTGTATCTTCATTGGTAGAAGTACAGGCCTTGGCCAAAGATTGAACGTCCTTCGTATTATTCTGAAAATTGGTGAGATCTTTCCTACAGGTACTCGCTGATTCTTTCCACAATCAATTTATCATACTCTTCAGGATACGAAGCGTTTGATTTTGCCGCCTTATAATATCAACTTGGTTTGCAGCCATATCCTCTAGCATTTCTATCATACCCTCCATGGTGGATGGTTTCCGGCTATTCACTGCTCTTGAAAGGTTTGAACGAACTGAATACATCTGGAAGTTGGTATCTTTTATTGAAATGGTTTTTAGTTAATGATTGAATTGGGCCTAAGACCAATTGGGATAGCAATGAAATTGAGAATTGAAATGGCAACCGAGAGATTTAACCTCCCACTGTCGTCGCCAAATGTTTGTGGGTAAAAACTGTTTCTGCTGGTTTTGGTCAATTTGGGTGTGTGGATGAGAAACGAGCCTAAACCTTAAACAAATGCACTGCACGTGAGTACTTTATATTCGAGAGATCAATCTGTACAATCCTGGCCTAAACCAAGAAATGGCCGTTCCAGGCTTGCTTTGGTCACAAAGTAAAGGAGAAGGGTTGGTCTTAGGGAGGAAAGCGAAGAAGGTGTTGAGACCAGAATTATTAATTATAAAAGTGTGGCTATTTTATTACTTGTATCAGAATTTGGAACTGGCTTGCGGAATGAAAGCTATCAGTTCGTTGGTACTTTTTGGATACTGTATTGTTGTTCTAACCAAAACTTGTTGTCTGGTTGAAAATAGGTAAAACCTATTTATACAAGTCATATTGAACGCACCCTGATGTCGTAGAAAGTGGGAATGATTGAGTGATGGAGAAGTGGGGCCATGTGTAAATGCCAGAGACCACGTTCCCACTATGAAGGAAACTGGTTAGTTTACACCCAATACTTCTTGCCGCCACTAACTGCGCTACTTATGACACTTTCCTATAATGGGTGTGTTGCACGCCGCACACTGTAAACCGCCAGACCAATACCCTGATGAACGCCCTCCAGTTTGTGACATATTTGATGTCTCGAGTGTTTTCGTGGAAAACTTGTATCAAATTGCTATGTGTGGAAAGTCAAAGTCAGGAGACTTTCCACAAGAAAATAGCATGTGATGCTATTAGGCTTGTCTTGACTGGTCGCCTAAAACTTTCCACGGGTCTGTCAATTCTGTGGCGAATTTGGGCGACTGAGATTGTGACCCTGTGAGAAAGAGTGGCCATTGATTATGGGCACATTCCATTAGTATCTGATAATAGCAAAGTGGCGTTATTGGCATATGCCGATGTATGATGGCATATTTAACGCATGTCAGTGGTGTAGCGGCATGCCAGTGGAATAGTGGCGCCTGGCGTAGTCGTGGCATAGTGGCACCTGGCATAGCCGCGACAGCTATTTTGGCATATAAGTGTTAGACCCAAATATGGATCCGGCAACATTGGACATGTTGCTATATCAAACTTAGGGCCTTAGGAGAATTACTTAGCTTGGTTGGCGTGACAACTTTAGCCAAATTTCGCTTGGCATATCAAAACCCTAATTAGCGCGTATGGCATGGCCGCGACACGACGACGTCTTTATGCAATCAGTGCCATGGACACATTAAAGGAATTATGGCAGACCATAATATGGGAATAACCACATGCACAAGGATGGCCACGGGTGATTATAGTGTGGCGCTGTTTTTAGGGTTTTTCGGGTCCCACACGGCTCGTGGTATGTTGTGGGGCCAAAGTGGTGGAATATGGGCCACAACTGGAAATTAGGGTTTCGACTAATGCCGCTAAAGAAAAGTCGTGTTTCTGATTAGGAAACCCTAATTGAAGTTTGTTATGGCGTTGGACACAAACAGAAGGTGTGTTAGCACGTATGCGCGCTATTTATGGCACACTGACACATTCAGCATGCTGCTGCAACAAAGTGGCATGTTTGGTATGCCAATTAGCGTATTGGCGCGGCGTGGCATGTTTGGCATACCACTAGCACGCCGGAGCAGAATGGCACATTTGGCATGCACGTTTGGCATGCCATTAGCATGTTGGCGGAGTTTTTGGAAAGCCAATTGGCTTTGTGACCATCTAGCGCCATTTGCCCTTTTTAACATTGTGGCAGTTTTAGAGCGACCTGATTGGTCAATAGAAAGAGGGGCCGGACAAGCAAGGGCGTGGCCACTCTTCCACTGTGCGTGGCGGATTTAAAGCGACCTGATTGGTCGATGGGAAATAGGGCCGACAAGTATGGGTCCAACCACAACTCATGTGCATGTGGCGAGTTTAAGGCGACCTGATTGGTCGATAGGAAACAGGGGTCGGTCGGGCAACATGGGGTGTGGACACTTGTAAGCGGCGTCGGCTGGCCTATGGCATGGACACACCTCCCTTTGTTGTTGCTCCTATTCCACGGCTCCTTTTATTCCTTGCTTTCTGGTTTTGGGTAGGATTTTGCACCTACTAATCCACGCGGATTAATTTCCTAGTTTACCTAAGCTTGGTTTCGACCAACGGGGTCTAATATACTGCACAGGGCGCAAAACCCTAATTTTTGCAAATCATGTTAATATTTGAATCCTGTGAATTATCACAAAATTGATTGAATTCTGTGTGTAGACACAGAGTTGTTTAAGTTTATTTCCATAGAGCAGTATGCTTTCCGATTGAGTACTTTTATGCAAGGACCTTAACCTTGATACTTGGATATTCGTGCTACTCTGCTGGGAGTAAACACAAATTGTCATGCCATATCAATATTAAGGGTTCGACCGGGGAACATTGCACAGAAAGTATTCAAAAAATCTTATATTAATTGAATAATACAGGCAAGGTGCCGAAATTTACCGAATATCTGGGATTGTTGCTACATGCACCATTCTGAATAAATTTCATGCGGATATATTGAGTTGCTCAATAAATGAGCCAGTGGAGAAGTTGAACACTCATCACTTTTACATGGTTCTGTCTCTTTGTAGAATAACAACATATTAAATGTGATTACAAATTTAACCCTGACCTAAAAGCCACCATCAACAGTTATTCAATTTAATCACTTGTAATTATATTCTAATACTATGCCAGATCCAAGAAATATTGTAATTGTGAAAATGTCTAGATCTTGGAAAATATTTTACTTTAAGAATCCTAACCCATAAATCATTTGGGTTATTTAAAAGTCTCCAAGACAATTTTTTAAGAAAAGATACATTAACTTTATGTGGATATCTAATTCCAATACCTCCAGTTTATTTAGAGTTTCTAATGCTACTCCAAGCTTTAGGGTACAAAGTTTTTTTTCTTCGGATTATCTTTACCCCACCAAAAGTCTTTCTGAAGTTTATCAAAACCATCTAAAACTGCTTTAAGAAACTCCAAACACTGCATTTGATAACAGAGATATGCAGATAAGATGAAATTAATTAGCACAATTATATCTGCTTCTGACAGTAACTTTTCCTTCCCACCACTTAGATTTATATAAGCTCTATCTAAAAGGGGTTCAAAATTCAAAGCTTTATTCTTGCTGAACAAAGGAGTTCCTAAATGGTTTCATCCTTAGAAATCCTTTGAACTCGAAGCATTCTAGCAATATATTTTTTGATGTTTACTATGAACCTTCTTACTAAAATTAACCCATGATTTATGATAGTTAATAGTTTGACCAGAAGACGAAGTAAATATGTCTAGGATATTCATCAAGTTTTTGACCTCAACAAGATCTTCCCTACCAAGTATAAGACAATCGTCCTCAAAAAGAAGATGTGAAATAGTAACACAATTATTATTTAGAATAATAACTCTAATTTGTTTTTCCGATTCAACCTTCATAAACAGTCTTGAAAGACCTTTTAAAGCAGTAATGAACATACACAGAGATAATGGATCTCCCTGCCGGAGACCTAAATTCCTGGAGTTCCATTTAAAATAACTGGCAACTTAACTGTTGAAATACAATTATAAATTAAATCACACCATCTTCACGAAAAATCGAAATTCTAAAAATATGAATGATAAAATTTCATTCCATTTCGTCGAAAGATTTAGATAAACCTAATTTTAAGGCCTTTTTTAGATTTATTGGTTTTCAAGTATTTCATGAGCTATTACTATGTTATCGACAATCTGATTTTTGGGATAATAACAAACTGATTCGAGGAAATGATTTTATCCAACATCGATTTTAACCTAGTAACTAAGATCTTTGAGATTAACTTATATAACGTGTTAGAGCATAGCTCGGTCTACCTCGCATGCGTTGCTATATCAAGCATGTTTGTCAATGTTAGTGATCAAAATTATGAGTCTTGATTTCTAGTCTATTATAGCTAAGTCTCGGACTAGGATCGAAAAGTCTAGTTGAGATCAAGGACTTCATGACGATTCATCATACAACGACGAAGATCTACTCAAGGAACCGTGGAACTTCATCAACAAAAGGTATGCGGAGACTTGAACTTATCTATCACTCAAAAGTCTATCTATTCTATCTCCTACTTCTTATGAGACAAAAATTCGTATGCTATATAGACTACTAGATCATACACATTTGACATTTCGAGCTGAGTATTCACTACTTATCTTTTTTTCGAAATCGTGTGTTGGTAAAGCGTTTCGTTTTGATCAAGTTTATCTTCACCTAGTGACGAAAGTCATGAAAAGTTTCAATTACTTTGAGAATTGCTCTGACGTGAAACGGTCTGTGAATAACGGCTATATAACGTCCTCTGAGAATGTCTCAATGATTGGAATGAGAGTTTATATTACATAACCATGTATTCCTTAATCTGAAGTTTTCGAACTTTGTTGATTGAGAGAAACCGGAGGAATTGGCTTTTCCAAATCCGCGAACCCAGTTTGCGAACTCAGTCTGCGAACTGACGGAAGTTCTGTTGCCGAAAATTTCTGCTGGGATTTTCCAAAAACTCGTTTGCGTGTTTAGTCTGCGAACTCAGTCTGTGAACCTAGTCCGCTAACTGGCGGAAGTCTCTTTGCCGAGATTTTCTGCTGAGTTTGGAAAACTCTGCCGGTTGCCTTAAGTCCGCGAACTTGTGTGTGACCTTAAGTGGTTATGATCTAAAGATGTGCTCTGAACATGAAATTTAAATTACTAAGGAATGTTTTATGCAAACCGTGGCTATAAAGTTCATGAGCCGATTCATCGAATCGAATCATCTTTGTTTCAATTGTGTCTTGTGTAGTTACATAAGATCTCATAGCAATTGAACAAATATCTAACTAGTTCATTTGAGTCAATTGAACTAGTTATGATGAAGAGGAACTAGGTTAATATGAATTGCCCATATGGTTAACCTTTTGGGTTACTATGTTGAACCAACATACACGTACACGTTTGGGCACGGTTTTCACAAACCCAGTAGACGTCTACCCAAGTGTGTGTGACAAGCTAAGTTTTTGATCTAACGGTTGAGAAATATTAGCTTGAATCTAAATCAGGTTTTCATCTAACGGTGAATATGGATTGCTTTGTAACTAAGGCAAAACCCTGATTTGAAGGCTATATAAATGAGACATCTATCATTGTGCAAAACTAATCCCCACACGTCTGTGTGATACTAGTGCGCTCGCTAGAGTCGATTCTCCTTTAACCTTTCGTTTTCTTCTCTAAAACCAGGTTAACGACTTAAAGACAAACCGATACTACTTTTATCGTAGTTGTGTGATATGATCTTGCATCTTCTATCGTACGAGTACAATCTTTGATTGGCTTGAGATCGTGAGAGTTCTCCGATAAGCAAGATAAAGAAGTCACAAACATCTTCATCTCACTGTTTGTGATTCCTCGACAAACCGCTTGTGTAGTCAAGAAGGATTTTTGAGAGGTGATTCATTAATCTAGGTTGTTCTTCGAGAATATAAGACCGGATTATCAATTGGTTCCTGTTCACCTTGATTTTATATCTTAAGACGGAACAAAAACCTAGGGTTTTTCTGTGGGAGACAGATTTATCCTTTGATAGACTTTTCTGTGTGAGACAAATTTGTTTATTATCAAGTTTGCGATTTTGGGTTGCAGCAACTCTTAGTTGTGGGTGATATCAGCTAAGGGAATCAAGTGCGTAGTATCCTGCTGGGATCAGAGGCGTAGGAGTACAACTGTACCTTGAATTAGTGGGAGACTGATTGGGGTCAACTATAGTCCAGTCCGAAGTTAGCTTGTAGTAGTCTAGTGTCTGTAGCGGCTTAATACAATGTGTATTCAATCTGGACTAGGTCCCAGGGTTTTTCTGCATTTGTGGTTTCCTCGTTAACAAAACTTCTGGTGTCTGTGTTATTTATTTTCCGCATTATATTTTATATAATTGAAATAATACAGGTTGTGCGTTAAAGATCATCAATTGGAAATCCAACCTTTAGTTGTTGATTGATATTGATTGATCTTTGGACATTGTTCTTTGGTACCGTCCAAGTTATCTCTCTTTGATAAAGACTCGCAGATTTCCGTTTGCTTGAGTAAAGATCAAATCGAGAGATTGAGATATAAACTCTTTGATATATCTTTTTATTGATTGAGTCTAATTGTCTAGTTGATTCTCATAAAAAGTATATGGGAGTTTGTCCATACAGATTGCTAAGCGAAATATTGGGTGGTGTTGTTAGACCCCCGCTTTTTCATAACGCATTACTAAGACTTAGTGGCTTGAAGTCCACCGGTGTAATTGGATTTTATAATTTAAGGAATCCTTCAACTTTTTTAACCAAATCTACCACATCAGTTTCAACCAGATTCCAATGAGTTCGGAAAAAACCCAGAGGGTATCCATCTGGACCTATTTGATCTATTCAAACCTTTTTTGGATCTGAAAGAAGAAGAAGAAGAAAGGAAAAAAAGAAAATGACTTTTCTTTGATTAAACTTGGTATATAACCAAAATGGTTTTACTACGACACCTAACGTAACAGATATTGGAAGATGGGTTCCCAGAGAAGATAACCTGGCTGGCTTGATAATACTTGTACATAAAATAACCATTTTTCCCTTCATACAATTCAGATTATTTAGTTTTTGTCCGATTTCCGATTGACGCGTTCAAATAGCCTATTTCACATAACTTTCTGAGTTCTATCCAATGGTACTAGTTTCATGTTCACTATCCAATGGTTTTAGTTTCATGTTCATATTATTGTTTGATAAATTTTTATTAGTTAGTATTCATATCTAATTAATCAGTCTATTAGCGGCTAAAACATCTCTTGACCGGTCAAATAACGTTGACGATCTTGCGAATCCTTACAGTTAAACCAATAAAGGTACTCATTTATATAACTCGGCTCCTAGATTAAATTTTCAGCTTCTTCCCAGTTTTGACCATCCATTATCAATTTTTCTAGTTATCTCGAGAAATCTTTTCACTTGGATAGGAATTGATGGATATCACCATTCTTTTTTAAAGCCGAGGAAGTAGTCTTTCATCGTAATACCGAACACCCTTTTCAGAAATAGGACTGTCTAACACAATCCTCTTAAGGCTTAGCTCTAGCATTCTCTGGGCTTCCACTTTTTTGAACTCAGAGATTGCTGCATACGACATGGAAACAAGGTTAAGGCTTGTTCTACACAACTGTTGAGTCATCTGAATAATAGCAGCATGATGATCATCTCCAATCTGTTCATTTTTCCAATTATCACATCTGCTTTGGGGTAAAAACCGATTCTACTGTTTTTTGGAAAATTTGGGTGTGTTGATGAGAAACGAATTCAAACCCTAAAAAAATGTACTACACAAGAGTACTTTTGAGTTCGAGAGATCAATATGTAAGACTCTGGCCTAAACCAAGAAATGGTCGTTCCAGATTCAATTCGGTCACAAGGTGAAGGAGAAGGGTTGATCTTAGGGAGGGAAGCGAAGAAGGTGTTTGAGATGAGAATGTTGAATTATGAAGGTGTGGTTGTTTATGACTTGTATCATAATATGGTTTCTAGATACTTAACACTTGTGTTCTTCCTTTGTCGAAATAGATTGAAAACCTATTTATACAAGTCATTGAGCGCACCCTGATCTCATAGGAAGTGGAGGAAGTTAAGTAGTGGAGAAGTGGGTTTGTGCGGAAGGTGGTGATCATCGTGTTTCCGTTATGAGGGAAGACTAATCACACGTTCACCCACTACTCTCATTAACCGTCCGTCTTTCCTGACACTTTCTCGTAATGGGCGCGTTGCACGCCGCACGCAGTAAACCGCCAGACCAATACCCCAATGAGCATCCCCTAGTTTTTGACATGTTTGATGTCTCGAGTGAATGGGTCAAGTCATGTGACTTGCCGCTAAAATCAGCACATAATGCTTTTAGCTTAAATAATAAATTATTTGTGAAACCAATATTTATAAAGCATTGCTTATAATCGATGTATGTAAAGCATCGCTTTCGAATAAGCAGCCGAAAATAATCGATGTGCTAGAAGCATCGCTGTTTTTGAGCTCGATCGAACCAGTCATGGATTGAGCGTCTTAAAAGTAGCACGACCGACCATCTTTGGGTGATCGTTTGAGGACCCTATGGATATGCTATGACTTGGACGATCACTCCCGTGGAGGAAGAATGGCCGGTGATCACGATGCTGCTTTGTTAGTGTTTGAAAAATAAATCTATACCATCCAACTAGGCTGGCGAAGTTGGATAGTCGAGATGATTTGCGGCAGTTGTATACTGTTGTTGACGCAAATTTAGGGTTTAGGGGGCTGTGCGGCCATCTCTCTTTGGGAGAGCGACTCGGGGCACTACATGCTAGTTCGAGCAGGTCGATCGACCTCATGCAAAGGTGGGTTGTCGGTGAGCATGCTGACATCTCCCGGGCCACATAAAATTAGATCTAAGGCACTCGATTCGGATGACGAAGCTGGATGGTTGTGATCGATTTGTGACAGTAGTGGGTTGCCGCAAACGCCAATTAGGGTTTAGAGACGGCTACATTCACCCTAGTTCGATCAAGCGGTTTAGCGTGCCATTGACTTCCTTTGGGCAAGTCGATCGAGTGGGGATAAAATTGGGTCGGTGGTGAACTCATGTGCACCCCCTTGATCGTCTGAAACGCGATCTAAGCCGTCCAATTAGGCTAGCTAAGTTGGACGGACACGATCGATCCACGACAGTTGTATACTGCCGCGACCCAAATTAGGGTTTTGAACACAACGTGTTTGCTCGAGTTTGGGCGAACGGTTGAGCGCCCTATAGGCTTGCCGCAGGCAAGTTGATTGACAAAAGGGGAAGTTGGGCCGCCAATGAAAATCCCGGCACTTCCTTAATCGTTTGTAGGAAGATCCAAGCCGTCCAACTAGGCTGGCGAAGTTGGACGATCGTTTTATTTCTGATACCGTTTTAGACGGTCTAGCTCATTTGAGATCTCCTTCAACAGTGCGATCACCCATGTTTGGGGTTGGCGTTTGATGACGCTGGAGTGTGTTAAATGGAGTCCGACCGGTTGGGGCATTAGTGGGCCCGCCGGTGATCAATATGATGATTGCCTAGTTTTTCCAGGAGTGGTATAGGCTTGTTGAAACACGCGACCAAATTGTGCGGTCGTGATCATTTCTGAGACTGTTATTAACAGTCTAGATTTTTCTTAAGGAATTTCAACGTGTTCGATCGAGCTAACTTAAAAGAGCGTCGATACGAAATTCTCTTTGTCAGAGAGTGATGCGGCATATGTGGGTACTTCCATGCGGATCTCAATACTGACATTTCGGGAGATTCATGCTACTTTGCTGAGAGTGAACATTTGATCATCATGTCATGTCAATAATGAGAGTTCGGCTGGGAACATAACACGGGAAAATACTAGGCGAGTCATGCATTAATGGACAATTTAGTAGAAGAAAGAATTCACAGAATATTTTGGGATTCCTACTACGCGCACCATTCTGAGTGAATTTCATATATATATTGAATTGCTTGATGAGCAAGGAGGGTTTTTGCACTCGTCACATTTCAAATGGCTTTATCCCTTGCAGGGTGATAGCGCATTAAATACTGGTTTTATAATTTTATCCTTGAACTAAAAACCACCATCAACATTAAGTCCCATGTTTAGCACGTAATGATAATGCCATTGCGGGGTAAGCACTAGATGGTGACAAAAAAAGATAGAACTTATGAGGCAAGGTAGACAGATGTTACTAGGATGGAGGTCGGCTAGGTATTTGAGCAAGACATGTTTACGAGGTATCAAAGCACGCAGTGATCGTCCTCCTATCATATGTCAATTGCCTCCAGGTAGATTTCGAAATTTGCTAAACTCCATTGCGCTCGATTGCGAAAGGCTTTGACTTTAAGTTGCTTGGAGTATGGACTGCTGAGTCGCACCTAAAATGTTTTTTAAACTCCTGAGCATTGACTGGAATGGAATTGCTTTCATCCTGACTCTTTATCTCATCGGCTCATTCTTTCCCTTCTGACTGCGATGATGAAATGCTTTGAATACTTATATGGGAAAAATCTTCCGGGGCCACTGGGTGAAGTAGACGAGCTAAGAGTTGTTCCGTTGCCGACGTGCTGCTATCGAGTCTTCAAGGACTTCTTTCGAAGCGACATCCTTTGAACCATCTTCTGAATCTTAAACTGTTGTATGGAATGGGTGCAGTCCCCAGTTACACTTCTGTTAGATCCGATGGCGTGGCCAGATATGTGAATATATCTCTGCGGCGTGCTTTTGGAGTCTTTGATGCACGTGTACGGTTTCATGTTGAGAGAAATTCCTGCAGCTCGTAAGGCTTTGACAGTGATGATGCTGATATCAGAAATAACCTGGTTGAGGGACGTGAAGGCATCCGCGCTGGCAGTCCCATGTGTAATTGTTCTGAGCATATTTTCTGCTGAAAGATGTACTTCCATTATATTTGTCGTTAAAGTGGCTGACGAATTGATGAAGGCGACAATCTTTTGGATTCGTTATTTGTTGAACATAGTCATGTTTGATAGATCTTTATTGTATCCAAACTTATGGTAGCTCAAAGCACCCCTTCCATAGGAAATTGGTAATTTAGAAACACCGATTCTGACTTTGTCGTCCATGGGGCAGACATGATGCAATTGGTCTGTGTGGCCTGCTGAGGTGTTGAAGCGGCTTCGACCTATGAAGAGAGCGATGAAGCGGCTTCGGGAGAGAGCGTGCATTGAAGCGTATTCTTCTAGAGAGAGCGTTGAAGCGGGCTTCAGGAGAGAGAGTGCATTGAAGCGGCTTCAGGAGAGAGCGTGCATTGAAGCGGCTTCAGGAGAGAGCATGCATTGAAGCGGCTTCAGGAGAGAGCGTTGAAGCGGCTTCAGGAGAGAGCATGCGTTGAAGTGGCTTCTTCTGGAGAGAGCGTTGAAACGGGTTCTTCTGGAGAGAGCGTTTAAGCGGCTTCAGGAGAGAGCGTGCGTTGAAGCGGCTTTAGGAGATAACTCCAGTGAGGGCGCCCTTAACCCTTGATTTCGAAAAATAAGTTCTTCCCATTCTTCTGAGGCGATACGATATGGCAGATGGGAAGACGACACACAAATAGGGATGGCCGTCAAGTCGTGTTTTCTCCTCATGGGAAAGAATACCCTTTCTACTGTAAAATCTCAACGCATGCAATGTTGGCAATGATGATTTGAAATAGGGGAGATAACAATAATGGTTAAGGATTCGACCAACCTTCAGTTTGATTTTCCCTTGCAAATTACATGCTTCTTGATTGACCGTCTCTCTTGTGTTGAAGAAGTCCTTGACTGACAGCGAAGGAATTTCATGTTGAGCCTCAGTCCCCAAGTGTGGTTTACGTGGTTCTATCCTGTATGGTCGATGGGTTGACTATGATGAGGGTATCACCCTCTTGCATCCATGCTGATGACTATGTACAAAACAGGTTGGCTGGAGCTTGGATGACTACGATCATTATCCTTGACAGGTACGAGTGGTGACTACAGGCACAAATCTTGGCAGTGACGAGTGATAGACGCATTTATGTGTCTATTTTGTTCTCAATGTTCTGTATTGTTAGACTCGATTAAATACTTATTGTGTTATTTTATGTTTTTGTAGATGTTTTTGGAAAAATAAGCTCTTGCGGCAAAATTGGCTCGAAAAGTGGTGTTTTACACCCCAGGATAGAGACTAAAAACACCCCAGAAATGCGCCGGAGGAACCCAGAAAAAATGCTGAAAACACCCCAGAAAAATTACTTAAGGCACCCCAAAGGAATGTGTTATTCGGACTCCAGCAACGGATAAGGGGCGACCACTGGATAAGGGGTGACCTTCTTCACAAATTCAAAAAAATATTTTGGCGGGAAAATATTTCTTTTCACAGGCAGATTTTTTGATCGGATTTTGGAGGAGTTTTTGAGCGATTCAATCGCTGAAACTTCATGGGTAGTTGTGATATGTCCTAACAAATCTAGTATGGGTGTTTGTTTCGATCAAATTTGTCTGGATAACTTGGTTTAATTCAAACAGGGAGTTAGAGGAAAAACATGAGCTTACACGAGTTGTGGTGAACCTAAACGTGTACTGCACGTGTTTGGAAGCCTTAATCAACACTTTGGAATGTGAAGAAGATTTATAAGGAATTTAATCCAGTTGCAGATGCGTAAAAATCAAAATCATTGATAAAAAAGAAAGAAAATATCCCGAGTAAATGAAGATTATTTGGAGTTAATGGAGGAGATTCAATGTCGCAATCACGTATAAATATGTTCACAAGGTATCATAGAAGGGGTGTCGAGAGTCTGGGGGGCTGAGGAGAGCCAGAGAAGAAGAAATTCTATTTTTCCCAAACTCGGTTTCTGTTGTTGCTGCTGCTGCACCAAGAACACGAAGAACATAAGACCCACACTGAGCAGTCTTATTTTGCTACAGTTTCAGCGATTGTCTCTCGACAGTCTTATTTGTTACTGTCGCAAAACAGTCTTATTTGCCGAGGGTCGTAGTTCTCTGGTTTGTAACAAATATAATTGTTACAAACCCGGTTTAAAATTATTTCTCCCTTTTCATCATTTGTAAACCCATCTTTGAGCATAAATGAAATCAACTTTTGAGCGTGTTTCCAACATGATGAGAGGCTAATTTCTCCCACAACCAAGGAAGTGAGGAAGCTACTTACGCATGAATAATTGGTAATCATTTATTTCCTCTAATTTATAATTTACTCAATCACTGCTTTTGCAGAGTTTTTAATTGTTTGCAAAAAATTTCTTCATTAGTTGTGATTCAATTAGATAGGTTATGCTTTGTTTAGATAATCTATGCTTAGGGATACAATTAATTTTTGAGAATTTTTCAGATTATTTGTGAGTTAAGATATAAAGGACTTAAAAGATAATTAGAGTTTTGGATTGTTTACCATCATTAATTCATGTGTAATAGTGGAATCAGTGTCTTGGTTGTTTTCTAATACCTCTCGCCCACTTTGTTAATATTTTTGTATATAATTTTATTAAATCTTTAAATTTAATCTTCACAAGTACGAGATTTTGAACCTCATTACTACAACAACAATCAAAACATTATCATTTTGGCGCCGCCGACGCGGATTTGTGCTTAGGTAGAATTTTTAGGTTTTTTTTTTTTTATTTTCATTTGTTCTTTTACGTTTCTTTGGGTGTGTCTTTGTATTACAGGAGGTTTGATGTTGGATACTAAAGACTTGGAATCAAAGCCTAAAGCCAAAAGAGAAGGAAAAAGACAAAGCAAAAAAAAAAAAAGCGAAAGAAAAATTAAAAAAAAAAGAGAGAATTTTTTTTTTTAGAGACCTTCCATTTTTTGTAATAATTTTTTTTATTTCTTTTCTTTTGCACTTTATTTGGACTTTGGACTTGGACAATTATTATTTTTTAAACCCTAAGGAAGGGTACATTAAATATAAAACTGTTTGCAGGGAAGGACGACGATTACAATATCGTCTCGGCCCCTCGGGTTCGCACATGACATAGGATTCTTGGCCCGAGTCGACTTCAGTGCGCCCGTCTGGTACGGGAGGTAAGCTTTCGAAACATCCGCGAATCCCCTGTCAGCGGGTTTATTGTATGCCTTAAGGTGAATATATGCTGAGGATTTGAATACGGTTGTTTTAATTTCCTAGTAAAGGGCAAGGCCTGGCCAAATTAAGATAAGGACTCGGATTTCATCACCATTTCCTTCTTTCCCGCCTTAGGAAAACGAAACCAAACGCGAACCTAAGCTTAAAATTTTGACTAGAACGAGACCTATAGGGTAACGAGCTTAATAGGAAAGTCGTTCGAAAAATATTGGTTACTCTTTTGAGCATACTTTGAAGTTCATGATGGTTTCTGCGAGTTGAATGCGTGACTGCGCCGCCTTATAATACCGGTGAGACCTTGGGTATCAAATCTCCTCGCAGCTTCCCTCGTCTCAATTCAACTTACTTAAACTCGGATTGATTCCAGAGAGGTTTTCTCATATTGTAACGAATTCTTTTTCGAAAGATTAGAAGATGGTCTAGAAACAATCTAAGTGGAGCCATCATGCTTGTTGTTTGCTAGATTTTATAGGTTTGATTTGGTCGAGTCAGCCTTGTTTGTGATTGTGTAGAATTCCCTTGCAATTAAGAATGTCGAACTGGTATGATAGAAGCCAATACAATGATTGTCAACCTGAATTTGAATATGGACATCATCCTTTTTATGACCATGTTGGGAACGCCATCCTTTGGAAGGATATGGGTCATACCCTGGTGAGCCCAATTACTATCCACACATGCATCAGTCTTACGAGCAAGAAGATTGTAGTACTAGTTCTTCGTCTCTAGAGGATACAATCAAACTATTGAAAAGTAGTACTTTTTATGATTCCTCTGTTCCTATTCCTCCTTTAGAAGAGTCCCTCAGGAAGTTAGATGAGTCGACGCGTAAGTTAGCTGAGATGAATAGTATAATTATAGACGAAAGAACTACAATAATGAGTAAACCTTCTTTAGAAGACCACCTCAAGCGGATAGCTGAGACGAACGAAATAATTGCTCGAAATTACTTGAATTGCCAATATAGTGTATCCAATAATACCCTTGAGAATGAAGATAGTTATTTACATAATCAAGATAACAAGGTTAGAATTGGTAGCACTACTTGTTTTGATGAGGTTCGATCTTTTTCATGTTATTATGATGAGGATAGTGTTGATGGAGAATCATACTTATGTAGGAATAGTGATCAGGAAATGGATACTCCAATTGAGCTTTACAATGATAATATTATTTCTATTTCAAATCCAAATAATTTTAATAATTATTCAACTATTCAAAAGTACGAGGATTTGACTAAAGATACCCTCATTTTAGACGATGTAGTATTTCCTGTTTACAAAGCCGATAATGATTTAGAGGAACGAGTTTATTCTGAGAATAATATTTTAGAGTCTAGCGATTTAGAAACAATAGTCTTAGACGAAGAAGATGAACTCGTAGAGCTTTTAAATATGAGTGAGGATGCATCACCCGAGTATAACCTAACAGAAGCAATTGACCATTTTCAGGATTCCGATGATCTAGAAATTAGGGAAATTGTAGTTAGTCTACTTAGAGACACCCAAAACTCTAAGTTTGGGGGTGATTATCATTCTCCATGTGCTTTACCTTTAACTCTTAGAAAGTTCCCTCGTGTAGGGCTTGGAATTTGTGCCTCATCGTACAAGATTATCTCCATACATGTTTTCCCGAACCTAATAATGTCCAGAAAGAAGTTCAGTCATTAGAAACCCATCCTCTGGTTGATGTGGTTTGCCCAGGCTATGATACCCTTATTGACTTTGTTTTCCCACCAAATAGTTTTCTTCCAAATGTGGGAACGTTTATATTTCAAATGTGTCGAATATTTAGTTGTGAGGCTAAACCTAAATGCTTTAGGAAATTAGAATCAACACATTTTCTTAAGAATGACTACTACCCTCCATTGTGGTCAATTTTGTAAGTAAAACCTGATTGACTTGGAGGATCCTCAATTATTTAGGTTATTATTATGTGCTTCTAAATTTTTATTTGAGTTTTTACAGACTCTAGGACCTAATAATTCGGATCTCACTTTTGAGGAGTTGCAGCCTAAAGAAATATATCTAGACCCTTTTATAGAACCTGAACCTGAACCACAATTAGATGTAGTTGTCTTAATCAGGAAACTAGGTAAGGGCATGCTAGTCTTGTTCATTTTCTTGGTTTACTGCAGTTTCCTTTGGTCAGCTCTATTTGGTTTTGAAGACCCACAGTTATTCCGACTACTGTTATACGGTTCGAGTTGACTAATCCTTTCCTAAGTCTGGATGAAGACTTTAAACTTAGCACTTCTTGGGAGGTCACCCATGCTCATGCAACATGGTAATATCTTTCCTTAACTCTTTTTCTTCAAGTGGTAACAATTTCTCCTTGTTCATGCTTTTAAATTTATCTTTAGAACATCGAGGACAATGTTAGATTTAAGTTTGGGGGTGGGGAAGAACTTTTTAGTTGCACTTTTGAAACTTCTAGCGTCACAGGATATCCGGTTAGCTAAGTTTACATACTGTGTCTCACCGAAAAGATAGAAATTGGAATGCTAGGGATAACAACCTTTTGAGACATTGAGATCCTTGAAATTCAGGAGAGAACTTGTTCCTTTTAGAGGGTAACCGTGATGGACCTAACCATACATGATGGAAAGGCAAGTAGGTCAGGAAATGCCAGAAAGACAAAGCAACCTCACAATGTAGTCTTAGTTACTGGATTGCGACTCTCTCTCAGTAGAAACTTATCATCATCAACAAGCGGAGCGACATCAAAATCTATGAAGAAAGTTAAAGACGTTTTAGGTTTAGAAGCAACAATAGAAAAGAATAATTCAAAAATCAAAGTTGAAGTTATAAGAGCAAATGATATAAGTTGTTAGAATCCATGATACCAAGACATCACAAGTTGCGAAGATCCAAGTTTTGAAAGTCCTTCTCTCATGGCCATGTAAATTGTTGTCTTGTAATTTTTGTTTCCAAAAAAAAAAATGAAAAAAAAAAACAAAAAAACAAATGAAAAAAATCATCGTTACGTTTTGTTCAATAAGGCCAAAGGGAAGTAGAAATTTATAAGTCAAGCAAGAAATCCAAGAGAAGAGTTAATTGTCAAGGTTCTATGAGGTTCGATAGTTTATCATCAATAGTTGAAGACCGAAGATGACGTTGTTTCTACTGAGCACTATGAGAGAGTCGAAGAAAGATACATTTGGTTTCTTATTTAGTCTGCTTCTCATCAGGCACAAGATCTTTCTAGCACTGGTTCAACTCATCACACGTAATTAGTCCAGCTGTGTAGCATATGTCCCTCTCATCTTTATCTCTCTCCTAATCGTATCCAACTGTAAAGCAGCGGACGCATCTTACAATGTTTATCTAGCTGTGTAGCGGATATCTCTTTATCTAGCAGTGTTGCGGATGTGTCTCCCCTTTTCTTCGGTCAGCTTTAGAGCTGACACCTTTAATTTCTCTGGCATTCTAGTTACTTGGAGATAGGTTGAGAATATGTATGTACTCATAGCTCTTTGGATACTTGTGACCAATTAGAAGTAATGGTTTTGTGGGTACACCTCTGGTAAACCCTCCCGAGATTAACTCGGTTTTATTTTTTTATTTTTGCCCGAGGACTAGCAAATAATAAGTTTGGGGGTATTTGATAGACGCATTTATGTGTCTATTTTGTTCTCAATGTTATGTATTGTTAGACTCGATTAAATATTTATTGTGTTATTTTATGTTTTTGTAGATGTTTTTGAAAAAATAAGCTCTTGCGGCGAAATTAGCTCGAAAAGTGGTGTTTTACACCCCAGGATAGAGACTAAAAACACCCCAGAAATGCGCCGGAGGAACCCAGAAAAAATGCTGGAAACACCCCAGAAAAATGCTTGAGGCACCCCAAAGGACATGTGTTATTCGGGCTCCAACAACGGATAAGGGGGGGCACTGGATAAGGGGTGACCTTCTTCACAAATTCAAAAAAATATTTTGGCGGGAAAATATTTCTTTTCACAAGAAGATTTTTCGATCGGATTTTGGAGGAGTTTTTGTGCGATTCAATCGCTGAAACTTCATGGGTAGTTGTGATATGTCCTAAAAAGCTAGTATGGGTGTTTGTTTCGATCAAATTTGTCTGGATAACTTGGTTTAATTCAAACAAGGAGTTGGAGGAAAAACATGAGATTACACGAGTTGTGGTGAATCTAAACGTGTACTGCACGTGTTTGGAAGCCTTAATCAACACTTTGGAACGTGAAGAAGATTTATAAGGAATTTAATCCATCTGCAGATGCGTAAAAATCAAAATCATTGATAAAAAAAGAAAGAAAATATCCCGAGTAAATGAATATTATTTGGAGTTAATGGAGGAGATTCAATGTCCCAATCACGTATAAATATGTTCACAAGGTATCATAGAAGGGGTGTCGAGAGTCTGGGGGGCTGAGGAGAGCCAGAGAAGAAGAAATTCGAGTTTTCCCAAAATCGGTTTCTGTTGTTGTTGCTGCTGCACCAAGAACACGAAGAACATAAGACCCACACTGAGAATTCTTATTTTGCTACAGTTTCAGCGAGTGTGGCCCGACAGTCTTATTTGTTACAGTGACAGTCTTATTTGTTATTGTCGCAAGACAGTCTTATTTGCCGAGGGTCGTAGTTCTCTGGTTTGTAACAAATATAATTGTTACAAACCCGGTTTTGAATTATTTCTCCCTTTTCATCATTTGTAAACCCATCTTTGAGCATAAATGAAATCAACTTTTGAGCGTGTTTCCAACATGATGAGAGGCTAATTTCTCCCACAACCAAGGAAGTGAGGAAGCTATTTACGCATGAATAATTGGTAATCATTTATTTCCTCTAATTTATAATTTATAATTCACTCAATCACTGCTTTTGCAGAGTTTTTAATTGTTTGCAAACAATGTCTTCATTAGTTGTGATTCAATTAGATAGGTTATGCTTTGTTTAGATAATCTATGCTTAGGGGTACAATTAATTTTTGAGAATTTTCCAGATTATTTGTGAGTTAAGATATAAAGGACTTAAAAAATAATTAGAGTTTCGGATTGTTTACCATCATTAATTCATGTGTAATAGTGGAATCAGTGTCTTGGTTGTTTTCTAATACCTCTCGCCCACTTTGTTAATATTTGTGTATATAATTTTATTAAATCTTTAAATTTAATCTTCACAAGTCAGAGAGTTTGAACCTCATTACTACAACAACAATCAAAACATTATCAACGAGTGGTGGCTACGGCCATGGCGGCTATGACCATGGATCTTGAAAGGAAGGAGCGGCGGCTACGATCACGAACCTTGGTCGTCCACGACCATGAACATTGACGAGCTTTGATAAATCATGTATGTGAATTTACTCTCCCTTCTTTATTTTTGGTGAAGCGGTGATGTAGATTTTAGATAACCAAAATTAATGATTAAACGAAACCTAGTTAATCCGCAAGCGCACAGGTTAATTGTAATATAGATAGCAAATGCGGTTTGTTCCCACAGGGAGTGTGAAAATACTACTACTAACTAATACCAAAAACCAAATTCAATATTTCAGAAATTCATAACAAAGTGAGAGAACAAAATGAAATAATAATAATTCTGACAATAAAAAAAATGGGAATGGGTTATTAGGGTTTTCGATTTCCACCAATTCAATCATACAAAACTCAACTAATCTCTATGTATTACTCAAGACAAATATCGAACTCAATCTCATGTCTCGGAAAATGGTATGTTTAATTCTCAAATATTAATTGTTTCTCCGCTGTAATTTCCTTCGCTTCAAAGGTAGTGATTCTAAAGCATTACATATCAATCCTAAAGCATATCACGTCAAAGGATTTAACCAAATCACGAAATATCAATTGAAAAGCATAAATAATCAAGAAAATCACATAATCGATTAAATACCAATCTGTATGAAGAGAAATTACTAGTCAATGAATCATTATTAGAAATATCATTGTAGAGTTTATATGATTAAATTGGCTTCTATCTAAACCCTAACATGGATTAGCTAGACATGGCTTTCTCAAAAGCCATAAACATATATAAATCAAACTAGCTAAACAAAAATGTAATTGAGAGAATGAAACTTCAAACCCTCGTCTTCTCCGCGGCTCTCGGATCTGTAGCCGCAGCTTTCAGTTCTCCGAACTCCCCCCCAACCGACCTCTCAATCTCAATCATGCTTTCATAAGCCACATGGAATGACGCCATAAAATAGTAATATTTTCCTTCTAGACAATGACATGATGCCATGGCATGTATTCCATCACATCCTTCCATTTTAATCTCAAAATCTTTTATCCCATTAGCTCATTATAACTTGACTGAGAACATATTCCTTTTTATCTTTTTCTCTCTCATGCAAAAAAAAGAAAGAAAAACTCTACCTTATCTTCACCGCCTCTTCTTTTCTTCCAGATCTTGGTAATTTCTTGCTTGATTGGGGTCTTTATGGCTCAAATTGAGTGAGGAATTATCATGTTTATACTTTAGTTATTTGTGTTTCCTTTGTTTACTTTAGTTCCAGCAATTTTTTTGCTCCCAATTTGGATTTCACTTCCTGAATTGGTTGTTGGCTGATATGGTGGTTAAATTGGTTGATTTCTAAGTTCAACCAGTAGAGGATTGATGGTTAGTGGTTCAAATTTAGGTTTGTTTTCCTGATTTGGTTGATGCTGATGTGATAGACGCATTATTGTGTCTATTTTGTTCTAAATTATGTATATTGTTAGTGCTCAATCTTATACTTATTTGATATTTTATGTTTTTGTAGGTGTTTTTGGAGAAATAAGCTTTTGCGGAGAAATTGGCTCGATAAGTGGTCCCGAGAGAAAATTGCTAAAGGCACCTAGAAGACGCACTACAAGCACCCCGAAAGTATGTTGGAGACTCCCAGAAAAAGTCATAGTTACACCCCAGAAGAATTTCTATAGGGAACCTGAAAGTGGATAAGGGGTATCCAAATTACTAAGGGACACCCCACTGTTATTCACACACCAGCAGCTGTTAGGGGGAGGTCATCTTCTCCATTTCAAATTTTGAATTAGGCGGGAAAGTTTGTGCAGCAAAGTTAGATTTGGGGTTTGATTTTTCGGCAAGTTTTGAAGAGATTCAATCTCGGAATTTTGGTGGGATGGACTTCTTGGAGCATAACAGGGTTGGTAAGAGTGATTAGATCGAACTAATTGGGTTGTATAATCGAGTTAGAGCAAAACAAAGAGTTACAGAGTACGAACTTCCCTGATTTGGATTTGGACGAGAATTTCTCGTGGATTATCATTGGACCAAGTTGGTTCGGGCCTGTGATATTGAGACAAGATGGTTAATGGTCTTAAACTCGATTAAAAAGGAAGATTTCGACAAAATATGGAGGTGGATACTCACGGGATTTTCTGGAGTTATATGTGGCAATTTATTACGTGGAGTGAAAGAGAATATACTCTGTTAGATTTAGGGATATCGAGTTAGGGAAATGATTTGTTAAGAAAACAGAAGATGTGGGAGAAGGTTCATATGAATCTCGTTTTGAAGGAAAGAGATAGCTGGAGCAATCGCGTAGAAGAGGATAAACAGAGAAAAAAAGTCCGAGACTTTTGGTGGAGGAAAGTGGAAGCTTTATCGGGATATCTTGGTTGTTGTGTATAAATAGGAGAGGAAAAGACCAATACAAGGGTTATCAAGAGTTGGGGGAGACTTTGGGGTAGATCAGAGGCCGGAGAATTGAAGAATCAGAAGTTGCAGGAGTGGTTCTGCTGCTTCACAACTCAAGAACACGAAGAACATTAGACTAACAGAGTCCGTCTTATATTGAACAACAAAAAGCTTTTATCGTTTCTGACTGTACTTGCTTTATACTTTCAGCGACCATTAGCTTCCTTGCAAAAGGCTTTCTGTAACTACAATTTATTCTCTTCAATAAAAACACCTTTTTGAGCCATGATTAATTATTTTGAGCGTGTTTTCACCATGCGGAGCTAAACCCATCACTGGGATGACGGAGGAAGCCAATTCTCATCACTGTGGTAACATTATTTAACTATTTTTATGACTTTTGCATTAATATAAATTGAATTATGATTTTAAATTAATTAGCTGTCATTTAGTTTGATGGGGTATGCTTAGCTTCAGTGATTTGATAACCCATGCTTACCATTTACAATTGATGTTTTATAAAATCTACCTTGGCAAAGATTAAGAGTCAATAATTGTTGTTTTTGGAGCTAGAATTGTCTAAGAAATTGAAACCATAGAATTAGTTTTTGGTGAAATCATGATTCCCAGTAATCTCTCAATATTGTCATCATCCTTTGTTTTATTCACTAGATCAATTTCATAATTTAAGTCTAAAATCAACTTTACAAGTCCGAGAATCGAGCATCTTTTTTACCACTTCAAAACTACATCAGTTTTTGGCGCCGCCGACGCGGACTTGTATTTAGGTTTAGGTTTTAGGTTTTGCATTTTTTTAGTTTTTGTATATATTTATTTTATATTTATTATTTTTTTTAGATTATTTTTGTTCTATTTTACGTCTTTGGTATTTTTGTTTTTGATGTGCAGGATTGGCTTGAAGCGAAACGTGGAAAGTTGAACTTGCCTTATAAAAAGGGAGAAACTGAAGATTTAATTTTTAGACTTTTATCTTATTTTTAGTAGTTTCTTTATTCCTTATTTTGGACTTGTAATTTTCTTTTATTTGTTTGTTTTTTTAGTATTTTATTTATTGTTAAAAAAAATACACTTGCACACACCAGTTGCATTTTCGTCCGACACCGATTTTAGGAAAAAAAGTGGTTTAGTACGGTGAACCCTTTGGGCGTTATCATCCGAAACACCACAAACCTCAGCCTCGTACCTTTGGGTATATTTTGTTGTGTTAACCCAAGCCTACCTAAATTAGTTAGCCCAGCATTTGCATGTGCACAGTTTTTGGTTGAATTCTTGTATGCCAGAACGTAAGAGAGACGCTCTAGGACGGTTTATGCGTGAAAAACCTAGAAGTGATATTTTAGGAAACAAGAATCTTGACTACCTTAATCTAGAAAGTCCTATTTTTGGACGTTCTTCTCACGGTGAGGAAAATATCCTTAATACTTCTATTTTTGCCAAAATGGTTGAGAAAAAGGATGCTGAGGTCCTAGTAAAAACCCTTAGGGATCGTTTGAACCCGTCTAGAGTATTTCGTGATCCAGGTGTAGTTCTACCAGATTCTACGGTCCAATTTGATATTAGACCTGAGATTATTAGCATGCTTCGTACCTTTAGGGGGTTAGAGAATGAGAACCGGTATACCCATATAAGAGACTTTGAAATGATTTGTGACACAATGAATTATCCGAATGTCTCCAAAGATGTGCTTATGTTACGTTTGTTTCACTTCTCTCTCGATACGAAAGCCAAAGAGTGGTATCATTTTATTCCTTCTAAAACAATTACCACCTGGGATGGTCTTGTAGAGGCATTTGTGAAGAAATTCTACCCACACCATAAGACTGCTGCTGTTCAACAGTCTATCCAAACCTTTAAGCAGAAATTAAGTGAAAAACTTCATGATTATGTATCAAGGTTTAGTGAATTGTTATATCAATGTCCACATCACGACTTTGAAAAAACTCACATGGCCCAAGTTTTATATGAAGGCCTTGATAGTGAAACCCGTATGCAGGTAGAAACAATTAGTGGTGGAGAATTTACCCATCAAGACCCAGATGAATGTTTTGACGAGTTCATCGAGTTAGCTGAGAAAACTAGACAATGGGCTTCAATGAGAGAACCAGAAATACCTAGAAATCCTATCCATAGTGTCGATAGAGTTGATTATGGGTCAAATATTCTTAGTCTTCTAGAAGCCTTAGAAATGAATCAAGGTTCACACCATGATAGATACGAAGAGTAAGACCATGCTCTTTATAACAACTCTAGGTTTGAAAACCATCAGAGATTTGATCCATATTCAGATACTTATAACCCTGGTTGGAGAAACCACCCGAATTTCTCTTGGTCTAAGGGCCAGAGTCAAAGTCAGTCTAGTATTTCCCAGGATCTCCCAGGTTTTGGGTATATTAAGAACCATTTAGGGCCAGATCAGTATCAGAACCTGTCGGATAAAAAAATCATGAGCTTAGAAGAGTCTCTTCACCATATTATCTCATAACACTGCAGTGTTTAAGCAATCGGTTGAGAAAGGTTTACAGGAAAATTCTCAGGCTATTTCCGAGCTAAAAACCCAGGTTAGTCTAATTGCTGAGTCTTTGCAAGAGAGAGAAAAATATAAGTCCCCTAGTCAACCAATACCTAATCCTAGAGGAATCCACTCGATAACAACCCTTAGGAGTGGTAAAACGGTAGATAATAAGGTATCCATGCCTAATAGTGGATATACTGTAGATCCACCTTTTAGTTCCCAAGATAAGCCCCGGAAGGAGACACTAGATGAAGAGACCGAAAAAAATTCTAGTGATGCCAATGTGATTCCTCCTGATAGGTCTCATTTTGTTCTCAAAGCCCCATATCCACAGTTGTTAGCTCCAACAAAGAGAGAGTCGAATTTCAACGAAATAATGGAGATATTTAAGCAGGTCAACATTAACATCCCTTTATTAGAAGCAATTAAGCAAATGCCTGCTTATGCCAAGTTCCTTAAGGATCTATGTACTCGAAAGTGTAAGTTTAATGTCCATAAGAAAGTCGTTTTAGTTGGTCAGGTAAGTTCAATTCTTCTAAACCAAACAACCCCTAAGTATAAAGACCCTGGATGCCACACCATATCTTGTACGATTGGTAATCACATGGTTGATAAGGAATTACTTGAATTAGGAGCTAGTGTTAACTTACTTCCTTACCATGTGTACACCCA
The DNA here is from genome assembly GCF_003573695.1 of Papaver somniferum. NCBI lineage: Eukaryota > Viridiplantae > Streptophyta > Magnoliopsida > Ranunculales > Papaveraceae > Papaver > Papaver somniferum. Next base: position 391,484 of record NW_020645971.1, read on the forward strand.
ACTAGGTCTTGGAGAGTTGAAACCGACAAAAATGACACTGCAATTAGTTGATAGGTCTGTCAAAGTACCTCGTGGTATCATAGAGGATGTTCTGATTGAGGTTGATAAATTTATTTATCCAGTGAATTTTGTTGTTCTAGACACCCAGCCTGTTCAGGACCCTAGTGCTCAAATACCGGTGATTTTAGGTCGCCCATTTTTTGCCACAGCTAATGCCATCATCAACTGTAGGACCGGGCTTATGAACATATCCTTTGGTAATATGACCACTAAACTAAATGTCTTTAATGTTAATAGACAACCTTCTGATGACTTGGAGGAAGTGAATATGATTAACACTTTAGTTCAAGATGTAATTCAGGATAATTGGGACGACACTTTATTTGGTGATTCCTTAGATGAATTTGATGAGACAATTCTCTTAAGTCAGTTAGATGACCAAACTTTTGAACTAGAAGAAGCTCTCGAGTACTTTAAAGACTCCACGGACCCTGAAATTCAAGCCATAGTGCTAGGTCTTACAGAGAATAATGATGACCCTAAGTTTGGGGGTAATGATCTATAAGAAGCTCTTGAATATTTTAAAGACTCTGAGGATCCGGAAATTCAAGCAATAATTAGAGGTTAGTCCGAGAATACTGACTACCCTAAGTTTGGGGGGTAGTAATGGTCAAGTATCCCCATTAAAAATCCCTAACTTGAGACTCAAGCCTAGTGTACCTGAGGTATTACTTGAGTCTCTTCCGACTCCGCAACCTGATTATCGTGATACTGTCTAGGAGGAAATCCATATATTAGAGACATGTTGTTCGAATGAGTCTATTTTTCAAGATACTCATCAGAAACGCAAGTGGGCACCGCAGATAAACCCGATTGTCTTGCAAGAAATTTTAGATCAGGTTGTGCTCTGTCTGTTCATTTTTCTGATTTGGTGCAGTTGTCTTATAATTGTGGCAATTTTATTTGATTTTGTTGACCCACAGTTGTTTCGACTATTGATGTATGATTTGAAAGGTAATTAGCCATTTTGTGGTATATAACGTCTGGCTGAAGACTTTAAATTTAGCACTTCTTGGGAGGTAACCCATGCTCATGCAACACGGTAATATCTTTCCTTAACTCTTTTGCTTCAAATGGCAACAGTTTCTCCTTGTTCATGCTTTAAATTTTATCTTTTGAACATTGAGGGCAATGCTAGATTTAAGTTTGGGGGTATGGGAGAAACATTTTAGTTGCAATAATTAAACTCCAGAGCCTAGAAATTTATGCTTATTAAGGATGGCACTAACCAATCTAAGTGGCTGGAAGCATTTTGGTTGTAGGAGTTGATGAACCAATCTGATTAGATGGAAACATCTAAAGAGTTTATTCATAAAAGCACAAAGCTCAGGTGTTAGAAATAACATGATAGTTTCACCATATCTCGTTGAGTCCTTTTCACTTATATTTTAATTTTGTTTCTTTTAAAATATGTTTCTCTAAGTGATTAGGTGGGGCTCACGATTCAAGTTGTTACCACTGCTAGGGTGAAATAGAGTGATTGAGATACCGAAAAAAGTTGAAAAAGAAAGAAGAAGGAGTAGAGAAGAAAAAGAAAATAAATTGAGACCAGACCACCAGACCAACCGGAATAAATTCAATAAAGTCGACCACTGGTACCCTTGTATATGCCAGTTGTGTTGACCTAGAGTTAGGATTATCGACTACTGGTTCCCTTGTACATGCCAGTTGTGTTGATATTAGTCAGACTAGTATCTCAGTCCATTAGGATAGGTTTATTTTGGCCGTGGCCTTTAGACGGATATGAGAAACACCGTTCACCTAGTCAACATCAAAACCATCTATGTTTTTCTCTATATCCATCTCTTAATCTATCCATGTGATTTGTTGAATCCGGATATTGATGTCCATAGTGCGACTATCTGAGTAGAGCTCTGTCACTTATATATGAATTTTAGTATGCTTGAGTGCAAACTCGTGTACAACAATTGGAATTTCGCATCAGGTGACTTCCTCCTGTAGTCAATAAGTATGCCAACCAAGGAGATTCTTTAGTGCATTCCAAGGTTCTGCGTAGATAGCTAGGGTTTGGGGTAAAGGTTTTGTGGGTATATCTCTTGTAAACCCTCCCGAGACTATAACTCGACCACTAGGGCCACCTAGGGGTTTAAAGGCTTGTTGCATACGCTAAATGCAACCGACGATGCCTGCGACAGTGAGTTAGGATTTTATTTGCTCGAGGACTAGCAAATAATAAGTTTGGGGTATTTGATAAACGCATTATTGTGTCTATTTTGTTCTCAATTATGTATATAGTTAGTGCTCAATCTTATACTTATTTGATATTTTATGTTTTTGTATGTGTTTTTGGAGAAATAAGCTTTTGCGGAGAAATTGGCTCGAAAAGTGGTCCCGAGAGAAAATTACTAAAGGCACCCAGAAGACGCACTACAAGCACCCCGGAAGTATGTTGGAGACTCCCCAGAAAAGTCATAGTTACACCCCAGAAGAATTGCTAAAGGGAACCTAACAATGGATAAGGGGTACCCAAATTACTAAGGGACACTCCACTGATATTCACACACCAACAGCTGTTAGGGGGAGGTCATCTTCTCCAATTCAAAATTTGAATTAGGCGGGAAAGTTTGTGCAGCAAAGTTAGATTTAGGGTTTGATTTTTCGGCAAGTTTTGAAGAGATTCAATCTCGAAAATTTTGTGGGATGGACTTCTTGGAGCATAACAGGGTTGGTAAGAGTGATTAGATCGATCTAATTGGGTTGTATAATCGAGTTAGAGAAAAACAAAGAGGTACAAGTACAAACTTCCCTGATTTGGATTTGGACGAGAATTTCTCGTGGATTATCATTGGACCAAGTTGGTTCGGGCCTGTGATATTGAGACAGGATGGTTAATGGTCTTAAACTCGATTAAAAAGGAAGATTTCGACAAAATATGGAGGTGGATACTCACGGGATTTTCTGGATTTATATGTGGCAGTTGCATTACGTGGAGTGAAAGAGAATATACTCTGTTAGATTTAGGTATATCGAGTTAGGGAAAGGATTTGTTAAGAAAACAGAAGATGTGGGAGAAGGTTCATATGAATCTCGACAAAACAGATAGCTGGAGCAATCGCGTAGAAGAGGATAAACAGAGAAAAAAAGTCCGAGACTTTTGGTGGAGGAAAGTGGAAGCTTTCTCGGGATATCTTGGTTGTTGTGTATAAATAGGAGAGGAAAAGACCAATACAAGGGTTATCAAGAGTTGGGGGAGACTTTGGGGTAGAGCAGAGGCCGGAGAATTGAAGAATCAGAAGTTGCAGGAGTGGTTCTGCTCCTGCACAACTCAAGAACACGAAGAACATTAGACTCACAGAGTCCGTCGCAGAAGCAGTCTTCTATTGAACAACAAAAAGCTTTTATCGTTTCTGACTGTACTTGCTTTATACTTTCAGCGACCATTAGCTTCCTTGCAAAAGGCTTTCTGTAACTAGAGTTTATTCTCTTCAATAAAAACACCTTTTTGAGCCATGATTAATAATTTTGAGTGTGTTTTCACCATGCGGAGCTAAACCCCATCACTGGGATGACGGAGGAAGCCAATTCTCATCACTGTGGTAACATTATTTAATTCTTTTTATGACTTTTGCATTAATATAAATTGAATTATGATTTTAAATTAATTAGTTGTCATTTAGTTTGATGGGTTATGCTTAGCTTCAGTGTTTTGATAACCCATGCTTACCATTTACAATTAATGTTTTATAAAATCTACCTTGGCAAAGATTAAGAGTCAATAATTGTTGTTTTTGGAGATAGAATTGTCTAAGAATTAATATTGAAATCATAGAATTAGAGTTTGGTGAAATCCTGATTCCCAGTAATATCTCAATATTGTCATCATCCTTTGTTTTATTCACTAGATCAATTTTATAATTCAAGTCTAAAATCAACTTCACAAGTCCGAGAATCGAACATCTTATTTACCACTTCAAAACTACATCATGATGTTGCTGTGATTTTGGGTTTGTTTAATAAGTTGTTTTGGTGGTTATCAATAACATCAGTGGTGATGATGTTAATGATGGTGGTGGTTGGTGTGGTGGCTCAGCTTGTTTTGCAACTTCTATGTAGCGATTGTTCTATTTCAGTTTGTGGAAATAAATCAGTTGATGGTTGCTTTAGCTGTGATGGAATCCTGGTGGCTGTTTGTATCAGAACATGGTGACGGTGCTGTCGTTTTGATGTCGTTCACGGTGTTGATGCAGAGATGTCTGCTAGGGTTTCGATGGATTGCGGGTCGGATCGGGTCTTTGGGGTCTGGGTTTGTTTGTGTGTTAAACCTGGGCTTTGTGTATCGGTGGGGTCTAGTTTGTTGTTTTGTTTGTAAACTATCTGTGTTGCCTCCACTTCTTTCAGTGGAATGTGTTCTCGGAGTCGGTTCCTTATGTCTCGGTTTGGCTTCTTTAGTGGTCTACAATATGGATACTAGTTGTCCCTTATGATTTGTTGTGGGGATTTCCAGTAGTGTGAATTTCCAATTGGTATTCAGTAGAAGCTTGTCGATTTATGGGTCGTCATTACGGCAACTGGTTTACTTTGTTATGGGATCTTCTAACGTTGCTCTCTAGAGCTTTCGTTTAATGGTTTATATCCCCTTTGTTCAAAAATAAATAAATTTAGCTCATTATAACTTGCTTTGCATGACCAAATCTGTTCTGTTCAACCGCAACCACCAGTACCACCTACTAACCGGACCATCTGACCATTCTCAATCTTCTGTCCATCCTCCACCAGCATCACCAGCTCAGACTACCCCATTCAAACACGTACATCACTACCAGGACCGCTAGCTCTTCTTCATCTCAGCCAAAGCACCTACCAAGACATCTACCTGATCTTCAAATGCAACTTCCAGCGATCATGGCTTCTCACTGCCATTCATTACTCCGTGTTAGCATCTTCTCACTTAGCCACACTCCATTCGAGAACCATCAATTGGTTTGTTGATGTTGCTCGATCTCCTCGCTGCTGCTTCATTTTCCTCCATCGATCACTGAACAGTTCACTTTACAGACCTGCCATACATAAGCACAGCTCCCATTTAGCTCCATTGCTGCAGTTAAATCCCTGGAATCTGAACTAGTGACCGTGCAGTTCAATTGGAATCCGTCTACATCTCCTTGCTTTGTTTGCTGCTATCTTCTTCTTGCTGTAATTCAATTGCGAGACACACCCAACCTGAACCTCCACCAGTAAAACAAACCTAATTTCAATCCGAGCACGAACCCCACGGATCCTATCTCAGCAATCAACCATGGCAACAAGTAACTCCAAGAACTGGTGCATCTGACACCGAAGTAAGGAATTAAACTCGATCACTGCCTGCACACATTTAGCCATTAAGAAAAATAGGACCCTTGAATACAACAGCATCTTCACACCCCATCGAACTCCAAGCCTTACTCATGCAATTATACAGACAGTTTGTAGGCAATTTCAGGCGCATGAGGAGGTGTCTCTGTGCCTGATTTCGAACCCCTCTTAGCCTTCTTGACCTGCAAATCCCAGGTTCATACACACCCAATGTATCCAGACTCGAGCCAATATCCCGTTTACAATCAGTACAGCCACCACTGCTTCTTTGCTCCATCGACCACTGCTGCCATTTATTTCTTCCATCGTCAATCAACAAAACCAGTCGCGGCAACCAACATAATTCCACCCCAAGCTCAAATCCACCACTGCCAGCAGAGCCATCTGTCCGATTCACTCATTCTGTATCTCTCCGTGAAATCTCAGACCATAAGAAATAGTGGTGACAACAGCTGCTTTGGAGAAGACGAAAAATGTATATTCGCTCCTTTTGATAAGAAATGAATATGTGGTGTAGATGGGGCCACGTCTCATCATCAGTAAGGCTGAAGTTGACTTAACTTCTTGGTTTGGCTGATTGGCAAATGGGCAAACAAAAGAAACCTCTAGCCCACTGCCAACTTGTCTTCTGGCCGTGAAATGTAGTCAATCCCGTGGTGCGGCCATATGTTGTATTAGCTTGACAATTGAGTTGTCTCCAGTACCATGAGTCACCCAAATGCCAATTAAGTCTCATTTAGCTAATTATTTTTCCGACGATCGAATTCAGTTGTACTTTCTACGAAAGCATTAAAATTGTGTTATTTGCCAAAATATCGAGTTCTATCTAATATAAATATGGGTATAAAATGTAGCATTCATGTGCTTATCAAACACCTCCGCACATATTTTGCTAGTCCTCGAGCAAAACAAAGACGATAATGTATCCGTTAAACATCTTGATATGGGAAGATGTCTGCTAAACAGCGAGACAGATCCGCTAAACAGCAAGACCGAGAGAAATGTCTGCTAAACTGCAAGACGAGAGAAATGTCTGCTAAATAGCAAGACGTATAATCAGAAAGACCCGCTCAACAGCTGGTCATGTCAAAAAAAATAAAAATAAATCAAGACCCGCTCAACAGCTGGTCATAATATGCAATTTTTTTTTTATAGACCCGCTCAACAGATGATCATCCTTTTTTTTTTTTAAACTCCAAACGAAAATGCCACTCCCCACACTTAAACATTACATTGTTCTCAATGTAATTGAGTCATCCAACACAGAAATCAAGGTGGGAAATTCTAAAATAAAATATGCAAAAACTAAACAAATAAAAATAAAAGATAGAGTGAAGGGAACAAATCTGATGGGTTCACTCCTATGAAGAGACAGGTATTTAATTTGTCTCCCTTTTTACCAGGAGCATGTTCTCAAACGAGGTGAGGTTAGCACCTCAAAGTAAGCTGGCAATCATATATGTAGAGCCTGAAAAGTTGAGGATCAACCCAACTAATCTGGCCAGTCGAAAACATGAACCACCTGTAGCAAGAATGATTAATATCCAGAGAGCAAAAACTGAATTCAATCTTATTCAGAACATAATTCGAACCTGCCCAACCATATGTGGTAATGTGAAGTAAATTCGATTCGCAGATAATTAGTAATGATTTCTTAAAGAATTGAACAGTTGTTGTACTCCCTAAATCAGGTTCTAAGTCCGAAGAAATAACTTGCTCGACAGATAATGGTTCAATTTACTTGTTGAACAGGGGCTCAATTGAGCAATAATATCTCGACTCGTAGACCCAATATCATCTACAACGGTTTCATTAAGATGAGAAAAATCAGAACTGGATAGATCTGATAATGGTTTATGGGTCAAGGTCGGAGCTTTCTCGACTGATGAAACTAGTCGAGACTCGGGCAGAACTAGAGGTTCTAGTTTGGGATTCCATTTATTAGTATCTAGCAGCGGTGTGGAGTCTAATAAGACATTGACTTCACAAATAACACTATCATCATCAAAATCATACCCAAAATGAGCTAAGCAAACCTCTGGTGGATCTTCCAAGTGGCTCTTGCAAAAGCTTTGCGAGTGCATACTTACTTTCTTTCAGCCCGCTACTTGTTTCAATTGTACCTGAAAAAAATCAATACACAACGTAAAAAGGAACTAAAAGAAATCTAAAAGAAGAACAAAAATAAAATTATGTACAAAAGATATCAATGAGAGAGTATTTTGCAACCACTCCCCGGCAGCGGTGCCAAAAACTTGATGTAGATTTTAGATAACCAAATTAATGATTAAATGAAACCTAGTTAATCCGCAAGCGCACAGGTTAATTGTAATATAGATAGCAAATGCGGTTCGTTCCCACAGGGATTGTGAAAATACTACTACTAACTAACACCAAAAACCAAATTCAATATTTCAGAAATTCAGAACAAAGTGAGAGAACAAAATGAAACAATAATAATTCTGACAAAAAACAAAATGGGAATGGGTTATTAGGGTTTTCGATTTCCACCAATTCAATCATATAAAACTCAACTAATCTCTATGTATCACTCAAGACAAATATCGAACTCAATCTCATGTCTCGGAAAATGGTATGTTTAATTCTCAAATATTAATTGTTTCTCCGCTGTAATTTCCTTCGCTTCAAAGGTAGTGATTCTAAAGCATTATATATCAATCCTAAAGCATATCACGTCAAAGGATTTAACCAAAGCACGAAATATCACATAATCGATTAAATACCAAGCTATATGAAGAGAAATTATTAGTCAATGAATTATTATTAGAAATATCGTCGTAGAGTTTATATAATTAAATTGGCTTCTATCTAAACCCTAACATGGATTAGCTAGACGTGGCTTTCTCAAAAGTCATAAACATATATAAATCAAACTAGCTAAACAAAAATGAAATCGAGAGAATGAAACTTCAAATCCTCGTCTTCTCCGCGGCTCTCGCCCCCACCCCCAACCGGCCTCTCAATCTCAGTCCTGCTTTCATAAGCCACATGCAATGACGCCATAAAATAATACTATTATTTTCCTTCTAGCCAATGACATGATGTCATGTCATCTATTCCAGCACATCCTTCCATTTTAATCTCAAAATATTTAATCCCATTAGCTCATTATAACTTGCTTTGCATGACCAAATCTGTTCTGTTCAACCGCAACCACCGGTACCACCTACTAACCGGACCATCTGACCATTCTCAATCTTCTGTCCATCCTCCACCAGCATCATCAGCTCAGACTACCCCATTCAAACACGTACAACACTACCAGGACCGCTAGCTCTTCTTCATCTCAGCCAAAGCACCTACCAAGACTTCTACCTGATCTTCAAATGCAACTTCCAGCGATCATGGCTTCTCACTGCCATTCATTACTCCGTGTTAGCATCTTCTCACTTAGCCACACTCCATTGCAGAACCATCAATTGGTTTGTTGATGTTGCTCGATCTCCTCGCTGCTGCTTCATTTTCCTCCATCGATCACTGAACGGTTCTTTACAGACCTGCCATACATAAGCACAGCTCTCATTTAGCTCCATTGCTGCAGTTAAATCCCTGGAATCTGAACTAGTGACCACCAACTGCACAGCTCTCCGTCTACATCTCCTTGCTTTGTTTGCTGCTATCTTCTTCTTTCTGTAATTCAATTGCGAGACACACCCAACCTGAACCTCCACCAGTAAAACAAACCTAATTTCAATCCGAGCACGAACCCCACGGATCCTATCTCAGCAATCAACCATGGCAGCAAGTAACTCCAAGAACTGGTGCATCTGACACCGAAGTAAGGAATTAAACTCGAACACTGCCTGCACACATTTAGCCATTAAAAACAATAGTACCCTTGAACACAACAGTAGCTTCACACCCCATCGAACTCCAAGCCTTACTCATGCAATTATACAGACAGTTTGTGGGCAATTTCAGGCTCATGAGGAGGTGTCTCTGTGTCTGATTTCGAACCCCTCTTAGCCTTCTTGACCTGAAAATCCCAGGTTCATACACACCCAATGTATCCAGACTCGAGCCAATATCCCGTTTACAATCAGTACAGCCACCATTGCTTCTTTGCTCCATCGATCACTGCTGCCATTTATTTCTTCCATCGTCAATCAACAAAACCAGTCGCGGAAACCAACACAATTCCGCCCCAAGCTCAAATCCACCAGTGCCAGCAGACCCATCTGTCCGATTCACTCATTCTGTATCTCTCCGTGAAATCTCATACCATAAGAAATAGTGGTGACAACAGCTGCTTTGGAGAAGACGAAAAATGTATATCCGTTCCTTTTGATAAGAAATGAATATGTGGTGTAGATGGGGCCACGTCTCATCATCAGTAAGGCTGAAGTTGACTTAACTTCTTGGTTTCGCTGATTGGCAAATGGGCAAACAAAAGAAACCTCTAGCCCAGTGTACCAACTTGTCTTCTGGCCGTGAAATGTAGTCAATCCTGTGGCAAGGCCATATGTTGTATTAGCTTGACAATTGAGTTGTCTCCGGTACCATGGGTCGCGCAAATGCCAATTAAGTCTCATTTAGCTAATTATTTTTGGTACGATCGAATTCAGTTGTACTTTCTACAAAAACATTAAAATTGTGTTATTAGCCAAAATATCGAGTCCTAACTAATATAAACATGGGTATAAAATGTGGCATTCTTGTGCTTATCAAGCAGCTCCCCATGATTTCCTGTGTGCGGAAACTCGCCTATTGTTGCTTGCATAAATGCTCCATCTTGGTATTACGGTTTTGTGGACGGAGTCCCCAGAAATTACGCAACTCCTTATCGGAAGAGGATATATGTGCACTCCTTCAGTGCCTAATTTAATTTCTCATGCATCCTCCTTCTCCTTGGAATTTGTTGCAGTCACTGCTTGGGTGATTGATGAACCTCAAGTTTGGAGAGACTCTTGAGTCTCTTGTCGTTGAACAAGAGACTTAGTCACGGATTTTCGAGGTGGAGTTGTCTATTGTGCTGGTTCCGTGCGTTTGGGTTGTTGTTCTGCAACTGGAGCACGCTTACAGAGGGTTGAGTATTGTATTGTTTGGTTATGAGACGTCTGTTTCCTCGAGTCTCACGTGCATCTTCATTTCTGGCGGGTCTGGTCCTCTCCAGTAATGTCGGTGCTGTCGTAGCTGAGCGTTTAGCGGCTTCATGAAGTTCAAAAAAAGTATGGAAACGCAAGTTCTCCAGTAGAGCGCGATAGATGGGCACCATGCCGTTGATGCATGACTCTACCAACTGTTGTTCAGTCACATTTGGATCGTGACAATCCAGCGCCTGAAACCTGTATCTCTTGACATAATCATTCAGATGCTCATTGTCTCGTTGGAACATTTTCCTCAAGTTTGAAAAGGTGATTTGCTCGGATACGAAGAAATACTTCTTGTAGAAAGCGGTTAACATCTCACACCAGTTGGATATGATGTTTGGTGTAATGTTGTTGTACCAGGTGTACGCTCTCCCTGTAAGTGACTTTGAGAACTCTTTCAGGAGGAAGAAATGATTGTATTCGTGCTCTCCTAATGACTCCAGAAAACGAGAGATGTGTTCACGGGCATTACCAGTTCCGTCATAAAGTGAAAATTGAGGAGAGGAGTATCCTCTTGGAAGAGTAACTCTTTGCACATCAGGAGGATAAGGAGGTTGATGTTGGTGCATGTCCACCGGGTTTTCCTTGCTTCGATTTTGGAGGAGACGCTCCAGATCCTCACGTGTGATGAAGTTGGACGGCTGATTCCTTTCTCTTGAGCACTCAGTAGCAACACGAACTTCCTCATCTATGAATGCACGCCCTGTTGAAGTGCTTGTGCCAAGAGTGTTGAAAGTACTCCTTATTGGCTCCATGGGATGACGCGGCTCTTGTGGTTGTCGTTCGGTTAGCGTCTTGAGGAAAGTGAGTACCTCTTTCTGAGTTGTGGCCATGTCCATCTGAGCCTTAGCGAGAACTTCTTGTCTTTCCATCAAATCGACAATGGTAATAGAGGGTTGGCCTCCTCTGGCTCCTCTAGTCTCTCGTCCTGATGGGGGAGTGGCATTAGCTCTAGTAACGATCGGGGGCATTACGCTCGAAGAAATATTGGGGGCGGCGGCAGCGGCCTTGGCTCTGGTGATTGGAGATGTCACGCCTAAGGGGACATTTCCTATGCCGCTGGTGTTGGTGGTTGAGGATATAGTGCCACGAGATGCGTTGATCGTGCTGGTAGGTGGTACATTAGTTTCGGCAGGGATGTAGACACCAGGGGTGTTGTCAGCACCAATAACATCGGGATTTGTCGCTGATCCAGACCTAAGATCCACCATCTTGAATTTTGAGAAAATTGAAATGAAATTGAAAGTTGATCTTGCAACCGAGAGATTAATCTCCCACTATGGTCGCCAGTTGTTTTGGGGTAAAAACTGATTCTACTGTTTTTTGGTAAATTTGGTTGTGTTGATGGGAAACGAATTCAAACCCTAAACAAATGTACTACACAGGAGTACTTTTGAGTTCGAGAGATCAATCTGTAAGACTCTGGCCTAAACCAAGAAATGGTCGTTCCAGATTCAACTCGGTCACAAGGTGAAGGAGAAGGGTTGATCTTAGGAAGGGAAGCGAAGCTAAGAAGGTGTTTGAGATCAGAATGTTGATTTATGAAGGTGTGGTTGTTTTATGACTTGTATCAGAATATGGTTTCTGGATACTTAACACTTGTGTTCTTCCTTTGTCGAAATAGATTGAAAACCTATTTATACAAGTCATTGAGGGCACCCTGATCTCATAGGAAATGGAGGAAGTTAAGTAGTGGAGAAGTGGGTTTGTGCGGAAGGTGGTGATCATCGTTTTTCCGTTATGAGGGAAGACTAATCACATGTTCACCCACTAATCTCATTAACCGTCCGTCTTTCCTGACACTTTCTCGCATTGGGCGCATTACATGCCGCACACTGTAAACCGCCAGACCAATACCCCAGTGAGCATCCCCTAATTTGTGACATGTTTGATGTCTTGAGTGAATGGGTCAAGTCATGTGACTTGCCGCTAAAATCAGCACATAGTGCTTTTAAGTTAAATAATAAATCATTTGTGAAACCAATATTTATAAAGCATTGCTTATAATCGATGTATGTAAAGCAACGCTTTCGAATAAGCATCTGAAAACAATCGATGTGTTAGAAGCATCGTTGTCAGTCACGGATTGAGCGTCTTAAAAGTAACACGTCCGGCCATCTTTGGTGATCGTTTGAGGACCCTATGGATGTGCTATGACTTGGTCGATCACTCCATGTGGAGGAAGAATGGCTGGTGATCACGATGCTGCTTTCTTAGTGTTTGAAAAATAAATCTACACCATCCAACTAGGCTGGCGAAGTTGGATGGTCGAGATGATTTGTGGCAGTTGTATACTGCTGTTGACGCAACTTTAGAGTTTAGGGGGCCGCGCGGCCATCCCTCTTTGGGAGAGCGACTCGAGGCAGTGCCTGCTAGTTCGAGCAGGTCGATCGACCTCGTGCAAAGGTGGGTTTCCGGTGAGCATGCTGACATCTTCTGGGCAACCTAAAATTAGATCTAAGCCACTCGATTCGACTGGCGAAGATGAATGGTTGTGATCGATTTGTGACAGTAGTGGGTTGCTGCAAACGCCAATTAGGGTTTAGAGACGGCCACATTCACCCTAGTTCGATCAAGCGATTCGGCGTGCCATTGACTTCCCTTGGGCAAGTCGATCGAGTGGGGACAAAATTTGGCCGGTGGTGAACTCATGTGCACCCCCTTGATCGTATGAAATGCAATCTAAGCCGTCAAATTAGGCTAGCTAAGTTGGACGGACACGATCGATTTGCGACAGTTGTATACTGCCGCGACCCAAATTAGGGTTTTGAACATAGCATGTTTGCTCGAGTTTGGGCGAACGGTTGAGCGCTCTATAGGCTTGCCGCAAGCAAGTCGATTGACAAAGGGGGAAGTTGGGCCGTCAATGAACATGTCGGTACTTCCTTAATCGTTTCTAGGAAGATCCAAGCCATCCAACTAGGCTGGCGAAGTTGGACGATCGTGATATTCCTGAGACCGTTTTGGACGGTCTAGCTCATTTGAGCTCTCCTTCAACAGAGCGATCACCCATGTTTGGGGTTGGCGTTTGATGGCGCTGGAGCGTGTTAAATGGAGTCCGACCGGTTGGGGCATTAGTGGGCCCGCCGGTGGTCAAAATGATGATTGCCTAGTTCTGCCAGGAGTGGTCTAGGCTTGCTGAAACATGCGGCCAAATTGTGCGGCCGTGATCATTTCTGAGACTGTTATTAACAATCTAGATTTTCCTTAAGGAATTTAAACATGTTCAATCGAGTTAACTTAAAAGTGTGTCGATACGAAATTCTCTTTGTCAGAGAGTGGTGGCTCTCTAAAAGAGTCACAAACTAATACCGCAAGTGCACGGCGTCGATGTAGCCAATGTGCAAGTGCGAGTCGATCCACAAGGACAAGGTGTGTGTAGTTGAATCTTAAGGTTTCACTAAAACTGAGTTGTAACAAAGAGTCTTGGTTGTGTTAAAACACACTTGAGATGATGGCAGTGACTGAACTGAAAAACAGTAGAATGTAAAGCAAGTAAACAGGAACATGCTAGGGCTTTTGAATCCACTTCTTGATCCTAAACTAAGGCAGATCCTAATCAAATCATGTTCTTGTTTCATCTCAGGGAAGATTATGGATGATTTAACTAATCTTACTAACTTACCCCTAGCATCAACTGTCTTCTCACAGTACAGCTGATCACAGGCTTGTTTGCTCAACCAGTTATCTAGCAATCCGCATTAGTGGAAGGTTAATCCCCTAAGTTCTCTAGTTCACCCCTAGCATTGAGTGTCTTCTTACAGCACACTCAATCACAGGTGCATTTGATCACTAAGTTTACTAACTTCCCTACTTCAATTAAGCACAGTCCTTCAAATGGACTGAATCCTTAGCTACTCTCACTCTTACACCCCTAGAATCAGCTGTCTTCTTACAGCATAACTGATCACAGGTGCATTCACTCCACTAGCCAATTATCAATCCTACTTAGTTTCAGCACTACAAGAACAGTGACATGAACAAGGACTATCCTAGCTTACAATTCAAGAGTATCATCTAACCCCTAACAAATGGAGTTAGAACATAATGAAATTAAATGACAATGGAATTGAAATTGTTTAAAACATTGAACTGAACTTGAACTGAAATTGAAACAACATTAACAGTTGAGGTCCTGGCTATTCCAGGCCTCTTGGTGGTGCTCTGGCTAATCCAGGCATCCAAATGGTGCTCTGGCTAATCCAGGCATGAGTTCTAATCCTCCCACACATCCCCTATTTATAGTTTACATGAGTTTCCCCCAAATACCTAATTTCACAGAATTTAGGGTTTCAAAAAAAAGTTGAAATTAAACTTTACCTAAACACTGATAGCAATCAAATTCGTCGACCCATGCTTCTTATTCGTCTTCTCCTGCTCTCCCCATGCTCCTGTGATGTGAGATGTAGTGTCGAATCATCCATACTCAATTCCTACTCCACTGTCTTCGACCTAATCGTTCCTCTGCTCTTCCTTCTCCATCTCATGTTCCAACTGCTCCTCTAGCTCGAGCTATTTTATCAATTTCTCTTCTTTCCTGTCTCTGAAACCCTAGGAGAGAAATTGGAATGATAGCTGGCTAGAAAGAAGGGGAAATAGATGGGGTTTCGTTAGGTAATAGCCATGATGGCTTTTGGTGGTGGTTGTGGCAATTGAGGAAGGTGGTGGTGATGATGGTGGTGCGGCAGGGTATGGTGGTGTTGCAGAGGGTAAGGGAGAAAGAGAAGAAGTCGATGGAAAATGGATTGGGGTGCGTTTGTTTTGGGTATAGGGTATTTGGTACTCGGGTGTTGAGATGGTTTAGCAATTGTTGATGAACGGCGAGGATGAGACGTTGGATGCGAAGATGATGGATCGATCTAACGGCGAGACAGAAGGAAGCGAGGAGCGACCGTTGGATGCGGAAGTACAACGAAACTGACGTCTCAAGATGGAGTTAGGTGCTGTAGTGTTTGACAGGAGCTTCAGACTTCGATGCACGACGATGAAGCGACCGTAGAATGCATCTGTGGATCCAATCTGACGGCTACGAGCTTAGGCAGGCTTTGGGCTTGGTCTTGGACTTAGGTTAGAGTTTGGGCTTAGACAATTCTGAGCCCACTTCTTCTTTAAGAACAAATTCTTCCTTCCAAGCCCACTTCTAGTTGATCCGGCTCTTGCAAACATCATTCTTCGCTGCCTTTCTGCGGGAGTCTTTGCCGTTTCTTTGCTCTTTTCACTTCGTGAGTTAACCAGGCTTTATTTAGTACCTAAAAATGCAAAATTAATTAAGAAAAGTATTTATTCTTGAAAACAATGAAAATACAGAATATGGGATAAAATGGAGAATTAATGCACAAAAGATGAGTTAAATGCCAAGAAAAATATATAGAAATATGCACTTTTTAGCACTCATCAGAGAGTGATGCGGCCTATGTGGGTACTTCCATGCGGATCTCAATATTGACATTTCAGGAGATTCATGCTACTCTGCTGAGAGCGAACATTTGATCATCATGTCATGTCAATAATGAGAGTTCGGCTGGGAACATAGCACGGGAAAATACTAGGCGAGTCATGCATTAATGGACAATGCTAGTAGAAGAAAGAATTCACAAAATATTTTGGGATTGCTGCTACGCGCACCATTCTGAGTGAATTTCATATATATATTGAATTGATTAATGAGCGAGGAGGGTTTTTGCACTCGTCACTTTTCAAATGGCTTTATCCCTTGCAGGGTGACAGCGCATTAAATACTTGTTTTACAATTTTAGCCTTGAACTAAAAACCACCATAGACAACATCGTACTTTTGTATGAAAGGAACAACATTGGTGTGACTGTGAAGAGAAGGTTCACAAACACGAAAATATGTATTGTTAGAGCATAGCTCGGTTGAACCCACCAAGCGTTGGTATGTCAAGTTTGGTTGTCATATTTTAGTGAATCAAAACTCATTTAAAGAGTCGCTTGATTATGTACTATAGAAAGTTTCGTATAGATTAGGCTAGAAAGACTAGGTTTATGAGACATATAAGTATTACTCAAAGACTTGAAGAATGTGAAGAAGTAACAAGCTACAACGACGACATCATCCTTCCTCTTGAGGTTAGTAATATTTGACTTGAACTGTTTCATTCCTAACGTATCTTTCAAGTCGTGCTATATTGAAAATATCACTGCGAAGCTATGAATGATTATACTCTAGTAGTAAGACATGATCACATGATCATAGTGTTAAGGAATGAAGTACATTCATGTACTTGTCTTATGAATTGAAAGGGAAATCGCTAGGCTTATTGTATGGTCTGTCGTAGGCACAAAAAAATAATAAATATATTTCCCACCAATTAACTGGTAATATATCGGTAGTAAAATACCGTTCCCACAGAGAGCCGTGTAATTGATAGGTTATTTGATCAGCAAAATAAAGTAAATAATAAAGGGGGTTTTGTTGTGAGATAAATAGAAAGACAATGAAAAAGAAAATGATGATTAAGGAATTCTTCGCCGTTACTAAACGTTAACAGGATTAGAATACTTATCTATTGTTCGTAAGAACCATTCATCACCAACCGTAGAATAACAGCTAGATCAATGTTATCCCCAAAACTCCTTTTATCACTGGGTACGGAAGTTCTCGACTACCAGATTCTATCCAACGAACCACCAAGTAGTAGATCACTCAAGCTGTAATCCAATTGAATGCCTTAAGCTTTATGAATTTAGGTTGATACCAGTAGTTAAACTTTTAGATCAAGGTTTACTTGATGGTGTTGTATTCACATACGATTGCTCCACAGAATCCCTTGGTAAGGTCTCGCGATTTCTACTTGTGTAGAGAGTTATTCGACGATTACTTATCTCATAACTTCTACTAGCGATAGAACGATCAATAGATCAATCGAGTATGCATCCCAAATCATTCTAAGAACCACTCATAAACCCTAGATATGGTAAAGACAAACGATGATGATAAAAACTCTCAATAGATTTGTATTATTAATAAAGCTTCACGCTTAGAACATTAAATTTATCCTTAATCAACAAAGGATTTAGTTTCTCATGATTACACAATTACCCGGTTTCCCCCTAAAGGGGTAAACCCTAAAATATTAATGAAGAAAAAAATATAATATGATATTTTCGATTCCATGACCTAATACCCTTTTATAGGCTTATATTGCTTGGCCATCAAGTATTTAGTTTGGTTCAAGAACCCGACCCGAAAATACGAAATAACGATCCCAAACGTGCCCTTAGGCCTTCCAAGGAGTTTATACATGTTTTCCTACTTTCTAAGTACGCGTACCTCAAATTCCAACAGAAAGTTTTGGAACTAGGGTACGCGTACCCGTACGCGTACCCTACTGTCTTCGTTATTCGATAAAAGCTTGTTTTGGCCACAACTTCTTCGTCCGAACTCGGAATGACCTCATTATTTTTGTATTATTTTTATCTTTCAATTATCTTCAAGATGGTTATGAGAAATCCTTAATTTGAATGAGTTAAGATTGGTCTTTGTCCCTTCTCTTGATTTTGAGCGTTTTGCTCCTTTTCGTCGCACTTCTTCCACTTCTCTTGGGCTTGGGCACTTGGAATACTTCTATTCGTATCCCTTTTCAGCACTTTGTAGCTACTTTTTGGATGATTCACCTAATTGAGACAAATAAGAGAAAACAAGAGTAATAATACGAATACATGCAAGAATAATAGCTAAAACAAGTATGGAATGGACACTAAAATCATATGAATTATGCACTTATCAAATTCCCCCACACTTAGATTTTGCTAGGATACGTTTACTCTTAGCATGAATAACATGCCTTTAAACCCCTAGGTGTCCCTAGTGGACGAGTTATACTCTCGTGAGGGCTTACAAGAGGTATACCCACAAAACCTACTCCAATTTCTTGCCTTGGAAGAACCACTAAGGATAGACACAAATTAGAAAGCCAAATAATTAGCTTGCATAAGTTCTTTAGCTACAAACATCCCACATACATTCTAATCATCAACATAAGAAATTACTTAAGTGTGACATTACCTGATTGCAAAACTCTACTAAGATAGTCATCGTACTCGTTGGAACGTTTGTCACAACACTCGCATACTGAAATCACATGGATAGATAAGAAAATGGAAATAGAAAAGTGAAGTATGCAAATGTTAACTAAAGTGAAAGATGTTACCCACAATACTTGTGTGAATTTCGTCAAAGGATATGTACTTATAGCGTAGTAGTTGAGAGAGGCACCCATTTAACTTGACCACATGATTAGATACTCTAAGCGCATGTTCCTTGTCAGCAAGTACATGATAGTTGTCTTGGATCCTGCGTTCCACGCTTGCTTAGGCGACGGAGACAGGGACAACGTTTCACACATACTGCTATCCAAGTGTAAATAACCTCATCAATAGTCTTTTTGACTTGCTATATAATGATGATATGGTTTTTGTTTTCATCGACTATGATTAATCCGCAATTCCAGACCTATCATTTATTAGTGTCGATAAATGAAGAGGAGCCTTTTTTTTCTCTTCTCTTTATTTGTTCTTTTTTTTCTTTTTTTTTTCGTCTCACTCTTTATTAGTGTAAGACAATTGTCTATGGGGATTTCAAATACTCAACTAATGATTACCTTGCTACAACATCCACGGCAGTATCAGAATCCCACCGAATCACCTTAGAGAAACATAAAACTGCAAAAATAAAAAGAAAGTGATTCAATAATGATTAATTGTGAGGATGAATCTTTAAAATGACTACCATATATTAGTTTCGCATTCAATTATGAACGTATATATTTAAGGATTGTGGAATGATAAAGCGGAACTCAATCTATAGCCGTAAGAACTGTTTCAACCTTAAAAAGGTTTAGAGCGTCATCCTAAATAGCTCATAATTAACTCCAAAAGATGAAGTATCAAGAATGCAAGAAATCAAAAAGTATTATTTATTTATTTTATTTTATTTTTATGCAATCCAAACATGCTTAACTACTCCCCCACACTTAAGCTCAACATTGTCCTCAATGTTCAAAACCGAAAATCTGATTTCTGACATAACAGCCCTGAAAAACTAAAAACCTGTACAAATGGGCATGGAACTAGGAAAACCATCCTTAACGAAAGTTGTTCTCCTACGTCTTTTATATAATATGTCAAAAGGGCACAGTGTTTCAATAAATGGTCTGACTTTTATGACCTCCGGACTGACTGACATGCAATCTGAAAAAGTTCTGGAAAAATACCGAAACTCAAATGTCCAGGCCTATCGCTCAAACTTAACAGACTCCAAATTCATATTTTCTTTTTTGAAAAGAAAGGTATGTCTGTCCTCTTTAAATTTGGGGTCAACCATTCAAATCGGACCCCGTATGAAGTCTCGAGAGACATTTTCGTGACAACTGTGCAATCAGAATTTTATGATGAGAATTCGTCAAAACATTCATTATAGATATTGGACTTCGTAAAATCTAAGATGGGAATGCAAGATATGATATGAAAAACTAAGAAATCTAAAAACAAAAGGGATAGAGATACAAAACCGATGGGTTGCCTCCCATGTAGCGCTTGGTTTAACGTCGTCAGCCCGACGTTATTGTTATCGTCCGTACACCAATAATCAGAAAATTTGGTAATCCTTCCAAATAACAATCTCCAATTCAAATAACAGCTTCACAAAAATATTAGCACAAAACATAAATATCGAAGCTATCACTTTATTGAAGTTTCCCCCACACTTAGTTCTTTCTACACTCGAAAGTGGATAGAGAACATAGAATTCGGGAACTTCAAAAGGTTCCTCAGCTTGGTGAACCTGCATAATTCTCGAATCAAACACATCAAGTGTTGGACACTTAGAATCAAAATAATCCGTTAAAACTTTGGAAGCACACAACTCCAATCCTAAGTGAGCTATTTTCTTAAAAGTTGGGTTAACAACTCTTTGAGAAGCTACTTCGATTAGAGGAAAAGGATCAATAGATATAGAATTAAGCAAAGGATTAGAAAAACCTTGTTTCAGATCCTCATTCGTAATTAACAGTGGATTATTTACCTCAAGTATATCATGGTCCTCTATTGAACTATTATTATCTAGCTTAATTGGGTCTTCCACGACTCCAATCAACTTGGTTTCATTCTCAGTATCAATCTCTTCAACAACCTCTTTATCGGAATCAAAATTCCTCTCCCAAAAAGTCTAGTTCATTGGTGCAAATCCTAAAATCTTCACTTTTGTACGTTACACCATTGATAACAACGGTTATGTCATATCCATTCTGTTAGAGCATTGCTTGGTCGAACCCACTAGAGTTGGTATGTCAAGCTAGTTGTCAAATTTAGTTGCCAAAACGCATTCTTGATTTAGTATACTAAAGATAGTTACGGACTAGATTAGGTCTAAGAAGAACTACTATTAAAGGATGAAGACTGAAGATTACAAGAAAACATCAACAAGGACTTTATCATCAAAGGTATGTGGTGATTGATTTCATTTGGATACTTGTTCAATTCTACCTTTCTAATCTATCGAAACAAATGCTTACTCTATGGAAAAATTCCTATGACGGTTAATATACATTTATGTATATATACTTGAGGTTATTTGAGCCAAGACTTTTGTGACAATAACCTTTATCCTTGGAAAGGTTCTCATGTTATAGTGAATGAGCTTATGAATTCAACGAGCCAAGAATCACTCAATTCCGATTTATAACGATGAAGTTATGAGTGATTTATTAAAGGTTTGTTAGTAGGAAACAATCCATGGGCTGCTTGTAATGGTTCATGGACTTGGACCCAATTACGTGACTAAAAGGCATTTTTGGTCAAATTGACGATGTTTCCTTATCTAGGCAAGATGTCTATTAATCCAAACATATTTGATTACCATATTAAAGTGTTTGTGATAACTTTTAATTCCTGCCTAAGTTAAAATGTGATTTATTCACATAAATACAATATTTGCTAATTAATTATTTATTTAATTATTTTGGCAAGAGTTGTAACTTAGAAAAGACTCCCAAAATTAGGAGAGTCTTTGTAGATGGTGGATTTTCGGCAAAGGGTATAATTGTAAAACTATACTCCAGATTCGGCAACCAGATGAGTATTGAGGCTCATGTCTCTCATCAAAGCATGAAAGCTCATGCCATAAAATCTCTGACTGAGAAGGCTATCTCTCATAGTACATGTAGATGTGTAGTCTCTCAGCTGAGGCCACGACACATCTCATGAATACTGAGCAATTTCAGTAATTACTCCGGATCCGGCAATCGGATGAGTATCGAGACTCATGTATTTATGCATGAAAGCTCATGCCACCTCTGATGGAGAAAGTCTCTCAGAGAATATGTAGATGTGTAGTCTCTCAGTTGAGGCCACATCACATCTCATACTGTATAGAATCGAAAGATTGGGCGGCTCCTAGACAACATGTCTGCTAGTATAGAGTGACAACGTCTTCGGGATGTAACCAAGTTTTCCCCAACTATGCAAGAGGAATATGACACTCCAGCAAGTTCATATTGCTCAACCCTCATATAATTAATGCTCCTAAACAGGAAGCCCTTCTAGTATAGAGCCAACAATTAATTATCTTAAATCGTCTGAATATCCAGCAATATTCTACGAGCCATCGCCTGAATATCCGGAAATATTCTACGAGTCGTCAATCAATCGCCTGAATATCCATCAATATTCTACGATTCCTCGTTATATTTCGTTACTTCAATCTGTGGTTGTTCCCAACAGAATTCCACAGGTTAGTAATAAATATTCAACGAAACAGGCATCTGAGCATCGAATAAGCCCTGACAAAAATGGTGCAAGTGTAATTAGCGGATAATGCACAGACCAGCATTTTGAATGCACGAACGAGCATTTCAAAAATACGAACGAACGAGAAATCTATGAAAAATAGGAAGGGAAAATAATAATAATAAAATATTAAGAAAAAGCGCCAGGGGACTAGGCTCACTAGCCGGCCAGTCATGTCGTGACTAGTCCCGCTCCCGCTCCCAATTTTATATTTTATAATATTTTTACTATCTTCACGATCTCATGAAAATCCTCTTGTTCGAGCAAATTTCCTTTATCTCAAAGAAATTATCTAAATCACATGATTTTATCAAAAATAATAAAATTAGGGAAAGGTGTCGCGGGACCGAGCACCAGCCGGCCATGTCTTGGACGTGGCCGGTCCCACACCTCACGTCCCATTATTTTATTATTCCTTCTCAAATTATTAAAATTCCTTGATATTATGAATTTTCCCTAAAATCATGAAAATTACCTAATTTCATGCATTTTTATCTAAATCAAATGATTTTATCAAAAATAATAAAATTACGGAAAGGTGTCGCGGGACCACCGGCCATGCCTTGTCCGTGGCCGGTCCCACACCTCACGTCCCATTATTTTATTATTCCTTCTCAAATTATGAAAATTCCTTGATTTTATGAATTTTCCCTAAAATTACCTAATTTCATATATTTTTATCTAAATTACATGATTTTATCAAAAATAATAAAATTAGGG
Source organism: Papaver somniferum (assembly GCF_003573695.1). Taxonomy (NCBI): domain Eukaryota; kingdom Viridiplantae; phylum Streptophyta; class Magnoliopsida; order Ranunculales; family Papaveraceae; genus Papaver; species Papaver somniferum. The sequence continues at coordinate 414,498 of NW_020645971.1, forward strand.
AAAGGTGTCGCGGGACCGCCGGCCGGCCGGTCATGCCTTGGCCGTGGCCGGTCCCACACCTCACGTCCCATTATTTTATTATTCCTTCTCAAATTATGAAAATTCCTTGATATTATGAATTTTCCCTAAAATTGCCTAATTTCATGTATTTTCTCTAAAATCATGGAAAATATTAAAAAATTAGGAAAACTTGTGGGACCGGGATCTAGCCGGCTGGCCATGCCCTAGCCGGTCCCACACGCCCATTATTTTATTATTATTTGGTGTTGTTTCCTGATTTCATGTAAACTCCCTGATTTCAACAAAATATCTTGGTTTTCAACAAATCCCTTTGATTTTATGAAAATTATCTAAAATCGTCAAAATTACATAAAATTGGGAAGAGTGCCTTGGGACACGCTCCCATTGGCCGGCCGGCCATGCCACGACCATTATCGGTCCCCACACTCCCATTCCCTATTTTATATTTTAATTTATGTCTCTAATCTCATGGAAGTTCCTTAATTTCGCCAAACTCTCCAGTTTCATGGAATTTCCCTTAAATCAGAGAAAAATACATAAAATCACATAAAATTGGGAAAAGCATGTGGGACCGCGTGTCAACCGGCCGGCCATGCCCTACCCGTGGCCGGTCCCACACCTTGTGATTCCTTGTTTATTTATTATTTTCATCATCTCATGTATTTTTCCCAGTTTCAGCAAAACCATGGATTTTTCATATTTTCTCCAAATGTTGCTCAAACGTGCACCAGATAATATCAAAATTCTCAGGACTGAAGCACGGACATCATGGTGACACGGGCACGTCCCCTTGACCGACCAAGGGTGACCCTGGGGCTTGCAAACAGCTGGTCCCGCATGTTTTAATGATTTTAATCTAATTTGCTCAGTTGCTCATATTAGGTTCGAACTCTTTACAAACAATTGGAAGTTCACTCAAACGACCATCTACTGGTCCCACGACCACCAAGAGCCGGTTTCATGACCTCTTGGCCGGTCTCTCATATTTTCTACATCAGGTTTTATGATTTGTTGCTCACACGAACATTATTTCAGTAAATGATTAAATCAACATTTAATCATTCTTTCACCAACTGGTCCTCAAGAGACTTTGATATTTTTGCTCATTCGAGCATGTGGGCGTTATATGGTGAACCCGTCATCCCATGTAGCCGGTCCTTTGTGATTTGCAATAAATCATCATCTCGGTAAAATTAGGGTTTTGAATCCAGAACTCTGCAGAAACGTGATTCTGAGCAGATTCGAACACTCTGATAATTTTATGTTGATTCCATGATTAACATTCGTATTTATTTTGCTCGACTCAGCAGTCAGTAACTTAAACTAATATTTTTATTTGGTCCAGCTACCAACAATTCATCAAAAGAACAATATTTGTTCAAACTAGCAATATTTGCTCGAACTAGCAATATTCGCTCGAACCGACAATATTTACTCAATTAGCAATATTCAGACTAGCAATATTTGCTCAAATCAAAGAATATTGGTTCAACTATCAATACTCAACAATTTAGCAACACAGTTTTGCTCGTCTTAGGTTATGATGATAACTCGTCTCAGCAGACACATTAAATTCATGAGTTTCGAAACGTTTGCTAATTATGTTCAACTCAGCAATACATGGACTCATCGTCCCATAAAGTCAGCAACTGACTCCACAATCACGAGATTTCAATCGTGTCACATGGGGGGATACTAACTAGGGTTTTGGTCTGGCAGTCTACGGCACATGTGTTCACCCACGATGAGAATGTGAGCAAGTCGTGCAATCAGTTGGAAGAGTCAGCAAAGTAGTGGGTGGAAAGTTAACCAAGTCTCCGCACGATGAGTAATTGGTTTTAACACGATTTCCCCATTTCTCACTCTTTGATTCCAGCAACTGTCACACTTCATGGGATCATGGTGTTTTCAACTACGGCATTATAAAATGTCTCTGAATCCTGATTGAAAAGACAGAAGTTTTCGAACACTCGAACAACATTCTCCAAGACGAGCAATTTCTCATCAAAGTTCATACAAAAAATCTTTCGTCTACACGAACTCACAGAAATTACTCTCAATTGAGCAAAATTCAATCATTCAGATCATTTTCACGCTGAATTCACAACACACCTATAATCTCAGATCACCATTGATCTCACGTATTTCTCAGCTTCCCTCCTACAGATCAACCCATCCTCTCTTGTGACCGAATTGACTCTGGAACGACCATTGTTCTTGGTTTAGGCCGGGGTCTTACAGATTGATCTCTCGAACTTAAAGCACTCCCTTCTTGCAGTGCATCTGTGTGAGGTTCAACATTTCGCTCGGTTCAAGGAGTCTCCACACGGTCGACTCTTCAATTCCGTAAAAACCAGCAAATCGTTTTTCCCCACTCACAGATTGGCGACCACAGTGGGAGATTAATCTCTCGGTTGCAATCTCACGATTTCACAAGATGGCTGGTCTTAGGTCTGGGTTAGTTACAGGTTCCAACACAAACGACGCTAGTACTAGCAACAACAACAATGACAATCAGAATATCCCGGAAACGATTCCGGCCTCCAACACTGACGGTGGTGACATTACTCCTCCTCACGCTGAAGGTCATCCCCTCGGTCGACACCCTGAAGAAGTCAGAGGAAATCCACCACCTACCATTGCTGATCTTATCAAAGTGCAGGAGACTCTCGCAAAGAATCAGACTGACATGGCTGCTACACAGAAGGAGCTGTGTAATTATCTCAAAACTCTTACTGATAAGATGACAGAGAAGACTCAAGAAAAGGGAAAAGAGAAGGAGAAATCCTCAGATGTTGCTGATCCTGAAGTAATCCCAATCCATACAGTGGATGATGATGAAACTGGCAAAGCTGCAGATTCATCAGCAAAGGAACCATCAAATTTCATTACTCGGGAAGACGTGGAGCGCCTTCTGGAGAACCGTGGAAAAGACAAGACATCACATGTCCATCGTCACCAACCTCCTTATCCTGCCGCTACGCAGAGGATTCCCCTTCCAAAAGGTTACATTTCTCCAACTTTCACTCTGTATGACGGAACTGGCAATGCTCGAGAACATGTCTCTCGTTTTCTCGAAGCCTTGGGAGAGCATGAACATAACCATGTTGTTCGTCTCAAGAGTTTTCAAAATCCTTGAAAGGCAGAGCATACACCTGGTACAACAACATCGCACCGGGGACTATCAACAATTGGGGAGAAATGATCAACGCCTTCTACAGGAAGTACTTTTTCGTGTCAGAGCAAGTCACTCTCTCTGATCTTGGAAGAATGTTCCAGAGGGTCAGTGAGAATCCCAATGATTACGTGAAAAGATTCAGAGTCCAGGCCCTGGACTGTCATGACCCAAATGTCACAGAGCAGCAGCTGGTAGATTTGTGTATCAACGGCATGCTCCCGGTCTACAGAGCTCTACTGGAGAATCTTCGATTCCAGACTTTCTCAGAACTTCACGAAGCCGCGAAGAGATCAGCAACCACTGCACCTGCTCTGTTAGAAAGAGCAAAGTCCACAAAGACTGAGGAATCACGTGACACTCGAGGAAGCAGACGCCTGATCAACAAGCAGTACAACCTGCAGTCCTCTACAAACTGTTGCAAGGGAGCAAGCGCAAGGCTGAATCCCCGAACAAGCATGCTGCAGCTCCTCCAAAGACGCAAAAGAAGGACAAACCAGAGACACAGGCTCCTGGCCAACACAGATGCTCCTGATGATGCACCTGATTTTCCTCTCCCCATTGGAGAAGTGCTCGAACTATTAGACGCCTGGATCCAAGATGGTGCAATCAAATTGCCATACGTCAGGAGAGACCCAACTGAGGAAGACATGGAAAATCCTCGTTACTGCCGATTCCACAGGTTCGTCAATCACCCCACAAGTAGCTGCAAAGTTTTGAAACGCATATTCAGAGAAAAGGTTGAGTCAGGAGAACTTAACCTTGGAGCCGAAGGAGTACACAGAGATCCTCTTCCTGTCAGGACTTTCTCTATTTCTGAAGCACCAGTCAAGGAAGCAGTTCAGTCATTGATAGAGCATGTTTGCGAATTGCTCTATCTATCAAAAGCACAAAGAGGAGACATGTTCACAGCTTTGAACCACATAGTGTCTGGGAAACGCCTACTGATTCCAAAGTACCTCCTGAACCATCACCACCGACAAAGAAATGTATGACTGGGGACTGCTCACCACCGTGCATATTAAAGGAAATGAATTCAAAAGAGCATTTGATGTCGGCACCGCCGTCAACATCATCCCTTTGAAAACTCTCAGAGGCTGGCATTACTCGACAAGAGGCTACTCATGCTCCCATAGCAATCAGAGACCACGAAGGAATCTCCAGAGATGCATACGGCTTCATCATTCTCAAAGTCACGAGAATTTGGTCTGCACTGAGACCAAGTTTTACATAATTCGAGAAGATCCTGGATATGACATGATCCTTGGAAGAACTTGGATTCATGCTGGAAGGGTAACTTCAAAGCTTTCAACACACTCTGTCGCCGACAAAGACTCCAAGTCAGAAGAAGAAGTAGAGGACGCCCCACCGTTTGAGCATCTGGAGGAAGTAAAAACCTTGATGGGACTTACGCAAGAACCTGGGAAAAATCCACATACCTTTGTCAAAGGTTTCGAGCTCAGGTAAGTCTTATTCCTTTTCATGCTCCAATATTACCAATGTTCAAATATGATACTTTGATTCAAGGACTTCTCCCTACAAACGATTTAGCAATTACCAAAAGTTATGAATGGATAACTTCACCTCGCCAATATTATACCCAATGGTTGGGTTCAGAGCTTCTCCAAGTCGGTCATTCTATCAAGAGGTTTATTGCTGAGGACCTGGCTAAGCACGACAGACAGTATGCTGGGTACTCTCCTCTACATGAATGTCCATACGTGCCACAACCATGGAATCAACAAAATATATTCAAGGCGCGAACTACTAAACCAAACAAATTCAAGGAAGGGGATTTGGTTTTCAAGGAGGCTAAACGAGATCTCCACTCTGCAAGGAGCTCCAATTGGGAAGGACCATTTATGGTTGCTAAGTCCATAACTGGAGGATACTACAAATTGATCAACACAGATGGTAGAACCCTGCCAGTAATTCACGAGAATTGGCTTAAGGCGTTTATCTGAAATTATTAGGCATTTGAGGTACTGGGCGTTTGAGCACTCATGAGTCTGGATTTGGCATTTAGGATTTTCTTTCATTGTATTTCAATCCCTCCAAAACGTTTGCAATACTTGCAATCAGTATTTGAATTCAGCAATTTATCAGAAATTCAATTCACTTTACTTAAAGAAAATCTCTATCAAATCCAAAATCAAAGAAAATTATCAGTCACAGACTCGACACCTATCAAAGAATCAAAACCCAAATAAAATCTCACATCTCTCACAGAGTTCAATGTTCTTGATATTATGGAAAGGAAACTAAAGAAATCCATCAAAGAAAGATTTCTTCTCTTCTGCCTCCTCCAAGACTTTCAAGGCTGTCTTTTTCGCCTCCATTTTCCTGGTTAGTTCGGAAACTTCATTCATCTTCTTCAACACAGCATCACTGGTAGGGAAGGGAACATCACCCTTTACTGCTTTCCTGATAACTTCAAGTCTTTGATGGAGCCACTTCATATTGAAGCCAAGATCTTCAGCATTCTTCAAGTTTTACTCCCAATCAAAGAGTACGTCTTGGGTAACAACATTTCTGGCTGTAATGCGGATATCATTTATAACATGCAAGATGACTTCTACTTGTCTCGTCAAGAAATAACTACGTCCTGGATCCTGAGTAACAACAATGTTTCCATACATTTCCCACAGTTCCTTGTACATAGCAGCATATCCGATGGGAACGCTAAATCCTCCAACAAGCTGGTGATATGGGAGTAACTCAACAAATTGAGGATCAAAGGAAATCCATGAATTAGGATACTCTTGCACTATCATCTGGTTCTCATCTACTGGAGCAGCATCGATAATCATAGAGACGATTTCAGAGGAAGTAGCTTCTGCTATTTCGGGTTCGGGTTCCACCGTCTGAGGCACAATTGGAGTTTCTTCTACCTCCACGGCATCAACGACCAGCACTTCATCATCTTGATGCACAGATATGGAAGTATTATCATCAACAACTCCTAGATTTCCCAAACCATCATTACTGGATTCATGATTCCCAACTTCGTTGTTAGGCACCTAATGCGAAGATTACATGGGATTAGAATGATTCAAGGGGAGAAATCCAATACAATCATAAAATTAAGAGAGTAAGTGAACTAACATCATCTAAGTTCCTTATCATACATCTAATATGTGTACAAGTAGCATCAAAGTCATGAAACACGTTTTCAAAGAAACTCAGCTGAAGAAATTTTACACTGCCCTGTGTTCAATGACGAACTAGGAGCAATTGGTGTGAAGTCTAGAGTTGGGTTATATACCATTCTCTTCTTATGTAAGTCCTCTACAACATGTCAAAATTTCATGGAGATTGGGCGAACGAGCTAGGAGGTGTGATCAAAACATCGGGCAACATACAATCTGAAAAAGTTCTGAAAGTCTCCTGGAAGTTTACTATTTCGTATTTTCCAGGCCCTAAACGTGCTCAAAACTTAAAAATCTTCATTATATAAAGCTTGGAAATTTTCCGGGCTTGAATATGCATATGCAGATCATGAAAATCCGACTCCATATGAATATTTTACGGCGTTTTTGGTAAAAAACTGGGTTCTGAATTTTCTGACGACGAAGTTCGACCAAGTTTTTCGTATATACACATGGTTTCTCATTCATTCATTCATTCACAAATCAGCACTTTCATACTTCTATGAAGAGTATGCAGGGTATATACTCACTTTGGGGGTCTCCGAATTACTCAAGGAATTATGACTGTCCGTATTAATGACAAGGGGATCATTACTTCTATTTGGGTCTGAATCTTTTGAAGTGCCTTCGTCTATATTCTCAGAGGAAGATCGAACATTAGCACTTTCAATCTCCATGACGACATCCTCCTAGACATATTATCAAGTAGTTAGCATTTTCACATGAAACATTTATGTCTGATGGTAAAGGAAATTACTCACGGTGACTTCTTCTTCAACGTTCAAATCAGAAGTCGTCTGCCCAGCAGCAGAGAATCGAAGACCGTCAATACTATATGGAGCAAAGTCCTGTGACCAAATAAAAAATATTGGTTTTGAGATCCTGATAATGCGGATGGAAGAAGTCACAGCGGAAAAATATCAACAACTCACCAAAAAGGCGACTGGGGAGTTTATGGTGTTGGGAAACAACTTGCAATTCTTGATCATGCCTTCTCCACCGTGGGCCATTGCCTCCGCCTCTGAGAAATTCACTTCAATTCGAGGTCTCACAACACGACCCTCCTGCAAAAGAAATTGATGTGATAATTAAAGACGATTATACGAGTTGTATGAGGAATATGCAAAAGAATACATACCGGTGAACCTCCTGGAGATGTCTTTCGCTTGTCACCACCAGAAATATTCCTTAGTCTAGGACGAGAGGCACTCATCTTCGAAGAAGGAGGATCTTTCACTAAAGGTTGGACGGACGTCACATAATCATTAAGACGCTCAAGCTGCTGATCCCAGATTTCCATGTAGCCTGGAGTCACATACGTAGTTCGATCAGCACAAGGGAACCAATAAGTGATCCCTTCATCATGTGTGTGATCTAAGCAAGTCTTAAGTTGTTCCACTGATGGTCTTCTCCTTCTGAAGGTTGGAACACATTGGTCCATACCCATCTGACTGCGGCTCTGTCAATGTTATACTCCTCCACCGAAAAATCTCCATACGTTGCTGATATTAGATGACCGGGAGTGCAACTCAGCATGAAAGATCTTTTTCCATCGCTCAAATCAGCACCAGATTTCAAATACTTACCTTCTCCAGCATTGAAAATCGTCAATTGAGAAACGTGAGGAGGAACCACCACCCAAGGACGGAAGTTGAACTCAGACTCGTCATCTAATACGTCAATGAAGCGTGTCTTGGACTGAATTTTCTTCGTAGACCAGCGCATAATCCTAGCGTTGTCTTTCTCATGGAAGATACGTCGAGCATCAGTAGAGTTCAGACTTTGTAAGACACTACGGGGAATGGGTGCATAGTCTCCGAAACGCTCCCACATCAGAGCTTGGAGAAACAACGTGTTGGCTTAGCATTCAATCTTCACGAAGCCGTTCGAAACTATGGAGTCTACGACTAAAGAGTCCAGATTAGAATATAAAGAGCCCAAGAATAAGCTACCTAGCGGAAGTTTTTCACCTTGAGCCAGCTTAAGAGCGAAAGGAATTACAAACGGCTTCAGCAAGGTACCAGCATCTTCAAACACATCCATAGACAGCCATAAGCACAAGAAAGCAGCAATAGACAACATACCGTCGGGTTCATCAAGAGGGACGTCTCGTGGCCACTAATGTATCAACCAATGAGCGTAACAACCTTTACCAAAAACCTTGTTGATTCTCTCCATCTCAGTTGTTAAAGTTTTGGAAACTGCTTTCTCTTCCGCTGTCCAAAGTTCTTCAGGAAAGTTACCTGTAATTGGAAGATGCAATAAAGCAACTACATCTTCCAAGGTAATAGTGAACTCTCCCCAGCTGCATATAAACGTGTGAGTTGGGATGCACCAGCGAGCAAGAAGAGCTACAATACCTCGTGCATCATGAAAGATATACAAATCTCCAGATGTTTGAACGACCCTGGTAATTTGTGCTCTATCCAGCATAGCTCTAACACGAGGAAATCCTAGCATGTGTCTTGACCATCGCGAGAACTTCTCTAAGGGGAGTCGAGAAAGCTTGAATTCGATCATTAAAGCCTGGAATAGTCCTCGTTCAAGATAGAAACGAATAGCAGCACGAGGAGTCACCAATTTCTTTTGAGTGACCGTCCTGGGATTGATCAGAAGGCGATATACCGGGGACTTGAGACGATTTTCGGGCTCCGGAACTTCAAAGAATGCGTCATCTATGTTTGGGACATTCTTGACTCCAGGTGTTTCGTCTTCCTCACCAACGGAAGTCTCATCCATGCATTTTTCCTCTATGGAGATATCATCATCTGCACACCTTTCATCTCTGGAAGCATCATTGGCTGGAGAATCAGACATCCTCGCAAAGCTGCTGTAAAATCCACACAATGTTTCAGTCATCCGTGAATTCAATAAGATGATGGAATCATGAAAATTAAAACGCCGGTGTCTACAAATGGTAAATCTTGAACTCTTACCTCTTTCAATTTCACTAACAATAGTGATTGCAATACAATAGTTAACACACGAAATTAGTTCGTTCTTTGAAACCTGCAGTAACGAACAAAACTTTATTAACCTTCAAAATTGATTTTCTCATAAAATCATTTACATAATTTTCATAATGTGAACATTCACACAACTGAACTATGAAATTTACAATAAGACATGACTTCATCATAAATAAGTTTTCTAGTTTGAAGGTTACTCAAAACCCATGTCTTGATTTTACAAACCAATAATTAATGCAATTTGTTCATATAAATTTTCAGAATTTATCTAATAAGAACAAATCCATGTGAATAAAATATGTCATCATGTTTCACATAAAATATGTCACGGCTACATATATATTAAAAAAAGTCTATTTTCCTTCGTAAGCTCACACCTATTGTGATAAAATACTAATTCTTATGAAAGCTCATAAATAAAGTTTTATCACTGGACATAAATTTACATACAATATATATGTCTATTTTCCTCGAACGAGCATTATCCTTTAAAACGGAGTTTATTTCGGTTTTGTGAAAGCTCACATCTATTAAGGTAAAATCTTGGTTCACATGAAATCTCATACATTAAGTTTTATCACTGGACCTAAGTCCACATATATAAAGAAATCTCTCATAAATCAAGGATTTTTATTAGTTTTCAAAACTAACGATCGAACGAACATACGTTTGATAAAACAAGGTTTTTTCTATAAAACTCACATCAACATATACACATGTATAGAATTTTAACATGATGGAAGCATGAACACCTCATGAAATCAGAAAACTTTGAAAAAAAAAAAATTAACGCACCTGACGGCGTCGGCCGGAAATTGACCGCTGATGATCGGACGGCGTCGATTCCCGGCGATTTTCGGCGGAATTTTTTTTTTCGCTCCTGCTGAGCTCGGACGTGAAGGAGATGAAGAAGGTGGTGGACGTGTGGGAGATAAAAAAAAAGGGATTAATTCCCTTTTATACCTAATTTTATTTCCAAAACCTAATTCCATAAGGATTTCCTTTTGGGCCCGGCCCGTGAATTCTAAACCAACCAAGGTTCCACCATCGAGTCAGCGGTTCTACATCAATATATGTTTACTGGATGATGTTCTATTATGCCACAGAGGTTTCCGCTCAAACCATGGTTTGCTCATTCAGTTGAAATCCGGTAATATCTTATCTTATGACTAAGTTCAATTACTTTATTCTTGTTTGTACCTGGAAAATCACCATTCAATGCTGACTGAGGAACATGACTATTCCTGAGTAAGCAGGGGACTTAATGTAGATGGTGGATTTTCGACAAAGGGTAGAATTGTAATACTATACTCCAGATTCGACAACCGGATGAGTATTGAGGCTCATGTCTCTCATCAAATCATGAAAGCTCATGCCATAAAATCTCTGACTGAGAAGGCTGTCTCTCAGAGTACATGTAGATGTGTAGTCTCTCAGCTGAGGCCACGACACATCTCATGAATACTGAGTAATTTCAGTAATCACTCTGGATCCGGCAATCGGATGAGTATCGAGACTCATGTCTCTATGCATGAAAGCTCATGCCACCTCTGATGGAGAAAGTCTCTCAGAGAAGATGTAGATGTGTGATCTCTCAGCTGAGGCCATGACACATCTCATACTGTATAGAATCGAAAGATTGGGCGGCTCCTAGACAGCATGTCTGCTAGTATAGAGCGACAACATCTTCGGGATGTAACCAAGTTTTCCCCGACTATGCAAGAGGAATATGACACTCCAGCAAGTTCATATTGCTCAACCCTCAGATAATTAATGCTCCTAGACAGGAATCCCTTCTAGTATAGAGCCAACTATTAATTATCTTAAATCATCTGCATATCCAGCAATATTCTACGAGCCATCGCCTGAATATCCAGCAATATTCTACGAGTCGTCAATCAATCGCCTGAATATCCAGCAATATTCTACGATTCCTCGTTATATTTTGTTACTTCAATCTGTGGTTCTTCCCAGCAGAATTCCACAGGTTAGTAATAAATATTCAACGAAACAGGCATCTGAGCATCGAATAAGCCCTGACAAAAATGGTGCAAGTGTAATTAGCGGATAATGCACAGACCAGCATTTTGAATGCACGAACAAGCATTTCAAAAATACGAATGAACGAGGAACCTATGCAAAATAGGAAGGGAAAATAATAATAAAAAAATATTAAGCAAAAGCGCCAGGGCACTAGGCTCACTAGCCGACCAGTCATGCCATGACTACTCCCGCGCCCAATTTTATATTTTATCATATTTTTACTATCTTCACGATCCATGAAAATCCTCTTGTTCGAGCAAATTTCCTTTATTTCAAAGAAATTATCTAAATCACATGATTTTATCAAAAATAATAAAATTAGGGAAAGGTGTTGCGGGACCGAGCACCAGCCGGCCATGTCTTGGATGTGGCCGGTCCCCCACCTCACGTCCCATTATTTTATTATTCCTTCTCAAATTATGAAAATTCCTTGATTTTATGAATTTTACCTCAAATCATGAAAAATACCTAATTTCATGTATTTTTATCTAAATCACATGATTTTATCAAAAATAATAAAATTAGGGAAAGGTTTCGCGGGACCGCCGGCAGGCCATGCCTTGGTCGTGGCCGGTCCGACACCTCACGTCCCATTATTTTATTATTCCTTCTCAAATTATGAAAATTCATTGATTTTATGAATTTTCCCTAAAATTACCTAATTTCATGTATTTTTATCTAAATCACATGATTTTATCAAAAATAATAAAACTAGGGAAAGGTGTCGCGGGACCGCCGGCCGGACAGTCATGCCTTGGTCGTGGCCGGTCCCACACCTCACGTCCCATTATTTTATTATTCCTTCTCAAATTATGAAAATTCCTTGATTTTATGAATTTTCCCTAAAATTACCTAATTTCATGTATTTTCTCTAAAATCATGGAAAATATTAAAAAATTAGGAAAACTTGTGGGACCGGGCTCTAGCCGGCCGGCCATGCCCTAGCCGGTCCCATGCGCCCATTATTTTATTATTATTTGGTGTTTTGTTTCCTGATTTCATGTAAACTCCCTTATTTCAACAAAATATCTTGGTTTTCAACAAATCATTTTGATTTTATGAAAATTATCTAAAATCATCAAAATTACATAAAATTGGGAAGAGTGCCTTGGGACCCGCGCCCATTGGCCGGTCGGCCATGCCATGGCCATTGCCGGTCCCACACTCCCATTCCCTATTTTATATTTTAATTTATGTCTCTCATCTCATGGAAGTTCCCTAATTTCGCCAAACTCTCCAGTTTCAAGGAATTTCCCTTAAATCACAGAAAAATACATAAAATCACATAAAACTAGGAAAAGCATGTGGGACCGCGTGTCAGCCGTCCGCCCATGCCCTAGCCGTGGCTGGTCCCACACCTTGTGATTCCTTGTTTATTTATTATTTTCATCATCTCATGTATTTTTCCCAGTTTCAGCAAAACCATGGATTCTTCATATTTTCTCCAAATGTTGCTCAAACGTGCACCAGTAAATATCAAAATTCTCAGGAATGAAGCACGGACATCATGGTGACACGGGCACGTCCCCTTGACCGACCAAGGGTGACCCTGAGGCTTGCAAATAGCTGGTCCCGCATGTTTTAATGATTTTAATCTAATTTGCTCAGTTGCTCATATTATGTTCGAACTCTTTCCAAACAATTGGAAGTTCACTTAAACGACCATCTACTAGTCCCACGACCACCAAGAGCCGGTATCATGACCTCTTGGTCGGTCCCTCATATTTTCTACATCAGGTTTTATGATTTGTCGCTCACACGAGCATTATTTCAGTAAATGATTAAATCAACATTTAATCATTCTTTCACCAACTGGTCCTCAAGAGACTTTGGTATTTTTGCTCATTCGAGCATGTGGGCATTATATGGTGAATCCGTCATCCCGTGTAGCCGGTCCTATGTGATTTGCAGTAAATCATCATCTCGGTAAAATTAGGGTTTTGAATCCAGAACTCTGCAGAAACGTGATTCTGAGCAGATTCGAACACTCTGATAATTTTATGTTGATTCCATGATTAGCATTCGTATTTATTTTGCTCGCCTCAGCAGTCAGTAACTTAAATTAATATTTTATTTGGTCCAGCTACCGACAATTCATCAAAAGAACAATATTTGTTCAAACTAGCAATATTCGCTCGAACCGGCAATATTTAATCAATTAGCAATATTCGCTCAGACTAGCAATATCTGCTCAAATCAAAGAATATTGGTTCAACTATCAATATTCAACAATTTAGCAACACAGTTTTGCTCGTCTTAGGTTATGATGATACCTCGTCTCAGCAGACACATTAAATTCATGAGTTTCGAAACATTTGCTAATCATGTTCAACTCAGCAATACATGGACTCATCGTCCCATAAAGTCAGCAAGTGACTCCACAATCACGAGATTTGAATCATGTCACATGGGGGGATACTAACTAGGGTTTTGGTCTGGCGGTCTACGGCACATGTGTTCACCCACGATGAGAATCTGAGCAAGTCGTGCAATCAGTTGGAAGAGTCAGCAAAGTAGTGGGTGGAAAGTTAACCAAGTCTCCGCACGATGAGTAATTGGTTTTAACACGATTTCCCATTTCCCACTCTCTGATTCCAGCAACTGTCACACTTCATGGGATCATGGTGTTTTTTTCAACTACGGCATTATAAAATGTCTCTGAATCCTGATTAAAAAGACAGAAGTTTTCGAACACTCGAACAACATTCGCCAAGACGAGCAATTTCTCATCAAAGTTCATATAGACAATCTTTCGTTTACACGAACTCACAGAAATTACTCTCAATTGAGAAAAATTCAATTATTCAGAGCATTTTCACGCTGAATTCACAACACACCTACAATCTCAGATCACCATTGATCTCACGTATTTCTCAGCTTCCCTCCTACAGATCAACTTATCCTCTCTTGTGACCGAATTGACTCTGGAACGGCCATTGTTCTTGGTTTAGGCCGGGGTCTTACAGATTGATATCTCTAACTTAAAGCACTCCCTTCTTGCAGTGCATATGTGTAAGGTTCAACATTTCTCTCGGTTCAAGGAGTCTCCACACGGTCGACTCTTCAATTCCGTAAAAGCCAACAAATCGTTTTTCCCCACTCACAGTCTTGAAAATGGAAAATAGCTTTGTGTAGCTTCCAAGTTATTGCTCACTATAAATAAAGGGTTCTTGAGTTTACACGGTTTTCATCCCCTTTGGAAAATTGGTGTTAGCTTCATAAGATTGTTTTCCATGTCTTCTGTTCTTCGTGAACAAGAGTGAGATAAAAGTCTTTGTATTGGGATCACAAAGCCAGGTTGAATCTAATCTTCGTGATTGATTATACAACTTGTAATCTAGGTTTTTCACCTCTTGTCTATTCTAAGGTTTTCTCTTCTGATATAAAACCATTCAAGAGTTGTTGATCATAAATCCTAGGTTTTAATAGGCTTCAGTTTCCCATCGTATACCAACACTTGTTAGTCGAAATCGGAAGCTAGAAAGAAAGCTTCGACTAAGGCATCTCGTAAAAATCCTTTTGAAGTTTTAAACAAGATATCTCTAGATTTATTCTAGTTGTTCTTGTTGTAGAGTTATTAGGTTTCTCTTCTTATTTTTGAGGAGTATAATAATCCCTAATCTACAAGTTTGTTTTGATATTACTTTTACCTAGTGATTGTTTTTATCAAAATAAACACAAGATTTCCAAAACCTTGATTCACATATAAAGGGAAATCAAACCGGTGGTTTGTGCAAACAAAATATCCAATCATATCAATCGTGTTGTTGTATCTTCTAAAGAGAACCTTGGGTTCTGCTAGAAGATTTGCGTGAAGAATTTCTAAAGATAATCGGTATTCTGCTAGTGTTGAATTAGGTATTACATCTAGTACGAATAGGTAGTAGGAATTTGGCGTAACAACTTATAATCAGTGTGTGTTTATTCCAGACTAGGTCCCGGGGTTTTTCTGCATTTGCGGTTTCCTCGTTAACAAAATTTCTGGTGTCTGTGTTATTTCTTTTCCGCCTTATATTGTTTATCTTTATAATTGAAATATCACAGGTTGTGCGTAAGTTCAATCAATTGGGAATCCAACCTTTGGTTTTTGATTAAATTGATTGACACTTGGATATTGGTTTTTGATACCGTCCAAGTTATTTCTTATATCCAATCGGGCTCGCAAATTCCTATTTGTTTGATTGCGGATTGAATTGAGAAATAGATATATAACTCTTTGATATACTTTTCTTAAGATTGAGTCTCACTGTCTAGTTGATTCTCTTAAAAGTATAATGGAGTTGGTTCATACAGATTGTCAAACAAATTATTGAGTATGGTTGTTATACCCCCGCTTTTTCAGTTGGTATCAGAGCAGGAAAACACACTAAGACCTCATAAGTCTGTGTTTGAAGCAATCTGATTGTTATGGACAAAAGTGTTATCTCTATAAACGTACCACCAGTCTTCGATGACACGAACTATTTATGGTGGAAAATTGCTATGCGTTCTTTTATTCAAGAGCGAGATTTTCAATCATGGGTTCGTATTGTTAATGGCTATAATCCTCTATTAGTTACAGTAGACGGTGTAATTTTTGCAAAGGATATTGGTAATTATGATGATCTTGAGATTCTTGTTGCAAAGCAAAATTCTGAAAGATTAAACGCAATCATCCATGCCATTACCCCAGATTTTCAGCACCGCGTTACTACATGTAATAAGTCTGTAGATGGGGAAAAACGATTTATTGGTTTCTAAGGAATTGAGGAGACGACCGTACGGAGGAGACTCCTCGAACCGAGCGAAATGTTAAACCTCACACAGATGCACCGCTGCAAAGGGGGTGCTTTAGATTCGTGAGAGCAATCTGTAGTACTCCGGCCTAAATCAAGACAATGACCGTTCCAGAGTAAATTCGGTCACAAGAAAGGATGGGTTGATCTGTAGGAGGGAATCTGAGAAATGTGTGGAATCAATGATAATCAAAGATTGTGGGTGTGTGAATTCTGAATATGATAAGCTCTGAATGATTGAAATTGCTCAATTGAGAGTAGTTGCTCAATTGATGAGTTGATGATCTCGTGTTGTCAGTTTGACGTTAGATTGATGATACTGATGATGTCAATCCTTCAATCATGATTCAGAGACTTATTTATATTGCTGGAATTTTAGACACCATGATTCTATGAAGTGTGACAGTTGATGGAATCAAGGAGTGGGGAAGTGGAGATCGTGTTTGAAACCAGTTGCTCAACGTGTGGAGACTTGGTCGATTAACCACCCACTACCTCGTGAATTCCTTCAACTGATTGCACGACTTGCTCACATTCCATCGTGTGTTTGAACACACGTGCCGTAGACCGCCAGACCAAAACCCTAAGTGATATCCCCCCCAAGTGACAAGATTGACGTCTCGTGGTTTGTTAGTCAATTGATGACTTCTTGGTTTGATGGGACGATGAGTCCATGTAGTTGCTGAGTTGAACATGATGTTCTGAAACTCATGAATTGAACATGTCATGAGACAAAGGTATAATTCTTGCGATGAAGTGAGCAAGTATTGCTCATTCGATGGTTCGTTGAGTATTTATTGTTGAACCAATATTCCTTGGTTTGAGCAAATATTTATCATCTGAGCAAGTGTTGCTCATGTGATGAATTATTGAATATTTGATCGTCTGAGCATGTGTTGCTCATCTGATGGATTATTGGTAGCGTACCAAAAATATTAATTAGAATACTGGTCGTTGAACCGAGCATAATTAATAAAATTAATGACCATGAGGCCGTCGTAAAATTATTAAGGTTGGAATCTGGAATGATGATCATTGGATTCAGAAACCCTAATTTGATCAATTGATGATCAATTCATGGTTCGTCAGAAGTTTAACCATAGGATGAAGGAAGGAGCGACTACATGGGACCATGGATCAACCATGTAGTGTCCATATGCTCACGTGAGAAAATACGAACAACTCCTGAAAAGTTGACGATTTGTTGGTGGAAGAATGATTAAATGCTAGCTTATTCATTTATTCAAAATACTCGTCTGACCCTTAGGTGAGAAAACCTAATTAATTATGACGAGGCGAGGGACCGACCATGGAGTCATGAAACCGGTCCTGGGTTGTCATGTGACCTCCTGACGATCACTTCATGAAAATCCAAAGTGTTTGGAAGAGTTTTGGACCTAATACGAGCAATTGTGCAAATTAGGTCAAAACTGCGAAAATTGATGGGACCGGCTTCCGTGAGCCAAAGAGCCAATCTTGGTCGGTCAAGATAGCGTGATCGTGTCCCTAAGACGTCCGCGTCTCAGTCCTGAGAATTTTGATATTTTCTGGCGTGCAATTGAGCATCCATTCGAGAAAATATGCCAAAATTAGGGTTTCGACGAAACTGAGGAAAACACCATGAGATGATGAAAAATAATTATAAAATAAGGAATGAGGAGGCGTGGGACCGCCGTGGTCAGGGTATGGTCGGCCCGTCGTGACCACGGTCCCGTGGTGCCTTTTCCTTAATTTTATAATATTTTGATGATTTTATGAAAAATTCATGAATTTTGAGAAATTTGATGAATTTAGGGAGTTTCCATGAATTGAAGGAGTTTTCATGAGTTCATGGAAGCAAAATATTAAAATAATAAAAACATGGGCGTGTGGGACCATGGAGGCATGGCCGGACGGCTAGTGGCACGGTCCCACGAGTTTTTCATAATTTTTTAATATTTTTTAGGTATTTTTGATGATTTGAGGGAATTTTTTCCTAATTTGAGAGAAATACCATAAAATCAAGGAATTTGATGAATTCAAGGAAAAATAGGAAAAAAAATAATAAAATAATAAAGCAAAGGGCGTGTGGGACCGGCTAGGAAATTAGAGAAATAATAATAAAGCAAGGAGTTTTTCATGAAATTAGAGAAATAATAATAATAATAATAAAATAACAAGGAACCGTGGGGTGTGGGGCCGGTTGGGACCAAGACATGGCCGGTTGGCCAATGGTCACGCCCCACACTCCTTTCCTTAATTTTATATTATTTTTTATGGATTTATGGGAGTACCATGAAACCGAGGAGTTTCCTCGAGACGAAGGAGATTTGATAAAATGAGAGAATTTTCATCAAATCATGGAAAATAATAAAAATGCATTAAAAATATAAAACTGGCGTGGGATTGACCACGACACGGTCGGTCGTATGTCCGTGCTCCCAGCACCCTGGTCAATATTTTTAATTATTTATTATTTTCTTCTCTATTTTGTATAGGTTCATCGTTTCGTTGTATTTTTGAAATACTCGTTCGTGCGGTGACTGTTAGTGTATTGTCGTTGAATACACCTTCACCATTTGAATCGGGGCTTACTTAGAGGTAGCTCAGACGCCCGGTTGTTGATTATTTATTACTAATTGTGGAATTCGGTGGAGGATAATTCACAAAACTGAGCAATAAGATGTTTATTATTAATTCGTAAGATCAGATGAGGATTCGACTACGAATTCAGAATAATAAAGTGAGCATTACCATTCCATGGGATCGTAGGTTCGACCAAAGAATCGGAGTAAATCAAGAGTTATCTATTATCATTTATGAGACCAGTTGTGGATTTGATCATGAAATCGGAGTAATGAGATAATATAGTTATTGCTATTCTATGAGATCAAGCTGTGGATTCGATCATAGAATCAGAAAAATTGTTTATTGCCATTCCATGGGACCAGTCGTGGATTCGACCATGGATTATGAGCAATTGTAATTAGGAATAATTAACTTTGTGGCTTTATACTAGCAGAGCAAGCTGTCTAGGAGCATTAATTATCCCGATATGAGCTTGTCGGTAAGTCATATCCTTTATATAGTCAGGGTAAACTCGTTGTTTGTTCCTGAAGATGTTATCGCTCTATACTAGCAGAGCAAGCTGTCTAGGAGCCGTCCATCTCGTGATACTATATAGAAATAATCAGTGAAAGTATTCAGTATTCATGAGATATGCCGTTGTCCAGTCATGAGACTACATATCTACATGTACTCTGAGAGAAAGTACTCTCCATTGAGAATTCGATGAGAGACCCGTGTCTCGATACTCACGTCTGATTGCTGGATCAGAGCTTCGTATAATTATGAGTTTACGATTTTAGCCTTTGTCAAAAATCCACCATCTACATTAAGTCCCCTGCTTACTGAGGAAAGCTGTGTTCCTCAGTCAGCATTAAATGGTGATTTTCCGGCCATAAATAATAATACCAGTAATTGAACTTAGTCGTAAGTTGAGACGTTACCGGATTTAGAGAGCATGAGAAAACCAAGACTTGATGAAGGATTCAATGTCATGATTGGAGCATCGTTTGATGAGCATAAATTGGTGTTGAACCGCTGGTTTGGACGACGAGTCCGTGGTCGGTTAGGATTCGCGGGTCGGGCCCAATAAGGAAATCCTTAGAAAATTAGGTTTTGGCAATAAAAAATTGTATAAAAGGAATTAATCTCCCTTTTTTTTTATTTCACGCCCATAGCTCCATCACGCCTTCATCTTCATCATGTCCGAGCATCAGGAGTTTTTGCCGGAGTTCCGGTCGCCGCCGACTGTCGCCGCCACCGTCCGGCCGGCGCCGACCAGGTGAGCGATTTTTTTTTTATGTTTGCTGTTGTTTACATGAATTTCATGAAGTGATCATGTTGAAATCATATACATGTGTATACAATTGGTGTGAGTTTTATGAAAAAAAAACCTCGTTTTTTGAAAACGTCCGTTCGTTCGATCATTAGTTTTGAAAACTAACTATAATCCCTGATTTTTGAGAGAGATTTTTTTTTTTTAAATATGAACCTAGGTCCAGTGATAAAACTTAGTGTATGAGATTTTATGTGTACCAAGGTTCTATCATAAAAGAAGTGAATTTTCATGAAATCGGAATAATCCTTCGTTTTAAAGACAAATAACGATGACACGAAGGAAAATATGTATGATGAACTTGTGTCCAGTGATAAAATTTTGCTTATGAGCTTTCGTGTAAATACAAAACTTTATCATATGTATGAGATATGAACTTTTCACAATATTTTTTGAAATAAACCTTCGTTTTAAAGACAAATAATGACGATACGAAGGAAAAATAGGTTTTTCATATATATATATATATGCAGCCGTGACATATATTGTGCAAAATATGATGATATATTTTATTTGCATGAGTTTGTTTTCGTTAGATAAAATCCTCAAGAATTTATGTATGCAAGTTGCATTAATTGTTGTTTTTTCGAAAAATCAAAACGTGGGTTTTGAGGATTCTTCAAAGATAGACAATATATTTATGATGGAATATTGTATTGTTATGAACTTCATAGGTCAGTTGTGTGAATGCTCATATTATGAAAATTGTGTCCGTGATTTCATGAAAATCAGTTTCGAAATTAAAAAAGTTTCGTTCGTTTTTGTAGTTTTCGAAGAGACGAACGATTTTGAGGTGTTAACTCTACCGTTACTATCACTATTGTTAGTGTAAGTACAAAAGGTAAGAGTTTAGAGTTACCATTTTTGCCGTATTTCCTTGATTCATGTCTGGACAACATACTGAAGTATAATGTAATGTGGACTTTGCAGTTGTTTTAGAAAAAATGACCGATTCCCCAGCCAACGATACTTCAAGGGATGAATCGCATACTCATGATGACATTTCCAGGGATGATGCATGCATGGACTAGACCTCCATTGGTGAGGAAGAGGAGGATGCCACTGGCGTGAAGAACATTCCTAATATAGACGACGCATTCTTTGAGGAGGATCCAAAAGGAGATGAAACATATCTCAAATACCCAGTATATCGTCTTCTGATCAACCCTAGGACTGTGACTCAGAAGAAATTGGTGACCCCGAAGATGGTAATACGGCTTTGTCTCGAACGAGGGCTTTTCCTTGCATCGACCATAGAGTTTAAGCTTTCTTGACGCCCTTTGGAAAAAAAAATTCTGGATGGGCGAGGCATATGTTGGGTTTCCCTCATGTCAGGGATATGCTCAACCAGGCACAAGTGACGAGAGATATTCAAGCTCCTGGAGACTTGTCTATTAATCATGATGTGAAAAGTATTGTGTCTTTGCTGACTCGTTGGTGTGTTCCTGATAGACACATTTTTGTGTCTAATTTGTCCTCAATGTCCGTATTGTTGGAACTCTATTTTTGTACTAATATTGTGTTTTTATGTATTTTTAGGAAATAAACATTTTTGGAAAATTTGGCTCGAAAAGTTGATTTTGGCACCCGGAGGCCAAGTGTTATTCGGACTCTCGCTTTTGGATAAGGGGTAACCTAATTACTAAGGGGCACCCCCAGGGCAGATGCTATTCGCACCCCTACTCTGGATAGGGGGCTACCAGTTTCTTCCCCATTTAAAAATATTTTGGCGGGAATATTGCACCCCTACTCGGGAATATTTTGGCGGGAATATTCGTACCCCCGTTTTAGACGATGATTACGAAACCGATGATGGTTTAGAGGAACCAGTTTATCTTGAGAGTACTGTTTTCGAGTCAAACGATTTAGAAACAATAGTCTTAGATGAACTCGTGGAGATTAGCGGGGATGAACCTGACTTAGAAGAATCAATTGACCATTTCCAGGAATTTGATGACCTAGAAATTAAGGAAATTGTAGCTAGTCTATCTAGAGATACCCAAAACTCTAAGTTTGGGGGTGATTATCACCTTCCTAGTGCCTTACCTTTAACTCTCATAAAGTCCCTTCACTTAGGACTTGATATCTCTGCCTCGACAATTTTACAAAATTACCTTCATACTCGTTTTCCCGAACCTAATGATGTCCAGGAAGAAATTCAGTCGTTAGAAACCCATCCTCTGGTTTGCCCAGGCTATGATCCCCAGATTGACTTTGTTTTCCCACTAAATAGTTTTCTTCCAACTGTGGGAACGTTTATATTCCAAATGTGTCAGATATTAAGTTGTGAGACTAAACCTAAATGCTTTAGGAAATTAGAATCGACACATTTGCTTAAGAATGACCACTACTCTCATTGTGGTCAATTATGTAAGTCAAATCTTATTGACTTAGAGTATTCTCAGTTATTTAGGTTATTATTGTGCGCTTCTAAGATCATATTTGAGTTTTTCCAGACTCTAGGACCTAATGATTCGGATCCCACCTATGAAGAAACGCAGCCAATGAAAATTTTCTATTTATAACCCTTTCGTATAACCTGAACCAGAACCACAATTAGATATAAATTTCTTAATCGGGAAACTAAGTAAGGGCATGCTAGTCTTGTTCACTTTCTTGGTTCATTGCAGTTTTCCTTTGGTCAGCTCTATTTAGTTTTGAAGACCCACAATTATTTCGACTGTTATTTTATGGTTCGAGTTGACTAATCCTTTCCTAAGTCTGGCTGAAGACTTTAAACTTAGAACTTCTTGGGAGGTATCCCATGCTCATGCAACACGGTAATATCTTTCCTTAACTCTTTCGCTTCAAATGGTAACAGTTTCTCTCTTTGTTCATGCTTTTAGTTTCATCTTTAGAACATTGAGGACAATGTTAGATTTAAGTTTGGGGGTATGGGAGAAACTTTTTAGTTGCAATAAATAAACTCCAGAGCTTAGAAATTTATGCCTATTTAGGATTGCACTAACCAATCTAAGTGGATGGGAACATATTGGTTATAGGAGTTGAGGAACCAATCTGATTAGATGGAAACATCGAAAGAGTCTATTCATAAAAGCACAGAGCTCAGGTGTTAGTATAACATGATAGTTTCACCATATCTCGTTGAGTCCTTTTCATTTTTTTTATTATTTTTTTTAAACTATGTTTCTCTAAGTGATTAGGTGGGGCACACGATTCAAGTTGTTACCACTGCTAGGGTGAATTAGAGTGACTGAGTTACCAAAAAAAAAAAGACCGACCAGTTAGACCAATCGGAATAAGTATTAACACTTGGATAGCAATATGCGTGTGTTCTCCTGTTTGCGTCGCCTAAGCAAGCGTGGAATGCAGGACCCGTGGGAACTATCGTGTAATAGCTGACAAGAAGCATGCGCTTGGAGTCAAAGATCTATTCATGCCGTTAAAAAAAAATTGTTATTTTTCTGTGTAGTCAACTGCTGGTTCCCTTGTATTTGCCAGTTTGTTGATCTATATTTAAGTTATTAACCACTGGTTCCCTTGTATATGCCAGTTGTGTTGATATTAGTCAGACCGGTATCTCAGTCCATTAGGATAGGTTCATTCTGGCAGTGGCCTTCAGACAGATATGTGAAACATCGATCATTTGGTTAACATCAAAATCATTTACATTTTTCTATTTCCATCTCCTTTTTCTATCCATATGATTAGTTTGACTCCGAATATGATGTCCATAGTGCAACTATCTTAGTAGAGCTCTGTCACTTTATATGAATTTTATATGCTTGAGTGCAAACTCGTGTACAGCAATTGGAATTTCGCATCAGGGTACTTCCTCCTATAGTCAATAAGTATGCCAACCAAGGAGATTCTTTAGTGCCTTCCAAGGTTCGGCATAGATAAGCTAGGGTCTGGAGTAATGGTTTTGTGGGCACACCTCTGGTAAACCCTCTCGAGATTAACTCGGTTTTATTTATTTTTTTAGTTTTGCTCGAGGACTAGCAATAATAAGTTTGGGGGTATTTGATAGACACATTTTTGTGTCTAATTTGTCCTCAATGTCCGTATTGTTGGAATTCTATTTTTGTACTAATATTGTGTTTTTATGTATTTTTAGGAAATAAACATTTTTGGAAAATTCGGCTCGAAAAGTTGATTTTGGCACCCGGAGGCCAAGTGTTATTCGGACTCTCGCTTTTGGATAAGGGGTAACCTAATTACTAAGGGGCACCCCCAATGCAGCTGTTATTCGCATCCCTACTATGGATAGGGGGATACCAGTTTCTTCCCCATTTGAAACGATTTTGGCGGGAATATTGCATGCCAGACGCTGCAGAGATTTTGGAGTTGAATTCTCGGGTTGTTTTAACGAGATTCAATCGTTGTAAATGATTGGGCTGGACTTGTATTGATCAAACAAAGTTAGTTTGGGCAGTTTAACTAATCAAAATGGGCTGGATAATCTGTTGGAGGAAGACAGCGTCAACAGCAGGAGCGTGAACATATTTCGAAGATATGGTGATTAATCAGCAGAAGATATCATAAGATTTGCTTCTATCCTATCTTAACAAAGTTTGGAAAGTTATTAAAAACCAAATATCTGCTATTAACGAGAAATCAGAGTCCACAGGGAAAGAAATAACGGACGAGGCCGTGAAGAATAATAGAAGATATTCGGGATTAAACCAAGAGATTTTTGGGCCTGTCGAGTATAAAAAGTCTTGTGGGAGTTCAGAGAAGCTTTATCAATAGTTTGGGGAAGGTTTGGGACGCAGAGAGCGAAGAAGAAGGATTAGCAGCAATTCCCGCCTGCTGCTGCTGCTGCCATTAGAGGACCTTGAAGATCACGAAGAACAGACTGCACAGAGCAGTCTTATTTTCCGCAGCATCAACAGCAGCAGCGGAGTATCGTTACTTTACTGCAGTTCCCTGGTATCGTTCTTCTCTGGACGCTTATAGAGGGTCGTAGTTTCACTGTTTTATATTTTTCACTCTTTTAATCATATTTTGAGCATCAAGTATGTATTTTGAGAACATGATTATTATGAGTAGCTAAACCCCAATACTGGGATGATGGAGGAAGCTGTTTTTCAGCCATGTGGTTATTTAAATAATTCTTAATTCACTTTTTGCACCGATTTTAATTGATTTATGATTTCAATTAATTACTTGTGATTTTGTTTGATGTAACATGCTTAGTCCTAGGGATTCTTGATGTGCTGCTTATAATATACAAGTAATATTTTCTGGAATCTAATTTGGCAAAGATAGAGTTAATATTTGTTTTATTTTGAGCTATAATCGCCTAGGATTATTTTCTGAGCCACTTGAATATGAAACACATTGGAATCCTGAGTCCTGGTTCCTCTTGATCTTGTGACATATTTTCTGTATATATCTTTATTTTAAATCTTTACAAGTCCGAGCAACGAACTCTTATTTACCGCATTAAAACTACTACAGCAAAATGGCGCCGCTGCCGGGACTTGTATATAGATTTATTTTTAGGTTTATTTTTATTTTTTTTATTTTATTTCTTTATTATTTGTTCCTTTTTACTTTGTCTTTTTGTCTTTATTTTGCAGGTTCAAAGTGAAAACTAAGGACTTGGAGAGAAAAAGCTTAAAGCGAAAAGCGAAAAGAGAAGAAAAGAGGACAATTTTAGGATTTAATTTTTAATTCTTTTTGAGTGTGTGAGGAAAACTGTAATTTTATTTTTTTTTTTTCTTTTTGAACTTTAAATTGGACTGGACATTTGGACTTTAATTTTTAAACCCTACGGAAGGGTACCCTTAAATACAAATTGTGTGCAGGGAAGGACGGTGATTACAATATCACCTCGGCCCCTCGGGTTCGCATACGGCATATGAGTCGTGGCCCGAGTCGACGACAACGGTTCATCCCCCGTCTGGTACGGGAGGTAAGTCCAATCGAAACACTCGCGAATCTCCTGTAAGCGAGTTACTGTATTCCTTAAGGTGATCATTGATTGAGGACGAATTTGGACTATCTTTATTTTCCTAGTAAAGGGCAAGGCCTGGCCTAAACAAGATAAAGGTTCGGATTTCATCACCGCTCCCTTTTGCCCGCTTTAGGAGAACAAAACCTAAGGCGAACCCAAGCTTTAAAATATGATTAGAAAGAGACATAGGGTATCGAGCTTTTAGGAAAAAATTTCTAAGGATATTGGTTACCTTTTAAGAAACTTCAAAGTTCATGGTGACTTCTGGGAGTTGAAACAAGCCGCCTTGTAACGCCGGTGAGGCCTTGGGTACCAAAGCTCCATTGAGCTTCCCTCGCCTCAGTTTCATCTCACATTAGCTCGGATTGATCCAGAGGGGTTGCTAAAACTTTAACGAATTCCCCTTCGAGAGATAGAAGCTGGTCTAGAAACAATCTAAGTGGAGCCATCATGCTTTTTGTTTGCTAGAAATATTTAGTTTTTCTTTGGTGGAGTCGAGTCGGCCTTGTTTGTGATTGTATAGAATCCCTCTGTAGTTTATATTTCTTCGGTGATGAATCCTTTTGAGGAGACGCCACCTGCGATGACGTTGCGAGAATATATGTCTAGAAATTCTCGTTATCAAGAGACGTCTTCGGAAATGACTCTTGGTGAATATATGTGGGGCGATATATGGATACTCCAACTTTTATTGAGGAATCACCTCTAACGATCTATGAGAAATATTATAAACATAGACCATGTAGTTGGGAACAAAGCTTGAGAATTCGTGAATATCAAAAATTATATTGTGATGATGATGAGGAGGAGGATGGTAATGATGATTATAATGACATTTCTAGTTCAAATCCAAATAATTTTAATAATTATTTACCTATTCAAAAGGACGAGGATTTGACTAGAAATACCCCCGTTTTAGACGATGATTACGAAACCGATGATGGTTTAGAGGAACCAGTTTATCTTGAGAGTACTGTTTTCGAGTCAAACGATTTAGAAACAATAGTCTTAGATGAACTCGTGGATTAGCGGGATGAACCTGACTTAGAAGAATCAATTGACCATTTCCAGGAATTTGATGACCTAGAAATTAAGGAAATTGTAGCTAGTCTATCTAGAGATACCCAAAACTCTAAGTTTGGGGGTGATTATCACCTTCCTAGTGCCTTACCTTTAACTCTCATAAAGTCCCTTCACTTAGGACTTGATATCTCTGCCTCGACAATTTTACAAAATTACCTTCATACTCGTTTTCCCGAACCTAATGATGTCCAGGAAGAAATTCAGTCGTTAGAAACCCATCCTCTGGTTTGCCCAGGCTATGATCCCCAGATTGACTTTGTTTTCCCACCAAATAGTTTTCTTCCAACTGTGGGAACGTTTATATTCCAAATGTGTCAGATATTAAGTTGTGAGACTAAACCTAAATGCTTTAGGAAATTAGAATCGACACATTTGCTTAAGAATGACCACTACTCTCATTGTGGTCAATTATGTAAGTCAAATCTTATTGACTTAGAGTCTCAGTTATTTAGGTTATTATTGTGCGCTTCTAAGATCATATTTGAGTTTTTCCAGACTCTAGGACCTAATGATTCGGATCCCACCTATGAAGAAACGCAGCCAATGAAAATTTTCTATTTATACCCTTTCGTAGAACCTGAACCAGAACCACAATTAGATATAAATTTCTTAATCGGGAAACTAAGTAAGGGCATGCTAGTCTTGTTCACTTTCTTGGTTCATTGCAGTTTCCTTTGGTCAGCTCTATTTAGTTTTGAAGACCCACAATTATTTCGACTGTTATTTTATGGTTCGAGTTGACTAATCCTTTCCTAAGTCTGGCTGAAGACTTTAAACTTAGAACTTCTTGGGAGGTATCCCATGCTCATGCAACACGGTAATATCTTTCCTTAACTCTTTCGCTTCAAATGGTAACAGTTTCTCCTTGTTCATGCTTTTAGTTTCATCTTTAGAACATTGAGGACAATGTTAGATTTAAGTTTGGGGGTATGGGAGAAACTTTTTAGTTGCAATAAATAAACTCCAGAGCTTAGAAATTTATGCCTATTTAGGATTGCACTAACCAATCTAAGTGGATGGGAACATATTGGTTATAGGAGTTGAGGAACCAATCTGATTAGATGGAAACATCGAAAGAGTCTATTCATAAAAGCACAGAGCTCAGGTGTTAGTAATAACATGATAGTTTCACCATATCTCGTTGAGTCCTTTTCATTTTTTTTATTATTTTTTTTTAAACTATGTTTCTCTAAGTGATTAGGTGGGGCACACGATTCAAGTTGTTACCACTGCTAGGGTGAATTAGAGTGACTGAGTTACCAAAAAAAAAAGACCGGACCAGTTAGACCAATCGGAATAAGTATTAACACTTGGATAGCAATATGCGTGTGTTCTCCTGTTTGCGTCGCCTAAGCAAGCGTGGAATGCAGGACCCGTGGGAACTATCGTGTAATATGCTGACAAGAAGCATGCGCTTGGAGTCAAAAGATCTATTCATGCCGTTAAAAAAAAATTGTTATTTTTCTGTGTAGTCAACTGCTGGTTCCCTTGTATTTGCCAGTTTGTTGATCTATTTAAGTTATTAACCACTGGTTCCCTTGTATATGCCAGTTGTGTTGATATTAGTCAGACCGGTATCTCAGTCCATTAGGATAGGTTCATTCTGGCAGTGGCCTTCAGACAGATATGTGAAACATCGATCATTTGGTTAACATCAAAATCATTTACATTTTTCTATTTCCATCTCCTTTTTCTATCCATATGATTAGTTTGACTCCGAATATGATGTCCATAGTGCAACTATCTTAGTAGAGCTCTGTCACTTTATATGAATTTTAGTATGCTTGAGTGCAAACTCGTGTACAGCAATTGGAATTTCGCATCAGGGTACTTCCTCCTATAGTCAATAAGTATGCCAACCAAGGAGATTCTTTAGTGCCTTCCAAGGTTCTGCATAGATAAGCTAGGGTCTGGAGTAATGGTTTTGTGGGCACACCTCTGGTAAACCCTCGAGATTAACTCGGTTTTATTTATTTTTTTAGTTTTGCTCGAGGACTAGCAAATAATAAGTTTGGGGGTATTTGATAGACACATTTTTGTGTCTAATTTGTCCTCAATGTCCGTATTGTTGGAATTCTATTTTTGTACTAATATTGTGTTTTTATGTATTTTTAGGAAATAAACATTTTTGGAAAATTCGGCTCGAAAAGTTGATTTTGGCACCCGGAGGCCAAGTGTTATTCGGACTCTCGCTTTTGGATAAGGGGTAACCTAATTACTAAGGGGCACCCCCAATGCAGCTGTTATTCGCATCCCTACTATGGATAGGGGGATACCAGTTTCTTCCCCATTTGAAACGATTTTGGCGGGAATATTGCCAGACGCTGCAGATTTTGGAGTTGAATTCTCGGGTTGTTTTAACGAGATTCAATCGTTGTAAATGATTGGGCTGGACTTGTATTGATCAAACAAAGTTAGTTTGGGCAGTTTAACTAATCAAAATGGGCTGGATAATCTGTTGGAGGAAGACAGCGTCAACAGCAGGAGCGTGAACATATTTCGAAGATATGGTGATTAATCAGAAGAAGATATCATAAGATTTGCTTCTATCCTATCTTAACAAAGTTTGGAAAGTTATTAAAAACCAAATATCTGCTATTAACGAGAAATCAGAGTCCACAGGGAAAGAAATAACGGACGAGGCCGTGAAGAATAATAGAAGATATTCGGGATTAAACCAAGAGATTTTTGGGCCTGTCGAGTATAAAAAGTCTTGTGGGAGTTCAGAGAAGCTTTATCAATAGTTTGGGGAAGGTTTGGGACGCAGAGGAGCGAAGAAGAAGGATTAGCAGCAATTCCCGCCTGCTGCTGCTGCTGCCATTAGAGGACCTTGAAGATCACGAAGAACAGACTGCACAGAGCAGTCTTATTTTCCGCAGCATCAACAGCAGCAGCGGAGTATCGTTACTTTACTGCAGTTCCCTGGTATCGTTCTTCTCTGGACGCTTATAGAGGGTCGTAGTTTCACTGTTTTATATTTTTCACTCTTTTAATCATATTTTGAGCATCAAGTATGTATTTTGAGAACATGATTATTATGAGTAGCTAAACCCCAATACTGGGATGATGGAGGAAGCTGTTTTTCAGCCATGTGGTTATTTAAATAATTCTTAATTCACTTTTTGCACCGATTTTAATTGATTTATGATTTCAATTAATTACTTGTGATTTTGTTTGATGTAACATGCTTAGTCCTAGGGATTCTTGATGTGCTATGCTTATAATATACAAGTAATATTTTCTGGAATCTAATTTGGCAAAGATAGAGTTAATATTTGTTTTATTTTGAGCTATAATCGCCTAGGATTATTTTCTGAGCCACTTGAATATGAAACACATTGGAATCCTGAGTCCTGGTTCCTCTTGATCTTGTGACATATTTTCTGTATATATCTTTATTTTTAAATCTTTACAAGTCCGAGCAACGAACTCTTATTTACCGCATTAAAACTACTACAGCAAAATGGCGCCGCTGCCGGGGACTTGTATATAGATTTATTTTTAGGTTTATTTATTTATTTTTTTTATTTTTATTTCTTTATTATTTGTTCCTTTTTACTTTGTCTTTTTGTCTTTATTTTGCAGGTTCAAAGTGAAAACTAAGGACTTGGAGAGAAAAAAGCTTAAAGCGAAAAGCGAAAAGAGAAGAAAAGAGGACAATTTTAGGATTTAATTTTTAATTCTTTTTGAGTGTGTGAGGAAAACTGTAATTTTATTTTATTTTTTTTTCTTTTTGAACTTTAAATTGGACTGGACATTTGGACTTTAATTTTTAAACCCTACGGAAGGGTACCCTTAAATACAAATTGTGCAGGGAAGGACGGTGATTACAATATCACCTCGGCCCCTCGGGTTCGCATACGGCATATGAGTCGTGGCCCGAGTCGACGACAACGGTTCATCCCCCGTCTGGTACGGGAGGTAAGTCCAATCGAAACACTCGCGAATCTCCTGTAAGCGAGTTACTGTATTCCTTAAGGTGATCATTGATTGAGGACGAATTTGGACTATCTTTATTTTCCTAGTAAAGGGCAAGGCCTGGCCTAAACAAGATAAAGGTTCGGATTTCATCACCGCTCCCTTTTTGCCCGCTTTAGGAGAACAAAACCTAAGGCGAACCCAAGCTTTAAAATATGATTAGAAAGAGACCTAGGGTATCGAGCTTTTAGGAAAAAATTTCTAAGGATATTGGTTACCTTTTAAGAAACTTCAAAGTTCATGGTGACTTCTGGGAGTTGAAACAAGCCGCCTTGTAACGCCGGTGAGGCCTTGGGTACAAAGCTCCATTGAGCTTCCCTCGCCTCAGTTTCATCTCACATTAGCTCGGATTGATCCAGAGGGGTTGCTAAAACTTTAACGAATTCCCCTTCGAGAGATAGAAGCTGGTCTAGAAACAATCTAAGTGGAGCCATCATGCTTTTTGTTTGCTAGAATATTTAGTTTTTCTTTGGTGGAGTCGAGTCGGCCTTGTTTGTGATTGTATAGAATCCCTCTGTAGTTTATATTTCTTCGGTGATGAATCCTTTTGAGGAGACGCCACCTGCGATGACGTTGCGAGAATATATGTCTAGAAATTCTCGTTATCAAGAGACGTCTTCGGAAATGACTCTTGGTGAATATATGTGGGAGCGATATATGGATACTCCAACTTTTATTGAGGAATCACCTCTAACGATCTATGAGAAATATTATAAACATAGACCATGTAGTTGGGAACAAAGCTTGAGAATTCGTGAATATCAAAAATTATATTGTGATGATGAGGAGGAGGATGGTAATGATGATTATAATGACATTTCTAGTTCAAATCCAAATAATTTTAATAATTATTTACCTATTCAAAAGGACGAGGATTTGACTAGAAATACCCCCGTTTTAGACGATGATTACGAAACCGATGATGGTTTAGAGGAACCAGTTTATCTTGAGAGTACTGTTTTCGAGTCAAACGATTTAGAAACAATAGTCTTAGATGAACTCGTGGAGATTAGCGGGGATGAACCTGACTTAGAAGAATCAATTGACCATTTCCAGGAATTTGATGACCTAGAAATTAAGGAAATTGTAGCTAGTCTATCTAGAGATACCCAAAACTCTAAGTTTGGGGGTGATTATCACCTTCCTAGTGCCTTACCTTTAACTCTCATAAAGTCCCTTCACTTAGGACTTGATATCTCTGCCTCGACAATTTTACAAAATTACCTTCATACTCGTTTTCCCGAACCTAATGATGTCCAGGAAGAAATTCAGTCGTTAGAAACCCATCCTCTGGTTTGCCCAGGCTATGATCCCCAGATTGACTTTGTTTTCCCACTAAATAGTTTTCTTCCAACTGTGGGAACGTTTATATTCCAAATGTGTCAGATATTAAGTTGTGAGACTAAACCTAAATGCTTTAGGAAATTAGAATCGACACATTTGCTTAAGAATGACCACTACTCTCATTGTGGTCAATTATGTAAGTCAAATCTTATTGACTTAGAGTATTCTCAGTTATTTAGGTTATTATTGTGCGCTTCTAAGATCATATTTGAGTTTTTCCAGACTCTAGGACCTAATGATTCGGATCCCACCTATGAAGAAACGCAGCCAATGAAAATTTTCTATTTATACCCTTTCGTAGAACCTGAACCAGAAACACAATTAGATATAAATTTCTTAATCGGGAAACTAAGTAAGGGCATGCTAGTCTTGTTCACTTTCTTGGTTCATTGCAGTTTCCTTTGGTCAGCTCTATTTAGTTTTGAAGACCCACAATTATTTCGACTGTTTTTATGGTTCGAGTTGACTAATCCTTTCCTAAGTCTGGCTGGACTAAGACTTAAACTTAGAACTTCTTGGGAGGTATCCCATGCTCATGCAACACGGTAATATCTTTCCTTAACTCTTTCGCTTCAAATGGTAACAGTTTCTCCTTGTTCATGCTTTTAGTTTCATCTTTAGAACATTGAGGACAATGTTAGATTTAAGTTTGGGGGTATGGGAGAAACTTTTTAGTTGCAATAAATAAACTCCAGAGCTTAGAAATTTATGCCTATTTAGGATTGCACTAACCAATCTAAGTGGATGGGAACATATTGGTTATAGGAGTTGAGGAACCAATCTGATTAGATGGAAACATCGAAAGAGTCTATTCATAAAAGCACAGAGCTCAGGTGTTAGTAATAACATGATAGTTTCACCATATCTCGTTGAGTCCTTTTCATTTTTTTTATTATTTTTTTTTAAACTATGTTTCTCTAAGTGATTAGGTGGGGCACACGATTCAAGTTGTTACCACTGCTAGGGTGAATTAGAGTGACTGAGTTACCAAAAAAAAAAAGACCGGACCAGTTAGACCAATCGGAATAAGTATTAACACTTGGATAGCAATATGCGTGTGTTCTCCTGTTTGCGTCGCCTAAGCAAGCGTGGAATGCAGGACCCGTGGGAACTATCGTGTAATATGCTGACAAGAAGCATGCGCTTGGAGTCAAAAGATCTATTCATGCCGTTAAAAAAAAATTGTTATTTTTCTGTGTAGTCAACTGCTGGTTCCCTTGTATTTGCCAGTTTGTTGATCTATATTTAAGTTATTAACCACTGGTTCCCTTGTATATGCCAGTTGTGTTGATATTAGTCAGACCGGTATCTCAGTCCATTAGGATAGGTTCATTCTGGCAGTGGCCTTCAGACAGATATGTGAAACATCGATCATTTGGTTAACATCAAAATCATTTACATTTTTCTATTTCCATCTCCTTTTTCTATCCATATGATTAGTTTGACTCCGAATATGATGTCCATAGTGCAACTATCTTAGTAGAGCTCTGTCACTTTATATGAATTTTAGTATGCTTGAGTGCAAACTCGTGTACAGCAATTGGAATTTCGCATCAGGGTACTTCCTCCTATAGTCAATAAGTATGCCAACCAAGGAGATTCTTTAGTGCCTTCCAAGGTTCTGCATAGATAAGCTAGGGTCTGGAGTAATGGTTTTGTGGGCACACCTCTGGTAAACCCTCTCGAGATTAACTCGGTTTTATTTATTTTTTTAGTTTTGCTCGAGGACTAGCAAATAATAAGTTTGGGGGTATTTGATAGACACATTTTTGTGTCTAATTTGTCCTCAATGTCCGTATTGTTGGAATTCTATTTTTGTACTAATATTGTGTTTTTATGTATTTTTAGGAAATAAACATTTTTGGAAAATTCGGCTCGAAAAGTTGATTTTGGCACCCGGAGGCCAAGTGTTATTCGGACTCTCGCTTTTGGATAAGGGGTAACCTAATTACTAAGGGGCACCCCCAATGCAGCTGTTATTCGCATCCCTACTATGGATAGGGGGATACCAGTTTCTTCCCCATTTGAAACGATTTTGGCGGGAATATTGCCAGACGCTGCAGATTTTGGAGTTGAATTCTCGGGTTGTTTTAACGAGATTCAATCGTTGTAAATGATTGGGCTGGACTTGTATTGATCAAACAAAGTTAGTTTGGGCAGTTTAACTAATCAAAATGGGCTGGATAATCTGTTGGAGGAAGACAGCGTCAACAGCAGGAGCGTGAACATATTTCGAAGATATGGTGATTAATCAGCAGAAGATATCATAAGATTTGCTTCTATCCTATCTTAACAAAGTTTGGAAAGTTATTAAAAACCAAATATCTGCTATTAACGAGAAATCAGAGTCCACAGGGAAAGAAATAACGGACGAGGCCGTGAAGAATAATAGAAGATATTCGGGATTAAACCAAGAGATTTTTGGGCCTGTCGAGTATAAAAAGTCTTGTGGGAGTTCAGAGAAGCTTTATCAATAGTTTGGGGAAGGTTTGGGACGCAGAGGAGCGAAGAAGAAGGATTAGCAGCAATTCCCGCCTGCTGCTGCTGCTGCCATTAGAGGACCTTGAAGATCACGAAGAACAGACTGCACAGAGCAGTCTTATTTTCCGCAGCATCAACAGCAGCAGCGGAGTATCGTTACTTTACTGCAGTTCCCTGGTATCGTTCTTCTCTGGACGCTTATAGAGGGTCGTAGTTTCACTGTTTTATATTTTTCACTCTTTTAATCATATTTTGAGCATCAAGTATGTATTTTGAGAACATGATTATTATGAGTAGCTAAACCCCAATACTGGGATGATGGAGGAAGCTGTTTTTCAGCCATGTGGTTATTTAAATAATTCTTAATTCACTTTTTGCACCGATTTTAATTGATTTATGATTTCAATTAATTACTTGTGATTTTGTTTGATGTAACATGCTTAGTCCTAGGGATTCTTGATGTGCTATGCTTATAATATACAAGTAATATTTTCTGGAATCTAATTTGGCAAAGATAGAGTTAATATTTGTTTTATTTTGAGCTATAATCGCCTAGGATTATTTTCTGAGCCACTTGAATATGAAACACATTGGAATCCTGAGTCCTGGTTCCTCTTGATCTTGTGACATATTTTCTGTATATATCTTTATTTTAAATCTTTACAAGTCCGAGCAACGAACTCTTATTTACCGCATTAAAACTACTACAGCAAAATGGCGCCGCTGCCGGGGACTTGTATATAGATTTATTTTTAGGTTTATTTATTTTTTTTATTTTTATTTCTTTATTATTTGTTCCTTTTTACTTTGTCTTTTTGTCTTTATTTTGCAGGTTCAAAGTGAAAACTAAGGACTTGGAGAGAAAAAAGCTTAAAGCGAAAAGCGAAAAGAGAAGAAAAGAGGACAATTTTAGGATTTAATTTTTAATTCTTTTTGAGTGTGTGAGGAAAACTGTAATTTTATTTTATTTTATTTTCTTTTTGAACTTTAAATTGGACTGGACATTTGGACTTTAATTTTTAAACCCTACGGAAGGGTACCCTTAAATACAAATTGTGTGCAGGGAAGGACGGTGATTACAATATCACCTCGGCCCCTCGGGTTCGCATACGGCATATGAGTCGTGGCTCGGGTCGACGACAACGGTTCATCCCCCGTCTGGTACGGGAGGTAAGTCCAATTGAAACACTCACGAATCTCCTGTAAGCGAGTTACTGTATTCCTTAAGGTGATCATTGATTGAGGACGAATTTGGACTATCTTTATTTTCCTAGTAAAGGGCAAGGCCTGGCCTAAACAAGATAAAGGTTCGGATTTCATCACCGCTCCCTTTTTGCCCGCTTTAGGAGAACAAAACCTAAGGCGAACCCAAGCTTTAAAATATGATTAGAAAGAGACCTATAGGGTATCGAGCTTGTTAGGAAAAAATTTCTAAGGATATTGGTTACCTTTTAAGAAACTTCAAAGTTCATGGTGACTTCTGGGAGTTGAAACAAGCCGCCTTGTAACGCCGGTGAGGCCTTGGGTATCAAAGCTCCATTGAGCTTCCCTCGCCTCAGTTTCATCTCACATTAGCTCGGATTGATCCAGAGGGGTTGCTAAAACTTTAACGAATTCCCCTTCGAGAGATAGAAGCTGGTCTAGAAACAATCTAAGTGGAGCCATCATGCTTTTTGTTTGCTAGAAATATTTAGTTTTTCTTTGGTGGAGTCGAGTCGTCCTTGTTTGTGATTGTATAGAATCCCTCTATAGTTTATATTTCTTCGGTGATGAATCCTTTTGAGGAGACGCCACCTGCGATGACGTTGCGAGAATATATGTCTAGAAATTCTCGTTATCAAGAGACGTCTTCGGAAATGACTCTTGGTGAATATATGCGTGGGAAGCGATATATGGATACTCCAACTTTTATTGAGGAATCACCTCTAACGATCTATGAGAAATATTATAAACATAGACCATGTAGTTGGGAACAAAGCTTGAGAATTCGTGAATATCAAAAATTATATTGTGATGATGATGAGGAGGAGGATGGTGATGATGATTATAATGACATTTCTAGTTCAAATCCAAATAATTTTAATAATTATTTACCTATTCAAAAGGACGAGGATTTGACTAGAAATACCCCCGTTTTAGACGATGATTACGAAACCGATGATGGTTTAGAGGAACCAGTTTATCTTGAGAGTACTGTTTTCGAGTCAAACGATTTAGAAACAATAGTCTTAGATGAACTCGTGGAGATTAGCGGGGATGAACCTGACTTAGAAGAATCAATTGACCATTTCCAGGAATTTGATGACCTAGAAATTAAGGAAATTGTAGCTAGTCTATCTAGAGATACCCAAAACTCTAAGTTTGGGGGTGATTATCACCTTCCTAGTGCCTTACCTTTAACTCTCATAAAGTCCCTTCACTTAGGACTTGATATCTCTGCCTCGACAATTTTACAAAATTACCTTCATACTCGTTTTCCCGAACCTAATGATGTCCAGGAAGAAATTCAGTCGTTAGAAACCCATCCTCTGGTTTGCCCAGGCTATGATCCCCAGATTGACTTTGTTTTCCCACTAAATAGTTTTCTTCCAACTGTGGGAACGTTTATATTCCAAATGTGTCAGATATTAAGTTGTGAGACTAAACCTAAATGCTTTAGGAAATTAGAATCGACACATTTGCTTAAGAATGACCACTACTCTCATTGTGGTCAATTATGTAAGTCAAATCTTATTGACTTAGAGTATTCTCAGTTATTTAGGTTATTATTGTGCGCTTCTAAGATCATATTTGAGTTTTTCCAGACTCTAGGACCTAATGATTCGGATCCCACCTATGAAGAAACGCAGCCAATGAAAATTTTCTATTTATACCCTTTCGTAGAACCTGAACCAGAACCACAATTAGATATAAATTTCTTAATCGGGAAACTAAGTAAGGGCATGCTAGTCTTGTTCACTTTCTTGGTTCATTGCAGTTTCCTTTGGTCAGCTCTATTTAGTTTTGAAGACCCACAATTATTTCGACTGTTATTTTATGGTTCGAGTTGACTAATCCTTTCCTAAGTCTGGCTGAAGACTTTAAACTTAGAACTTCTTGGGAGGTATCCCATGCTCATGCAACACGGTAATATCTTTCCTTAACTCTTTCGCTTCAAATGGTAACAGTTTCTCCTTGTTCATGCTTTTAGTTTCATCTTTAGAACATTGAGGACAATGTTAGATTTAAGTTTGGGGGTATGGGAGAAACTTTTTAGTTGCAGTATGAATAAATAAACTCCAGAGCCTAGAAATTTATGCGTATTTAGGATGGCACTAACCAATCTAAGTGGATGGAAGCATTTTGGTTGTAGGAGTTGAGGAACCAATCTGAATAGATGGAAACATCTAAAGAGTCTATTCATAAAAGCACAGAGCTCAGGTGTTAGAAATAACATGATAGTTTCACCATATCTCGTTGAGTCCTTTTCACTTCTATTTTTATTTTATTTTGTTTTTAAACTATGTACTCTAAGTGATTAGGTGGGGCACACGATTCAAGTTGTTACCACTGCTAGGGTGAATTAGAGTGACTGAGTTACTAAAAAAAAAAAAAAGACCGGACCAGTTAGACCAATCGGAATAAGTATTAACACTTGGATAGCAATATGCGTGTGTTCTCCCTGTTTTCGTCGCCTAAGCAAGCGTGGAATGCAGGACCCGTGGGAACTATCGTGTAATCTGCTGACAAGAAGCATGCGCTTGGATCAAAAAGATCTATTCATGCCGTTAAGTTAAAAAAAATGGTTATTGTTCTGTGTAGTCAACTGCTGGTTCCCTTGTATTTTCCAGTTTGTTGATCTAGATTTAAGTTATTGACCACTGGTTCCCTTGTATATGCCAGTTGTGTTGATATTAGTCAGACCGGTATCTCAGTCCATTAGGATAGGTTCATTCTGGCAGTGGCCTTCAGACAAATATGTGAAACATCGATCATTTGGTTAACATCAAAACCATCTACATTTTTCTATTTCCATCTCCTTTTTCTATCCATATGATTAGTTTGACTCCGAATATGATGTCCATAGTGCAACTATCTTAGTAGAGCTCTGTCACTTTATATGAATTTTAGTATGCTTGAGTGCAAACTCGTGTACAGCAATTGGAATTTCGCATCAGGGTACTTCCTCCTATAGTCAATAAGTATGCCAACCAAGGAGATTCTTTAGTGCCTTCCAAGGTTCTGCATAGATAAGCTAGGGTCTGGAGTAATGGTTTTGTGGGCACACCTCTGGTAAACCCTCTCGAGATTAACTCGGTTTTATTTATTTTTTTAGTTTTGCTCGAGGACTAGCAAATAATAAGTTTGGGGGTATTTGATAGACACATTTTTGTGTCTAATTTGTCCTCAATGTCCGTATTGTTGGAATTCTATTTTTGTACTAATATTGTGTTTTTATGTATTTTTAGGAAATAAACATTTTTGGAAAATTCGGCTCGAAAAGTTGATTTTGGCACCCGGAGGCCAAGTGTTATTCGGACTCTCGCTTTTGGATAAGGGGTAACCTAATTACTAAGGGGCACCCCCAATGCAGCTGTTATTCGCATCCCTACTATGGATAGGGGGATACCAGTTTCTTCCCCATTTGAAACGATTTTGGCGGGAATATTGCCAGACGCTGCAGATTTTGGAGTTGAATTCTCGGGTTGTTTTAACGAGATTCAATCGTTGTAAATGATTGGGCTGGACTTGTATTGATCAAACAAAGTTAGTTTGGGCAGTTTAACTAATCAAAATGGGCTGGATAATCTGTTGGAGGAAGACAGCGTCAACAGCAGGAGCGTGAACATATTTCGAAGATATGGTGATTAATCAGAAGAAGATATCATAAGATTTGCTTCTATCCTATCTTAACAAAGTTTGGAAAGTTATTAAAAACCAAATATCTGCTATTAACGAGAAATCAGAGTCCACAGGGAAAGAAATAACGGACGAGGCCGTGAAGAATAATAGAAGATATTCGGGATTAAACCAAGAGATTTTTGGGCCTGTCGAGTATAAAAAGTCTTGTGGGAGTTCAGAGAAGCTTTATCAATAGTTTGGGGAAGGTTTGGGACGCAGAGGAGCGAAGAAGAAGGATTAGCAGCAATTCCCGCCTGCTGCTGCTGCTGCCATTAGAGGACCTTGAAGATCACGAAGAACAGACTGCACAGAGCAGTCTTATTTTCCGCAGCATCAACAGCAGCAGCGGAGTATCGTTACTTTACTGCAGTTCCCTGGTATCGTTCTTCTCTGGACGCTTATAGAGGGTCGTAGTTTCACTGTTTTATATTTTTCACTCTTTTAATCATATTTTGAGCATCAAGTATGTATTTTGAGAACATGATTATTATGAGTAGCTAAACCCCAATACTGGGATGATGGAGGAAGCTGTTTTTCAGCCATGTGGTTATTTAAATAATTCTTAATTCACTTTTTGCACCGATTTTAATTGATTTATGATTTCAATTAATTACTTGTGATTTTGTTTGATGTAACATGCTTAGTCCTAGGGATTCTTGATGTGCTATGCTTATAATATACAAGTAATATTTTCTGGAATCTAATTTGGCAAAGATAGAGTTAATATTTGTTTTATTTTGAGCTATAATCGCCTAGGATTATTTTCTGAGCCACTTGAATATGAAACACATTGGAATCCTGAGTACTGGTTCCTCTTGATCTTGTGACATATTTTCTGTATATATCTTTAATTTTAAATCTTTACAAGTCCGAGCAACGAACTCTTATTTACCGCATTAAAACTACTACAGCAAAATGGCGCCGCTGCCGGGGACTTGTATATAGATTTATTTTTAGGTTTATTTATTTATTTTTTTTATTTTTATTTCTTTATTATTTGTTCCTTTTTACTTTGTCTTTTTGTCTTTATTTTGCAGGTTCAAAGTGAAAACTAAGGACTTGGAGAGAAAAAAGCTTAAAGCGAAAAGCGAAAAGAGAAGAAAAGAGGACAATTTTAGGATTTAATTTTTAATTCTTTTTGAGTGTGTGAGGAAAACTGTAATTTTATTTTATTTTTTTTTCTTTTTGAACTTTAAATTGGACTGGACATTTGGACTTTAATTTTTAAACCCTACGGAAGGGTACCCTTAAATACAAATTGTGTGCAGGGAAGGACGGTGATTACAATATCACCTCGGCCCCTCGGGTTCGCATACGGCATATGAGTCGTGGCCCGAGTCGACGACAACGGTTCATCCCCCGTCTGGTACGGGAGGTAAGTCCAATCGAAACACTCGCGAATCTCCTGTAAGCGAGTTACTGTATTCCTTAAGGTGATCATTGATTGAGGACGAATTTGGACTATCTTTATTTTCCTAGTAAAGGGCAAGGCCTGGCCTAAACAAGATAAAGGTTCGGATTTCATCACCGCTCCCTTTTTGCCCGCTTTAGGAGAACAAAACCTAAGGCGAACCCAAGCTTTAAAATATGATTAGAAAGAGACATATAGGGTATCGAGCTTTTTAGGAAAAAATTTCTAAGGATATTGGTTACCTTTTAAGAAACTTCAAAGTTCATGGTGACTTCTGGGAGTTGAAACAAGCCGCCTTGTAACGCCGGTGAGGCCTTGGGTACCAAATCTCCATTGAGCTTCCCTCGCCTCAGTTTCATCTCACATTAGCTCGGATTGATCCAGAGGGGTTGCTAAAACTTTAACGAATTCCCCTTCGAGAGATAGAAGCTGGTCTAGAAACAATCTAAGTGG
The DNA here is from genome assembly GCF_003573695.1 of Papaver somniferum. NCBI lineage: Eukaryota > Viridiplantae > Streptophyta > Magnoliopsida > Ranunculales > Papaveraceae > Papaver > Papaver somniferum. The sequence continues at coordinate 456,064 of NW_020645971.1, forward strand.
AGCCATCATGCTTTTTGTTTGCTAGAAATATTTAGTTTTTCTTTGGTGGAGTCGAGTCGGCCTTGTTTGTGATTGTATAGAATCCCTCTGTAGTTTATATTTCTTCGGTGATGAATCCTTTTGAGGAGACGCCACCTGCGATGACGTTGCGAGAATATATGTCTAGAAATTCTCGTTATCAAGAGACGTCTTCGGAAATGACTCTTGGTGAATATATGTGTGGGTAGCGATATATGGATACTCCAACTTTTATTGAGGAATCACCTCTAACGATCTATGAGAAATATTATAAACATAGACCATGTAGTTGGGAACAAAGCTTGAGAATTCGTGAATATCAAAAATTATATTGTGATGATGATGAGGAGGAGGATGGTAATGATGATTATAATGACATTTCTAGTTCAAATCCAAATAATTTTAATAATTATTTACCTATTCAAAAGGACGAGGATTTGACTAGAAATACCCCCGTTTTAGACGATGATTACGAAACCGATGATGGTTTAGAGGAACCAGTTTATCTTGAGAGTACTGTTTTCGAGTCAAACGATTTAGAAACAATAGTCTTAGATGAACTCGTGGAGATTAGCGGGGATGAACCTGACTTAGAAGAATCAATTGACCATTTCCAGGAATTTGATGACCTAGAAATTAAGGAAATTGTAGCTAGTCTATCTAGAGATACCCAAAACTCTAAGTTTGGGGGTGATTATCACCTTCCTAGTGCCTTACCTTTAACTCTCATAAAGTCCCTTCACTTAGGACTTGATATCTCTGCCTCGACAATTTTACAAAATTACCTTCATACTCGTTTTCCCGAACCTAATGATGTCCAGGAAGAAGTTCAGTCGTTAGAAACCCATCCTCTGGTTTGCCCAGGCTATGATCCCCAGATTGACTTTGTTTTCCCACCAAATAGTTTTCTTCCAACTGTGGGAACGTTCATATTCCAAATGTGTCGGATATTAAGTTGTGAGACTAAACCTAAATGCTTTAGGAAATTAGAATCGACACATTTGCTTAAGAATGACCACTACTCTCATTGTGGTCAATTATGTAAGTCAAATCTTATTGACTTAGAGGATCCTCAGTTATTTAGGTTATTATTGTGCGCTTCTAAGATCATATTTGAGTTTTTCCAGACTCTAGGACCTAATGATTCGGATCCCACCTATGAAGAAACGCAGCCAATGAAAATTTTCTATTTATACCCTTTCGTAGAACCTGAACCAGAACCACAATTAGATATAAATTTCTTAATCGGGAAACTAAGTAAGGGCATGCTAGTCTTGTTCACTTTCTTGGTTCATTGCAGTTTCCTTTGGTCAGCTCTATTTAGTTTTGAAGACCCACAATTATTTCGACTGTTATTTTATGGTTCGAGTTGACTAATCCTTTCCTAAGTCTGGCTGAAGACTTTAAACTTAGAACTTCTTGGGAGGTATCCCATGCTCATGCAACACGGTAATATCTTTCCTTAACTCTTTCGCTTCAAATGGTAACAGTTTCTCTTTGTTCATGCTTTTAGTTTCATCTTTAGAACATTGAGGACAATGTTAGATTTAAGTTTGGGGGTATGGGAGAAACTTTTTAGTTGAAATAAATAAACTCCAGAGCTTAGAAATTTATGCCTATTTAGGATTGCACTAACCAATCTAAGTGGATGGGAACATATTGGTTATAGGAGTTGAGGAACCAATCTGATTAGATGGAAACATCGAAAGAGTCTATTCATAAAAGCACAGAGCTCAGGTGTTAGTAATAACATGATAGTTTCACCATATCTCGTTGAGTCCTTTTCATTTTTTTTATTATTTTTTTTTTAAACTATGTTTCTCTAAGTGATTAGGTGGGGCACACGATTCAAGTTGTTACCACTGCTAGGGTGAATTAGAGTGACTGAGTTACTAAAAAAAAAAAAGACCGGACCAGTTAGACCAATCGGAATAAGTATTAACACTTGGATAGCAATATGCGTGTGTTCTCCTGTTTGCGTCGCCTAAGCAAGCGTGGAATGCAGGACCCGTGGGAACTATCGTGTAATATGCTGACAAGAAGCATGCGCTTGGAGTCAAAAGATCTATTCATGCCGTTAAAAAAAAAATTGTTATTTTTCTGTGTAGTCAACTGCTGGTTCCCTTGTATTTGCCAGTTTGTTGATCTAGATTTAAGTTATTAACCACTGGTTCCCTTGTATATGCCAGTTGTGTTGATATTAGTCAGACCGGTATCTCAGTCCATTAGTATAGGTTCATTCTGGCAGTGGCCTTCAGACAGATATGTGAAACATCGATCATTTGGTTAACATCAAAATCATTTACATTTTTCTATTTCCATCTCCTTTTTCTATCCATATGATTAGTTTGACTCCGAATATGATGTCCATAGTGCAACTATCTTAGTAGAGCTCTGTCACTTTATATGAATTTTAGTATGCTTGAGTGCAAACTCGTGTACAGCAATTGGAATTTCGCATCAGGGTACTTCCTCCTATAGTCAATAAGTATGCCAACCAAGGAGATTCTTTAGTGCCTTCCAAGGTTCTGCATAGATAAGCTAGGGTATGGAGTAATGGTTTTTTGGGCACACCTCTGGTAAACCCTCTCGAGATTAACTCGGTTTTATTTATTTTTTTAGTTTTGCTCGAGGACTAGCAAATAATAAGTTTGGGGGTATTTGATAGACACATTTTTGTGTCTAATTTGTCCTCAATGTCCGTATTGTTGGAATTCTATTTTTGTACTAATATTGTGTTTTTATGTATTTTTAGGAAATAAACATTTTTGGAAAATTCGGCTCGAAAAGTTGATTTTGGCACCCGGAGGCCAAGTGTTATTCGGACTCTCGCTTTTGGATAAGGGGTAACCTAATTACTAAGGGGCACCCCCAATGCAGCTGCTATTCGCATCCCTACTATGGATAGGGGGATACCAGTTTCTTCCCCATTTGAAACGATTTTGGCGGGAATATTGCATGCAGACGCTGCAGATTTTGGAGTTGAATTCTCGGGTTGTTTTAACGAGATTCAATCGTTGTAAATGATTGGGCTGGACTTGTATTGATCAAACAAAGTTAGTTTGGGCAGTTTAACTAATCAAAATGGGCTGGATAATCTGTTGGAGGAAGACAGCGTCAACAGCAGGAGCGTGAACATATTTCGAAGATATGGTGATTAATCAGCAGAAGATATCATAAGATTTGCTTCTATCCTATCTTAACAAAGTTTGGAAAGTTATTAAAAACCAAATATCTGCTATTAACGAGAAATCAGAGTCCACAGGGAAAGAAATAACGGACGAGGCCGTGAAGAATAATAGAAGATATTCGGGATTAAACCAAGAGATTTTTGGGCCTGTCGAGTATAAAAAGTCTTGTGGGAGTTCAGAGAAGCTTTATCAATAGTTTGGGGAAGGTTTGGGACGCAGAGGAGCGAAGAAGAAGGATTAGCAGCAATTCCCGCCTGCTGATGCTGCTGCTGCCATTAGAGGACCTTGAAGATCACGAAGAACAGACTGCACAGAGCAGTCTTATTTTCCGCAGCATCAACAGCAGCAGCGGAGTATCGTTACTTTACTGCAGTTCCCTGGTATCGTTCTTCTCTGGACGCTTATAGAGGGTCGTAGTTTCACTGTTTTATATTTTTCACTCTTTTAATCATATTTTGAGCATCAAGTATGTATTTTGAGAACATGATTATTATGAGTAGCTAAACCCCAATACTGGGATGATGGAGGAAGCTGTTTTTCAGCCATGTGGTTATTTAAATAATTCTTAATTCACTTTTTGCACCGATTTTAATTGATTTATGATTTCAATTAATTACTTGTGATTTTGTTTGATGAAACATGCTTAGTCCTATGGATTCTTGATTTGCCATGCTTATAATATACAAGTAATATTTTCTGGAATCTAATTTGGCAAAGATAGAGTTAATATTTGTTTTATTTTGAGCTATAATCGCCTAGGATTATTTTCTGAGCCACTTGAATATGAAACACATTGGAATCCTGAGTCCTGGTTCCTCTTGATCTTGTGACATATATTTTGTATATATCTTTATTTTTAAATCTTTACAAGTCCGAGCAACGAACTCTTATTTACCGCATTAAAACTACTACAACAGTTCCCACTCACACTTTCATATGTAGATGGGGAGAATTTACTGTTACCTTAGAATATGTGGATGCTTTGATGCATATCCCGATTACAGGTAATTTCTATGAAGGTCTTTCGGATGAGGAAAAAGTGGTTTTTGACACTCTGAAAGCTGCGATGGAAGAAGTGAACAAGGCGTCTGGTAGTAAAGGTTGTTATGCCCATTGGTTGACATGTTGGTGGCCAAGAGATGAAGTTTCTGATAGTCCCATCACTGGTATGTTACATATTTCCGCTTTCTTATGCTTATGGTTATCCAGAGACATATTTGAAGACAGTGGGCATTTTTTGAACCCTTTCGTAATCCCTTTTTCTATTAAGATTGCTCAAGGTGAGAAACTCCCAATAGGTAGCTTATTCCAGGGTTCCTTGTATTATAACTTAGACTCCTTGGTGTTAGATTCCAGCGTATCGAATGGCTTCATGAAGATTGAATGTTATGTTAACACGACGTTTCTTCAAGATTTGATGTGGGAACACTTGAAGAATTATGTGCTTATCCCACGTAATATCCTGCAAGGACCAAATACCGATGCCCGTCACATCTTCGCCGAGAAAGATAATTCCCGAATCATGCGTTGGTCTACAAAGAAGCCTTGGTCTAAAGCACGCCTCATTGATGTGTTGGATGAAGAATCGGAGTTCGACTTTCATCTGTGGGTGTCGGTTCCTGATTATGTTTCTCAACCAACGACTTTCAATACTGGAGAGAGCACGACTCTGAAATCTGGTGCTAACCCGAATGATGGTGAGAGATCCTTCATGTTGAGCTGTACTCCTGGTCACTTGTTATCCGTTATGCATGGAGAGTGGGCCGTAGAAGAATACAACATTGATAGGGCGGCTCGAAAAATGGGTATGGATCAATGTGTTCCAACTACCCGGAGAAGGAAACCATCAGTTGATCAGCTTGCGTCTCGTTTAGATCACACTCACGTGGAAGGGAGTAGTTACTGTTTTCCTGGTTCTGATAGATTTGCATATGTAACCCCAGGTTATATAGAATTCTGGCATCAATAATTTGAGAGGTTGCATGAATTCGTGACAGTTAGTCAGCCTCCAGTGAAGATTCCTCTGTCTGCTGAGATGATCTCTGGTCGACCAAGACTGAAGTACCTTTCTGGTGATAAACGAAAATTATCTCCAGGATGTTCTCAAGTAAGATTCTCCACATGTATTTTATGAAACCATGGTAACTGTATTCTGATCATGTTATTGAATTCTTTACAGGAGGGTCGTAGCGTAAGACCTCGAATCCATGCAGATTTTTCAGATATTGAAGAAGTTGTTCACGGCGGAGAAGGAAGGAACAAAAGTTATAAGTTTTTACCTAATACCATGAAGTCCCCAGTTCGTTCTTTGGGGAGTTCTCGATATTTCTCACCGTGACTTTCATTGCTATTAACATCAGAATCATGAAGCCAATATTGTTAATTTTGTTGCAGAATTTTACTCCATCAAGTCTTGAAGGTCTTCAATTTTCTGCTACTGAACAAGCAATCGCTGATTTGAGTGACGAAGAAACTGTAAGTATTTCTTCACATGTTCAAATGTGGTGCTTCATAGATGAAAATATTGATTGTAAAGGACGTGTACAGGAGGATGTTGTCATGGAGATGGAGAATTCTGGAACCCAATCATCCTCTGGGAATGGGAATGGAGGTAATTCCCAAGATTCGGAGCCGGATGGAAGTGATGTTCCTCTTGTCGTTGATGTGGACAATTCCAACCCCTTGGACACTTTGGAGACTCCTCAAGTAAGTATATATCCTGTATATTCTTCATATAAGTATAAAAGTGCTGACTTGTGAATGAATGAATGAGAACCCATGTGAATATATGAAAACTTAGTCGAATTTCGTCGTCAGAAAATTCAGAACCTAGCTTTTAGTAGAACGCTGTAGAATCTTCGTCCGGAGTCGGATTTTGATGATTTGCATGTGCAAATTCAAGCCCGGAAAATTTACAAGCTTTAGAAAATAAGCTTTTTAAGTTTTAAGCACGTTCAGAGCCTGGAAAAGGCGAAATAGTAAACTTCCAGGAGACTTCCAGAACTTTTTCAGATTGCGCATCACTTGATATTTTGGCCACATCTACTCGCTCGTTCATCGGATTGTCATGAAATTTTGACATGTCATAGTGGACATCCATACAACGATAATGGAATATGACCCATCCTCAGATTCCTTGTAGATTTCTCCCAGTTCGTCTCTTAGTACAGGGCAGAGTTCAGTTTCTTCAGACGGACTCATCGTAAAATGTGTTTTCATGACTTTCATGTTATTTGCTCGTGCCTTGAATGTAGTATGATGAACTTTGATGATATTGCCTTGCGGTATACTGTGTTTCATAATCTCCTTTGGCTTCGTGACTCTAACCTCATGTAATCTTCGTATTAGGTGCTAAATACCGAAGTTGAGGATACTGGAGCCAATGATGATAACTCTAACCCTTCCGAAGTTATTGATGAAGAGACAACCATCCCTGCACTTCGAGGCCATGAGAAGGTCGCTGCTGATGTTATGGAAAACCAGATGGTTGTTGCCTCAGTGATAGAAGAAACCGAGATAGCAGCGGGAGAATACCGAAGGAACTGTTGCTTTGGTCGTGGAAGCCGCTCCAGTGACTGAGAACCGTATAATAGTGTATGAATATCCAACTGCAGGGGTTGCTTTCGATCCTCCCTTTAACACTTCACTCCCGTATCATGAACTGGTCGGTGGATTCAGCGTTCCCATTGGATATGCACGCTTGTACGAGACGATATGGAAGAAGTTTGGCCACATGATCGTTGACAGGAACCCTGGGCGTGCTTATGCTTTAACCATGCAAGTAGGCGTTATCTTGCGTGTCGTGAGTGATATGCATACGAGACCCAGGAATACCGTGACTCCAGATATACTCTTTGATTGGGAGTTTAACTTGGAGAATTCAGAAAGACTTGGCCTCAACGTGAAATGGCTTCGTAAGCAAATAAACGTTATCAAGGATTCATGTGAGAAGAACATACCCTTTCCCAATGATGCTGTGAAGGAGAAGGAGGACAAGATTGCCAAGCTGACCGAGGAGTTGAACAAGGAGAGGGCGGCTTTGCAAATCTTGAAGGATGCTGATGAGCGAAAGCCTTTTCTTGCTGATCTCTTGAACTTCTGAACTTCTGAGAGATGTGAGGTTTATACTTGGGTTTTGATATTTAGATGGTTTTGGATTGACTGATGGTTAAGGATTTTCTTGTAGATTTGATAGAGATTTTCTTTTACGAAATATGAACTGAATTTTGATAAATTGCTGAATTCAAATACTGATTGCAAGTATTGCAAATGTTTTGGAGGAATTGAAATACAAATGAAAGAAAATCCTAAATGTTAAATCCAACGCCATGAATGCTTCGAACGCCCAATACCTTAAATGTCCAATAATTTCAGATAAACGCCTTGAGCCAATTTTCGTGAATTACTGGTAGGGTTCTGCCATCTGTGTTGATCAATTTGTAGTATCCTCCGGCCACGGACTTAGCGACCATGAATGGTCCTTCCCAATTGGAGTTCCTTGTAGAATGAAGACCGCGCTGAACTGCTTTGAGAACCAGGTCCCCTTCATGAAACTTGTTAGGCTTGGTCGATCGTGCCTTGAATATCTTCCGCTGATTCGGAATTCCCTGTTTGACGGAATTCCACGATTGTGGCACATATGGACACTCGCGCGAAGAGTATCCAGCATAGTGTTGATCATGCTTAGCCAGTCTTCAGCAATAAACCTCTCGATGGAGTGACCGATTTGAAGAAGTTCTGAACCCAACCATTGAGTGTAATATTGCTGAGGTGAAGTTACCCACTCGTATATTTTGATGACTGCTAAATTGTTCATGGGGAGAAGTCCCTGGACCATAGTAGCGTATTTGAACATTGGTAATATTGGAGCAAGGAGGAATAAGACTTGCCTGAGCTCGAAACCTTCTGACAAAGGTGTGCGGATTTCTCCAAGTTCCTGCGTAAGCCCATCAGAGTTTTTACTTCTTCCAGATGCTCAAACGGTGTGTCCTCTGCTTCGTCTTCCGACTCGGAATCCTTGTCGATGACAGGATGTGTTGAAGGCATCGTTTCCTTCCGGCATGAATCCAAGTTCTTCCAAGGACCATGTCGTATCCAGGGTCTTCCCGGATTATGAAAAACTTGGCCTCAGTGCAGATCAATCTTTCCGTAACTTTGAGAGTGATGAAGCCGTATGCGTCTCTGGAGATTCCTTCGTGGTCCCTAATTGCTATGGGAGCGTGGGTGGCTTCCTGTCGAGTAATACCGGCAGCTCTGAGAGTTTTCAAAGGGATGATGTTGACAGCGGTACCAACATCGACGAACGCCCTTTTGAACTCATTTCCTTTAATGTGCACTGTGGTGAGCAGTCCCCAGTCATACATTTCTTTGTCGGTGGCTGAAGGTTCGGTGGTGGTTTCTTGGATCAGCAGACGTTTTCCGGACACGATGTGGTTCAGTGCAGCAAACATGTCTTTCCTTTGAGCTTTCGAAAGATACAACAACTCGCAGACATGTTCGATCAGAGATTGGACCGCTTCCTTGACAGGAGGTTCAGAGATGGTAAAAGTTCTGACTGGGAGGGGGTTTTTGTGCACTCCCTCAGTCCCCAGGTTGAGCTCTCCTGATTCGACCTTTTCTTTGAATATGCGCTTCAAAATTTTGCAATCACTTGTGGGATGGCTGACGTATCTATGGAAGCGGCAATACCGAGGATTTTCCATGGCCTCTTCAGTTGGTTCCTTCTTGACATAAGGTAATTTGATTGCACCATCTTGAATCCAGGCATCGAGTAGTTCATTAACTTCTTCCATTGAACAGGGAAAATCAGGTGCTTCTGGATCTTCCGTATGCTGAGGAGGGATTTTCGAATTCTCCTTCTTGTGCCTTTGAAGGGGTGGAGGAAGTCTGCTTGTGCTTGGTTCTGCTTTTCGCTTACTCCCTTCCGCGACACATTTGTTGAAGGTTGCAGGTTGTACTGCTTGTTGATCAAACGCCTGCTTCCTCGAGTGTCTTTTGAATCCTCAGTCTTTGTAGACTTTGTCTTTCCAAAAGAGCGGGTGCAGTGGTTGCCGACCTCTTCGCAGCTTCGTGAAGCTCTGAGAAAGTCTGGAATCGAAGGTTTCTAGCAAGGCCCTGTATACCGGGAGCATGCCATTGATGCACAAGTCCACCAGTTGTTGCTCCACGACGTTTGGGTCATGACAATCCAGAGCTTGGGCTCTGAACCTTTTCACATAATCATTGGGATTTTCACCGACCCTCTGAAACATCCTTCCAAGGTCGGAGAGGGTGACTTGTTCTGACACGAAGAAGTATTTCCTGTAGAATGTGTTAACCATTTCTCCCCAATTGTTAATAGTCCCTGGTGCGATGTTGTTATACCAGGTGTATGCTCTGCCTTGCAGAGATTTTGAGAATTCCTTGAGACGGACCACATGATTGTGTTCATCTTCTCCCAGGGATTAGAGAAAACGAGAGACATGTTCCCTAGCATTTCCAGTTCCATCATATAAGGTGAAGGTTGGAGAAACGTAAACTTTGGTGAGTGGAATCCTCTGCGTAGCGACAGGATAAGGAGGTTGATGACGATGGACATGCGATGTTTTGTCTTTTCCACGGTTCTCCAAAAGGTGCTCCAGATCCTCGCGAGTGATGAAATTCGATGATCCCTTCGCTGATGAGTTATCTGCAGCAGTTTTGTGGACTTCGTCCTCTTCTACTGTATGGATTGGAATTACTTCAGTATCGTCGTCTGAGGATTTATCCTTCTCCTTTCCTTGAGTCTTTTCTGACATCTTGTCAGTAAGAGTTTTGAGATAATTACACAGCTCCTTTTGTGTAGCAGCCATGTCAGTCTGATTCTTTGCAAGAGTCTCATGCGCTTTGATAAGATCAGCAATGGTAGGTGGTGGATCTCCTCTGACTTCTTCAGGGTGTCTTCCGGACAGTGGATGACCTTCGACGTGAGGAGGAGTAATGTCACCACCATCAATTGTCTCCGGGATATTCTGATTGTTGTTGTTTCTAGTGCTAGCACGGTTTGTGTTAGGATTCGTAACAGAACCTGACCTGAGATCAACCATCTTGTGGAATTGTGAGATTGCAACCGAGAGAATGATCTCCCACTATGGTCGCCAATATGTAGATGGGGAAAAACGATTTGCTGGTCTCTAAGGAATTGAGGAGACGAACGTACGGAGGAGACTCCTCGAACCGAGCGAAATGTTAAACCTCACACAGATGCACAGCTGCAAAGGGGGTGCTTTAGATTCGAGAGATCAATCTGTAGTACTCCGGCCTAAATCAAGAAATGACCGTTCCAGAGTAAATTCGGTCACAAGAGAGGATGGGTTGATCTGTAGGAGGGAAGCTGAGAAATGTGTGGAATCAATGATAATCAAAGATTGTGGGTGTGTGAATTCTGAATATGATAAGCTCTGAGTGATTGAAATTGCTCAATTGAGAGTAGTTGCTCAATTGATGAGTTGATGATCTCGTGTTGTCAGTTTGACGTGAGATTGATGATACCGATGATGCCGATCCTTCAATCATGATTCAGAGACTTATTTATATTGCTGGAATTTTAGACACCATAATTCCATGAAGTGTGACAGTTGATGGAATCAAGGAGTGGGGAAGTGGAGATAGTGTTTGAAACCAGTTGCTCAACGTGTGGAGACTTGGTCGATTTTCCACCCACTACCTCGTGAATTACTTCAACTGATTGCACGACTTGCTCACATTCCATCGTGTGTTTGAACACACGTGTCGTAGACCGCCAGACCAAAACCCTAAGTGATATCCCTCCAAGTGACACGATTAATGTCTCGTGGTTTCTTAGTCAATTGATGACTTCGTGGTTTGATGGGACGATGAGTCCATGTAGTTACTAAGTTGAACATAATGTTCTGAAACTCATGAATTGAACATGTCATGAGACAGAGGTATAATTCTTACGATGAAGTGAGAAAGTATTTCTCATTCGATGGACCGTTGAATATTGATTGTTGAACCAATATTCCTTGGTTTGAGCAAATATTTATCATCTGAGCAAGTGTTGCTCGTGTGATGAATTGTTGAATATTTGATCGTCTGAGCATGTGTTGCTCATCTGATGGATTATTGGTAGCGTACCAAAAATATTAATTACAATACTGGTCGTTGAACCGAGCATAATTAATAAAATTAATGACCATGAGGTCATCGTAAAATTATTAAGGTTGGAATCTGGAATGATGATCCTTGGATTCAGAAACCCTAATTTGATCAATTGATGATCAATTCATGGTTCGTCAGAAGTTTAACCATGGGACGAAGGAGGGAGCGACTACATGAGACCGTGGATCAACCATGTAGTTTCCATATGCTCACGTGAGAAAATACGAAGAACTCCTGAAGAGTTGACGATTTGTTGGTGGGAGAATGATTAAATGCTGGCTTAATCATTTATTCAAAATACTCGTCTGACCCTTAGGTAAGAAAACCTAATTAATTATGACGAGGCGAGGGACCAACCATGGAGTCATGAAACCGGCCCTGGGTTGTCACGTGACCGCCTGACGATCACTTCATGAAAATCCAAAGTGTTTGGAAGAGTTTTGGACCTAATACGAGCAATTGTGCAAATTAGGTCAAAACTGCGAAAATTGATGGGACCGGCTTCCGTGAGCCAAAGAGCCAATCTTGGTCGGTTAAGATAGCGTGCTCGTGTCCCTAAGGCGTCCGCGTCTCAGTCCTGAGAATTTTGATATTTTCTGGCGTGCAATTAAGCATCCATTCGAGAAAATATGCCAAAATTAGGGTTTCGACGAAACTGAGGAAAACACCATGAGATGATGAAAAATAATTATAAAATAATGAATGAGGAGGCGTGGGACCGCCGTGGTCAGGGCATGGTCGGCTCGTCGTGACCATGGTCCCGTGGTGCCTTTTCCTTAATTTTATAATATTTTGATGATTTTATGAAAAATTCATGAATTTTGAGAAATTTGATGAATTCAGGGAGTTTCCATGAATTGAAGGAGTTTTCATGAGTTCATGGAAGCAAAATATTAAAATAATAAAAACATGGGCGTGTGGGACCATGGAGGCATGGCCGGCCGGCTAGTGGCCCGGTCCCACGAGTTTTTCATAAATTTTTAATATTTTTTAGGCATTTTTGATGATTTGAGGGAATTTTTTCCTAATTTGAGAGAAATACCATAAAATCAAGGAATTTGATGAATTCAAGGAAAAATAGGAAAAATAATAATAAAATAATAAAGCAAAGGGCGTGTGGGATCGGCTAGGGCATGGCCGGCCGGCTAGTGGCCCGGTCCCACAAGTTTTTCATTATTTTATTTTATTTATTATTATACGATGATTTGTGCAAAAATACCATGAAATCAAGGAGTTTTTCATGAAATTAGAGAAATAATAGTAATAATAATAATAATAAAAAAATAACAAGGAACCGTGGGGTGTGGGGCCGGTTGGGACCAAGGCATGGCCGGTCGGCCAATTGCCACGCCCCACACTCCTTTCCTTAATTTTATATTATTTTTTATGGATTTATGGGAGTACCATGAAACCGAGGAGTTTCCTCGAGACGAAGGAGATTTGATAAAATGAGAGAATTTTCATCATATCATGGAAAATAATAAAAATGCATTAAAAATATAAAAGTGACGTGGGATTGACCACGACACGGTCGGTCGGTCGTGTGTCCGTGCTCCCAGCACCCTGGTCAATATTTTTAATTATTTATTATTTTCTTCTCTATTTTGTATAGGTTCATCGTTTCGTTGTATTTTTGAAATACTCGTTCGTGCGGTGACTGTTAGTGTATCGTCGTTGAATACACCTTCACCATTTGAATCGGGGCTTACTTAGAGGTAGCTCAGACGCCCGGTTGTTGATTATTTATTACTAATTGTGGAATTCGGTGGAGGATAATTCACAAAACTGAGCAATAAGATGTTTATTATTAATTCGTAAGATCAGCTGAGGGTTCGACTACGAATTCAGAATAATAAAGTGAGCATTAGCATTCCATGGGATCGTAGGTTCGACCATAGAATAGGAGTAAATCAAGAGTTATCTATGAGTAATGAGATAATATAATTATTGCTATTCTATGAGATCAAGTTGTGGATTCGATCATAGAATCAGAACAATTGTTTATTGTCATTCCATGGGACTAGTCTTGGATTCGACCATGGAATATGAGCAATTGTAATTAGGAATAATTAACTTTGTGGCTCTATACTAGCAGAGCAAGCTGTCTAGGAGCATTAATTATCCCGATATGAGCTTGTCGGTAAGTCATATCCTTTATATAGTCAGGGTAAACTCATTGTTTGTTCCTGAAGACGTTATCGCTCTATACTAGCAGAGCAAGCTGTCTAGGAGCCGTCCATCTCGTGATACTATATAGAAATAATCAGTGAACGTATTCAGTATTCATGAGATATGCCGTTGTCCATTCATGAGACTACATATCTACATGTACTCTGAGAGAAAGTACTCTCCGTTGAGAATTCGATGAGAGACCCGTGTCTCGATACTCACGTCTGATTGCTGAATCAGAGCTTCGTATAACTATGAGTTTACGATTTTAGCCTTTGTCGAAAATCCACCATCTACAAAGTCTAACGATGCTTGGGATATCTTAGAAACCGTATTCGAAGGGAACGCCACAGAGAAAGAAGCAAGGCTTCAAAATCTAGCTTCTGATTGGGAAAACCTTCACATGTCTGATGATGAAACCTTTGATGATTTTAACCAAAGACTTTCTCAAATAGTTAACTCCTCATATTCATTAGGAAGAACTATTCCAGAGAAAGTTATTGTGTGCAAAATTCTCAGTCTCTACCATCAAGATACGAGTCTAAGAAACATGCCATTGAAGAAGCAAACGATCTTTCTACACTCTCCAGAAATACTCTTGTTGGAAAGTTAAAGATCTTTGATAATGAACACGCTTCTAGAAGAGAGGTGATTTCTCTTAAAGCTGCAAACAATTCTGAATCCTCTAAGGATAAATCTGGTTCGCCAGATACTAAGGATGTTACTCCACGGCAATTTATAAAACTCTTGAGAGACAGGAAAAATAGTTTTTCTAAAGCTACAACATCTCCTAATGAATATGTACAATGCTATAACTGTCGTGGTTTCGGGAACCTTTATTCAGTATGTCCTAGATGGAGCCGTAGACAATCGGCATATGCAGCAGCTTTGCCTACACTTAATGATGGACCCGAACATTATGATCTCCAAGAGTACGCAGGCGAGGTTGCATTAGCTTCTGGAAAAATTATTTCGGATACTGATTCTGATTCTGACGAAGAAGTGTTCCATGTTGATCCAGTTGCTAATAATCTTCTTAAGGAATGTCATCAGAAACTCTCAGAAGCTGAAAGCACCATCTTCAGTGAGAAAGTTAAAAATGACACACTTCGTAGTCGAAATAAAGACTTGCAAGACCAACTTGATTCTATTGGTGCAAGAGATTATCTCAACGAAATACGAAAGCTTAAAGAAGAAATTGTCGATGGTCGTGATGGGGAAATTATTCTTCAAGCAAAGATAGATAACTTGCAGAACATTGAGATGAACTTGTTATTTGATTCGGAACGAGAAGATCTCAAAGTTCAATGTGAATCATCCAAGAATGATCTAGTTATTGCGCTTGAGAAGGTCAAAAGTTTGGAAGAAGAAAACTTGAGATTGAGAGTTTGTCTAAAAATAACAGCTCAGATAAATAACCTCGATATTGGGAGCATGTAGAATTCATCATGATACACGAGAATTGGGATATGAAGGAATAGACGCTCCTGGTATTTGTAAAGAGGTAAAATTTGTCAAAGCTAAAGATTCTTCTCAACCAAAACCTTCCACGGTTGACAAAAATAAAGTATCTCTATTAATTGCTGATAACGAAAAGAGGAAATCCTGTCAAGTTCCAAAGCAAGCACATACACATTCAGGTAACACTAAATATAACTTTTTCCATTCTACTAAACGTTGTTTCTATTGTGGAAAACCAGGTCACTTGCAAAGGAATTGCAGATTTCTTAAACGAGATAAAACCAGATCTGATTTCGTTAATATGACAAGATCTGATGTTCCAAACTGGAGAAAAACTGAGTCTCATAATATCAGTTTTTCCAGTATTACCCCCAAGAAGTTTCATAATTATATTGGGGAGAAAAATAAATACCTTGATCCAAAAGCTACTCAGAAATGGGTACCAAAAAAGATCAATAAAGCAACAATTACTATTAAGAAGGATCTCCCAGACAAGAGTTCGATAAGGGATAACATCTTAAAAAGGTATGGAACAGTTATTGAAAGTTTCAAGGAAGCTGTTAAATTCCTAGAGTCTATACATGATTTTGTTTCGTATACCTGTGGTGAGCAAGATTTTGTTCACCTCAACACAACCTGATTGTGTTGAAAGTGCATCCTCACCAAGAAGCCCTAGTAAATGCGGTGAGGATTGCAAAAGAATTGGGGTGTACACATTATGTTTGGTAATTTTTGAATATGTGGAACAATTTATTCTTTCGAGCTGAGTGTAACTCGCTTACATATTTCTCTAAATATATGTGGAAACTTTTTTCTTTAACCATTTTCATCTTTACCCGTGACGAAAGTCATGATGACGTTTCAATCTTGAAAATAGCTTTGATGACGATAGTCGATTCTTTATGTCTAACGACTATTATAACATTATAGAAGAATGTTTCAATGATTGAAATGTAGAGTTGAGATTACGTAACCAACTATGGATATAAGCATATATAGTGTGTTCGCACATTAGTGTATAAATCCATGTGCCGGAAACCAAGTGCGTACATATGTGTGCATGCGGTATTGGTGAAGGAGACAGGTTAGGTACGCGTACTGGTGGAAATTTTCATACCGAAAATTTCTGTTGTAGTTTGCAAACTGAAAACCAGACACCTAGGTATGCGTACCCGTACGTGTACCCACGGAAGTTTTCAAACCGAAAATTTCTGATGAGTTTTCAATCTCAAGTCTGGTTACTATGGTACACGTACCCGTACGCGTACATAAGCTTTTTATATCTCTCAAATCGGTAGTTTCATGAACTTAAACAATAAATCAATAAGGAATGCCAATCTTTCCAAACCATGGCTATATTGTTCATGAATTGATTCAAGTGAATCAAACCGATTTTGTTTCAATTGTGTCTATGCATAAAGATCTAAGCAATTGAATAACTCTTGAACTAGTTCTTATGAGTCATTTGAACTAGTTATGAGAAAGATGAGTATGGATAAATACTACATGTATGATTCTTAATTACCTAACTTGATTTGTGATTGAAATTTTTAAGTATAACAGGTTAGAAGCAATAATCAAAGTCATTGGACGTTGGTTTTTATTATCAAAGAAACTTTTTCATACACTTATGGTAACTATTCTTGGTGTAAATCCTTGTTGAAAAGGTTATTCTTCCCTCTAAGCATATCAATTCTTGTTTATGCAAGTTCGTATCTTAGAAAAGATGATCACAATACTTTATCTTTATGATTACATATTGTGTATTGTTACCATGAGATAGTTCTAATTTTTTAGTAATACAATCTCATGAGAGACTTCCAATGATTGGTTCTCAAATCATATCGCCTTGTGGGATTTTTAAAAATCCAATATATAAATCCTTCTCCCTGGAGTAAGGTCACTCTTGTTGTTCTTTAGGTAATGACATTTTATGGGGGAGAGTTTTTAAATGAACTTGTGATTAATGGTCATATCTTTGTAGAGAGAAGCGGGTTTGGAACATGCAGGGGTTAACTTTTATCTTAATAAACTCCTTGATGAAGTCATTAAGTTTCGACTCAGTGATATCATCTAAAGTAAAGTTGATATATTTTCCTTTGGTTAAGAAGTTCCTCTATGAAAATTTCATTAGGATCCCACCAGTTTTCATACCTTTGCCAATTTATATTGACAAAAAGGGGGAGAATTATTTTGTAATTCACACTACAATACATATGGTTTACGGATCATTATGTAAGGGGGAGTGGTTTTCATTGTGAAATGAAGTATTGACTAAGGGGAAGTGATACATATCACCATAGTATTATTGTAAAAGTTGTGATACAATTGAACTTTGATGTTGTGTAATAATACTATGATGGATCTTCAACAAGTACAGGATGAACACACGCATAGTTGGAGAACCAAGGAAATCAAGCATGTTGGGTTTTGGAGCATTAATGCTTTTATTTGTTTAAATCCATATGTAAAATGGTTTTGTCACTAAAATTGACAAAGGGGGAGATTGTTAGAGCATTTCTTGGTCGAACCCACTAGCGTTGGTATGTCAAGCTAGTTGTCAAATTTAGTTGCCAAAACGCATTCTTAATTTAGTATACTAAAGATAGTTACGGACTAGATTAGGTCTAAGAAGAACTACTATTAAAGGATGAAGACTGAAGATTACTAGAATACATCAACAAGGACTTCATCAACAAATGTATGTGGTGACTGATTTCATTTGGATTCTTGTTCAATTCTAACTTTCTAATCTATCGAAACAAATGCTCACTCTATGGAACAATTCCTATGACGGTTAATATACATTTATATATATATACTTGGGGTTATTTGAGCCACGACTTTTGTGACAATAAACTTTATCCTTGGAAAGGTTCTCATGTTATAGTGAATGAGCTTACGAATTCAACGAGCCAAGAATCACTCAATTCCGAGTTATAACGATGAAGTTATGAGTGATTTATTAAAGGTTCGTTAGTAGGAAACAATCCATGGGCTGCTTGTAACGGTTCACGGACTTGGGCCCAATTACGTGACTAAAAGGCATTTTCGGTCAAATTGCTGATGTTTCCTTATCTAGGCAAGATGGCTATTAATCCAAACATATTTGATTACCATATTAAAGTGTTTGTGATAACTTTTAATTCCTGCCTAAGTTAAAATGTAATTTATTCACATAAATACAATATTTGCTAATTAATTATTTATTTAATTATTTTGGCAAGAGTTGTAACTTAGGAAAGACTTCCAAAATTAGGAGAGTCTTGAAAAAGGAAAATAGCTTGGCGCATATTCCAAGTTATTGTTTACTATAAATAAAGGGTTTATGAGTTTACATGGTTTTCATCCCCTTTGGAAAATTGGTGTTAGCTTCATAAGGTTGTTTTCCATGTCTTCCATTCTTCGTGAACAAGAGTGAGATAAAAGTCTTTGTATTGGGATCACAAAGCCGAGCTGAATCTAATCTTCGTGATTGATTATACAACTTGTAATCTAGGTTTTTCACCTCTTGTCTATTCTAAGGTTTTCTCTTCTGATATAAAACCATTCAAGAGTTGTTGATCATAAATCCTAGGTTTTGATAGATTTCAGTTTTTGATCGTATACCAACACTTGTTAGTCGAAATCGGAAGCTAGAAATAAAGATTCAATTAAGGCATCTCGTAAAAATACTTTTGAAGTTTTAAACAAGATATATCTAGATTTATTCTAGTTGTTCTTGTTGTAGAGTTATTAGGTTTCTCTTCCTATTTTTGAAGAGTATAATAATCCCTAATCTACAAGTTTGTTTTAATATTACTTTTACCTAGTGATTGTTTTTATCAAAATAAACACAAGATTTCCAAAACCTTGATTCACATCTAAAGGGAAATCAAACCGGTGTTTTGTGCAAACAAAATATCAAATCATATCAATCATGTTGTTGTATCTTCTAAAGAAAACCTTGGGTTCTATTAGAAGATTTGCGTGAAGAATTTCTAAAGAGAATCGGTATTCTGCTAGTGCTGAAGTAGGTATTACATCTAGTCCGAATAGGTAGTAGGAATTTGGTGTAACAATTTATAATCAGTGTATGTTTATTCTGGATTAGATCACGGGGTTTTTCTGCATTTTCGGTTTCCTCGTTAACAAAATTTTTAGTGTCTGTGTTATTTCTTTTCCGCATTATATTGTTTATCTTTATAATTGAAATATCACAGGTTGTGCGTAAGTTCAATCAATTGGGAATCCAACCTTTGGTTGTGGATTAAATTGATTGACACTTGGATATTGGTTTTTGATACCGTCCAAGTTATTTCTTATATTCAATCGGGCTCGCAAATTCCTATTTGTTTGATTGCGGATTGAATTGAGAAATAGAGATATAACTCTTTGATATACTTTTCTTAAGATTGAGTCTGGATATCTAGTTGATTCTCTTGAAAGTATATTGGACTTGGTTCATACAGATTGCCAAACGAATTACTGGGTGTGGTTGTTATACCCCCGCTTTTTCACATTCTCCACATTTTGAATAGGCGAGTGATCGTTATAATGATCTAGAGTTGGAATAACTTTACCATTATTGCAAGGATTTTCCAAAGGTTTCTCATCTTCAAGATACTCATGAATCGTATATCCATTATTGATCATGGGAACGTCGGAATTAATTTGGTTTCGAGGCCAAACTTCTTTCTCGGTTATTTCCTTCTTAATTTGATCCACGTCTCTTCTTAGGTTGTCAATAACCACTTGAAGTTCTTGAAGTGTGTCTTCAGTCTTTTTGTTGTACTCTTCCATAGTTTGACGGTACTCTTTCATTTGTTGGTTATCTCAATCCAACTTATCCATAAATTGATGCATTAGATCTGCAAGACTAGAAGAATTATTAGAAGCATAACTATCCTCCCATCCTTGTGGTGGCTCACTTACATACCCGTCATAAGGTTGTTGATATGCATGAGAGTGTCCATTAGGTTCCGTGGGATAACGATCATAACCAAAAGATTGGTTTTGATTATACCCACAGGATGGTTGGTAGTTTTCATGTGAATGAGATTGAAAACCATATTGATTACCACTGTTGTATGTGTAATCTTGTGCTCCGTACATATTATTTCCGTAAGGAAACATGACGACTACAAGAAAGAGAAAATCAAAACAAAAATAAGAACAAGCTAAACAAATAACAAATCAATTAGCAACTGCTCCCCGACAGCGACGCCAAAATTTGTATGGGTTGTCGTAGGCACAAAAAATTAATAAATATATTTCCCACTAATTAACTGGTAATATAGTGGTAGTAAGAGATCGTTCCCACGGAGAGATGTGTAATTGATAGGCTATTTGATCAGCAAAATAAAGTAAATAACAAAAGGGGTTTTGTTGTGAGATAAATAGAAAGACAATGAAGAAGAAAATGATGATTAAGGAATTCTTCGCCGTTACCAAGCGTTAACAAGATTAGAATACTTATCTATTGTTCGTAAGAACCATTCATCACCAACCATAGAATAACATCTAGATCAGTGTTATCCCCAAAACTCCTTTTATCACTGGATACGAAAGTTCTCGACTACCAGATTCTATCCAACGAACCACCAAGTAGTAGATCACTCAAGGTGTAATCCAATCGAACGCCTTAAGCTTTGTGAATTTAGGATTGATCCCAGTAGTTAAACTCTTAGATCAAGGTTTACTTGCTGGTGTTGTCTTCACACACGATTTCTCCACAGAATCCCTCTGTAAGGTCTCGTGATTTCTACTTGTATAGAGAGTTAATCGATGATTACTTATCTCATAACTTTTACTAGCGATAGAACGATCAATAGATCAATCTAGTATGCATCCCAAATCAATCTAAGAATCACTCATAAACCCTAGATATGGTAAAGACAAAAGATGATGATAAAAACTCTCAATAGATTTGTATTATTAATAAAGCTTCACGCTTTGAACATTAAATTCATCATTAATCAATAAATGATTTAGTTTCTCATGATTACACAGTTACCCGGTTCCCCCTAAAGGGGTAAACCCTAAAATATTAATGAAGAACAAAATCATAATATGAGATTTTCGATTCCATGACTTAATACCTTTTTATATGTTTACATTGCTTGGCCATCAAGTATTTAGTTTGGTTCAAGAACCCGACCCGAAAATACGAAATAACGATCCCAAACGTGCCCTTAGGCCTTCCAAGGAATTTATACACGTTTTCCTACTTGCTAAGTACGCGTACCTCAAATTCTAGCAGAAATTTTCGGAACTAGGGTACGCGTACCCTACTGTCTTCGGTATTCGATAAAAGCTTGTTTTGGCCACAACTTCTTTGTCCGAACTCGGAATGACCTCATTATTTTTGCATTCTTTTTATCTTTCAATTATACTCAAGATGGTGATGAGAAATCCTTATTTTGAATGAGTTAAGATTGGTCTTTGTCCCTTCTCTTGATTTTGAGCGTTTTGTCCTTTTCGTCGCGCTTCTTCCACTTCTCTTGGACTTGGGCACTTGGATACTTGGAATACTTCTCTTCCTAGCTCTTTTCAGCACTTTGTATCTCCTTTTTGGATGATTCACCTAATTGAGACAAATAAGAGAAAACAAGAGTAATAATACGAACACATGCAAGAATAATAGCTAAAACAAGTATGGAATGGACACTAAAATCATATGAATTATGCACTTATCACTTATTGGTATTGTTATTCATTGCGTATATTTGGATTACTAATATGTGTGAGTTAGTATAACCTATCATAATTTATTATGTATCTTGGTAAAACTAATCATAATGCCTAACTTATGTATTGGTATGACTTTTATTAGTGTAACTGATCCTAAGTAATCACCTAAGATTAAGGCTGCACAAGAACCGGCATGCGCCCAAAGAACCGTCTTGGAACCAGCCTGAAAGTTCCGGAACTGGACCGGAACCGGTTGATGGGGTACATGAATGGGAATGAAAGTTAGAACCGGTAGAGAGTGGGTACAGGGACCCGTTCTACATATATTCTCGGCCAGTACTGTACCAATAGAACCAGATAATAGCAATCATCGATATAAGAATTATTGTTTAATCCTAGCCATCTAATTATATGTCTTATCTTCGACTAAGTCTCTATCTCACATTTTTTTCTATTCAGTTTCTCTTCTTCATTCTTCCTGTCAATTGAAGTCTGAAGAACAACCAATCCATCCCATCGATTCACTTCATCTTCACCACCACCCTCTTCAACTGAAGTCCGAAGAAAAATAGTATACTACCTTCTTCTTCACCAACCAACTGAAGAAAAACAAAAAGTCAAGGTAAATTAATAATCTGATTTTTGGTGATTTGTTTGATGAACTTTGTATTCTTAATAACTAATAAGTAATTGGATGTCTAATTGCATGCTATCTCCGATCAGGTCTCTTGTTATCTCTGTAAAACTAAAACGAAAATTTGGGGTTTCTACTTAATTATTATCCTCTCTCTCTCTCTCTCTATTCTTATGTTTGGGTTTTTACAGAAGACATTGATAGATTGAGTTGATGCTGCAAAACAATTTCAAACCCTAGATAGTTTCAATTTTGAGGTGATTACTTACTGCTAACCTCCTTATACTTGATTTATCTCATTTTATGATGTTTCTCCCAACAAATTTCAAGATCTAATAGTCATCTTATTTTTAATTGGTTTTACTTCACAGGGTTACTACTGCTGATGGAAAAAAAATCCATGACATATTAAACCCTAGTTTGGATTATATTGACTGTTTATGGTCTCTTTTAGCTATTAGATTAGATCTTTTTTTTTTCTTTTTTTTTTCCTTATGGGAATATATGTAATAAGAGGGAATGATAAAGCACTTGAATTATGTCTCATTATATCAATTTGTTTTGTTTTTTTTTCTGATGGATTGGTCTCTGTTACACTTACACACCGTTTGCAGGTAAAAACCTGGAACCGGTCTTGTACCGGACCGGTCTTACAGGTACAAGTACAAGTACAAGTCCAGGTTGTTAGAGCATAGCTCGGTCGACCTCGCATGCGTTGCTATCTCAAGCATGTTTGTCAATGTTAGTGATCAAAACTATGAGTCTTGATTTCTAGTCTATATAGCTAAGTCTCGGACTAGGATAGAAAAGTGTAGTTGAGCTCAAGGACTTCATGGCGATTCATCATACAACAATGAAGATCTACTCAAGGAATCGTGGAACTTCATCACAAAAAGGTATGCAGAGACTTGAACTTACCTATCACTCAAAAGTATATCTCTTATATCTCCTACTTCTTATGAGACAAAAGTCATATGCTATATAGACTGGATCATACACATTTGATATTTCGAGCCGAGCATATCTCGCCTATCTATATCTCGAAATCATGTGTTGGTAAAGCGTTTCGCTTTGATCGGGTTTATCTTCACCTAATGACGAAAGTCATATTGTTTCAATCACTTTGAAAATCGCTTTGACGAGAAATAGTGTAACAACTGTATAACGTTCTCTAAGAATGTTTCAATGGTTGGAATGAGAGTTTAGGTCAATACAACCAATGATGGATAAAAGCATTGTGTGGTAACACATATGTGCATAAGTCCTATTCCTTAATCCGAAGTTTGCGAACTTTGTTGATTGAGAGAAACCGGAGGAATTGGCTTTGCCAAGTCCGCGAACTCAGTTTGAGAACTGACGGAAGTTCTCTTGCCGAGAATTTCTGTTGGGATCTTCCAAAAACTCGTTTGCGCGTTAAGTCCGCGAACTCAGTCCGCGAACCTAGTCCACGAACTGG
The DNA here is from genome assembly GCF_003573695.1 of Papaver somniferum. NCBI lineage: Eukaryota > Viridiplantae > Streptophyta > Magnoliopsida > Ranunculales > Papaveraceae > Papaver > Papaver somniferum. The sequence continues at coordinate 479,804 of NW_020645971.1, forward strand.
CGGAAGTCTCCTTTCCGAGATTTTCTGCTGAGTTTGGAAAACTCTGCCGGTTGCCTTAAGTCCGCGAACTTGTTTGCGTACTTGAGTGGGTTATGATCTAAAGATGTGATCTGAACATGAAACTTAAATTACTAAGGAATGCAATATGCAAACCGTGGCTATAAAGTTCATGAGCCGATTCAATCGAATCGAATCATCTTTGTTTCAATTGTGTCTTGTGTAGTTACATAAGATCTCATAGCAATTGAACAACTCTCTAACTAGTTCATTTGAGTCAATAGAACTAGTTATGGTGAAGAAAAACAAGGTTAATATCAATTGCTCATATGGTTAACCTTTTGGGTTACTATGTTGAACCAACATACACGTACACGTTTGGGCACGGTTTTCACAAACCCAGTAAACGTATATCTCAAGTGTGTGTGACAAGCTAAGTTTTAGATCTAACGGTTGAGAAATATTAGCTTGAATCTAAATCAGGTTTTCATCTAACGGTGAATAGTGATTGCTTTGTACCTAAGGCAAAACCCTGATTTGAAGACTATTTATAGGAGACATCTAGCATTGGGCAAAACTAATCCCCACATGTCTGTATGATACTAGTGCGCTCGCTAGAGTCGATTCTCCTCTAACCTTTGGTTTTCTTCTCTAAAACCATGTTAACGACTTAAAGACTTCATTGGGATTGTGAAGCCAGACCGATACTACTTTTATCGTAGTTGTGTGATTTGAGCTTGCATCTTCTTTCGTACAAGTACAATCTTTGATTGGCTTGAGATCGTGAGAGTTCTCCGATAGGCAAGATAAATAAGTCACAAACATCTTCGTCTCACTGTTTGTGATTCCTCGATGTCCTCTTGTTTATACAAGTAAGACTGTTGAGAGGTGATTGATTAATCTAGGCTGTTCTTCGGGAATATAATACCGTATTATCAATTGGTTCATGTTCACCTTAATTTTATATCATAAGACGGAACAAAAACCTAGGGTTCTTCTGTGGGAGACAGATTTATCCTTTGATAGACTTTTCTGTGTGAGACAGATTTGTTTATTATCAAGTCTGCGATTTTGGGTTGCAGTAACTCTTGGTTGTGGGTGAGATCAGCTAAGGGAATCAAGTGCGCAGTGTCCTGCTGGGATCAGAGGCGTAGGAGTACAACTGTACCTTGGATCGGTGGGAGACTGATTGGGGTTCAACTATAGTCCAGTCCGAAGTTAGCTTGGAGTAGGCTAGTGTCTATAGCGACTTAATACAGTGTGTATTCAATCTGGACTATTTGCGGTTTCCTCGTTAACAAAATTCTGGTGTCTGTGTTATTTCTATTTTCGCATTATATTTGTTATATAATTTAAATAATACAGGTTGTTCGTTTGTGATCATCAATTGGAAATCCGACCTTTGGTTGTTGATTGATATTGATTGATCCTTAGACATTGGTCTTTGGTACCGTCCAAGTATTCCTTGTGTTTGATTAGGACTCGCTGATTTCTATCAGCTTGAGTAATATCAAAAACAAGAGATAGATATTAACTCCTTGAGATACTCTTATCTAGATTGAGTCTGACTGTCTAGTTGATTCTCTAGCAAAGTATTTCGGAGTTAGTCCATACAGATTGCTAAGTGAAATATTGGGTGGTGTTGTTAGACCCCCGCTTTTTCACAGGTACATGTCCTCAAAATGAGGTACCGGTCAACACCAGGTACAGGTATCGGTCAACACCAGGTACATGTACCAGTTCTAACAGAAAACTGGACCATACCGGCTCATGTGCAGCCTTACCTAAGATGGTATGATCGATATTTGTAATTGGTGTGACCGATCCTAGTAATTGGTGTGACCGATCACAAAAGAGTTGTGAAATCGATTCTTGTAATTGGTGTAACCGGCCCTAGTAATTGGTGTAACTGATCCTAGTGACTTGTATAACCGATCACAAGTAATCCCATGAGAATATGGTAACCGGTCCTGGTAATTGATGTAACCGATCCTGGTAACTGATGTAACCGGTCCCAGTAACCATATTAAGGTAGAAACGATCCTTTTGTTTGGTAAAACTGTAAACCCATGATTAGTGAATTGATATTTGATTAATCAGATAGTTCTTGGAATACAAATGAACCAATTCTAACTTGTTTGGAAGTGTGGTATAATCGGTTCCAAGATTGTAAATATGAAAGTGGATTTACAAAGAAAAGATGTCGACATACTTTGAACATGCTCAGTAATTCTTATCTTTTATTGTACAAAGATATTCCTTAATAACTCAAGGAGATCCCGGACCGAAATAAAATAAGAATCTTTTAATTAAGGTTATTTACATAAGAACTCCCCCTCACTGTCTCTGCATACAAATCCCACACCAACATTTCCAGGATTACCTCTTGAATTACCTGCACATCATATTAATATTTGAGCTCTTTGAGGAAGTGCAAACTGTAGCTCCATGGTTCTCTGAGTTTTTACAGGCTTCTGATGTAGATCAAAGCTTTTAAGAACTTGAAATTCATAGCTGCAATTCCACATGTAACCAGTTCTTCTAATTTCACAATCTTTTGTAAATTGCATAATTCTTTTCCTGAATCTAAGTATCTCTGGTTTTTCTTCCTCAAATACTATTCTGTTTCACAAAAACCATATCTCCATCATGGTAATTGATGCTGCTGTCAGCCACACCTCTTTTATTGCTTTACTTTTCTATTTAGGAAATTTCATTACATCTTCATAAGATTTAGGATTTTTGAAGAGGAATATCTCTCCAAGCCATTTCCATATGAAACAATGTTTACATTTGTTTTAAAAAAGTACATTCATGAACTTGTTTTATGAATTGAAAGGGAAATCGCTAGGCTTATTGGTATTTTTATTCATTTCATATCTTTAGATTGCCAATATGTGTGAGTTAGTATAACCGATCATAATGTATTATGTATCTTGGTAAAACTAATCACAGTGCCTGACTTATGTATTGGTATGACTTTTATTAGTGTAACTGATCCTAAGTAATCACCTAAGATGGTATGATCGATATTTGTAATTGGTGTGACCGATCCTAGTAATTGGTGTGAACGATCACAAAAGAGTTGTGAAATCGATCCTTGTAATTGGTGTAACCGATCCTAGTGACTTGTATAACCAATCACAACTAATACCATGAGAATATGGTAACCGGTCCTGGTAATTGATGTAATCGATCCTGGTAACTGATGTAACCGGTCCCAATAACCATATTAAGGCAGAACCAATCCTTGTGTTTGGTAAAACCGTAAACCCATGATTAGTGAATTGATATTTGATTAATCACATAGTTCTTGGAATACAGATGAACCAATTTTAACTTGTTTGGAAGTGTGGTATAATCGGTTCCAAGATTGTAAATATGAAAGAGGATTTACAAAGAAAAGATGTCGACATACTTTGAACATGCTCAGTAATTCCTATCTTTTATTGTTCAAAGATATTCCTTAATAACTCAAGGAGATCCCAAACCGAAATAAATTAAGAATCTTTTAACTAAGGTTATCAGTTTTATATGCTTTTAATTACCAGCAATTAAATGCATATCTGGAAAATAAAATTTGTAATGTGCATTTACTAATTGAAGATTTTCTAGTGAGATTTCGGAAATATAGGACAAAGTATTTCCAGGAATTATGAAAACCGATTTGGGCATTTATTGCATATCTTGAGAATATTCGGTTTTTGAAATTCCTTGGTGTCCAAACATCCTTGATCTATAAATGCCCAAGTTTGCATTTCGAGCAGACCAGCCTAAGAGCCAGGAAAACTTCATCTTTTTGTTGTTTCTGGTGGAGCCGTCTAATCGGAGAGGAAATTACCCTAATTAGGCGAAATCTCTTACGACCGCTCGTTTAAAGACTTCTGTGGGATCAAGAAGCGTCTACGAGTACCGTTGGTGGGAAATTGGATAATTGTAGTTTATTTTAGTTTTCGATTGATTTAATTGATTAACGGTTGTTGAACTTTGATTGCACCTAGTTTGTTTATTCTTAAGAATCTTCTCTTCGGATATAAGATTCACTCAAACTAGATCGAAGTATCGACGAGATCTTTAGAACTTTTTGTAGATCTAAAGACATCTTGTGATAACCGTTGTTAACAGACTCTGTTCTGTGTGTGATTGATCACAAGAGATTTAAGTGGCGTTGTGCAGATATTTATTGAAGATTAAAGAAGATCGGCATCATCTTATATTTATTGAAGATTAAAGAAGGTGTACACAAACCTTGATCGACTGGGATCCAACTAGAACCGGATTTATTTGATTGATTAGTTGTGTAAGATCAGCATCATCTTATATTTTTTTTTGTTGATTCTATATTGTTTGATTGCAAATCTAAACTATGCTACTTCGGTAGTTGTTGGATTGATTGATCTAACCAGGCAAAGGAGTTTATTGGTTAAACGGAAGAGCCTTTGCATATGACTTGAGATATCTTCATCTGAAAGAATCAAGAGAGTTGTTACAAATCAGATTTGTTGTTCCTTTACTGTTTGGAATACGATCCAAAGTGTTAGAGCATAGCTCGGTCGACCTCGCATACGTTGCTATCTCAAGCATGTTTGTCAATGTTAGTGATCAAAACTATGAGTCTTGATTTCTAGCCTACATAGCTAAGTCTCATACTAGGATAGAAAAGTGTAGTTGAGATCAAGGACTTCATGGCGATTCATCATACAACGACGAAGATCTATACAAGGAACCGTGTAACTTCATCAACAAAAAGGTATGTGGAGACTTGAACTTATCTATCACTCAAAAGTCTATCTATTCTATCTCCTACTTCTTATGAGACAAAAGTCGTATGCTATACAGACTAGATCATACACATTTGACATTTCGAGCTGAGCATTCATTGCTTATCTTTTATCTCGAAATCGTGTGTTGGTAAAGCGTTTCTCTTTGATCAAGTTTATCTTCACCTAGTGACGAAAGTCATGAAAAGTTTCAATCACTTTGAGAATTGCTTTGACGTGAATCGGTCTGTGAATAATGGCTACATAGCGTCCTCGGATAATTTCTCAATGATTGAAATGAGAGTTTAGATTACATAACCATGTATTCGTTGAACCGAAGTTTTCGAACTTTGTTGATCAAGAGAAATCAGGAGGATTGTGGAATTGGCTTGCCAAGTCCGCGAACCCAATCCGCAGACTCAGTCCGCGAACTGTCGGAAGTTCTCGACCGAGAATTTCTGCTGGATTTTCCAAAACTCGTTTGTGTGCTAAGTCCGCGAACTGGCGGAAGTTCTCTTTCCGAGAATTTCTGCTGAGTTTGGAAAACTCAACCGATTAACTTAAGTCCGCGAACTTGTTTGTGAACTTAAGAGGTTATGATCTAAAGATGTGCTCTGAACATGAAACATTAAATTACTAAAGAATGTTTTATGCAAACCGTGGCTATAATGTTCATGAACCGATTCAATCGAATCGAATCATCTTTGTTTCAATTGTGTCTTGTGTAGTTACATAAGATCTCATAGCAATTGAACAACTCTTTAACTAGTTCATTTGAGTCAATTGAACTAGTTATGGTGAAGAAGAACAAGGTTAATATGAAATGCTCATATGGTTAACCTTTTGGGTTACTATGTTGAACCAACATACACGTACACGTTTGAGCATGGTTTTCACAAACCCAGTAAACGTATATCTCAAGTGTGTGTGACAAGCTAAGTTTTCGATCTAACGGTTGAGAAATATTAGCTTGAATCTAAATCAGGTTTTCATCTAACGGTGAATAAGGATTGCTTTGTACCTAAGGCAAAACCCTGATTTGAAGGCTATATAAAGGAGACATCTAGTATTGTGCAAAACTAATCCCCACACGTTTGTGTGATACTAGTGCGCTCGCTAGAGTCGATTCTCCTTTAACCTTTGGTTTTCTTCTCTAAAACCAGGTTAACGACTTAAAGACTTCATTGGGATTGTGAAGCCAGACTGATATTAGTTTTATCGTAGTTGTGTGATCTGATCTTGCATCTTCTATCGTACGAGTACAATCGATTGATTGGCTTGAGATCGTGAGAGTTATCCGATAGGTAAGATAAAGCAGTCACAAACATCTTCGTCTCACTTTTCTGATTCCTCGACAAACCGCTTGTGTAGTCAAGAAGGATTGTTGAGAGGTGATTGATTAATCTAGGTTGTTCTTCGGGAATATAAGACCGGATTATCAATTGGTTCCTGTTCACCCTGATTTTATATCTTAAGACGGAACAAAACCTAGGGTTTATCTGTGGGAGACAGATTTATCCTTTGATAGACTTTTCTGTGTGAGACAGATCTGTTTATTATCAAGTCTGTGATTTTTGGTTGAAGCAACTCCTGGTTGTGGGTGAGATCAGCTAAGGGAATCAAGTGCATAGTATCTTGTTGGGATCAGAGGCGTAGGAGTACAACTGTACCTTGGATCAGTGGGAGACTGATCGGGGTTCAACTATAGTCCAGTCCAAAGTTAGTTTGTAGTAGGCTAGTGTATGTAGCGGCTTAATACAGTGTGTATTCAATTTGGACTAGGTCCCGGGGTTTTTCTGCATTTGCGGTATCCTCGTTAACAAAACTTCTGGTGTCTGTGTTATTTGTTTTCCGCATTATATTTTATATAATTGAAATAATACAGGTTGTGCGTTAAGATCATCAATTGGAAATCCAACCTTTGGTTGTTGATTGATATTGATTGATCCTTGGATATTGGTTTTTGGTACCGTCCAAGTTATTCCTTGTGTTTGATTAAAGACTCGCTATTCTTTTAGCTTGAGTAAATCAAAACAAGTGAGAGATATTGACTCCTTGAGATACTTTAATCTAGATTGAGTCTGACTGTCTAGTTGATTCTCTAGCAAAGTATTTCGGAGTTAGTCCATACACATTTCTAAGAGAAATATTGGGTGGTGTTGTTAGACCCCCGCCTTTTCAATTGGTATCAGAGCAGGCAAACACGTTTAAGACCTAACAAGTCTGTGTTTGTAGCGATCTGACTCTATGGACAAGAGTACTATCTCTGTTAAATGCGTCACCAGTAATAAAGATTCTCTCTCGACTAAATCTATAAAAGATAATAGTTCAATCTCGAATATAGAAAAACCTTGTGGTTCGACGAGACAGACAAACTATGGCATGAGTGGTCATGATTACCCTTCGAAAGAGACCTTCTCCTCTAATGAATGGGATATAGCTGAAGAGAGTAAACTGATTCTAAATCTTGTTAGAATTCAAGATGTTAGAATGAAACACCATGTCAATGTTCTTCTTGGTATTGTTAAATATTACAAAATCCATGGCAACGCTGAAGATCAGTCTTCGTGTTTGACTCTAGAGGCCAGCCTCAAAAAGGATGCCTTGGAGATTGAACGCCGCTTGAATAAACTCTCCATTCAAGGAAATTCAAAATAGTCTAATGTACCAAGAACTTCTGATGCTTTATACTCAGAAGTCAATACAGATGTTCCTAATGTTTCCTCCAATCATGAATTTGGGACATTCCGTAAAAGAGACAACTCCTATGACGATGTCATTAAGACTACGTCCTCCAATCATTCTTATGATCAAAAGGTATGTCTTGTTTGTGAGACCAAATGTTCTGTTAGACAAAAGAGAAAATCCAAGTTGAATAAAGACTCCTTAGTTCAACTTCAACACACCCTAGATTTGATTCTCAAAGGTGTGACTGACGTTCGTATGATTGAACCAATTGGTTTTCGTACCTATCCTGTGTATGCAACCAGGAAAGTCAACACAGTGAGTTCCTCCAATGTTCAAGGGCAGAATAGACGTCTTAATAAAAATCGTCCAAAGGAAGTTCAATGCCTTGTCTCTAAAAGCAACATTGTTCCTATCGAGAAAGCCATTCCAGAAGATAAGAAGATTTTATAAGATAAGAAAAGATATTAAAGAGATAATTGTAAGGTACAAAGAGCTTGTCAACAGATTATCTTCTTCCTCATGTCAAGACACTTCTGGTAAGAACTCCAACTATGTCTCTTATTTTGATGACTGTAAATTTTATGATAATTTCTCATGTCAAACGGGATCCCTCTCTAAGACTAAGAGGAAAGAAAAACTTAACCAAAGACATAAACCTCGTAATGAGCCTGTGGTTCGTACTTGTGCTAATTAATCACAAGGTTCGAGAGCTTACTCATATAAAATTCTGCTGAGTAAGTTGTGTTAAAAATAGGTATACTTGTTACTTGCATCTGTTAAGTTAAGTTGTTTTCTTATCGTCCATAGATAAACTTGTGTTGACAGATCCGCTAAGATCAAGTATTGGTTAAGTCAAAAGAAGATGTTGCATACTGTCTTAAAACTCGCATTTAGGTCCTGTTTTCAAATTATTTGAAGGACTTTATCTCTTGGGTATTCGTTGTACTCGAACGGATTTCGTTCTGGCCCGAGTCAATAGTTTATTTGAAACCCTAAATTGTTATCCCCAAGGATAAATATTCAACCTTTTAGGGTTATGAGTCACGCACGTGTACTCCGGATAGTTTTGGATTTTGGAGAATGTCGTCCTCCTCATCTTGCTATGGTGTCTTTGGAAAAGGATTTCTTGACAAAAGTGTTGAGGTTGATTCCAAGAAGAAGAGAACTCTTGTAGATGAAGATCATCCCAATTCCTCATGCTTCTTTGCATATTCTCATGAAGATGCTGAAAAGGATGATATGATCTCTGTTGAAGTTGTTCATGACTTTCTTAAGTACTTTGGGGAAGCAAAACTATAACTTGTTGATACTCTTAAAGGTCTTGATAAGGTGAAACTGAGTTGGAAAAGGTTGTGTCTGACCATGGTCTCATAAAATCTCAAATCAAGGATCTTCGAAAAGAGAATCATCTCTACGTTGATGCAGAGAAGGTTATAGATCACAATCTCAGTGATTTCATGTCTCGTGAGGATCCTGAACCTCCCGTGTTCCTGTTCGTTGTTGAGGATACACCGGAATCCGTTTAAGCTTGTCATCTATTTTTGTTGCCTAGTATGTCTTCTTTTTGGATTAGTTGGAAGAATAACTAGTGCGTTGAATAGCGATGATTGTGACTAAACATAGCTATTTTTGTTTTCATCTTGTTGTGTTATTTTTTAGGTTTATTAGTATTAAATTCTAAAAATATTTGGAGGATGATGTTATTGCAGTATTGATCTTTATGATTTTGTGATATTGCAATTTGTTTATGGGATATCTATTGTTTACGTCCATAAACTTGAAGGTCCCATATTGCGGTCAAAAGTAAAGTCGTTCATGAATTAGTATTCGTATTGATGAAATGACGAATGGACTTTTGACAATTACAAAAGTTATGCCTATGCAATCATGTATTTTGATGGAAAATAGGATGATATCTTTTGTTTGACAAGGATAAAGTCTATTATATCGTTATGATGTAAAATAGAATAGATCCTTGTATGTTATCCACGGTATTGATCTTCATTGATCCATCTTGCTATGTTTTACCGTGAAGGCTCCATTGTGTGTCTTATGTTGATCACGATACAACTAAGTCGATTTTTCTTATTGGCTTGTTGGTTGTTCCATAAGATGCTATATGTCGAGCATTAGGAACTAAATTAATCATCCAGTTTGGTTATTTAGTTTGTACTCCATAAGTTTTCTTTCTTATGTCGAGTACATGTACGGTTAAGGTTGTCATATTTTATGATGAACTTAGTCGGGGTTCCATAAGTTCTCTTATATTGAGCCCAAAATAATTAAATTGATTACTTTGGTGATTAGTTTGGTTGTTTGTATTCCAATCATATTAATTATAGGTTCTCTTGTAATTAATCTAGTTGAGTTTATATTCCACAAATTCTTGTGTTGAGTATATGAACGGCTATACTAATCATGTTCTATTGGTTAGTGTAGTCGTATATTCCGTAAGGTTTTCCTTATGTTGAGTATGTGAACGATTAAGTTAGTCATCTCCGTATGATTACCTTAGTCGTAGATCCGTAAGTTTACTTATGTTGACCACTTTCAATTAAATTGATCACTTTTGTGGTTTGATTTAGTTGTGTTTTCAATTGAATTAATCATGGGTTTACTTGTGATTAATTTGGTTGAGCTTTGGATATAGAAAATCATTCCTATGGTTTTTGGTGTCCAATTAAAAAATCCTTCTTTTCTTTCGAAATTAAGGTCGCTCTTGTTGTTCTTTCGGGAATGACATCAAATGGGGGAGAGTTCTTTTGAACTTGTGCTTAATGGTAATATCTTGCGGGGTGTGAGGCTGTGGAATCTTGTAGGGGTTATCTTGTATCTTAAAACTCCTTGATGAATGCATTTAGCTTCGGCTTTATGATTGCATCTAAATTAAGTTGGTATGTATTTTTCTTTTAGTCTATGAAATATCTCTTGTGGAAATTTCATTATGATCCCATTCTTGTACCTTTGCCAATTTTATTGACAAAAAGGGGGAGAAATAATGTAGTTCACACTACAAATACATATGGTTTTCGGATCATTGTTTAAGGGGGAGTGGTTTCCATGATCGAGATGGAGTATTGACTAAGGGGAGTGATACATATCACCGTAGTATTATTGTTAAAGTCGTGATATAATTGGACTTTGATACTACATAATAACACTATGACACTGTATAATAATGATCGAGAATCTCGATTTCTCTCATTGTTATAGCTACGGATCTTCAACAACGGTGATGCTAAACTTACAACCTTTGGGATCATTGGAGCACTTGGAAGGACGAAGATTTCAAGGAACGTTGAAGATTAGACTATGGAATAGGAGCCACTAAAGTTTATCTTTTTTGTATTCCATATGTATTAATAGTTTTGTCACTAAAATTGACAAAGGGGGAGATTGTTAGAGCATAGCTCGGTCGACCTCGCATGCGTTGCTATCTCAAGCATGTTTGTCAATGTTAGTGATCAAAACTATGAGTCTTGATTTCTAGCCTACATAGATAAGTCTCAGACTAGGATAGAAAAGTGTAGTTGAGCTCAAGGAATTCATGGCGATTCATCATACAACGACAAATATCTATACAAGGAACCGTGGAACTTCATCAACAAAAAGGTATGTGGAGACTTGAACTTATCTATCACTCAAAAGTCTATCTATTCTATCTTCTACTTCTTATGAGACAAAATTCGTATGCTATATAGACTAGATCATACACATTTGACATTTCGAGCTGAGCATTCATTACTTATCTTCTATCTCGAAACCGTGTGTTGGTAAAGCGTTTCGCTTTGATTAAGTTTATCTTCACCTAGTGACGAAAGTCATGAAAAGTTTCAATCACTTTGAGAATTGCTCTGACGTGAATCGGTCTGTGAATAACGGCTACATAGCGTCCTCTGAGTATGTCTCAATGATTTAAATGAGAGTTTAGATTACATAACCATGTATTCCTTGAGCCGAAGTTTTCGAACTTTGTTGATCAAGAGAAATCGGGAGGATTGTGGAATTGGCTTGCCAAGTCCGCGAACCCAGTTCGCAGACTCAGTCCGCGAACTGTCGGAAGTTCTCGACCGAGAATTTCTGCTGGATTTTCCAAAACTCGTTTGTGTGCTAAGTCCGCGAACTGGCGGAAGTTCTCTTTCCGAGAATTTTTGCTGAGTTTGGAAAACTCAACCGATTAACTTAAGTCCGCGAACTTGTTTGTGAACTTAAGAGGCTATGATCTAAAGATGTGCTCTGAACATGAAACATTAAATTACTAAGGAATGCTTTATGCAAACCGTGGCTATAATATTCATGAGCCGATTCAATCGAATCGAATCATCTTTGTTTCAATTGTGTCTTATGTAGTTACATAAGATCTCATAGCAATTGAACAACTCTTTAACTAGTTCATTTGAGTCAATTGAACTAGTTATGGTGAAGAAGAACAAGGTTAATATGAAATGTTCATATGGTTAACCTTTTGGGTTACTATGTTGAACCAACATACACGTACATGTTTGAGCATGGTTTTCACAAACCCAATAAACGTATATCACAAGTGTGTGTGACAAGATAAGTTTTCGATCTAACAGTTGAGAAATATTATCTTGAATCTAAATCAGGTTTTCATCTAACGGTGAATAAGGATTGCTTTGTACCTAAGGCAAAACCCTGATTTGAAGGCTATATAAAGGAGACATCTAGCATTGTGAAAACTAATCCCCACACGTGTGTGCGATACTAGTGCGCTCGCTAGAGTCGATTCTCCTTTAACCTTTGGTTTTCTTCTCTAAAACCAGGTTAACGACTTAAAGACTTCATTGGGATTGTGAAGCCAGACCGATATTACTTTTATCGTAGTTGTGTGATCTGATCTTGCATCTTCTATCGTACGAGTACAATCGATTGATTGGCTTGAGATCGTGAGAGTTCTCCGATAGGCAAGATAAAGAAGTCACAAACATCTTCGTCTCACTATTTGTGATTCCTCGACAAACCGCTTGTGTAGTCAAGAAGGATTGTTGAGAGGTGATTGATTAATCTAGGTTGTTCTTCGGGAATATAAGACCGGATTATCAATTGGTTCCTTTTCACCTTGATTTTATATCTTAAGACGGAACAAAACCTAGGGTTTATCTGTGGGAGACAGATTTATCCTTTGATAGACTTTTCTGTGTGAGACATATCTGTTTATTATCAAGTCTGTGATTTTTGGTTGCAGCAACTCTTGGTTGTGGGTGAGATCAGCTAAGGGAATCAAGTGCGTAGTATCCTGCTGGGATCAGAGGCGTAGGAGTACAACTGTACCTTGGATCGGTGGGAGACTGATTGGGGTTCAACTGTAGTCCAGTCCGAAGTTAGCTTGTAGTAGGCTAGTTTCTGTAGCGGCTTAATACAGTGCGTATTCAATATGGACTAGGTCCTGGGGTTTTTCTGCATTTGCGGTTTCCTCGATAACAAAACTTCTGGTGTCTGTGTTATTTCTTTTCCGCATTATATTTTATATAATTGAAATAATACAGGTTGTGCGTTAAGATCATCAATTGGAAATCCAACCTTTGGTTGTTGATTGATATTGATTGATCCTTGGATATTGGTCTTTGGTACCGTCCAAGTTATTCCTTGTGTTTGATTAAAGACTCGCTATTGTTTTAGCTTGAGTAAATCAAAACAAGTGAGAAATATTGTCTCCTTGAGATACTTTAATCTAGATTGAGTCTGACTGTCTAGTTGATTATCTAGCAAAGTATTTTGGAGTTAGTCCATACAGATTGCTAAGCGAAATATTGGGTGGTGTTGTTAGACCCCCGCCTTTTCACAAAGGAATTGTTCCAGTGCGTGCACTTATTGATTGTCGGAAGCGCAAGGATACTGAAGAAACTAGGTGAACTATAGGTTTAGTTGTTTGGTCTCAACTATAAGAAGTTTGTTAGATTTTGTATAGCGGCTAAATTCTGAAAGTATTCAATTCTGGACTAGATACCGGGGTGTAGATGGGGAAAAACAAGTTGCTGATTTTTTTAGGAAAGTGGGGAGAAGAGCGTGTTGTCGAGACTCCTGAACCGAGCAAACTGTTTAACCTCACACAGATGCACTGCAAAGGGAGTGCTTAGATTCGAGAGATTAATCTGTAGGACTCCGGCCTAAACCAAGACAATGGCCGTTCCAGAGTCAATTCGGTCGCAAAGAGGGAGATGGGTTGATCTGTAGGAGGGAGGCTGAGAATTGTGTGGGATCAATGATGATCAAGGATCGTGGATGTGTTGAAGGTTTCTGCAAGTTTTCTGTGAACTGATGAGTTCGAATAAGTTCTGGGAGATTGACGAATTCTTGAGAGTAATTGATCGAGAAATTCTGTGTAGACGAATGTTGATGTCCTTCAATCATGGATTCAGAGACTTATTTATATTGTCAGAATGGTAAAACCTTGATCCTTGTAAGTGTGACAGTTTCTTGAGTGAAAGAGTGGGGAAGTGGGAAATCATGGTGAAACTAGTTCCAGGTCGTGCGGAGACTTGGTTAACCGTTCACCCACTACTTTGCTAACTCCATCAACCGTTTGCACGACTTACTCACATTTCTCACCGTGGATGAATCCAAGTGTCGTAGGCCGCCAGACCAAAACCCTAATTGAAATCTTCCCATGTGACGTGATTGGTGTCTCACGAATCATAGAGTTTGCATGGCAGACGTGTATTTTATTAGTCAGTTGTTGACTGTTTAAACAATGACTCTAGGTTTTGTTGAATTGAGCATGAGTAACGAAGGCTCAGGGATTCATTGATTCGATGAATTATTGAACATTGATAGTTGGATCAATATTTGAACAACTTATCAAGTATTGCTCAATTCGATGAATTACTGATAAATTATTGAATATTGATAGTTTGATCAATATTCGAGCAACTGAGCAAGTATTGCTCAATTGGACGAATTATTTATTGGTGACATGACTCAATAAAATATTAATTAAAATATTGGTTTAAAATATTTGTAGACTACCAAATATTATATAATTAATCTAGATGTTGATTGCTGGATCAACATAAATTTATTAGTGTTTGAACTTGCTCAGAATGATGAATTCGTGAAGCGTTTGTTCGAAACCTTAATTTTTGATCAATCGTTCATCAATTGATGAATTGCTGAAAACAGTTCATGAGTAATAGAGGGACCGACCACATGGGATGATGGAAATCCATGTGGTATCCAAGTGCTCAAGTGAGCGTGCACCTGGGTCCTGAGTTGACCAATTGGTGAAAGAATGATGATAAAATGCTGGTTTCATCATTTATTGAAATAGTGCTCGATTGAGCATTAGGTGATAAAACCTAATTGTGGAAAAGTGAGGGACCAACCAAGAGGGCATGAAACCGGCCCTTGGTGGTCGTGGGACCAGTTGATGGTCGTTCGAGCAAATTCCAATTCGGTTGGAAAGAGTTTGGACCCAATATGAGCAATTGAGCAAATTAGGTCAAAATTATGAAAAGTGTGGGATCGGCTCCTTGCAAGCCTTAGGGCCGGCCTTGGTCGGTCAAGGGAGCATGCCCGTGTTACCATAATGTCAGTGTCTCGATCTTGAGAGTTTCGGCGTTTTCTGATGTGCGTTTGAGCAATATCTCGGATTTTCAGAAGAGTTCGATCTTTGACTGAAATTCTTGATTTTGCTTGAATGAGCAAGTATAATTTTGCTCGTTTGATCAAAACTCGGAAAATATTAAAATAATGATATTTTAATATTTGGCGTGAGTAGCCTAGTCGGTCATGTGACCATTTGACTTTTTGGTCTTTTCATGGTTTGAGCAATATTTGAGAAAATATGAAGAAACCATGATTTTTGTTGAAACGGAGGAATTTCATGAAATTATGGAAATAATAATAAAATAAGGGTTTGGAAAGTGTGGGACCAGCCAAGGCCAAGGCATGGCCGGCCGGCTAGGAGCCATGTCCCGCTTTCCCTAATTTTATATTATTTTCCATGATTCAGAGGGAATTCCATGAAATCAAGGAGTTTTGTTGAAACCATGAAATTTCCATGAGATAAGGAAAATAATAATAATAAAATAAGGTTTTGGAAAGTGTGGGACCGGCCACGGCCAAGGCATGGCCGTCCGGCTAGGAGCCCGGTCCCGCGACATTTTTCCTGATTTTATATTATTTTTCATGATTCCGTGAAAGTATGGAGAAACCATGAGTTTTGCTGAAACGGAGAAGTTTCATGAGATTAGGGAAATAATAATTATGAAAGGACAAGGGATTGCAAGGTGTGGGACCGGCCACGACCAGGGCATGGCCGGCCGGCTAGGTTCCCCGGTCCTGCAAACCTTTTCCTATTTTATATTTTTTTTTTCTCATGAAACCATGAAAATATGGAGAAACCGTGAGTTTTGCTCAAACAAGAAAAGTTGCTAGAATGAAGGAGTTTTCATGAGTTCATGAAAGTAACAAAAATAAGGAAAAATAATAGAAGATGAAAAAGCGGGGGTCTAACAACACCACACAATATTTCGATTAGCAATCTGTATGGACTAACTCCGAAATACTTTGCTAGAGAATCAACTAGACAGTCAGACTCAATCTAGATAAAAGTATCTCAAGGAGTTAATATCTCTCTCTTGATTTGATTGATACTCAAGCTAAAAACAATAGCGAGTCTTTATCAAATACAAGGAATAACTTGGACGGTACCAAAGACCAATGTCCAAGGATCAATCAATATCAATCAACAACCAAAGGTTATATTTCCAGTTGACCTGTATTTTTTCAATTATATAAAATATAATGCTGAAAAAGAAATAACACAGACACCAGAAATTTTGTTAACGAGGAAACCGCAAATGCCGAAAAACCCCGGGACCTAGTCCAGATTGAATACACACTGTATTAAGCCGCTACAGACACTAACCTAATCCAAGCTAACTTCGGACTGGACTACAATTGAACCCCAATCAGTCTCCCACCGATCCAAGGTACAGTTGTACTCCTACGCCTCTTATCCCAGCAGGATACTACACACTTGATTCCCTTAGTTGATCTCACCCACAACCAAGAGTTACTGCAACCCGAAATCGCAGACTTGATAATAAACAAATTTGTCTCACACATAAAAGTCTATCAAAGGATAAATGTGTCTCCCACAGATAAACCCTAGATTTTGTTCCGTCTTAAGATATAAAATCAAGGTGAACATGAACCAATTGATAATCCGGTCTTATATTCCCGAAGAACAGCATAGATTAATCAATCGCCTCTCTACAATCCTTCCTGACTACACAGGCGGTTCATCGAGGAATCACAAACAGTGAGACGAAGATGTTTGTGACTTCTTTATCTTGCCTATCGGAGAACTCTCACGGTCTCAAGCCAATCAATCGATTGTACTCGTACGATAGAAGATGCAAGATCAGATCACACAACTACGATAAAAGTAGTATCGGCCTGGATTCACAATCCCAATGAAGTCTTTAAGTCGTTAACCTGGTTTTAGAGAAGAAAACCAAAGGTTAAAGGAGAATCGACTCTAGCGAGCGCACTAGTATCACACAGACGTGTGGGGATTAGTTTTGCACAATGCTAGATGTCTCCTTTATATATCCTTCAAATCAGGGTTTTGCCTTAGGTACAAAGCAATCCTTATTCACCGTTAGATGAAAACCTGATTTAGATTCAAGCTAATATTTCTCAACCGTTAGATCGAAAACTTAGCTTGTCATACACACTTGAGATATATGTTTACTGGTTTGTGAAAACCATGACCAAACGTGTACGTGTATGTTGGTTCAACATAGTAACCCAAAAGGTTAACCATATGAGCATTTCATATTAACCTTGTTCTTCTTCACCATAACTAGTTCAATTGACTCAAATGAACTAGTTAAAGAGTTGTTGAATTGCTATGAGATCTTATGTAACTACACAAGACACAATTGAAACAAAGATGATTCGATTCGATTGAATTGGCTCATGAACATTATAGCCACGGTTTGCATAAAGCATTCCTTAGTAATTTAATGTTTCATGTTCAGAGCACATCTTTAGATCATAACCTCTTAAGTTCACAAACAAGTTCGCGGACTGAGTACCCGGACTTAGCACACAAACGAGTTTTGGAAAATCCAGCAGAAATTCTCGGTCGAGAATTTCCGACAGTTCGCGGACTGAGTCTGCGGACTGGGTTCGCGGACTTGGCAAGCCAATTCCACAATCCTCCCGATTTCTCTTGATCAACAAAGTTCGAAAACTTCGGTCCAAGGAATACATGGATATGTAACCTAAACTCTCATTTCAATCATTGAGACATTCTCAGAGGACGCTATGCAGCCGTTATTCACAGACCGATTCACGTCAGAGCAATTCTCAAAGTGATTGAAAATTTTCATGACTTTCGTCACTAGGTGAAGATAAACTTGATCAAAGCGAAACGCTTTACCAACACACGATTTCGAGATAAAAGATAAGCAATGAATGCTCAGCTCGAAATGTCAAATGTGTATGATCTAGTCTATATAGCATACGACTTTTGTCTCATAAGAAGTAGGAGATAAAATAGATATACTTTTGAGTGATAGATAAGTTCAAGTTTCCACATACCTTTTTGTTGATGAAGTTCCACGGTTCCTTGTGCAGATCTTCGTCGTTGTATGATAAATCGCCATGAAGTCCTTGAGCTCAACTACACTTTTCTATCCTAGTCCGAGACTTAGCTATGTAGGCTAGAAATCAAGACTCATAGTTTTGATCACTAACATTGAAAAACATGATTGAGATAGCAACGCATGCGAGGTCGACTGAGTTATGCTCTAACAGAAGAGTCATGGTACCGGATACGACTAGGGAATGGCCGACCGGCCGGTGGGCGCGTCCCATGGGCGCCTCTTTATTATTTTAATGTTATTATTTTGTTTCTCCTATTTCGGGTAGAACTCCTCTTTTGTCCATATTTTCGGATGCTCGTTCGTGCATTTGGGTGCTCGTTCGTGCATCATTGTCGAGTACACTTGCACCATTTTATGGGACTTACTTAGTGGTAGTCCAGATGCCCGATTGTTGAGTATTTATTACTAATTTATGAGATTCAGTGGAGAATGATTCATAAAACTGAGTAGTTATTTATTATTAATCCATAGGATCAGCTGTGGATTCAACCATGAATTCAGAATAATAAAATGAGTATTACCATTAGATGGGATCGTGGATTCGACCACATAATCAGAGTAATGAAAGTAGTTATTACCATTCCATGAGATCAGTCGTGGATTCGATCATGAAATCGGAGTAATGATATTATCCACTATCATTCCATGAGATCATCCGTGGATTCGATCATGGAATCGTAGTAATGAAATAAAATAGATTATCTTCTAGGAATTCAGTGGTGAATGTCACGGTAGAATTAATCTATTGCAGAAGGGATATTAGCCAGTTAAAGCGTCATATCCGTTCTGAAAGGTGCATAGTCGGGAAACAGCGAGGGTTGCCGAAGTCCTGAAGGCGTTATTGCTCTCAATCTTATGGAAAACCGCCT
This sequence comes from Papaver somniferum, assembly GCF_003573695.1. NCBI lineage: Eukaryota > Viridiplantae > Streptophyta > Magnoliopsida > Ranunculales > Papaveraceae > Papaver > Papaver somniferum. Next base: position 498,758 of record NW_020645971.1, read on the forward strand.
GGATCTATACACGGTCTCTCTACATAGTCAGGGAACAGTGAGTATCACCGACGTCCTGAAGGCGTTATTGCTCTCAATCTTACGGAGAACCGATTAATCGTTCTTCTATGTAGACATGGGTCTCTCTCATGTAGTCAGGGAACAGTGAGTATCACCGACGTCCTGAAGGCGTTATTGCTCTCAATCTTACGGAGAACCGCCCAATTATATTATTCTACATAGAGGTCATGATGAAATGCAAGGTGTCGAACGCTCAGCTAGTGGAGGCTTTTCGAGAAACATGTTCATCATGGCTCGTAAAATATGAATCGTCGCATGCCTGAAAGTCGCGTCAGAAACATGCAGTATCATGATTTTACGATTTTGACCTTTGCTGAAAATCCACCATCTACACGAGGTTTTTCTTCATTTGCGGTTTCTTCGTTAACAAAATCTTGTTGTGTCATTTACTTTATATTTCTGCATTATAATTGTTTCATTATAGTTAAAGTAAATCGCACTTGTACGTTAACAGGGCACTTGATATTGATCCTATCGGTTTCGGTTATTACCGTACCTTTTATCAAGTATTCACTTTGTTGTTATATTGTCTCGATTTCATATCCATAGACAATCACACAAAGTGTATTGGATTTCTCCACTTGACTTTGATATTCATTCACGAGTTAGGCCAGTCCGGACTAACCATATTTCAAGTGGACAGTGTGTTGAAATATTCCTTAAGTGATTGTATTTACAAGAGGTTTAAACACAGTGGGTCTTGTATAGGTTGTGATCAAGATAAAAGATTGTGGTGTATTTGGATACCCTCGTCTTTTCAATTGGTATCAGAGCAGGCAAACACGAAAAGATCTAACAATTTGTGTTTGGTGCGATCCAACCTATAAGAAATGAACTCGAGTTCACATAAATCGATTTCAATTAACGTACCGCCAAGATTTGACGGAACAAACTATATATGGCGGAAATCTGCTGTGAGATCTTTTCTTCAATCAAGAGACTTTAATACTTTGCTATTAGTCGTTGATGGTTATAATCACGCGAAAGTAGGAAATTCGGAAACTGAGTTTAAACGCTTAATGGATATTCAAACGAAGAAAAGGCTTTTGCAAAGCAGAATTCAGATGGTTTGAACGTTATTATACATGTTGTAAGTCATGATCTACAACATCATGTATCGACATGCCAAACTTCAAAGGAAGCTTGGGATAATCTTCAGATCGTATTCGAAAGAAATATATCAGAGAACGAAGCTAGACTTCAAACTCTTACGTCTAATTGGAAAAACCTTCGAATGGATGACAATGACACTTTTGAAGAGTTTCATATTAAACTCTATGAGATAGTCAATGCTTCTTTCTCACTTGGAAAGACTATTTCCGAAAAAAAGATATAGTGTGCAAAATTCTCAGATCGTTTCCATCCATATGCGAATCTAAAAAGCATGCAATCATAGAAGAAAATGATCTCTAAACACTCTCACGAAGCACACTCGTTGGAAATTTACCGATAGTTGATCATGAATCACAGTCTATTCAACCTAAACGAATTGCTTTTAAAGCTACAAAATTTCCAAAAGCTCCAATGGAGAAAGATAGATTGATGGATGATTCTGATGAAGTGATTGCAGAAAATTCCGATGATGAAATTGAATAATCATTATCATTGATCACTAGACAGTTTCAAGATCTCTTAAAGAAAAGAAATAAGAGATTCATAAAATCGATCTTCTCGACCCCTGATCGTGTTCCTTTCAAGAACAAGAAAGATCAAGAAGAAGATGATGAATATCAGCCTCAGTGCTTTAAGTGTAAAGGTTTCGGTCACATGGCTAAAGACTGTCCTAATCTTAGAAAATACACTGGAAGCAAGGCTTTAGTTGTAAGTCTAGATCAGACCTCTGATTCATATCACTTTGAAGAAGAGGAAACAACTAACTTTGCACTAGTTGTCAATTTAATTCCCTCCTCCTCCATTAAAGATTTAACCATTTTACAAATGTACATGTCTTCCGATGTGAATAAATCATCTAATGGTAAAGGGAAAAATAAGACAGATTGTAAAACTGTCTCAAAAATCAGAATTGCTAAAAGTTGCATATGCAACTCCAATCAATCTCTAGATACTTCGTTAGTTCGAGGTAACAAGAAAAGAATTTTTCATACTACACTAGATCAAGAACAAACTGGTTGTTCCAAATCCCATAATGAGAGAAAATCTCATACTAATACCACCTGATCGGTATTAGAATTACATCCTCAGCGTGTGTGCCAAATTTGTGTGAGGAAGTAAAAACCAAGGCACCCTTGTGTAGATTATGGGAACAAAATCTAGTAAATGAAAATATATTTGAGATATTCGTATTTAAAGGAATATTATATTTTCGGAAGTATGAAAAATATAAAAGGATCCGTCTCCTTCATTGGTCATTCCTTGTCCGAACCATGAGTCAGGATCCGATGTCTTCTCTTAATAAGGTGCTAGATCTGAAAGATCACTTTAAGAATAAGTCTGCATCTTCTCTTGATATTGAGAAATTAGAGAGAAAAATAAAAAAGAGAGATTGGTTTAGCAAGAAGGAAAGAGAGAATATGCTGAAGAAAGATTAGTGTATTGAAGCATTGACACACTTCTGTGTTCAATCAAAGACAGAACTACATGTTTTTTCAGAATCCTTCACAAAAACTTCTCAACTGCAAGAAATTCTGGTCAAGCAACAAGGTTATCTACTTGAAGAAATTCACAAGCTGAAGACTGAAAGTAATAATCTGCCTTCCTCTAGCACTGATATAAAGGATTAAGTTGTGGAAAATAGACATCAATGTTTGATTTACTTCAATTATTTTATAAGGTCTATTTCTGAATAAAAACTATCTATTATTTATGAACAAAATTATTAGTTTATAATTTTTTGTGTGATAGTTTTCCTGATTACACAACATGTGCTTGAATGCTTTATATTATTGCTATGTGTTTATGAGATGTTTGATTTCGGTTTTCGTAACCTTAATATTCGATCTCATATGATGTGTGAACCCTTATAGTTTGTGTGGCTTTTTGATTTAGCGGGATTAAGTTCTATCCCATGTTGGCAGGCTTTATCAAAGGATCATAAGGTGTTCCGATTGAGACTCATATGTAAAAAGTCACAATGTGTTGAATAAATTTGTGTTTACATGAGTTGTGTTTATCATAAACATAAGTGTTTCGGGTTTTCAACTTTTGCTATTGGCACGCATTAGTTATAACCGATTCAACCTTTCTATGGTGAAGGTTGCTTTTGTTGTTATTCTTTTGTTCTTGCGAGAGGATGACAACACAATGGGGGAGAGTTCTAACTTGAACTTGCGATTAATGATATACCTTTCTGGGGAGAAGAGGATGCGGAATCTGAGGTAACGAATTTGTTAGTTAATCGTTTTCTTGTTTAAGAAAAGCCTGAGTTTATTACATATATTTTGCTTTTGCTTAACAAAATTCGGCACAATTGATGTTTATTCCATTATGTGTGTAAGGATGTGTGTATGTGATTCAATTGTTTCCGGTTGAGAAAAACTATTGTTATCTTTCTTTTTGTCTGGTATCAATTGTTTTTGGCTTAACGAAATTTCAGTGCAATTGCGGTGCTTTAATGTCTATGTTTGTTTCAATTGCTTTCGGTTAAGATAAAAAATGGTGCAAGTCAATTTATTTGGTTTGTATGTGTTGTTTATGGATTAACAAACTACGGGATCATTTGTTTATTCCATTTTGATTCCGGATAAGAGAAACTAAGTTAATTATGATCTTAGTTAGACTTATCAAAGTAAAGGATTCGGTTATTCAAGTCTAATCGAATGCCTTGACAAGAAATACTAGTTAACTAACCTAGTACTTGTCTTGTCTAAAGTGTAAAGGTCTAAGTTATTGTCTGAACAATTAGAGCATGATGAGAAAAATAAAGTTAATTCTAATCTTTATTTAGGTCTTATCGAAATAAGCGATTGTATGTGTGCAATCACAATCAGTTTAGCAAGGGAACTAAGTTTCTTAGTCAATTTGTTAAACTATTAGGGAAAATTGCTTCGGAAAATTGTCTCCTTGATAACATATTAAAACCAAATTACTTGTAGTTTCGGTTTTGATATTGGTTATCTAAAATGGTATGTGAAATCTTCGTGCTTAACTCTTATAGGTTGTACAAGTCTTTTAGATTTGTAAGATCCTTTCGATTTGTCCTTTATTTGCTCGTATATTTGTCATTTTGTGATAAAAAGCGGGAGAAATATATGGAATAAACAAGTGATTTGTAATCACTAAGGAAAGGACAATTGTGCTTAAACGTTATATCTAACGAAAGAGTAAAGCATAGACTAAGGGGGAGTAACATATCATGTTGCTATTGTAGTTATCTTGACTACAAAAGGGGAATAACAAAGATGTTCGGATTGAAAATCTACCTATATCACCGTTATGGGGAATACTAGCTTTGTTATTTAAATGTCAACAACAGAATTTATGGGTTGAAGATATGCAGGGTATTGTGTTGTTGAAACTTGGAATCAAGCGTATGTGTAATAAATTCTTGTAATTTGTTTATCCATATATATTATGAGTTTTTCACTAAAATTGAAAAATGGAGATATTGTTAGAGCATAGCTCGGTTGAACCCACCAAGCGTTGGTATGTCAATTTTGGTTGTCATATTTTAGTGAATCAAAACTCATTTGCAGAGTCGCTTGATTGTGTACTAGAGACAACTTCGTATAGGTTAGGATAGAGACTAGGTTTATGAGACACACAAGTATTACTGGAAGACTTGAAGAATGTGAAGAAGTAACAAGCTACAACGACGATATCATCCTTCCTCTTGAGGTTAGTAATATTTGACTTGAATTTTTTCATTCCGAACGTATCTTTCAAGTCGTGCTATATTGAAAACATAACTGCGAAGCTGTGAATGATTATACTATAGTAGTAAGACATGATCACATGATCATAGTGTTAAGGAATTAGGATACGAAGCATAACACTTATCTTTTGAACTTCGTATATAAGACATCGACATAATCGTATGAATGCTATTGTGAATATGTGTATGGGTAAAGGTGAAGATTTCATCCTTTTTTTTGCTTAATCAATAATTTTTATTACTCAAGAGAAACAATAATGGTTACAAAAAAGTCCAACTAAAATTGGAAACAAAAAAAGCCCAGTAAGCCCAGTAGAAAACTAGTAAGATCTGTAATACACTTTTCTTGGCATTTGCTGCATTTCTAGTGTATACATGAAAGAAGGTCTAGTTAGAAATTCTTGACCAATCTCTCTCCCCATGCCTGCTCCAGTTTTTGCTAATGCATCTGTTGTGAAGTTTATTTCATTATAGCAATGAGTAAACTCAATTTGCATAGCGCTGCTTTTTACTTTATTCCATCTGGCTTGAATAAACCAAGGTAAGTTTCCAGTTGTGTAAGCATTTATTGCTGCTATAGAAGAAGAATTCACAACCAATTCATGTACACTTCTTGTCACTACCCATTCTGTAGCATACATTATTTCCATTAGTTTTGCAATGAATGTTGTAGCTAAACCCATACCTTTTAATTCTGCATATAAGACCCCCCCCCCCCCCCCATTGTCTCTGCATACAAATCCCACACCTGCATTTCCAGGATGACCTCTTGAATTACCTGCACATCATATTAATATTTGAGCTCTTTGAGGAAGTGCAAACTGTAGCTCCATGGTTCTCTGATTTTTTACAGGCTTCTGATGTAGATCAAAGCTTTTAAGAACTTGAAAATCATAACTGCAATTCCACATGTAACTTGTTCTTCTAATTTCACAATCTTTTGTAAATTGCATAATTCTTTTCTTGAATCTAAGTATCTCTGATTTTTCCTCTTCAAATACTATTTTGTTTCTCAAAAACCATATCTCCATCATGGTAATTGATGCTGCTGTCAGCCACACCTCTTTTATTGCTTTACTTTTCTATTAGGAAATTTCATTACATATTCATATGATTTAGGATTTTTGAAGAGGAATATATCTCCAAGCCATTTCCATATGAAACAATATTTACATTTGTTTAAAGGAAGTACATTCATGAACTTGTTTTATGAATCGAAAGGGAAATCGCTACGCTTATTGGTGTTGTTATTCATTGCATATCTTTAGATTACCAATATGTGAGTTAGTATAACCGATCATAATTTATTATGTATCTTGGTAAAACTAATCACAGTGCCTGACTTATGTGTTGGTATGACTTTTATTAGTGTAACTAATCTTAAGCAATCACCAAAGATGGTATGATAGATATTTGTAATTGGTATGACCGATCCTAGTAATTGGTGTGACCGATCACAAAAGAGTTGTGAAATTGATCCTAGTAATTGGTGTAACCGGTCCTAGTAATTGGTGTAACCGGTCCTAGTAATTAGTGTAACCGGTCCTAGTAATTAGTGTAACAGATCCTAGTAACTTGTATAACTGACCACAATTAATACCATGAGACCGATCCTGGTAATTGGTGTAACCGATCCTGGTAACTGATGTAACCGGTCCCAGTAACCATATTAAGGTAGAACCGATCCTTGTGTTTGGTAAAACCGTAAACCCATGATTAGTGAATTGATATTTAATCAATCACATAATTCTTGGAATACAGATGAATCAATTTTAACTTGTTAGGAAGTGTGGTATAATCGGTTCCAAGATTGTAAATATGAAAGAGGATTTACAAAGAAAAGATGTCGACATACTTTGAACATGCTCAGTAAATCTTATCTTTTATTGTTCAAAGATATTCCTTAATAACTCAAGGAGATCCCAGACCGAAATAAATTAAGAATCTTTTAATTAAGGTTATTAGTTTTATGTGCTTTTAATCACCAGCAATTAAATGCATATCTGGAAAATAAAAATTCGGAATGTGAATTTACTAATTGGAGATTTGCTAGTGAGATTTCGGAAATATGGGACAAAGCATTTACAGGAATTATGCAACCGATTTGGGCATTTATTGCATATTTTGAGAATATTCGGTTTTGGAAATTCCTTGGTGTCCAAACATCCTTGGTCTATAAATACCCAAGTTTGCATTTCGAGCAAACCATCCTAAGAGCCAGTCAAACTTCATCTTTTTGTTGTTTCTGGTGGAGTCGTCTAATCGGAGAGGAAAGTACCTAATTAGGGCGAAATCTCTTACGACCGCTCTGTTTGAGGGTAAAAACTCATTCTGCTGTTTTTGGTAAATTTGGGTGTGTTGATGAGAAACGAATTCAAACCCTAAAAAAATGCACTGCACGAGAGTACTTTAGATTCGAGAGATCAATTTGTAACACTCTTGCCTAAACCAAGAAATGGCCGTTCCAGATTCAATTCGGTCACAAGGTGAAGGATAAGGGTTGATCTTAGGGAGGAAAGAGAAGAAGGTGTTTAAGATCAGAGTGTTGAATTATGAAGGTATGGTTGTTTATGAATTGTGTATCAGAAAAATGGTTTCTTGCTACTTGTGATGATAACACTTGTTGTCCTCTTTCGAAATAGGTTGAAAACCTATTTATGCAAGTCATTCGAGCGCAACCCTGATCTCGTAGGAAGTGGAGGAAGTTAAGTAGTGGAGTAGTGGGTCCATGTAAGAAGTGGTGATCATGTGGTCACATCTTCGTCCACTACTCGCATCATTGCCAACCGTCCATCATTTCCTGACACGTTATCATAATGGGCGCATTGCACGTCGCACGCCGTAAACCGCCAGACCAATACCCCAGTATGTATCCCCCAGTTTGTGACATGTTTAATGTCTCGAGTGAATGGGTCAAGTCGTGGGACTTGCTGCTAAAATCAGCACGTAGTGCTTTTAGTCCAAATAATGAATTATTTGCAAAACCGATATTTATAAGGCATTGTTTATAATCAATGTATGTAAAGCATCGCTTTAGAATAAGCAACTAAAGATAATCAATGTGTTAGAAGCATCGTTGTTTTTGAGATCGATCGAACCAGTCACGGATTGAGCGTCTTAAAAGCAGAACGACCGGCCAACTTTGGGTAATCGTTTGAGAACCCTATTGTCGAGCTGTCTCTTGATCGATCACTCCCCGTGGAAGGAGAACGGCCGGTGATCACAATGCTACTTTGTTAGTTTTTTAAAAATAAATCTACACCATCCAACAAGGTTAGCGAAGTTGGATGGTCGTGATCGATTTGCGGCGGTTGTATATTTTCGTTGATGCAATTTAGGGTTTAAGGGTCGTGCGACCATCCCTCTTTGGGTGAGCGATTCGAGGCGTCGGTGTTAGATCGAGCAGGCCGGTCGGTCACGTGTAAAGGTGGGCCGACGGTGATCGCGTTGACATCTTCGGGGCCACCTGAAATTAAATATAAGCCTTTCAACTAGGCCAGCGAAGATGTATGGTTGTGATCGGTTTGTGATAGTAGGGCGTTGCCGCAAGCGCAATTTTAGGGTTTTCAAAACAGCGCGTTCACCCTACTTTGGGCAAGTGATTTGATACACTCCGTTTTTGTCATGGACAGGTCAGTCGACCAAGGAAGGAGTTGGGCCAGTAGTGAACACGTCGACACCTCTTTGATCGCTCGAGATGCGATCCAAACCGTCTAACTAGGCTGGCTAAGTTGGACGGACGTGATCGGTTTGCGACAATAGCATACTGCAGCAACCCAAAATTTAGGGTTTTGAAGTAGCGTGTTTGTTCGAGTTCGGGCAAACGATCTAGCGCCCTATAGGCTTGCCGCGGGCAAATCGATCGGGAGAGGGGAGAGTTGGGCCGCCAATGTGCATGCTGGTGCCTCTTTGATCATTCCAGGGAAGATCTCAGTCGTTCAACAAGGCTGACAAAGTTGGACGGTCATGAAGTATTTAAGACCCTTTTTAACGGTCTTAGCTCGTTTGAGCTTTCTTTCGAACAGCGCAAACACCCATTTTAGGGGTTGGCGTTCGATGACGTTGAAGCATGTTAGATGAAGTCAGACCGGTCGGGGGTATTAGTGGGCCCGCTGACGGTCATCGCGATGATTGTTTATTTATGTCAGGGCTTGGCCAGGCTTGTTGAATTGCGCGGCCAAATTGTGTGGCCGTGATCAATTTGAGACTGATATGGATAGTCTAGATTTCCCTTAAGGAATTTAAACATGTTCGATCGAGCTATTTTTAATTAAAAGTTTGTCGATACGAAAATCTCTTTGTCAGAGAGTGATGTAGCCTGTGTGAGTATTTTCATGCAGATCTCAATATTGGCACTTCGGAGATTCATTCTATTCCACTGAGAGTAAACACTTAATCGTCATGTCATGTCAATAATGAGAGTTCCGATGGGAACATAGCACGGGAAAATACCAGGCGAGTCATGCATTAATGGGCAATGCTAGTAGATGAAAGAACTCACAGAATATTTTGGGATTGCTGCTACGTGCACCATTCTAAGTGAATTTCATATATATTGAATTTACAGTTTTGACCCTGAACTAAATACCACCATCAATATTAACTCCCCTGCTTAGCACGTGATAGTGACACTATTGCGGGGTATGCACTAGATGGTGACAGTAAAAAAAAAATAATTCACAAGAAGAGTTTTAGCGTACATTACCAGGATAGATAGATCCTGGCTCGTCCCTTGAGGGAGATACGTTTCCCTTCGGCGCACATCAGTTGTCTTCAGATAGAGATGAGTATCTATTTGATTGTTATCCCGTATTTGGAGCTTTTATACGTGTCGAGTAGAGACTCCTTTTCTTCTTGGGATCTTGTTGATTTGTGGAATATAAAGAAGACGCCAGAGCCTTTCTCCCATCGCAGAATCGTTTTTTTTTTCCAGGTATTGTTTCAGGTTCATCATGTAATTTGATATTTAATTGATGATGATTTTATTTTATATATCTGATGTTAATCATAATGCCTTTTGCAGTATATGATGGGATATGCTGGTGATGATTACTCCTTTACTTCTTCAGAAAAAAGCTTTAAAGTCAACAAACCCGAGTCTAATGCGTTCGAGGAGGTTTTGGCAAAAATAGATCCTCCGTTTCGTGAAGCTGGTTGTGCCATACAGGGTATGTCTCTTCTGCACATACGTCTCGTTCGGGAGCGTGTTCAAGCTTTCTTAGCTTCAGTCGGCATGGAGGAAGAATGGAGGTGCGACGAAGCGTCTCAGCCGCCGAGCACGAGAGCTGAAAGGTTTGCAGCTCGGCTAAAGCGGCGAAGAATCGAGCATGAGAGACCTTCTAGTGAAAACAAGCATGATTACCCTGTCCGTAACAGAATCGTCATCCTTGATTCTGACATGGACGAACAAGAGTATCCTCATAAGGTTGTTAGGGAAGTTCCTGAGGGAGAGGCCGAAGTAGCTTCTATGAAGGGTATTGAAGCAACCGTCGGAGGGAACATTGAAGTGGCTGCTGAGAGATCATGGTAGTGGCATCTGGAGAAGATGTTGAAATAGCTTCCAAGGATGATGTTTGTGCGTCTCTTGGAGGGAATATCGAAGCAACTGTTGAGGGAGCGTTGAAACGACATCAGAAAGGGAAGTCGAGGCAGACTCCAGAGAGGATGCAGTGGCTTGTGATGAAGGTGTTGAAGCAGTTTCCAATGATGGCTCCGGTGAAGACACTGCTGATCTCACTGATGATTAGACTTTCTTTCTGTTATCCTCTATATTTTTTTTTTTTGCAGATGAACGCTCCTTCAAAGTTTGTAAGCATTTCTTTTTATACTCAGCGGTGACTGAGTTTAGGTTTATTTAAACAGTGATTCTTTTATTCACGTTATCTTGAGACCCAACTGTGACGAATCTCTCCATTCCGTTGTCCAGCCAAAGAGAATGCGACATTCATAAGTGATGATGCGTTCTTATGCGACTGTGCACTGTCTTCATGATGATTGCATGTAACCCTAAGAACAACGAAGGGGATGCAACAATGGAAATCATAGATTGACCACGAACCTGTCTGCCATGTGCTGCAATCCTCCTAATCACGTGATGATGGAGACGTCGTTTTACTATTTGAGTGAACCGCTCTTCATAGTACATTTGTCATAATAATTATAAAATCCTTTGCCTCTTTTCTTTCTGTGTGTACTCCTTTAATGTTTCTCGAAAGATATGAGACGTTTCTTTCTGGTTTGAACTGAGGGGTACTGGTGAGGGTTTTAGGCTTGTACAAGACTTTGTGTCATGATTAAAGAGATTTATAAAAGAAAATTGTTAGAGCATAGCTCGGTCAACCTCGCATGCGTTGCTATCTTAAGCATGTTTGTCAATGTTAGTGATCAAAACTATAAGTCTTGATTTCTATCCTACATAGCTAACTCTCGGACTAGGATAGAAAAGTGTAGTTGACCTCAAGGACTTCATGGCGATTCATCATACAACGACGAAGATTTATACAAGGAACCGTGGAACTTCATCAACAAAAAGGTATGTGGAGACTTGAACTTATCTATCACTCAAAAGTATATCTCTTCTATCTCCTACTTCTTATGAGACAAAAGTCGTATGCTATATAGACTAGATCATACATATTTGATATTTTGAGTTGAGCATTCATTTCTTATCTTTTATCTTGAAATCGTGTGTTGGTAAAGCGTTTCGCTTTGATCAAGTTTATCTTCACCTAGTGACGAAAGTCATGAAAAGTTTCAATCACTTTGAGAATTGCTCTGACGTGAATCAGTCTGTGAATAACGACCACATAACGTCCTCTGAGAATGTCTCAATGATTGAAATAAGAGTTTAGATTACATAACCATGTATTCCTTGAACCGAAGTTTTTGAACTTTGTTAATCAAGAGAAATCGGGAGGATTGTGGAATTGGCTTGCCAAGTCCGCGTACCCAGTCCGCAGACTCAATCCGCGAACTATCGGAAGTTCTCGACCGAGAATTTCTGCTGGATTTTCCAAAACTCGTTTGTGTGCTAATTCCGCGAACTGGCGGAAGTTCTCTTTCCGAGAATTTGTGCTGAGTTTGGAAAACTCAACCGATTAACTTAAGTCCGCGAACTTGTTTGTGAACTTAAGAGGTTATGATCTAAAGATGTGCTCTGAATATGAAACATTAAATTACTAAGGAATGCTTTATGAAAACCGTGTCTATAATGTTCATGAGCCGATTCAATCGAATCGAATCATCTTTGTTTCAATTGTGTCTTGTGTAGTTACATAAGATCTCATAGCAATTGAACAACTCTTTAACTAGTTCATTTGAGTCAATTGAACTAGTTATGGTGAAGAAGAACAAGGTTAATATGAAATGCTCATATGGTTAACCTTTTGGGTTACTATGTTGAACCAACATACACGTACACGTTGGGCATGGTTTTCACGAACCCAGTAAACGTCTTCCCAAGTGTGTGTGATAAGCTAAGTTTTCGATCTAACGGTTGAGAAATATTAGCTTGAATCTAAATCAGGTTTTCATCTAACGATGAATAAGGATTGCTTTGTACCTAAGGCAAAACCCTGATTTGAAGGCTATATAAAGGAGACATCGAGCATTATGCAAAACTAATCCCCACACGTCTGTGTGCTACTAGTGCGCCCGCTAGAGTCGATCTCCATTAACCTTTGATTTTCTTCTCTAAAATCAGGTTAACGACTTAAAGACTTCATTGGGATTGTGAAGCCAGACCGATACTACTTTATTGTAGTTGTGTGATCTGATCTTGCATCTTCTATCGTACGAGTACAATCGATTGATTGGCTTGAGATCGTGAGAGTTCTCTGATAGGGAAGATAAAGAAGTCACAAACATCTTTGTCTCACTGTTTGTGATTCCTCGACAATCCGCTTGTGTAGTCAGGAAGGATTGTAGAGAGGTGATTGATTAATATAGGCTGTTCTTCGGTAATATAAGACCGGATTATCAATTGGTTCATGTTCACCTTGATTTTACATCAAAAGACGGAACAAAACCTAGGGTTTATCTGTGGGAGACAGATTTATCCTTTGATAGACTTTTCTGTGTGAGACAGATCTGTTTATTATCAAGTCTGTGATTTTGGGTTGCAACAACTCTTGGTTGTGGGTGAGATCAGCTAAGGGAATCAAGTGCGCAGTATCCTGCTGGGATCAGAGGCGTAGGAGTACAAATGTACATTGGATCGGTGGGAGACTGATTGGGGTTTAACTATAGTCCAGTCTGAAGTTAGTTTGCGGTAGGCTAGTGTCCGTAGCAGCTTAATACAGTGTGTATTCAATCTGGACTAGGTCCCATGGTTTTTCTGCATTTGCGGTTTCCTCGTTAACAAAATTTCTGGTGTCTGTGTTATTTCTTTGCCGCATTATATTTTATATAATTGAAATAATACAGGTTGTGCGTTCGTGATCATTAATTGGAAATCCAACCTTTGGTTGTTGATTGATATTGATTGATCCTTGGACATTGGTCTTTGGTACCGTCCAAGTATTCCTTGTATTTGATAAAGACTCGCTATTGTTTTTAGCTTGAGTAAAAATCAAATGAAGAGAGAGATATTAACTCCTTGAGATACTTTTATCTAGATTGAGTCTGATTGTCTAGTTGATTCTCTAGAAAATTATTTCGGAGTTAGTGCATACAGATTGCTAAGCGAAATATTGGGTGGTGTTTTTATACCCCCGCTTTTTCAATTGGTATCAGAGCAGGCAAACACGTTAAAGACCTCAAAAGTCTGTGTTTGTAGCGATCTGACTCTATGGACAATAGTACTATATCTGATAAACGCGTCACCAGTAATAAAGATTCTCTCTCGTCTAATTCTATTAAAGAGAAAAGTTATTCTATCTCGAATATAGAAAAACCTTGTGGTTCGACGGGACAGACAAACAATGGCAGGTCTGTTTTTGATCTCCCTTCGAAAGAGACCTTCTCTTCTAATGAGTGGGATACAGCTGAAGAGAGTAATTTGATTCTAAATCTTGTTATAATTCAAGCTGTCGGATTGGATCAGCTAAAACACCATATCAATGTTCTTCTTGGTGTTGTAAGAGATTTCAAAGTCCATGGCAATGTTGAAGATCATTCTTCGTGCTTAACTCTTGAGGCCAGCCTCGAAAAGGATGCCTTGGATATTAAACGCCGTTTGAATAAACTCTCCATTCAATGTTGTTCAAAGCAATCTAATATACCAAGAACTTCTGATGCTTTACATTCAGAAGTAAAAACAGGTGTTCCTAATATTTCCACCAAACTTAGGACATTCTGTAAGAAGCACAAATCTTATGATGATGATATTAAGACGACTTCCTCCAATCATTCCTATGATCAAAAGGTATGTCTCGTCTGTGAGACCAAGAGTTCTGTTAGACAAAAGAGAAACCCTAAGTTGAATAAAGACTCCTTAGTTCAACTTCAACACACCCTAGATTTGATTCTCAAAGGTGTGACTGACATACGTATGATTGAGCCAATTGGTTTTCGTACTTATCCTGTGAATGCTACCAGAAATGTCAGTACAGTGAGTTCCTCCAATGTTCAAACGCAAAATAGACGTCTTAATAAACATCATCCTAAGGAAGTTAACCGTTGTGCTTCTGAAAGCAACGTTGATCCTGTTGAGAGATTCATCCCAGAAGAAAGGAAAATCAATGAGATGAGAAAAGATATTAAAAAGATAGTTGGAAGATATAAAGAGCTTGTCAACAGATTATCCTCTTCCTCATGTCAAGGCATTTCTGGTAAGAACTCTAACTATGTCTCTTATTTTGATGACAGTAAATTTTATGATAATTTCTCATGTCAAATAGGATCTCTCTCTAAGACTAAGAGGAAATACAAACTTAACCAAAGACATAAACCTCATAATGAGCCTGGGGCTCGTACTTGTGCTAATTAATCACAAGGTTCGAGAACTTACTCATATAAAATCCAGTTGAGTAAGTTGTTAAAAACAGGTATACTTGTTGCTTGCATCTGTTAAGTTAAGCTATTTTCTTATCGTTCATAGCTAAACTTGTGTTGACAGATCCGCTAAGATCAAGTATTGGTTAAGTCAAAATAAGTTGTTGCATACTGTTTTAAAACGTGTTTTTAGGTCCTGTTTTCAATTTGTTGAAGGACTTTATTTCTTGGGTTCTTGTTGTACTCGAACGGATTCCGATCTGGCCCGAGTCAACAGTTTTTGTTTGAAACCCTAAATTGTTGTCCTCGAAGAATATATATCCAACTTCTTAGGGTTGCAAGTCACGTACGTGTACTCCTGGTGGTTTTTGGATTTTCAAGAATGTCTTCCTCCTCTTCTTGCTATGGTGGTTTTGCAAAAGGATTTCTTGACAAAGGTGTTGAGGTTGATTCCAAGAAAAAGAGAACACTTGTAGATGAAGATCATCCCAATGCTTCATGCTTCTTTGCTTATTCTCTTGAAGATGTTGAGAAGGATGATATGATCTCCGCTGAAGTTATTCATGACTTTCTTAAGTACTTCGGGGAAGTAAAAAAACAGCTTGTTGATACTCTAAAAGGTCTTGATAAAGTGAAATCTGAGTTGGAAAAGGTTGTGTCTAACCTTGGTCTCATAAAATCTCAAATCAATGATCTTCGTAAAGAGAATCATCTCTCTGATAATGCAGGGAAGGTTGTCGTTCACAAGCCAGAAGACTCATTGTCTTGTGAGGATCCTGTTGTTCCCTTATCCCTATTCGCTGTCGGGGAAATAATGGAGTCTGATTCTCTCTAGCTTGTCTTTTTAGATGCCTAGGATGTCTTCTTTTTGGATTAGTTGGAAGAATAACTAGTGCATTGAATAGCGATGATTGTGACTACACATAGCTATTTTTGTTTTCATCTTCTTATGTTATTTTTTAGGTTTATTGGTATTAAATTCTAAAAATATTTGGAAGATGATGTTTATTGCAGTATTTTAATGGTTTGTGATATTGTAATATTTTTATGGGATATGTATTGTTTACGTCCGTGAACTTGAAGGTCCCATATTGCAGTCAAAAGTAAAGTCGTTATGAATCGGTATTCGTATTGATGAAAGGACGAATGGACTTTTGACATATACAAAAGTTATGCCTATGCAGTCATGTATTTGATGGAAAATAGCATAAAATCTTTTGTTCAACAAGGATAAAGTCTATTATGTAGTTATGATGGAAAATACAATAGATCCTTGTATGTTATCCACGGTATTGATCTTCATTGATCCATTTTATTATGTTTTACCGTGAAGGCTCCATTGTGTGTCTTATGTTGAGCACCTTACAACTAAGTCGATTTACCTTGGCTTTGTTGGTTGTTCCATAAGATGCTATATGTCGAGCATTAGGAACTAAATTAATCAACTAGTTTGGTTATTTAGTTTGTACTCCATAAGTTTTCTTTCTTATGTCGAGTACATGTACGGTCAAGGCTGTCATATTCTATGATGAACTTAGTCGGGGTTCCATAAGTTCTTTTATGTTGAGCCCAAAAATAATTAAATTGATTACTTCGGTGATTAGTTTGGTTATTTGTATTCCAATTA
Source organism: Papaver somniferum (assembly GCF_003573695.1). Lineage (NCBI taxonomy): Eukaryota > Viridiplantae > Streptophyta > Magnoliopsida > Ranunculales > Papaveraceae > Papaver > Papaver somniferum. The sequence continues at coordinate 515,209 of NW_020645971.1, forward strand.
GATTAACTATAGGTTCTCTTGTAATTAATCTAGTTGAGTTTTCATATATTCCACAAGTTCTTGTGTTGAGTATATGAAAGGCTACACTATCATGTTCTTTGGTTAATGTAGTCATATATTCCGTAAGGTTTTCCTTATGTTGATTATTTGAACGGTTAAGTTAGTCATCTCCGTGTGATTGACTTAGTCGTAGCTTCGTGAGTTTACTTATGTAGAGCACTTTCAATTAAATTGATCAGTTTTGTGGTTTGATTTAGTTGCGTATTCCAATTGAATTAATCATGGGTTTACTTGTGATTAATTTGGTTGAGCTTTGGATATAGAAAATCATTCCTATGGTTTTTGGTGTCCAATAAAAAATCCTTCTTTTCTTTCGAAATTAAGGTCGCTCTTGTTGTTCTCTCGGGAATGACATCAAATGGGGGAGAGTTCTTTTAAACTTGTGTTTAATGGTAATATCTTGCGGGGAGTGCGGTCATGGAATTTTATAGGGGTTATCTTGTATCTTAAAACTCCTTGATGAATGTTGTTAGCTTCGGCTATTAGATTGCATCAAAATTAAGTTGGTATGTATATTTCTTTTGGTCATGAAATGTCTCTGGTGGAAATTTCATTATGATCCCATTCTTGTACCTTTGCCAATTTTATTGACAAAAAGGGGGAGAAATATTGTAGTTCACACTACAAATACATATGGTTTTCGGATCATTGTGTAAGGGGGAGTGGTTTCCATGATCGAGATGGAGTATTGACTAAGGGGGAGTGATACATATCACCGTAGTATTATTGTTAAAGTCGTGATATAATTGGACTTTGATGTTATATAATAATACTATGACATTGTATAATAATGATCGAGAATCTCGATTTCTCTCATTTTTATAGCTACGGATCTTCAACAACGATGGTGCTAAACTTATAACCTTTGGGATCATTGGAGTACTTGGAAGGACGAAGATTTCAAGGAACGTTGAAGCTTAGACTATGGAATAGGAGCCACTAAAGTTTATCTTTTTTGTATTCCATATGTATTAATAGTTTTGTCACTAAAATTGACAAAGAGGGAGATTGTTAGAGCATATCTCGGTCAACCTCGCATGCGTTGCTATCTCAAGCATGTTTGTCAATGTTAGTGATCAAAACTATAAGTCTTGATTTCTAGCCTACATAGCTAAGTCTCGGACTAGGATAGAAAAGTGTAGTTTAGCTCAAGGACTTCATGGCGATTCATCATATAACGACGAAGATCTATACAAGGAACCGTGGAACTTCATCAACAAAAAGGTATGTGGAGACTTGAACTTATCTATCACCCAAAAGTCTATCTCTTCTATCTCCTACTTCTTATGAGACAAAAGTCGTATGCTATATAGACTAGATCATAAACATTTGATATTTCTAGTTGAGCATTCATTGCTTATCTTTTATCTCGAAATTGTGTGTTGGTAAAGCGTTTCGCGTTGATCAAGTTTATCTTCACCTAGTGACGAAAGTCATGAAAATTTTCAATCACTTTGAGAATTGCTCTGACGTGAATCGGTCTGTGAATAACGGCTACATAGCGTCCTCTGAGAATGTCTCACTGATTGAAATAAGAGTTTAGATTACATAACCATGTATTCCTTGAACCGAAGTTTTCGAAATTTGTTAATCAAGAGAAATCGAGAGGATTGTGGAATTGGCTTGCCAAGTCCGCGAACCCAGTCTGCAGACTCAGTCCGCGAACTGTCGGAAGTTCTCGACCGAGAATTTCTGCTGGATTTTCCAAAACTCGTTTGTGTGCTAAGTCCGCGAACCCAGTCCGCTAACTGGCGGAAGTTCTCTTTCCGAGAATTTCTGCTGAGTTTGGAAAACTCAACCTATTAACTTATGTCCGCGAACTTGTTTGTGAACTTAAGAGGTTATGATCTAAAGATGTGCTCTGAACATGAAACATTAAATTACTAAGGAATGCTTTATGCAAACCGTGGCTATAATGTTCATGAGCCGATTCAATCGAATCGAATCATCTTTGTTTCAATTGTGTCTTTTGTAGTTACATAAGATCTCATAGAAATTGAACAACTCTTTAACTAGTTCATTTGAGTCAATTGAACTAGTTATGGTGAAGAAGAACAAGGTTAATATGAAATGCTCAGATGGTTAACCTTTTGGGTTACTATGTTGAACCAACATACACGTACACGTTGGGCATGGTTTTCACGAACCCAGTAAACGTCTACCCAAGTGTGTGTGACAAGCTAAGTTTTCGATCTAACGGTTGAGAAATATTAGCTTGAATCTAAATCAGGTTTTCATCTAACGATGAATAAGGATTGCTTTGTACCTAAGGCAAAACCCTGATTTGAAGGATATATAAAGGAGACATCTAGAATTATGCAAAACTAATCCCCACACGTCTGTGTGCTACTAGTGCGCCCGCTAGAGTCGATCTCCATTAACCTTTGATTTTCTTCTCTAAAATCAGGTTAACGACTTAAAGACTTCATTGGGATTGTGAAGCCAGACCGATACTACTTTATCGTAGTTGTGTGATCTGATCTTGCATCTTCTATCGTACGAGTACAATCGATTGATTGGCTTGAGATCGTGAGAGTTCTCCGATAGGGAAGATAAAGAAGTCACAAACATCTTTGTCTCACTGTTTGTGATTCCTCGACAATCCGCTTGTGTAGTCAGGAAGGATTGTAGAGAGGTGATTGATTAATATAGGATGTTCTTCGGTAATATAAGACCGGATTATCAATCGGTTCCTGTTCACCTTGATTTTATATCAAAAGACGGAACAAAACCTAGGGTTTATCTGTGGGAGACAGATTTATCCTTTGATAGACTTTTCTGTGTGAGACAGATCTGTTTATTATCAAGTCTGTGATTTTGGGTTGCAACAACTCTTGGTTGTGGGTGAGATCAGCTAAGGGAATCAAGTGCGTAGTATCCTGCTGGGATCAGAGGCGTAGGAGTACAACTGTACATTGGATCGGTGGGAGACTGATTGGGGTTCAACTATAGTCCAGTCTGAAGTTAGTTTGCGGTAGACTAGTGTCCGTAGCAGCTTAATACAGTGTGTATTCAATCTGGACTAGGTCCCATGGTTTTTCTGCATTTGCGGTTTCCTCGTTAACAAAATTTCTGGTGTCTGTGTTATTTCTTTGCCGCATTATATTTTATATAATTGAAATAATACAGGTTGTGCGTTCGTGATCATTAATTGGAAATCCAACCTTTGGTTGTTGATTGATATTGATTGATCCTTGGACATTGGTCTTTGGTACCGTCCAAGTATTCCTTGTATTTGATAAAGACTCGCTATTGTTTTTAGCTTGAGTAAAAATCAAATGAAGAGAGAGATATTAACTCCTTGAGATACTTTTATCTAGATTGAGTCTGATTGTCTAGTTGATTCTCTAGCAAAGTATTTCGGAGTTAGTCCATAAAGATTGCTAAGTGAAATATGGGTGGTGTTGTTAGACCCCCGCTTTTTCAGAAATAATACTTTGATTAACTGACAAATTAAAACCCTAATTACGAATGCAAGCAGCGCAATCATTTTGGAGGAATTACAAATATTGAATGAAAGAGGAAATTGCTGGAGGAAATACTAAAGAGAACGCTGGAGGAAAAGGTAGCACAGCGTTTTAGGTATTGAAAGGTTTGAGCCATCGTGAGTGGATTGTCACGCCCTCCAGTTTTTCGGCATTGATGAGCTTCCAGTACCCGCCTAAGATAACGTCTGCCACCAGGTATGGCTTATCTTCCCTTTCTGTAGGCGAATCAGACTGAGCGGTCACCTTCACTGTCACATATCCAACTTGAAACATGGTCGCCTTCATTACCAAGTCTCCAATTTGAAATGGGTTTGGGTGTTGTACAACCACTTGATCCTTAGACTCGCCGTCCTTGATTGAGACATCTTATAATTTTTTAACAAAGTGTTTGAAAGGACCAGCATCCCACTCACATCTCCTAGTGGCGGCTGGGTTGTTGATTGGAGCGAGTCCCCGAGACTTAGCGGTAGGAGGAGTGACTGGTTGCAAAAAAGGTTGTTCAATAAGACTTACTTGGGTTCAGAATCTTTTAATGTATGCTGATGGGCTCTCTCCAGGTAATTGCATCACACTAGAAAGTTTTCGATACGACAACAAATAATCTTCAGGGTTTGACAGTTTGTTGGTAATCCTTTCAGGTATAAACACTGGCAAAGGACACACCCCTAGCTTTGCTTTGTTGTTATGCACCCACAAGCGCCCCAGAATCATATCATAGTTCGGGTAATCTTTCACAATATGAAACTTACCGCGTGTTAGAGCGTCTCCTATCTTGATTTCGAGGTCGATGCACCCATAAGCGTCTCTAGACTCTCCTTCAGAATTTTTAATTATGGTTAGGTAATGAACAACTTCCTGCTTCGAAATCTTTGCAGCTTTCAGGGCCTTGATAGTGACAATATTGAAATCAGATGCTATATCAATCAGCGGGTTGTCAAACTCGACATCCTTCAAACGAGCGATGGTTAGGAGTCCCCAGTTACATCTCGCGTTTCCCAGGAAGGATTGGGGTTCGGGAGCGGCTTCCTTATTTGGAAACAAACGCTTGCCTGATACGACACGGTTGAGAGATCCAAACATGTCTTAACACTGCTCTTTAGAGAAATACAGAATTTCACATAAATGTTCCATCATAGACTGCGCAGTCTTGTGGACAGAGTCCCCAGAAATCATGTAGCTCCTGACATGAAGATGGTCTCTGTGGACTCCTTCATTTCCTAACTGAAGTTCTCCAGCATCCACCTTCTCTTTGAAAATGCGCTTCAACTTGTTGCAGTCACTGGTTGGGTGATTGACAAATCTGTGATAACGACAATATTTGGGATTCGCTATCTCTTCTTCAGTCGGCGGACGTCTAAGAGGAGGTAGCTTGATTGCGTCATCTTGAATCCATGCTTCCAGGAGTTCAATGACCTCATCTATTGGAAATGGGGAGTCTGGAGCAGCATCTCAAGCTTCAAGATTCTTAGCCGCGACTTTCCGGGATGGAGTCGTCTGCGTCGGCGCTGCGCGTTTGGGTTTTTGCTCCGTTGCTGGAGATTTTCTTTTCCCTCCTTCACCTACCACGCTTACAGAAGGACCGGTGTTGTATTGCTTGTTGATAAGACGCATGTTTCACCGAGTTTCGCGTGCATCCTCACCCCTGGACAGTCTGGATCTTTCTAAAAGCGCTGGTGCGGTCGTAGCCGATCGTCTAGCAGCTTCATGGAGTTCAGAGAACGTCTGGAAGCGCAGGTTTTCCAATAAAGTACGATAGATGGGAACCATACCATTAATGCATGACTCCACCAATTGTTGTTCGGTCATATTTGGGTCGTGACAATCCAAAGCTTGAATTCTGAATCTCTTGACGTAATCGTTTGGATGCTCGTTGTTGCGCTGAAACATTCTTCCCAAGTCTGAGAAAGTGATTTGCTCGGACACGAAGAAATACTTTTTGTAGAAAGCGGTGACCATCTCACACCAGTTTGATATGTTGTTTGGTGCAATGTTGTTGTACCAGGTTTATGCTCTTCCAGTAAGCGACTTTGAGAACTCTTTTACGCGAAGGACGTGATTGTATTCGTGCTCTCCCAAAGATTCCAGAAAACGAGAAATGTGTTCGCGGGCGTTACCAGTACCATCATAAAGGGAAAATTGAGGAGAGGAGTATCTGAAAAAGCGGGGGTACAACAACCACACCCAATATTTCGCTTAGCAATCTGTATTGACAAACTCCAATATACTTTCTAGAGAATCAACTAGACAGTCAGACTCAATCTAGATAAAAAGTATATCAAAGAGTTTATATCTCAATCTCTCGATTTGATATATACTCAAGCAAATAGAAATCTGCGAGTCTTTATCAAATACTAGAGAGATAACCAAAGACCAATATCCAAGTATCAATCAATTTAAATCAACAACCAAAAGGTCGGATATTCTAATTGATTGAACAACGCACAACCTGTGTTATTTCAATTATATAACAAAATATAATGCGGAAAAGAAATAACACAGACACCAGAATTTTGTTAACGAGGAAACCGCAAATGCAGAAAAACCCCGAGACCTAGTCCAGATTGAACACACACTGTATTAAGCCGCTACAGACACTAGCCTACTCCAAATTAACTTCGGCATGGATTGTAGTTGAACCCCAATCAATCTCACAGCGATACAAGGTACATTTATGCTCATACGTCTCTGATCCCAGCAGGATACTACGCACTTGATTCCCTTAGCTGATCTCACCCACAACTAAGAGTTGCTACGACCCAAAGTCGAAGACTTTAATAAACAAATTTGTATCACACAAAAAAGTCTACGGCAATAGATAAATCCGTCTCCCACGAATATACCTACGAGTTTTATTCCGTCTTTAGATAAATCAAGGTGAACAGGAACCAATTGATAAACCAGACTTATATTTCCGAAGAACAACCTAGTATTATCAATCACCTCACAATAATCTTAATCGACGCAGCGAAAAAAGATATTGCGGAATCACAAACGATGAGACGAAGTGTTTGTGATTACTTTATATCTTGTCTATCGGAGATATCAATCTCAAGCCAATTATTACTATTTGTACTCGTATGATAGAAATAACAAGATCAGATCACACAACTACAAGAAAGTAGTATCGGTCTGGCTTCACAATCCCAATGAAGTCTTTAAGTCGTTAACCTGGTTTAGAAGAAGAAACCAAAGGTTAAAGGAGAATTGACTCTAGCTTAGCACAACTAGTATCACACAGAAGGTGTGGGGATTAGGTTTCCTAGTTGCTAGAGTTCTCCCTGATATTGTCTTTCAAATCAGGGTTTGCAATCAATGTTAGCTTGGTAACAAAGCATTCAATATTCACCGTTAGATGAAAAACTGATTAGATTCAAGCTAATATCTTTCAACCGTTAGATCGAAAACTAGCTTGTTACACACAAATGAAATGCAAGTTTCTAGGCTTGTGTAACCGTACCCAAACTTGTACATTTGTTGGTTCAACAATAGTCAACCAAATGGTTAGCCATATGATCACTTTCATATCAAGCATATTCTTCTTCACCATAACTAGTTCAAGCTACTCAAATGAACTAGTTAGAGAGTTGTTCAATTGCAAGGAAATCTTATGTAACTACATAAGACACAATCGAAGCAAAAACGATTTGATTCACTCGAACCGGTTCATGAACTATATATCCACGTTTTGCAATTTGCATTCCTTAGGTTATATAAGAATAAGTTCACAAACATCGTTTTTAGATATAACCTACTCAAGTTCGCGGACTGGGTTCGCGGACTTAAGTTCCCGGACGGAGTTCACAAACTCCAGCAGAATTTCTCGGGTCGAGAACTTCCGCCAGTTCGCGGACTAAGTTTGCGTACTTAGATCATTCCACTATTCCGGTTCTCTTGATCAACAAAGTTCGCAAACTTCGGTTCAAGGAATAAGGACTTATACATATATGTGTTTCCACAACAATGCTTATATCCTCCAATGGTTATATAATCTAAACTCTCATTTCAATCATTGAAACATTCTTAGAGGACGTTGATATTCTATAGTTGTTATTCACAAACTATTTTTCGTCAAAGTAAGTAATTTTCAAAGTGATTGAAACTTGTCATGAATTTCGTCACTAGGTAAAGATGAACTTGGCTAAAGCGAAAGCTTACCAACACATATTTCGAGAAATAGATAGGCGAGATAAACTCGGCTCGAAATAGCAAATGTGTATAATCTAAGTCTATATAGCAAAATGAATTTTGTCTCAAGATAAGAGATAAATAGACTTTTGAGTGATAGATAAGTTCAAGTCTCCACATACCTTTTAGTCGATGAAGATCCACCGGTTCCTTGAGTAGTCCTTCGTCTTGTATGATGATTGCCATGGAGTTCTTGAGATCAACTACACTTTCTATCCTAATCCGAGACCTTAGCCATAGTAGACTAGAAATCAAGACTTATAGTTTTGATCACTAACATTGACAAACATGCTTGAGATAGCAACACATGCGAGTTCGACCGAGCAACGCTCTAACAATCTCCCCGTTTGTCAAATTTAGTGACAAAACTATCAATATATATGGAATACAAAAAATAAATAAATTAACTTTTGTAGCTCCTATTCCACATGTCTAATCTTCAACATTACTCGAAATCTCCGTCACTTCCAAGTACTCCAATGATCCCAAAGGTTTGAAGTTCAGTATCATCGTTATTGAAAATCCGTAGCTATAACAACGAGAAAACAAGAGTTCTCAATCATTGTTATACAGTGTCATAGTATCATTACACAGCGTCAAAGTTCAATTGTATCACAACTTCAACAACAATACTATGGTGATATGTATCACCCCCCCTTAGTCAATACTCCATCTCACATGGAAACCACTCCCCCTTACATAATGATCCGATAACCATATGTATTTGTAGTGTGAACTACATACTAATTCTTCCCTTTTTTGTCAACAAAATTGGCAAAGGTACAAGAACTGGATCCTAATGAAATTTCCGAAAGAGACATTTCATGACCAAAAGAAAGAAACACATATCATCTTATTTAGATGCAATCATATAGCCGAAGCTAAATGCATTTATCAAGGAGTTTATAAAGATACAATATAACCCCTATAATATTCCACAGCCGCACTCCCCACAAAGATTTGACAATTAAGCACAAGTTCAATTAAGAACTCTCCCCCATAAAATGTCATTCCCGAAAGAACAACAAGAGCGACCTTAATTTCGAAAGAAAAGAAGGATTTCTTTGGACATAACAAATCACATACAAGTATAAATTTGAATCCAAAAATACTCAATTAAATTAACCACAAGAGAACCCATGATTAATTTAATCGAAAATGCTCAACATAAGTGAACTTATGGAGACTCAAAAATATACAATTAGATTAATCACAAGAGAACCCATAATTAATATAATTGAAATACACAATCAAACTAATCACAAGAGTAATCAATTTAATTGGCCATGCTCGACATAAGAAAACTTACGGAGCAACAACTAAATAACCAAACAAGATGATTAATTTAGTTGAATATGCTCGACATAAAGTACCTCACGGAACAACAACAAAGTTAATCATAAAAATAATCATCTTGGCCGTTTAGTGCTCAACATAAGGCACTTTACGGAGCCTCACAGTAATACATAAAATATGGATCAGGGAAGATCAATACTGCGGAATAGACAAGGATTTATTCTATTTTCCACCACTATTCGCATAACGACATTCAATAGACATTATCCTTGCAAACAAAAGATTTTAACCTATCTTCCATCAACAATTGACATAATAGGATTAACTTTTGTATTTGTCTAAAGTCTATTCATTCTTTTATCAATACATGACAAGGTATGGGACAATCATAGTTCACGGACGTAAACACACATATCCCATAACAATATTGCAATACATAAAACCATAAAGATTAATACTGCAAAAATCATCTTCCAAACAAATTTAGAATTTAAACCAATAACTCTAAAAACATGAAGATGAAAACGTTGGACATAGCTATGTGTAATCACAATAATGGCTATTCCAAACTCTAATTATTCTTCTAACAAAAATAAGAAAATATAAGATTTACTAGGCAACACAAGGAGAAAATCAAAGTTCGTTGAGAACCTCATATCTTTCAATGAATCCATCAAAGAAGGTATCACTGATTTCCTTTATTCTCTTGACCGTGGACACACCACGTTCGTGAGTTAGAACACTAACTTTGCGATCAACAACTCGAGCAAGCTGTCTAGCTTTGACGCAGTACATGATGAGCTTCTTTTGATTCCGTATCAGAATATTCTGGTTAGCAAGGATTCTGGCTTGACCATCCAGGAGTTGGTTTATTTGCAGTTGAAGATTTGCAAACTCTACCTTTGAATTGTTCTGAAAACGAATTGAATCCTTGAAGGAATCATCAATCCAGGAGTTGTGATCCTTTCTTTCAAGCATCTTCTTTAGGACTAGCTCTTGAATTGACTCACGTCCTTGAACGTCTTCCTCCATGTCAAGATGCACAATCTCTTGAGATTTTGCAGAGTTCTCCATATAGTTTTTGTTAGGGATCAAAAAACACAATATAGAGTAATATATATGTGTATGTAAACAGGAGAAGGAAACTCTTGTTTTTGGAAACCCAAAGAACTCTTAAGAGGAGGACGCGGATGTTTGTGGACGGTCAGCACAAAAACTCAAATTGAAATAATATACAACATACTTGAGCATTTCTCAATAAATTTTCTTGCACCTCTCAAGTTAGAAACAAGGAAAAGAATACCTGGAGTCAGGTGGTAGAGTGGAAATTAATCCCACTATGATCATCGAGAAAGGAGTTGTATATATCATCTGACAGTTTGAACTTTGTGTCTTTCGTCTTTCTTCGGTTGACATTCATTCCAGAAGAGTAAGACACGGTGTGTTTAACATATCCGTCAGAAGGCTTTCTCTGAGGAATAAATTTAGGACCTCTTGCAACTAGTTCAAGAGGATCAGGATAGAGAGGAATCTATTTTCTAGACTTAGATTTTCCAGAAATAATCTTATAAACACATGGAATGCTTTTATCAGTAGCACAAGAATTTATACCACGAGAATGCATTTGAACCCTGTGATGATTTTTAGGAAAAAGATCATATTTATAAGATTTTTGATTGTTGTAATGGTTGGAAACAGGACGGGCCAAATTGATAATGCTCTCCTATGGACGTGTTGTTTGCTATTTCCTAACCAAGGACTTCTCCACCGAGAAGGTTTAAAACCAGAATGCTAATGACCCCCGAGTCCTTTTGTTGTCCTGTACAACTGTGAGGGTTGTTTATATATCGTTTTTCAACGCAGAGCGCTATGGTTTTCCACCATTCCGCAGAGCTTATCTGGTTTTCCATAGGAGGGCGATAGGTTAACTTCATCTGGTTGACAATATTATATTTCGCTTCTCCTACCGATTTATCCGAGTTTCTCATCTTGTTTGGTTTGTGCAGTATATCAGGTTGTGCAAAGAAGCATGGGAGAAACCCTACAGAAGAAAATCTAATCTCTACATTCAACATAGGTTACTGTTGTTCATCAATTTGGCATCTGGGTTCTGTTGATAGGGTTTGTATTTCTTGAAACCCTCTTTATTCAATCCATCTGGGTTCTGTCGCTAGTTTTTTTTTTTTTTTTGATTTAAATCTTGAACGGTTAGGTATTTTAGTAATGGAATTGATTCATATTTTATTCTTTTTCATGGGTTTTGTTTGTTTTTCTGTTCGTAATCTGGATATTATCTGTATTGAAATTGAATTATGGTTATTTTTAGATCTTAGTATGATTGATGTATTTTTTTTTATACAAATTTTATTGAATATGATTCAGATTTGATTGATTGAGAATGAGGATGTTTCATGTATAGTGTCTTTGATGTTGTGTTCTTTTACTGCCGTAGAGGCATTGGCCATGGAATTGTTATTGCTAGAATGGATGCTAAATCTTATGTTGCAAGATGGATTTCTAAAGAGATGGGTGGTCTTAGGCTGGTTACTTTGATAATTTAATATCTATGTAGTTTGGATTGATTGATTTTGGTTTGAAAACCAGAGAATTTTGAGTAACTGTGTGGAAGTTAAGTGTTCCCGATATTGAAATTAAGGGTGAAAATTTGGGGTTTTGGGAATGTAGCGTGGATCATATTTGGAACAGTGTTTGAATATAGTAGTAGTGGTGCTGGTGTCAAGCTTTTGATGAGTGTGACTGTGAGTACTGTTTGGGGTTGAAGGAAGCAGTGATGAGGAAGGCACGAAGCAGATGATGCCCCTTTCACACTACTTAAACGAAATATAAGTGTGCTGTGGGAATGGCAATGCTTCTTGTTGCATTGTAGCTGTCGGCCAACTTCCTGATAGCGTTAAGGTTTTTGGCACTCGTCTTTCAGGTTACTCAATCTTCTATTGCAGGAAGAGCTAATTGCTGAGCTCTGGAAGTTGAGAGCAAGGTATGGTCACCATTGCACATTCAAGATATAATGTGAAAGCTCCATTCTGTCTTCTGGTTGGGAGTTTAGTACGATGCAGGAATTCAGCCTGGTGTGTACGAGATTCACTGTTCTCGGAATCAAACAACTGAAGAGATGGTGATTGAATCAACGAAGTGTTGGCTGTTGTTGAGAGGTATGTTGTTTAGGGGATCCCAGCGTCTTGTTTGAAAACTAGAAAATATACTGAAGTTAAACCAGCCTTGACCAATACACTATGGCCCTAACAGAGCTGACCAGTGCCAAGTGAGATGCCTTGTTTCTGCAATAGAAGATTATAGTGCAAAGGAGTGGATGTTTTCGTCTTAGTGTTCTCATTAGTCACTCGTGCCAGCTATGAAGATTATACTAACGCATTGTGTTAACTAGTATTGGTACTTCATCTTGTCTTTTTGTTTTTAGTAAATCTGAGTTTCTTCTTAGGTGATTCAGGCTTGTTATAGCCCTATTTATGATGCTTCGTATATATTTTTATAGTGTTTTAATCCAATCCATTATTGACAAGGCGGGAGAATTTCTCTCCTGTTTTTTTCTTAAATTTCTTGTCAGTCATTATTTTTCTGATGTTTATCTTCTCAGCCTTATGCATCTGTAAAAGCTAGGGAATATCTCGACAAGCCTGCTATAACAATGACCAAGGTGAGCATATGAACTTCCTTTGCTCAAGCTATAGGGTTTATCAAACAGAATGTCTATTTTTTATGTAGTTATCTTCAGTTGTTGTTATTGTGTACCTAGTGTCGGTATCTTGTCTGGAACCTTGGTGGAAATTTGGTAGAAGAAGGAATAGCCCACACGAAAGGGCCTTGACCAAAGTAGATTTTTAACTAGCCGTACCATCTGCAGATTCCTTGGTGACTCTATTGTTGTTTCTTCTACCTATCCCGTCCTTTGTTTCTGTTTATTTTGGTGTAAGTTTGCTCGTTTTTGGCTGTTCCTAAGTAACCTAACAATCATTGGATATTACCAACGGAGTTTTTGCAAGCATTTCTTCTTCTTCAACTAGCAAAGAAACTACTTCTTGTGTTGGAGTCACCCCTCAGCTCTTACCACCTCCATCATCTCAGATGTAAATTTTCCCCATGATTGCTATTACGTTTTCCTTTCTACTTCCATTCTACATATAAATATGGGTTTATTCCACTTGTTTATATGTGCATTTGTACGATTACACTGTGACCCTAATTTGTCCAGAATCATATGATATTGTGCAATAGTGCAATACCTCTAGCGAACACTTGTCATTTGATTAAACTGCTGATAGATTAGAATCATTAGATATATGCCAATGTGTCTGTTGATTTGTGTAGTTATTGTCTTGGATTTCGAAGATGGTGTCAGCCATACAGTTCCTATCCTGCGTCCTGACCTGACAACTTAGTTTAGTCAGGTTAATAAAGCTTAGCATTTTGGAGAGACCGAGAAAATAAAGGAATGGATGGCCGGTGACAGCCGAAGAGAAAAAGTAGGAAATCTCGCTAAAAGGCAACAAGGAGTGTAGGAGGAGTGCCAATGCGTTTGCGCTCTCATCCGCAAGCCGCTTGCACCTCTAAACATCTGATTTATGTATTTATGCCCAACCGACCACTGCTTTCACCTCCACAACATCCGAATTTGGATGTTACTGCCTAGCACCTAACCTACATGGCTACATCCTTCCCCAAATATCAAACTGGATGCTATGCATGACACCCTAGCAATCCTGTTTTGTTTTTCTCAAATTCCCATCTCGACCCAAAACATCTCTTTCCCGTTCTCTCTATCACTCAACGGAACCACCAACACCTTCTTCTTATCCTTTTACCCCACTTAGCTGCACACAACCACCTCCTTCATAATCACCTCTCAAGCCTTTAATTTCTTCCCTCACTCTCTCTCAACCTTATCATCAATAGTAAACATATCTAGAGGAAACTAGGTTTGGGGGAGCTAAATGTAGCCGGAGTAGTTCTAACCAAACCGCGTAATCAGACTACGCCAAAACCGTATCCCATTTTTGATCTCACAATTTTTTTTTGTGTAGGCCCAATGGGCCCCTCCCATTATTTGAGTTTTGTTGTGTCTAGCGGTTTTCGTGTGGTTCAATCACACGGTTCGTTTAGAATTTTTGATGTAGCTGTTGCACCATCAGAAGAGGAGACAGACAATTGATTTTCGTTGTACGAAGGAAAAGGGGAATGATGGAGAAGCGGTTTTGGTAAGTGGGTTTTCCTTAATTGTGGAATTAAAGTCCAATTGATGTATATCTATAAATTAGGAGTTGTTTTTTTTTTTTTTTTTTTTTTTGAAAAGAACTTCATTAAACAGAAAATTAGGTGAGTCTGAAGGTATCCCACTTGGCATATAGCAACGACATATTAGTGTTTTCCGGCATTAGGTGTTTCCATGATTCTCCCATAGTTGGGTAGCTTAGAAAGTTGTTTGCCAGATCACGTAGGTTTGACCTGATAGGCCTCTTAGGAGGTTTACATATTAGCGAATTAAAATAGTAAATTAAGTTTTTAGCAGATACAAGAAGGGGATTCTCTGTTGCGCCTTTCTCCATAAGCTTTATCTTGTTCAATTGTCTTCTGGTTTCTCCATCTTCTATTTCCAGTATGACGCCCTTCCACTTGTTCTTCTTAGCCATCTGAAGAGCCGCGATTACTCCTACTGAGCTTGCTTTGCCAGAGTTTGTTGTTCTGCAGTAGATCCCTGTTGTCCCTGTGACAAGGTGTTTTATGTCAAGGGTAGTTAAAATCAGCCCTGCATTGTTTTGTTCCCTATTTATCACCAGGTAGATGTTAATAGTATTTTTTGGTTCCAAAATTTCCAAGTGTAGGTTGTCTCTCTGAGCTAAAGTTGGATGTCTGTTTAGTATGAACCTATTTTTTGTTTTCTCGTGTGCTCTTAATTGGTTTCTGATCAGAGCAATGGTAACAAGAGGGTTTGGCTGTTGACCCTGAAAAGTGTTTGAACACCTAGTTTTCCATATTCCCAAAGAAATGGTAGCACATATATCTGGTAATTAGGAGTTGTTGTGTAACTAAAGAAACCGGTGTGAGAAGGATCATAAGGAGAGAATTGGTTGTAATTATCCTCGTAAAGGAGTATTAGATTGAAGCGCTTTTTAGCCACGTCCATGGCTATACCGAAAGTAATTTCGTCTTTGTTGACTGCGGGATGTGAGACACGCAGCTACTTGAGATACAAACTTTGCAAGCAAGGTGTTCCCTAGCACGCTCCATCAAAATTCCCTCAAAAGGTTTTTTATTCATCAAATTTGAGATGACGATTGGGTAGTTAGTCTTTTTAATCAACGGTACTCAAACTAACTTGGTGATTAGCAGGACACGCTAAAGGAAAGTTAAAAATTGAAGGTCGATTTAAACTAAGATGAAAGAACTAATTTGGCGCAAAACATATTTTATGTTGCAAGCTCTTTTCTTCCGGTTCAAAAGTGGTTGTAAAGCGTTTTCTCTTCAATTACTATTCATGGTTGTAAAGCGTTTTCTCTAAAACTCCATTTCTCAAATACAGTAGCAAGAATTTAATGGCTGACAGAAGATTTACGGTACCCGTTGTCATCTAACTAAAACTCCATCTCTAAATTACTTTTAACAATAGTGATATGACATTGTGTTGACATTATTGTAGGATGCTGTTTCGGTTTGGATTGGATAATTTCCAAGCAAATATGTACTCGAGCTGTCAATAAAATATTTATTGGACAGGAGAAGACTCGAGTCCTTGCTTGCTCAATTTCAGATGAGCAAACTCAAACACAAAAGGTCGAAATGTAAAGATGCATACGCTTAAAGCACGAGTCAAAGAGTTAGTGGTGTTGTTTTTCAGGTCCCTAATGATAGATTAGTAGCAATTTCTGTTAGTTCTAAACATGCGGTAAAATGAAGCCTGAGATTTTGTTGTGATTGGATGGTTCAGAACGCTCAGGTTTAGTATCACTGATTGTGGCTCAAGCCCTCACCATTTATGAAACTGATAAAATTTTAAGGACGCCATGGACAGTGACGACTGATTTTACACCAGTCTTCAAAAATTTGCAAGTTATCCTCAGTGATTTTTGAACAATGCATGCAGCAAACCGAAAACGGTGAAGTAGTTAGCGCAAAACCGAAGCTACCTCAGAATCTTTGAAATCAATATTTTCTAATTTTAGGAAACGAGCAGTTATTCAAATTTCAATTGTAACAGATGAGGCATGGAGTTGAAGCAGCAACATTAAAGTATCAACCTTCCTACCATTCTTTCCTATTGTCAGTTACTCGTCTGCCAACCCAAGACAGACCTCATCTGGCACTGCCAAAACGGAGGGTCCATTATCATTGAAGCTCAGACTTTTGGGGCATAAACCATTTTCAACCCGGCACTCTCTGTCTTCCACTTCAAAGGTGGGGTAAAAAGCATTTTGCTTCCATTCAAATAAAGAGTTATTTTGTAAAAGGGTCGCATGTTTAATGTCTAATTAGGGTCTGGGTCGTGAAAGATGACGTTGATGTGAAAGGGTCGTAGACTAACGTTAACAAAATGTTAGCTGACTTTATTGTTTCGCATGACACCTTGACTACACGTTGACAGGCGTTGACAGTTTATATATAGTCAAAAGCTACATCTCCCAAGTCCTTTTCCATCTTCTTCCCTCTATTCCATTTCTTATTTAGAGCAAATCTTATGGTGGAATCCATCCATCTTCCATGTTCCACGCCACCTCAGCACTTGAAACTGTGAATGGAAGCGCAAGTGTAATGGTGGAATAGTAGAAACGCTATTCTTAATGGAACTAAAAAAACGCAATTAAGAATGGAGCTAAAAAAACGCTATTAAGAATGGAGCTTTTTTCTCAGCCGTTAGATTTCAACAACTCATTTTAAATCTACGGATAAAAAAAAACACAATTCTTAATGGCGTTTTTTTAGCGCTATTCTTATTAGCGTTTAGCGCTATTCTTATTAGCGTTCAGATGGATTCCACGAACCCTTCCACGAAATCGTGGAACCTTGCTTGGATTTCTGTGGAAGACCCCAACTTGGAAGCCACTAGACTTGACATTCCATGATTTTTCCACACTGAGAATAGTTTGGATTCTACCATAAGACTTGCTCTTATTGCTGCTGTTATTGTCGTTGAAGCTATTGGTGGTTTTATCGAAAGATTACACTCTACTCGGTGATATGGCGATATTGCACGGCTTCAGGAATTAATTATTCTTAAGTGTGAAACTAACAACTAATTCCTTCTCCTCTTTATTGGTTTAAGTTCTATACGGGCATCACCATCTTTTTCAAATTCCTCTAAACGACTTGGTACGCTAAGAAGATTCTCGACGGTGGTAAGACTTCTTTTCTAATTTCGTCATTGTCCCCATTTATGCCTGTTTGGATTTTGATTATTTTTTGTTGAATTATGAATCTGTATATGTTTCAATTCATTGATTCAGGCTAATCTAAATTTGCGGAATCACTTTTGACTTCATTCTGAAAATAATAACTACCCATATCATGGTATATATTTTTCCTCTGAGATATCAATTTTGGATATGAATGTGTAGGTGGATATGAGTGTAGAATTTCTTCTACTTGAACTTTTATAAGCAGTCAAGATGTTCGACGAAATGTTTCTGTATATTTTCCGGTTAAGTTTTTAACTGGGGATAAGATATGACGTGATTTACCTATTTCATAAGGGCATTTTGATAAAAATATTGGACGGTCAAAGTCAGTCCACAACCCTTTTGCATCAACTACAACTTCCACGACTCAGACCCTAATTAGACACTAAACATCCGACACTTTTACAAAATATCTCTTCAAATAAATACTCGTCTACAAAAACAGACTTTTAAGTTTCTCTTTCCTTTTTCATTTACTTGTCCGAGAGAGGACTTGATGAATGGAATGTAAGTTGCGTCTGTGGACCTACTGATGACGATGGTGACATTTACCGACATGAGTAAACACACTGGAGAGGTTGGTGCACTAAAATTTCAAAACAGTTCACATTTTTGTAATTTTTGTTTTACACGTCCGTAGGCAGAACAAAAACGAAGACAAAGAATTTCTTCTGGGACTAGTAATTTTCGAACACCGCTGAATTGGGGGACTTGAAAAATAATTGGGGGCCTCACCAAATTTATACACACTCCATTTATTTTAAGGGGTTCCAAAATATAGTGAAAATACTATTTTGTCCTTCATTAATAATAAAACTTAAAATTCTTTTCATCCTTAACCCTAAGCGTCCATTTCATTTTCATATTTTAACAAAAATAATCGGAGTCCCCCTTTCCCTCTCTCTCAACTATCTTTTCTTCCATTATCGACACGAAAAAAAATAAAATCAATTACAGTTAAAGGGTCGTCAATCCGAAAATCATGAAACCTAACGATTTTTATATTCCTGTAGAGACTATGAAAAATCGTTAGGGTATATGAGGAGCAAGATAACGACCTAAATTCTGATTTTTCATTTTTTTTTCTTTAGGTCAGATTCGTTAGCGTAAGATAGAAACATATGACGATTCTTTGCGAACGACCCCTTTTTAAAAGTTTAACGACTTCATGTAAAAAACAAATAGTCTCTGTCATAAAAATGGAAAGAGTCGTCAACTTACTCGCACTCTCCGAAAAGGGTCGTGAACTTGCCCCTTTTTAAAAGTTAACGATTCTAAAAAAAAAGTTTGCCTCCACCTTTGCTCTTCGTCCTCGTAAGAGCGTCCACAGTGGTGCGAGCATAACTAAAGACCAAAGACTAAAAAAAAAGATCAAATTTGGGTTTAGTCCGTCCTGTGGCGTAGCGGGTGACGAGTAAATTTGGTCGCGCGTTGATATAAAGTCCGCTTCATCGTCCAGCGTAGATAAAGATTACGCCTGGCATGGGGCGTTGATAAAGATAACGCCTGGTATGGGCGTTGATAAAGATAACGCCTGTATGGGGCGTGAACTATAGCAACGCCTGGTGTGTGGAACGGAGATTATACGTTCGCCCGGGTTCAAAAAAAAAATAAAATGGGGCGTTGATAAAGACAACGCCCCAAGCAAAGTTTTCAAAACTTTGTGAAGGTGGGATCATGACTATATGAACGCATGGGTGTCCGGCGTTAACTTTACGTACACCCCATCCAGGCGGACATTATACCAACGCCCCATCCAGGCGGACATTATACCAACGCCCTGCATCAGGCGTTAACTTTACGAACGCGCGGTTACAGGCGGACATTATACCAACGCCCGTCGGGTAGGCGGACATTATATAAACGCCCGACTATATTTGGATTTGGTTTTAATCGCCGACCAAATTTGGTCCGAGTTTTACTCTTTGATCAAATTTTGATCGATGGTCCGTCCCACTACGCCAGCGCACTCGACACCAAATTTGGGTTTAGTCGTCCACTGCAGTTGCTCTAATCGAGCACTCTTTCCCACCCAATGTTCTACCACCCATACGTGGCTTATTAATAACTTGAAAGAACAAGAAAATAAGGAATTGTCAGAGCAATTAGAAGGGAGGGTCCCATTTAACTAGTTTGAGTGAAACTGATTGATTTTGTTAGCAAAATGATGGCTGTTCATTTCGAACAATCTGGCACGTGCTTAGATTGTGTAGATTTTGACGGTTGAGTCGGTTGACTACCAATCTTCTGAAGCTTAACCATTGTGTTTTGAATTGGTCTTGAAATAAATGAGTCGTCATTTCAAACTTGAGCGTCGTTACGAACTATGATAGAGTCGTCATTTGAAATTTGAGGATCGTTTCGGTCCAAAATTTTTGGGTGGCGACCCTTATTTAAATCGTCAGGATTTATCATATGGATTTGCGATTCTGTCTATTGAATTAACGACTCTAGATGATCTAAAAGATGGAGTCGTCATCTTTTTCAAACTTGGTTAACGATTTTTCATAAATGCAGATTGGAGTCGTCAATGTTTGTAAACTTGGTTGACGATTTTTCATAACTGAAGATTGGAGTCGTTTACTCTGTGCCAATTCACCGACGATTTTTCATAACCTTCACCTACATCATTTCCTCCACTAGAATCACTCATTTCAAGTAATCCTAAAATTTTCCCCAAAAACTCACCTTCTTCCTCTCTCTCCAACACAAAAACACATTTTTTCTATTATCAAAATTTAATCCTTAAATCTGATTTTAATCTAACTAAATTAATTAATTTAACTTAATTACTAATTACCACTAATGATTTGGTGTAGTTTAGCCATTTAAAAAAATTGGAATAAGGAATAACTCCCAATTACTATTTCATGACCTTTTTTTTCATGTAGCTAGGGGTCCCCAATTATTTTCCAGGGCCCCATTTCATCGGTGTTTTCGAAAAGTATCCATCGCCCCCACCCAAGAACTGATCAATCTTTTCTTGGCCTGATGGTAAGTATGCTTGTCATTGTGCATATTATTTTTCCTGGCCGCAGTGTTTGCTACTGCTACAGCCTCCTGCTCCACCGGGTGTGATGCTGGTGTAGCCTACGTTCCGCTTCATATGCTGTTATTATAGTCCTTCGCGCCGCTTCTGTAGATAGTCTGCAGATTAAAGGTTGAGGGCTCAGCTGGCTGATGTCCCATAACTCTCAGTCTCCGCGATCTTCTTTGCATTTTCCGTTGCATTCTTCCAATAACAATGCCAAATGACACCTCTTGAGAACATAAATCAGTCCTTTACCTAAGACAGTAAGTGCTCAAGTCAAATTGCTACTTAGCCAGCGAAATCACTGGTATTCCACGAGGAAAATCAGAAAATATGTATTTACCGACACCATTTGACTCGAGTATCTAATTTCGCAAACTGTTTGCAACCAACTTCGCAAACGGTTTGCAACCAAACTTTTTTAAGCAATTTGACTTGACTTGACTGGTACAAGACTTTACATCGACAAGCTTTGATAAACTATTTTGTAAGATAGCTTTTGAGATTGCGATCAGACTGAAATTTTATTACAAGATTTTGTGTTCTAACAATGGTTTCCAGCCGAAGAATTAAAGGTCGGGGAACCACTTCGTTAGAATGGATTCCATCCTACAAAAAGACACCGACAACCAGATGTGACAAGTGAATCAACGCTGAAAATCTTTGGCTCGTTATATATATTTTCTTGATGAAAGTACAGCAACAAAATCAGGGAAATCAGACTATTCTCGACCTAAGCAGATCTTGAGCTTAATAGAACCAATATCATTAGAGTGTAAAAATAGTCACAGAAATGGTGGACGAGTATTTATAGTTACACTTATGAGAGACTACACATATTCTAATACTCTCCCTCGAGCTGGTACCAAATAGTAACAGCTTGAACCAAGAAGGAAAGAAACAAAGGATAAAGCTAGAACTAATATAGCAGAAGTTGGATCACAAAACACTCTATGCAACTTTATCTTGAATACAAGGTCTAGCTTTGAGGTTCATAAGAAGAGAAGGTGCCAAAGTGACCAATCTCATTATTGAGTGTTCAACTTAGCAAATAGCCACTCAACCCCAACCTTTGAAGTATATGCATTGAATTAGAAGAAAGACCGGTGAAGACATCTCTTGAGACAACAACTAAACTACCTAAAAGCCAATTGCAGCAAGAGAAATTCCATAAAGTGGGAGAAGCAATGGAGAAGATAAGATGAAAACCTGCAGATATAAGAAACCACAATCAGTAAGCAACTAACCATTATAGGTACACAAGTAAAAGGGGGCAAATGTGAACTTCTTCAATTAACCGAGCAGTTCACATGTAAAGTGGACTTCTAAAGTATAAAAGAACTGCAATCATAGTTTAATATGCCAATAGTTCACAAAAATAGACTAAGGTATAAAAGAAGGCCTTATCCACTCAACAGAACTATATAGAAGCTAATAAGTAATAACTATGACGAAGAGGTAGAACCTTATGTGGATGGGATAGAACATATAGCACTTCTCATTGGACAAGTCAAGACGACTCAAACCAAAATCACGAGAAGGAATTTTTCTACCAAAAGAATGTCACTGAACAAGAATAAGGCATTCTGTACCAAAGAATAGAGAGAAACGTACAACTAGAAGTCTGTATTTCAATGTGTGTGTGGCTGCAATCTACACTCAGAACTGCTTTTGCCATCCAACTAACTATGATCAAAATGAATTAGACTCTAGTTATCAGTACATTGAAAAAAAAAGGAGACAAAAGTCTAAATTCTCTTTTGTGTTCTATCGCAACTAAAAAACAAGTCAAGACTCTCAAAACTGAAACAAAGGACCATACAGCAAGAGCAACCGTTACAATCAAGCATTCGATTCCTAAAAAGTAATAATGAATTTGTTTAATGAGTAAATACTAGATGGAACCTACATCATATGTAAAATGTCTTAATTGAAAATCCTCAACATTGGGCTTTGTAGTTTGTATTCATAATCAAAGAGTACCTCCCATCCCTAGGAATAATTCCAAGTGCAAGCTCTGGCCAGCCAAGCTGAACTCTCGGTGTTGCAATTCGTGCATGACATCCCTGTTACAATCAACCAGGACAAAGACAAGTCACTCTTAGTACCACAATTACAATATCACCGGAAATTAAAAACACAAATGTGCAATAAATTCGAATGACACAACAGTGCAACTCAGCAGAAATCACAAACCATTGCCAATTCTAAACCACCTCCAAGTGCAAGTCCTCCAACAGCAGGCAGCAACAACTGTTAGCATTTTGTCCTCTGCTCAACATACACTGAAGACTGTTACCCATTTTCCCCTTCCGCATCAATAAATCATAGTTTTCAAACAATATAACATATCTTCGATTGTGTTGGACAAAGATTGTTGATCATGACTGTCAGAATTATCCTCTGCCAAGCCAAACAAAACGCTGATTATTACAGCATAGACCTCTAAATCTTGTTGAAATCCAAGGAATATAATCACATACCAGTCTTTTGGTCTTTCCCAACCGCATTGATATCCGAAACCACCACAGAAATCTCTCACCTTCACCATCTTCTTCTATTTCTTCATTGCCTCGACATATTTCTTCATCAATTCTTCAATAACTGCACAAATATAAGTACCCCCATTTATCAAATTCTGGTGATCAATCAAATAGATACATCAACAACTTGTATCTCTGCTTGAGAAGCATTAGGGCCTTGCAATAATCAAATGCAACTATAGACAAGGTAAGGTCACCCCTGCAATGAGGCAATCCTTTGTTGGAACTAGTGATGACGGAACTGGAACCTATAGCGACAACATTACCAAATAAATTTCAAGAAAATAATAAGATTTCTGTGATGCATTTACCGAACCCCTAATTCACCATCACCACCCTAATTTTATGAAAACCCTAATTCAGAGTAAAAATATGAAGTTCACCATTTTACATAGTGATGAAACCGTGGAATTTCATTGCCGAAAACGAAGACCTAGGTCTAACGAAAAGAAGAACTCACCTTCAATGGAGCTGAAGTTTGGAAGAACACACCCTGAACTAAATCTAAAATTATTAATACAATAAACTCAAAATCCTTCCTTCCTTCCTAAGATAATCAGGAACAAAGGGAATTCATGAAATCAATCAATTTCAATTCCACTTATCTCAAAACTTCAATCGATTATCAGAAGATTCTCAGAAGTAGGGCTGCACAACGGGTAGGGTGGGTAGGATATGGCCTATACCCGCCACCCTACCCGTTTACTGGCGGTTAAGAAAAATTTTACCCGTCATCCTACCCGTCATTAAACGGATAAGATCCTATCCAACCCATTCTCTGGCGGGTCGGGTAGGGTAGGATGGCGGGTATAACCGTTTACTACCACCAACACAAACTCCAATTCCAGTTCATCAGCAACTGCACCACCTCTTCCTTCATACCCTGTAGTTTCTCAACTGACACAAATTCATAGATTCCTTCATTCCAGTTACAATTCAATTCCATTCATCTGCACCAAACAAACTTCCTCACTGCAATCTGGCATTCAATTACCACAGACCCCAAAGCAACAAAATCTGTAGCAAACCTAGGTAATACTCGGCTCAACCACTACAGTGATGGTTTATCAAAATTGATTGTAGTTGTAGAGATACTGGTAAACAGGGTCTTTTCAGACTTGTGAAGAAAACAGTTTTTTAGATTTAAATTTAAACATGCAAATAAATTTGTTTGAAAACTTTATGGAAAAACACCAAGACTTGGATTCCACCATTGACCCATTATTTGATAAATTCTAATAATTAATATTCATGCAATTTTTCTTTTAGAGTGATTCTAATATTATGCCTTTTTGAATATTTTTGAAGTAATAATTGTAATCACAAAGTATAAAACATCAAAAGTTTTTAAAACCCAGCATGCTTCATCAAAATAATTCACAACTATTCAATAAAAACTAATATTTCAAATTCAATTCCATGCAAATAATCAAATAATAATATTGCAAATAAATAATAAAGTTAGAATTATACCATAAATAAGGACCAATGGCTTCCTCCGTCGCCTTGGCTAAGGGGTTTAGCTCCTCATATCAAAAACTTGCTCAAAATTGCTTAATAGGTGTTTTTATTGATGAATATGGTGATAAAGAGAGTTTGCAACGCTGTATAAACGTTACAGCGTCACTGTTACAAAGATGAGTAATGTCGTTTATAAACGATACATATCTAGCGCAGTTGAACTACGACACCCGTTTCTGGTTTTAAGACTGTTGAAGAACGACTGCCTTAGCAGGTCTGTTCTTCCTCTTCTTCTTCCTCCTCGAACAGCAGCAGCAGCACTGTAACTCTCTGTAATCGCTTCTCCTCGGCTCTCCTCTACTCCCAATTCTCTCCTAAGGGTTTCTAACCCTTCTATGACAAAAACCCAACTATATATAGCCTTCAGATTCCCTAGAAACTCGATCAAATTCAAGAATAAATCTCTTATTCTTCACGTGCAGTTTGAACAATAATTCCATCTGTCGATCTTTTATGCGTCTGTTAGCTATTTTATTGCTCCCAAAATCTTCTCTGACTTGAACTCGACTTAATACATGGTTGTACAACGTAGAAAATCCCCCAAAAATCTCTCACCAATCTTTGAAACTCAAAACAGAACACCGTGTCCTGTTAGGACTTTGATTACTTCTCCCGGCCATTCCAGCCCAATTGGTTGGGTCCAATTGATTGTACCAGGCCTGTTTAGTCATGTAGATTCCATACGTACCAAATACAACAATTGAATCTCCTAAAATCACGTCCAAAATTCGATCTCCAAATCTGCCAGACGCTGCATAGTCCTTTCCCGCCAAAACTTGTATTTGAATTATGAAGATGACCTCCCCTTATCCAATTCCGGTCTCCCTTTAGCAGATGCCTGGAAATGAGTCACCCCTTAGTAATTAGGTTACCCTTATCCAAAGTGAGAGTTCGTATAGTAGTTTTCTCCCACAGGCGCAAAAACCATTTTTTTAGCCAATTTCGCCGCAAAAGCCTTATTTTTCCAAAAACACCTACAAATAAATAAAATAACCAATTAAGTACAAAATCGAGCACTAACACTATATACAATTGAGATATATTAGACACATAAATGCGTCTATCATACAGCTCAGCATAGCTCTGTGAGTTTCTCAGCATCAGAATATCTCCATTCCATTTCAGCAGTCACACTCAACACCCCAGGCCCTTTACATTCCAGTCAACAATGCCTTATCTACCACCTGATCTGACTGCCATAAGACATCACCTCCTGCAACAACATTTTCCCACCTTCTTCAACACATACACACTGCATTTCTTCCTTGTCTGTAATTCCATTGACACCATATTACTGCTACTGCAGCTTCTTGCAGCTCTATCTCTACCCCTTCTCAGATTCAAATCCAGCCATCTAACCATGGTAGCAACACAGCTCCAGCACAATGTCCCATATCAACCAGTTTGCAGCTTCACATCGACAACAACCTTACAAGACTAATATCACTTCCTGTAGCTAAAACCATCTTGATCAGTACCAACACCAGCTGGTTCATTCATCTCTATCACTCAATTCCATATCAAATTCACCACCATATGCACCACCTACTGCTCTGCAGCTCATAGTCACTGTAGTGCAATCAACCTGTAAAACCTTGTGCCCACAGCTTCATTCATTGCAAAAAATACTACCTTGACCTGCAATTGCAATTCCACTACTGCAACATTCAGTTCTTGCAGCTTCATCAACTCTGTATCTTCACCAGCTCAGCTTGGTCACAGTTTCATCTCAATCTTCTTCAGAACCATATCAGCTACCTAATTCTTCAACCCAATTAGCTTCACCACAGAACAATTGGTAGCAGCACAATTCTTCTTTCATGTAGCTCCAAGCACCATCTATATCACCTGCAATACAAAATTTCAGCTCCTTTTGTAACCACCATCTTCTGCTGCTTCTTTACAGTGCCCATTTCAGATCCATCTAAGATGCTTCCATAATTCCTTACCTGTAACCAATGGCAGAAACCACTTCAAGCACCAACATTACCATTGCAGCAGCTCAAGCCTGCTCCTGCCATCTCAACAGAGCCTCAACCACAAGTATAAACATGTCTAACAATGGACATGCGAAACACAGCAATGATGGTCCATGGTACTGCTAAACCACAGAGAAGCACCAGAATAACTTGTATATCTAGTAATCACTTGATTAAGCGTAGAAATAGATGTTGTGCTAGTAGACCAACGATGAATTTAGAAACAAAAGCATAACCATAAAAAATGTACAAACAAAAGTATTCTCAAGAAAAGAGTTGTATTCTTTTTGAAATAGACGATGAATCCCAGCCCAATTCCATGTTCTTCACGTGACCTTGTTCTTCATATAACAGTATCATCACCAAAAGCTCTTCATATTGACCTTCTTCTTCAATCATCATCTACGATGATGGAATAAGTACTAAGATCACCAGATAAATCTGCATACAAGTTATCTCTTGTTAGATTCAGTCATAATAGTGAATGATTTGATGCAAAGTTCAGTCATAATACCAACATCAAGTAATATCACAACAAGTTCTGTATATGTTAGAAGAGATATATCACAACATCCTACTATGGAATACAATTTTTCAGACTTTTGGTTCAGTCACAATATCAAGTAATATCACAACATAATTCAGTCATAATACCAACATCAAATAATAATACCAACATCCTACTATGGAATACAATATGGGTAAAGAAAAATTGTATTCCATAGTTCTATCACAATATCTCCAAAATGCAATATGGGTAAAGAAAGAAGAGAGAGGGAAGAGGAGCACTCAGGTTTCAGACTTTTGGTTGGTTCACTATTTCAACATGCAATCGCAACAGTGGACAGTCTCATTAGAAGAGGAGTGGCAATTACAGATGAGAATGGACCATCTTATGGGTAAAAACACAACAACAACAGTGGACAGTCTCAAACTGGTTTCTGTTCATTTCATTTAAGGAACTCATATGCTTCAAAAAATTTTCTTTTGAAGGAACTCATCACTTGTTGGTCTGACATCCTTATGTTTATGCTCGTCTCTTTAGATTCTAAGCTTTAGATTCAGGAATATACATATGGTTATACTATATTGTAAGAAACTGAAAACAACAGAGAATTGACAAATGTAGGAGAATGAATGTAGGAAAGTTGTATACCTGACTCTAAGACGTCATCCTCCTTCTCTTCAGCTCCAAATGCAGATGGATCCATATCAATTTCTTAAAATAACTTAGTCCAGCACTGAGTAACTTAGTCCAATTTCATGGTTGATGAGTAAGCTACCTAGATGTGAAATAAATGTGTAGTGCTTATTTGATGAGATTTCATTTGAAACTCGTCCCCCATGTGGAACAAACTAAATTTCTACGAGAAATTCATCAATCGGTTAACATGCATGTTAATTTCTCAACTAAATTCCTAGATCTTATTACTCAACTGATTACTCATATGAAGAAAGTAGAGGAAAGCCCTTGGAAATGGATGTAAACCCTAGTTTAAAAACACCACGAAGTCATCAAACACTAGTTTTAACACGCCAAGAATTACTAGATTCGGAGGTAACAACAACAACATCAATAAATCGATTTCAGTTTTTGGGGAGTTTGAATTCAAGAAACCATGGAGATATAAAATAGAACCGAAGCTGAAATCAAATAAAATCCATGCTTTATGACTCCATCAAATACATCAAACAAAAGGAAAATTTGCAAAATCTTTACAGATTCAAGCAATAACAGCAAAATAAAATCATGCAATGATAATAAAAAAATAAAAAAAAAAGTAAAAAAAAATTGGGTTTATACCTGGTGAAGTTTTCTTCTTGTACTTTCAGCTATATTGAGTATGAGATGAGGGTTTGCTTCAATTTCAGGAGAATAATGAACTGTATCTAGGGTTACAAAAATTAGGGGATGTTAAAGGATTATGGTTCTAATTCTGAGATGGGGTTTGATTCAAAGATGCAGTTATGATTAGGTTTTGAAATCGATGATGAGAGGTGTTTGCGTATGAATATGAATAAGTAAACTAAACTTTGATGAGAGTTTGGTTTTAGGAACAAATAAGCTAAATCTAGGGTTACAAAAGAGGGGTTTTCTGTTAGATCGGATACATGGGTTTTAATTTGGAGAAGAGGTTGGGATTAGTCTTTGATTGTGATAGCAGAGGTTGGATCTGTGGGATTTTCTCGAGAATGAAGAGAAGAAACAGAACGAGTTTGTGGTGAATGGTTCGATTTGGGGTTGAGTTCTCTGAAGAAAGATGAACAAAATGGTCTTTATATTTTACCCCTGATATCTTTAAAAACAACGAAAAAATGTGCAGGAGAAAAAAACATTAGAAGGGTTATTTTGTCTTCTAAATATAAGGCGGGTAAGCGGGTAGGGTATGATAATTTCGAGCTTTACCCGTCACCCTACCCATTTAACGGCGGGTAAGGAATCTTTTAACCGTCACCTTACCCGCCAAATAATGGGTAGGATAGGATACGGTTAAAACATTGGCGGATAGGGTAGGATTGGCGGGTATGGGTAGGGTATGTGCACCCCTACTCAGAAGAGTTCGTGGACTGAAGAACGAAGAAGTAAGAGAAAACTTCTATTTTTCTATTTATAGAAGGGTAGTGGTGTAGAGCGTATCACCAAACGCGGTGTCCTGTTGTAAAGTTAAGCCCATCGGCACGGACCAGCTCGTACTAGTTCAGTGTAAACCGAGTTGTCCATGTTGTCCTCGTTATCAAACCCGGTGTATACCGAGGTGGAAAGCGAGTTGTCCATGTTGTCCTCGTTTTCAAACCCGGTGTATCCCGAGGTGTAAAGCGAATTGTCCATGTTGTCCTCGTTATTAACCCGGTGTATACCAAGGTGTAAAGCGAATTGTCCTGGACAACACGAAATCGAGGACAACAAAAAATAGGCATGAATTTTGGGACGCAGATGTCATTTTAGAAAAATTCAAGGACGAAAAAGACCGAAGTCCTTTGGTTAGGAATTTTAATAAATCCACCCCTTATTTTGTCAATCGCAATATTTTGGTCCCTCAACAGGGTACTGCCCCTTCTGGATTTCTGTGGGTATGCGATTCACTGCAGTAGTCGACTGACTATTTGTTCCATTGACAGTGGAGAGAAGCAAATTATGAATTTTAGAAATTTGTTTCCTTTTGGAAAAACAATGGATAGCATAGTAATTCTTTTTCCCACATAATCTACAGGTTCGTGGAGGAGAAGCAATAAGCGGCACCTGTTTTAACTTCATAGCCATATGAGAAGATTGCAAGTTATGTAAACCTTTCTTGACACAACCTTCTTCTGGAAGATCCTTCATGTACTTGAATCCATGAGAATTAGTTTGTACAGAAGAATTTCTTCTTAAGACAGAGTTTTCATTTTCCAAGGATCTGCACTGTTCATCGGCTAGAGTAAGGGATGCTTCTAGTTTCTCTTTTTCGACACGAAGCCTGTTAAGCTCTGATGAATGCGTCTCGATCAAACGTTTCTCTCTAATTGAGTATTCCTCAACAATATCCTCAAGAATACTAATCTTTTCACGATGTAGAGTAGTTTCTTGGAGAAGTTTTTCAATATTCTTAGAGAATGACTCAATGATGCTATAAAGTTCATGTTCTCGATCAAGAGACTTTTCAAATTCATCAACAAGCTGATTATGATCTCAATAGAATTTTTTGAAATTCTGGTAAACTCCATTTCAGCTTTTGCCATAGCGCCCAGTGTCTTATCGGAGAGAGAATTGTTGATACAAGATGGAACAATCTTCTTACCTCGGGATTCGGAAGCATCAGCTAAGGAGTAATCCTTTGAGGTATTCCCAAGACATTTGGCATAGTTAAAAGCTTTAGAAGACATCTTGGTATGCGTATATGTCAGAGATTCTGTCCTCAGATTCACATTGCCACAAACACAGACTTGAAAGGTCTTTTAAACGTGTTTTCCTGCTCTGATACCAATTGAAAAAGCGGGGGTACAACAACCACACCCAATATTTCGCTTAGCAATCTGTATGGACAAACTCCAATATACTTTCTATAGAATCAACTAGACAGTCAGACTCAATCTAGATAAAAAGTATATCAAAGAGTTTATATCTTAATCTCTCGATTTGATATATACTCAAGAAAATAGAAATCTGCGAGTCTTTATCAAATACTAGAGAGATAACTTGGATGGTACCAAAGACCAATATCCAAGTATCAATCAATTTAAATCAACAACCAAAATGTTGGATATTCTAATTGATTGAACAACGCATAACCTGTGATATTTCAATTATATAACAAAATATAATGCGGAAAAGAAATAACACAGACACCAGAATTTTGTTAACGAGGAAACCTCAAATGCAGAAAAACCCCGGGACCTAGTCCAGATTGAACACACACTGTATTAAGCCGCTACAGACACTAGCCTACTCCAAATTAACTTCGGTATGGACTGTAGTTGAACCCCAATCAATCTCACGCTGATCCAAGGTACAATTATGCACCTATGTCTCTGATACCAACAGGATACTACACACTTGATTCCCTTAGCTGATCTCACCCACAACTAAGAGTTGATACGACCAAAAGTCGAAGACTTTAATAAAAAAATGTGTATCACACATAAAAGTCTACGGTAATAGATAAATCCGTCTCCCACGAATATACCTACGAGTTTTGTTCCGTCTTTTGATTAATCAAGGTGAACAAGAACCAATTGATAAACCGGACTTATATTCCCGAAGAACAACCTAGTATTATCAATCACCTCATAATAATCTTAATCGACGCATCAAAAAAGATATTGCGGAATCACAAACGATGAGACGAAGTGTTTGTGATTACTTTTATATCTTGCCTATCGGAGATATCAATCTCAAGCTAATTATTACAATTGTACTCGTACGATAGAAATATCAAGATCAGATCACACAACTACAAGAAAGTAGTATCGGTCTGGCTTCACAATCCCAATGAAGTCTTTAAGTCGTTAACCTGATTTAGAAGAAGAAACCAAAGGTTAAAGGAGAATCGACTCTAGCTTAGCACAACTAGTATCACATAGAAGGTGTGGGGATTAGGTTTCCCATTTGCTAGAGTTATCCCTTATATTGTCTTTCAAATCAGGGTTTGCAATCAATGTTAGCTTGGTAACAAAGCATTCAATATTCACTGTTAGATGAAAACCTGATTAGATTCAATCTAATATCTTTCAACTGTTAGATCCAAAACTAGCTTGTTACACACAAATGAAATGCACGTTTCTAGGCTTGTGTAACCGTACCCAAACTTGTACATTTGTTGGTTCAACAATAGTCAACCAAATGGTTAGCCATATGATCACTTTCATACCAACCATATTCTTCTTCACCATAACTAGTTCACCTGACTCAAATGAACTAGTTAGAGAGTTGTTCAATTGCAAGGAAATCTTATGTAACTACACAAGACACAATCGAAGCAAAAACGATTTGATTCACTCGAATCAGTTCTTTTTTTTTTTGCTGAATCACCCTTTTTTTCATTTAATGACAAACTAAAAGAATACAAATGTTACAATAACTTGCAAAATGAAACAACAAAAGAAAACAATAAACAAAGTAGAAAAATTACAAAAGGTAAGAAATCTTAAGAATCAATTTTAAAGTGACTAATAATTTGGTTTTCATAGTCATTGTTCCACCTGACCCCTTTTATTCTGACACCATGATCTTGAACAATCTTCATAACCCTGTGCTTGAAACCATGCATATTAACATCACCTCCTTCAAAGAAAACTCTATTTCTTTGAAACCACAACTCCTTAATGACAGTACAAGCAGAGATTATCCATACTTCATCAATGATAGGACTGTGATGTTTAGCTGCAGAAAAAACTTCTGGAAAAGAGTATGGCCTGGGAAATTGAAACATATTGCCAAGCCAATTCCAAACCTGAACACTGAAATCACAAAGCCACAATGTATGCTCCATTAAATCCTGCTCTGATTTGCAGATACATCATCTAGAAGGCATTTCATATCCTTGTTTTCTTTTCATGTCATCATTCACATAAACTCCTTGTAGAAGCTTCCAAATGTTGCTGGCAATAGTTGGGTGCAAAGATTTCCTCCATATATAAGAAGACCAATCTACCTTGTCTTCCTTGTGTCTTATTTTCTTCACTGCCTTTGCATTATTAAACATTCCACTACTATGTAGGTTCCATATTATGGAATCATTTCCATTGTGAATATGAGGAAAGTTATCACTCAGTAACAAGTGCTGCAACTGAGGATGTATATTCCATTGATCATTAATGATTAAGTCCTGAACTTTCAACTGCATATTGTTATGAAAAAAATCAGTATAACCAATTTCATTAATTAGTGGGGATGATCCATACCAGTTATCAAACCATACTGAGATGCTAGCACCATTTCCAATCTTCCAAGAGATGTCTTCTTGTAAAGTAAGCCAAGCCCATTGCAAACCTGCTCTTACTGATGATAATTTCCATTTTGAAAACCATATACCATATTTATCTTTGAACTTAGCTGTAAAAAACAGAGCCCATTCATCTGATGAATACACCAATTTTGACATCATTTTCATCAGCAAAATTTTGTTAAGAACTTCTAGCCTTCTAATACCCAAGCCACCTTCAATATATGGCACACAGATCTTCTTCCAAGATAAATTTTTATACTTTATAACCTCTCCATCACCTGATCATAGAAAGTTCCTTATTAGTTTTTCACATATCTTAATAACTGAAGATGACCATTTATAAACTGCCATATTGTAAAGAGGGTAGTTGCACAAAACTATTTTTACAAGAATCGGTCTATCATGAAAAGATAATAATCTTCCTTTCCAAGATACAAGTTTTCTCTGAAGCATAAGGACTATTGGCCAGACCATTTCAGTAGTTACTCTTCCTGGAGCTAGAATGATACCAAGATACTTATCAGGAAAATTAGATATATACATACCAACTATGCTGCTAATTTGTTGCTTTCTGGTTGAATTAGTACCATCAATGAAACACTTGCTTTTGGCTTTGTTAATCATCTGACCAGAGCTATGTTGATATTTGTCAATCAGCTTAAATAGACAAAACAAAGTCTTCTTAGCTCCATTACAGAATAAGAAAACATCATCAGCAAAAAATAAGTGTGTTGGATATATCCCATTTCTAACTACCATTGGAGTTATCTTCCCTGTATTAACTAAATTTGTGATATTTCTACTCAATACATCTTTCATCAAAATAAATAGAATAGGGGATAAAGGATCACCCTGCTTAAGACCCCTATGCATTGAGAAAAAGCCACATGGTCCTCCATTGACCATTACTGATAGTTTTGCAAATTTAAACATGGTTAACAACCAATCACACCAAGATGATGAAAATCCATATTTGTGCATAACTTTAAGAAGAAAAGTCCAACTTACAGAATCATAAGCCTGTGATATGTCCAGTTTAAAAGCCACATTACCTCCTATTCTCTTTTTCCTCATTTCATTTACCATCTCTGAAGCTAGAAGTATTTGTTCTTGAATGCTTCTTCCTTTAACATAAGCAGCCTGTTGTGATGAAATTAACTTCTCCATGAGTCCATTCATTCTGATAGAAATTATCTTTGTGAAAATTTTGAACAATACATTACTCAATCCAATTGGTCTATATTGACTTTCTTTCTTAGCACCTGCACATTTAGGAATGAGGGTTAGGAAATTTGAATTCAGGCCTTTAGGAATAAATCTTCTTCTCCAACAAAACTGTATGGCATCTTTTAAATCCATTTGAATTATATCCCAACAACTTTTATAAAAGGATCCAGGAAATCCATCTGGACCAGGGGGACTATCTGAGTCCATTTCAAAAATAATTTTCTTGATTTCTTTAGTGGTGGGAATGAAGTCCAACATTTCTTGGTCTTCATCTGTAATAACTGAGGGAATAACATCAAGCAATTCTTCAGAAACATCAACATCTTGAGCTTCAAATTTTTGTTGAAAATGCTTGACTAAAGTATCTGCAATTTGAGATTGATCATTAACAATATTTCCATTTGCATCTTCTAGTTCACTAATTGTATTTCTTGCTTGTCTAATCTTCATTCTAGCATGGAAGTATGCAGTGTTTGCAGAACCATCTTTAATCCATTTTTCTCTTGACATAAGTCTCATAAGAGTATTTGCTTGAACTTCTCTTCTTGAATATTCATTTTGTGATTCTACTAAGTTGGCTAAAAGATCTTCATTTAAGGGATTTTGATCATATAACTCCATTGCTTTTTGAACTTTCTCTTCTGCTTCCTTAATTTTTGTATTAATATTACCAAATACACTCCAATTCCACTCACTTAAGAACTTTTTTAGCTTTTTTAGCTTCTGCATGAAAATAAAAGATGAATCACCAATAATATTCTCAGTCCATACTTTCTTCACTTCACTTAAGAATGATGGATGATCAATCCACATTTTCTGAAATTTCCAGGGAACATTCTTTGGTATGGGTATGCTTGCACAACCATATAATAATGGAGCATGATCCGAAACTATCCTCAATCCAACCTTATATCCCCAATCACCATACTTCTGTAACCATAAAGAGTTGAAAACAGCTCTATCTAGAACACATAGGATTCTTTTTGTTCCTTGTTGACAATTGGACCAAGTGTATTGCTGACCTGTACTAGGAGCTTGAAT
Organism: Papaver somniferum; assembly: GCF_003573695.1. Lineage (NCBI taxonomy): Eukaryota > Viridiplantae > Streptophyta > Magnoliopsida > Ranunculales > Papaveraceae > Papaver > Papaver somniferum. The sequence goes on from NW_020645971.1 coordinate 550,431, forward strand.
TAAGTTACATTCATTAAGGCAATGAATAAAATCCATCATTGAAATTCTGTTTGGAGCCTTACCACCAAATTTCTCTTCAGGTGAAATTATAGCATTAAAGTCACCTAAAACAACCCATGGTTTTTGTAGCTGACTAATGATTTTCATCTCTGACCATAGAAACTTTCTTTGACTCTTTTTAACATGAGCATGAATACCAGAAATTAATACTTCACCAATACTGACAGTTACCATTTGGCTAGACATTGAAATAACTTGAGGAGTAAATAAAGAAGCATTCCAGAATAACCATAAATTACCTTTTGTAGATGAGGTTGAATTATGTATCACCATACTTTTCATTCCAGGGAGATTTAATTGACTGCAAAAAGAAGCATTACAAGAAATTTTTGGTTCTGCAACCCAAACTAGAGATGGGTTAAATTGATTCACCAAAGACCTTAATTTATTCTGAGCCCTAGGTCTTCTTAGGCCCCGAATATTCCAATTTATGATCTTCATCTTGGTGGTGGAGGATTTTTGGTACCTCCCTTACCATGATTTTTTTCTGAGATTATGTTTCTTATTTTTAACAATTGGATTACCACCTTTAACTGCACCTGGAGAATGTTGAGAAGTGGAAGAAGTAGAAGTAGGATTAATCACTTTCTTTTCAACCACTTTTGACCATGAAGTAACCTTAACAGTTTCATCAGAGACTATCCTTGTCTTTCCATCTACAAATTTGATTTGAGGAGTTTCTACAACATCAGCTGTCTTATCTTCATTAACCACGGTATCTTCAAGAATATTTTCTTGAACTCATCCAAGAGGACTGAATCTCCCAGTAGTAGTATTGTGAATAATTTGATGAACTGGAACTGTTGGAGTAACATGAATTGTATGGATGACAGAGTCTTCATTGTCATCTGCTGATGTATCACAAATATCAAAGGGCAATAACCTAGTGACACTTTCTGAAGATAAAGCATTCAAATTGTTTGTTGAACTTGATTTAGGCTGCTAAAGAATTTCTGAGGAACTCTTAGGCTGTTGTGGAGTAATTATGTTTTCTGAATTGGTTTCATTCCTTTTTGCTTTTTCTACTCTACATTCTGTGATAAAATGACCTACCATTTTGCAGCTACTGCAATATTTTGGACAATCTGGAATGGAAACCTCTTGAAAAAACCTCCATATTTAGTCCCAATCCATACTTTGTTTGGAACTGAAGAAGCAAAATCTACCTCAACCAAGACATTTTCATAATATCCAACATCACATTTAGCTGATGCCTCATCAATTTTAATTGGAGTTCCTATTTCTTTACAAATTTTGAACAGAATTGATTCACTCCAGAATTCAAGACCTAAACCTGGAAATCTCACCCAAACAAAAGCCTTAGAAGTTCTTTGGCTGGTAGGTCGAAAATTATAAACCCAATTTCTAACCTTCAAAATTTTATCTGTAACTTCCCATACTTGAGACTTGATGTAGTTACGGTCTGTAGCATTATCCAATTTGATGGTAAAGAAACCTCTACCTAATGGAATTAACTTACATTCCCCAGTTAACTTCCATTGATTTCTAAGAATTATTGCAGCATCAACAAATTTGATCTTCTCTAAATTTAATCTACCAATTAAGGAAAAACGCCATGGATCTAAGCTTTTCTCAAATAGTTCATCAGGTAATTCAATCGAAGGAATTTTCATTCCTTCTACTGAAGAAATATTATCAGACTCAGAGTTCGTTTTAGATCTCATTTTACGAAGTAAAACACCTGAGTTAAAACCAATTAATTCCAGAAAACATGATGAATGATGTAAGATTCAACAAAATCACCTGAAATTAATGCTTGGTTGACCAGAAATCAAAGAACGATGAAGAGAAATTTTCCGAGTCCAGCACCGATTCCGTCACCGAGTCACCCTCTGTTAACGTGTACTTTGTCCTCACAAAAGGTCAGATGACTCAAATCGATTCATGAACTATATAGCCACGGTTTGCAATTTGCATTCCTTAGTTTATATAAGAATAAGTTCACAAACATCGTTTTTAGATATAACCTACTCAAGTTCGCGGACTGGGTTCGCGGACATAATTTCCCGGACGGAGTTCACAAACTTTAGCATAATTTCTCGGGTCGAGAACTTCCGCCAGTTCGCGGACTGAGTTTGCGGACTTAGCTCACGCCACTATTCCGGTTCTCTTGATCAACAAAGTTCGCAAACTTCGGTTCAAGGAATAAGGACTTATACATATATGTGTTTCGACAATAATGCTTATATCCTCCAATGGTTATATAATTTAAACTCTCATTTCAATCATTGAAACATTCTTAGAGGACGTTGATATTCTATAGTTGTTATTCACAAACTATTTTTCGTCAAAGTAAGCAATTTTCAAACTGATTGAAACTTGTCATGACTTTCGTCACTAAATAAAGATAAACTTGGCTAAAGCGAAAGCTTACCAACACATATTTCGAGAAATATATAGGCGAGATAAACTCGGCTCAAAATAGCAAATGTGTATAATCTAAGTCTATATAGGAAAACGACCTTTGTCTCAAGATAGGAGATAAATAGACTTTAGAATGATAGATAAGTTCAAGTCTCCACATACCTTTTAGTCGATGAAGATCCACCGGTTCCTTGGGTAGTCCTTCGTCTTGTATGATGATTGTCATGGAGTTCTTGAGCTCAACTACACTTTCTATCCTAGTCCGAGACCTTAGCTATAGTAGACTAGAAATCAAGACTTATATTTTTGATCACTAGCATTGACAAACATGCTTGAGATAGCAACACATGCGAGTTCGACCGAGCAATGCTCTAACAGTATCCTCTCGGGAGAGGAACTCTTTGCACATCAGGAGGATACGGAGGTTGGTGTTGTTGCAGATCAACCAGGTTTTCCTTGCCTTGATTTTGGAGAAGTCGTTCTAGGTCTTCATGCGTGAGAAATTGGATGGCTGATTCCTTTCTCTTGAGCGCTCAGGAGCAACACGAACTTCCTCATATATGAATGCACGCCCTGTCGAAGTGCTTGCGCCAAGAGTGTTGAAGGTACTTCTTATTGGTTCCATGGGCTGACGCGGCTCTTGTGGTACTCGTTCTGTTAGCGTCTTGAGGAAAGTGAGTACCTCTTTCTGAGTTGAAGCCATGTCCGCCTGAGCCTCAACGAGAATTTATTGTCTCTCCATTAAGTCAACAATGGTAATAGGGGGTTGGCCTCCTCTGGCTCCTGCAGTTTCTCGTCCTGATGGGGGAGTGGAAGTAGCTCTAGTAACAATCGGGGGTGTTACGCTCGAAGAAACATTGGAGGTAGCGGCAGCAACCCTGTCTCTGGTGATTGGAGGTGTCACGCCTAAGGGAACGTTTCCTGTGCCGCTGGTGTTGGTGGTTGAGGATGTAGTGCCACGAGATGTGTTGATCGTGCTGGTAGGCGGTACATTGGTGTCGCCGGAAGGAATGTGGACACCAGGGGTGTTGTCAGCACCAGTAACATCGGAATTTGTCGCTGATCCAGACCTAAGATCCACCATCTTGAATTCTTTGATAAAATTGAAATGAAATTGAAAATTGATCTTGCAACCGAGAGATTAATCTCCCACTGTGGTCGCCAGTTGTTTGAGGGTTAAAACTGATTCTGCTGTTTTTGGTAAATTTGGGTGTGTTCATGAGAAACGAATTCAAACCCTAAACAAATGCACTGCACGGGAGTACTTTAGATTCGAGAGATAAATATATAAGTCTCTGGCCTAAACCAAGAAATGGCCGTTCCATATTCAATTCGGTCACAAGGTAAAGGAGAAGGGTTGATCTTAGGGAGGGAAGCGAAGAAGGTGTTTGAGATCAGAGTGTTGAATTATGAAGGTATGGTTGTTTATGACTTGTGTATCAGAAAAATGGTTTTTGGCTACTTGTGTTGATAACACTTGTTGTCCTCCTTCGAAATAGGTTGAAAACCTATTTATGCAAGTCATTCGAGCGCAACCCTGATCTCGTAGGAAGTGGAGAAAGTTAAGTAGTGGAGTAGTGGGGTCGTGTAAGAAGTGATGATCACGTGGTCACATCTTCGTCCACTTCTCGAATCATTTTCAACCGTCCAGCGTTTCCTGACACATTCTCATAATGGGCGTATTGCACGCCGCACGCCGTAAACCGCCAGATCAATATCTCAGCAAGTATCCCCCAGTTTGTGACATGTTTAATGTCTCGAGTGAATAGGTCAAGTCGTGGGACTTGATGCTAAAATCAGCACATAGTGCTTTTAGGCAAAATAATGAATCATTAGCAAAACCGATATTTATAAGGCATTGCTTATATTCAATGTATGTAAAATATCGCTTTCGAATAAGCAACTGAAGATAATCGATGTGTTAGAAGCATCGTTGTTTTTGAGCTCGATCGAATCAATCACGGATTGAGCGTCTTAAAAGCAGCACGACCGACCAACTTTCGGTAATCGTTTGAGAACCCTATTGTCGAGCTGTCTCTTGGTCGATCACTCCCCGTGGAAGGAGAATGGCCGGTGATCACAATGCTACTTTATTAGTTTTTTAAAAATAAATCTACACCATCCAACTAGGATGGCGAAGTTGGATGGTCGTGATCGATTTGCGGAGGTTGTATATTGTCGTTGATGCAATTTAGGGTTTAAGGGTCGTGCGGCCATCCTTCTTTGGGTGAGCGATTCGAGGCGTCAGTATTAGCTCGAGCAGGCCGGTCGATCACGTGTAAAGGTGGGCCGACAGTGATCACGTTGACATCTTCGGGGCCACCTGAAATTAAATCTAAGCCTTTCAACTAGGCCAGCGAAGATGGATGGTTGTGATCGGTTTGCGACAGTAGGGCGTTGCCGCAAACGCAATTTTAGGGTTTTCAAAACAGCGCGTTCACCATACTTTGGGCAAGTGATTTGATACACTCCGGTTTTGTCATAGACAGGTCGATCGACCAAGGAAGGAGTTGGGACAATAGTGAACACGTTGGCACCTCTTTGATCGCTCGAGATGCGATCCAAGCCGTCTAACTAGGCTGGATAAGTTGGACGAACGTGATCGGTTTGCGATAGTAGCATACTTCCGCAACCCAAAATTTAGGGTTTTGAAATAGCGTGTTTGCTCGAGTTCGGGCAAACGATCTAGCGCCCCATAGGCTTGCCGCGGGAAAATCGATCGGGAAAGAGAAGAGATGGTCCTCCAATGTGCATGTTGGCGCCTCTTTGATCATTCCAAGGAAGATCTCAGTCGTCCAACAAGGCTGGCAAAGTTGGACGGTCATGATGTATTTAAGACCCTTTTTAACGGTCTTAGCTCGTTTGAGCTTTCTTTCGAACAACGCAAACACCCATTTTTGGGGTTGGCGTTCGATGACGTTGAAGCATGTTAGATGAAGTCCGACCGGTCGGGGTATTAGTGGGCCCGCTGACGGTCATCGTGATGATTGCTTATTTCTGTCAGGGCTTGGCCAGGCTTGTTGAATTACGCGGACAAATTGTGTGGCCGTGATCAATTTGAGACTGATATGGATAGTCTAGATTTCCCTTAAGGAGTTTAAACATCTTCGATCGAGCTATTTTTAATTAAAAGTGCGTCGATACGAAAATCTCTTTGTCAGAGAGTGATGTAGCATGTGTGAGTATTTTCATGCAGATCTCAATATTTGCACTTCGGAGATTCATGCTACTTCGCTGAGAGTGAACACTTAATCGTCATGTCATGTCAATAATGAGAGTTCGGCTGGGAACATATCACGGGAAAATACCAGGCGAGTCATGCATTAATGGGAAATACTAGTAGATGAAAGAATTCATATAATATTTTGGATTGCTGCTATGCGCACCATTCTGAGTGAATTTCATATATATTGAATTGCTCAATGAGCGAGAAGGGTTTTTGCACTCGTCATTTTTCAAATGGCTTTATCCCTTGCAGGGTGATAGCGCATTAAATACATGATTTTACAGTTTTGACCCTGAACTAATACCACCATCAACACGCTCGTTTAAAGACTTCTGTGGGATCAAGAAGCGTCTATGAGTACCGTTGGTGGGAAACTGGATAATTGCAGTTTATTTTAGTTTTCGATTGATTTGATTGACTAACAGTTGTTGAACTTTGATTGCACCTAGTTTGTTTATTCTTGAGAATCTTCTCTTCTGATATAAGATTCACTCAAACTAGATCGAAGTATCGACGGGATCTTTATAACTTTTTGTAGATCTAAAGACATCTTGTGATAATTCATTGTTAACAGACTCTGTTCTGTGTGTGATTGATCACAAGATATTCAAGTGGTGTTGTGCAGGTATTTATTGAAGATTAAAGAAGAGTTGAAGACAAAGAAGATTTCTGATTTGGTTTTTATATCTTTGGTGTGCACAAACCTGGATCGGCTGTGATCCAACTAGAATCAGATTTATTCGATTGATTAGTTGTGTAAGATCGGCATCATCTTATAGTTTTTTTGCTGATTCTATATTGTTTGATTGGAAATCTAAACTCTGATACTTCGGTAGTTGTTGGATAGATTGATCTGACCATGCAAAGGAGTTTATTGGTTAAGCGGAAGAGCCTTTGCATATGACTTGAAATATCTTCATCTGAAAGAATCAAGAGAGTTGTTACCAAACAGATTTGTTGTTCCTTTACTGTTTGGAATACGATCCAAAGGAATTGTTCCAGTGCGTGCACTTATTGAATTTCGGAAGCGCATGGATACTGAAGAAACTAGGTGAACTATAGGTTTAGTTGCTTGGTCTCAACTATACGAAGTTTGTTAGATTTTGTGTAGCGGCTTAATTCTGAGAGTATTCAATTCTAGACTAGGTCCTTTTTTTTTTTTTTTTTTTTTTTTTTTTTTTTTTTTTTTTTGCATTTTCATTTGCATTTGCATTTGCGGTTTCTTCGTTAACAAAATCTTGCTGTGTCATTTACTTTATATTTCCGCATTATAATTGTTTTATTATAATTAAAGTAAATCGGACATGTACGTTAACATGTCACTTGATATTTATCATATCGGTTTCGGTTATTACCGTACCTTTTATCAAGTGATCACTTTGTTGTTGTATTATCTCGATTTCATATCCATAGACAATCACAAAGTGTATTAGATTTCTCCACTTGACTTTGATATTCATTCACGAGTTAGGCCAGTCCGAACTAACCCTATTTCAAGTGGACACTGTGTTGAAATATTCCTTGAGTGATTGTATCTCCAAGAGGTTTATACACAATGGGTCTTGTATAGGTTGTGATCAAGATAAAAGATTGTGGTGTATTTGGGTACCCCCGTCTTTTCATGTATACCACCAATGACTGAAAATAATAATATTGTTAGTTAGTACATTTATCATGTTAAAATAATAAATAAATACTGTGAAAAATATTGGTTCTTACCTCCAATGCTCCCAAAAACCATTAAAGCTTTCTTTGACACACTCGAGCAATTAACGTGGGCTGTGTAAAGTTCTAATAAAATTGGAGACCCCCAATCATATCTTGGTGCTTGCTCTAAATCTTCTAATGATTCGAAAAGAGCAATTAGTACCACCGGCTAGCATTTGGAAGTGGAAATTGGCCTACTGTCCACTACACAAACACCCATTCGAGTTCCTCATAACGTTCAGAGTATTCATGTTGTGTATTATCTAACCTGTTTTCATTCATTTTCCTATCATAATGCTGTAAAAAACTTTTCAACCTAGCTACCTTTAATCCATATGTTTTTACTAGGGTATGACCCGTGCCGTAACGGCACGGGCTGTAGTTTGTTCTTGCTAATCCAAATGTTAGCTTCTCAAAATGTTTGATGGTCGCCCTTTTCAGATAAAAAGTTCGGAAATCTGAATCTAAGAAATGCTTTTAAATGTAAGCTTCTCAGTAAGCAAAAAATTAATTTGGATGTAAATGACTTTGAAAAGTAAAAAATCTATTTTTTTTATAAAACAAGATACCTTTGTTTTGGACATTTGCTCCTGATGTCCAAACACACCGCGGAACTGTTTGTATTTGCAAAAGGAAGTCGATAGACATATAAAGCCTTTTGAGGTGAAATTCAGTAACTTTTTTCAATGTAGCTCTACAGTGGTCAACACTGCCTTCATCGGCTCGTTCAGCAAACTATCGGCCAAAAGAAGTCCAAACTAATGATCAGTCGGAAGCGGAAACTCCCCTCCTCAGCCGTGCATAGGTTCCGACCCTGAATTGATCGTGGTTTGATTATGCGAGAAATTGAACTCACGAAGTATGGGGGACTGATCAGGAACTTCAAATAGTAATCCTTGTTTCGTCCCCCTTATTTTCTACCTAAACAACCTTACATTTATTTGAATTCTCCGTGAATTCATTAGTAATTGCTTTCTTTCCTTTATGATATCCTTGTATGCAACAAAATAATTAAATTCCTTCGTCACATCATTGACTGTCAACATTTTCATAGAAATCGTTTAATTTTAATTTGCGTGATCACAATTCAAATCAAATACATATGAAAGTAAAATTAAAAAAATTCCAGTACCACAAAAACTTAGAGCTTGTTTGGTATAGTTTTCAAAAACAGTTTTCTGTTTTTAAAAACAGAGAAAACAAAAAACAGGAGAAAACGCGTTTGGTAGGGACATTTTCAGAAAATGTTTTTTATCTGTTTTCTGTTTCTAAAAACAAAAATGTGAAAACAACAAATTATTGTTTTTTGTGTTTTCTCTTTTTTTTTTCTTGGTTCTTTTTTTTCTATTCAAAACAAAGTAAGAGATCGGGGGAATGACTGCAAGTGAGTCATGGATAATATCACTATCTCTTAGAAGAATCTTTACATTTGATACGATTTAGTTGATTTTCCTTGTTTTTAAAAAACAGTTTACCAAACAATTTTTAGAAAATGAAAACAAGGAAAAAAGAGTATGTTTTTAAAACAATAGAAAACTATTTTTGGAAACTGTTTTTGAAAACTGTACCAAACAGGCTCTTATATTTTCCTCTTAATTTCTAGTATCAGTTTTAACTTTTAATTAACTATGGTTTTGACCGATAGTATCCCCGGTATTTGATTCTGCATTGTTTCCAGGGACTTCGTTCCATCTGTTAGTTTATTTCCTTGCACACTTTCTTCCTGCACCGATCTTCATCCCCTCATTTTCACATCTAATCAAAAGCAGCTCCGTGTACAATGGGAAATATAATGCAGACACATGTTATCTACAGCAAAACTGCGAATCACGCAAAGACACAAAAGATTTGTGACCTCAACAGAAGATTGTCGATCCATCTAAAGCTTTCCAGGTTGCCTTCACGTCCACATTAAAATAAAAAAAATCCCTACACAGTCATCAATTGTTTAAGATAGCATATTAGCAGCCTGCAAATAAAGAGAGTTTAAATTAAGGATAGAGCTGGTGACACATAAAGCATACAATGCATGAAGCAACATTGCCATCAGGTTAGAAGCATTTTGGCATGCTTAAGCGTCCCACTGGGCAGTTATGCATCAGTTAACCGGTTATGGAATATGTGATAGATAGAAACCCCAGTTTTCCGCTTAACAATCAATCATTAGTGAACATCCCTAAATTAGATTATGTTCATGTTCATGTGCAGGTTGTCAATAACGCTTGACAAACGCCAAGTATACAAATGCTTTTTATATTTACATTCAAAGTGACCACAAAATGATTACTGTCCTATAATCGATTTCTTTTGTGTAACCCTATGGTAAACATACTTCACTTTAAGAGTAACTAAAACATTATACTACTCGAGGCTCATACCTTGAATAGTAGCAAGAACCTATACAAATGGTGTAAGCTTGAGCGGCAACTTGATTTTTCTTGTCAGAGCTATATCTGAGTTGAGATGCCATTGCTAAATCATTGGGACAACAACAAAAATTAGTCGAGAAAAGATACAAAAGCCTAAATTACTAAACATAAAATCAAAGATGTAAAAGAAGAAAAGAGCCAAAACGCAATTCCAAGTTAAACCATAAAATTTTACAAAAGGAGAACAACTAAGACCCTGACATACACTACTGGAAAAAAATCAAAGTTACCTTTAAGTAAATTACTTTGCCAAAAGATCTATTTATGCCAGCCTGGAAAGGTAGAGCAGGATAATCCTTTCATAAAAAATGAAGCCAGATCTCTGCAACACACGGTATCAAATGGATTATGAAAAAGACACAGATAAGCGTCACATATTTTTTGTGAACAGTTAATTCTAATTCTCTATTCTAATGATGATTTTTTTCCAAAACTAAATTGAGAATTTAGGCAAGACGATAGTAATAATGCATCACAACTGAAATACGATATATCATATTGAAATTAAACTAGTAGAAAATTTGATTACCACTTTATCCACTGCAGCAAATGTAGTTGACCAGATATGGTGCCGAGACTTCAACATGATGCATGAACCTGCATAAGATTAATCATAAGTGCATCATAGATTACACTACCTCCTGAAGCAGGACAATCACTAACAATGCATCTAAAAATTTCCTGTAATTTCAAGCCACTTCCAACATAATTATATTCCCAATCTAAGGAACAACGAATTGAAATTAGTATAATTGAAATTGATGAATTAGTAATTTCTTAACTATCTATGGGTTATTTTCAAATTTTCACTGAAAAACCATGTGGCTTTGAACTCTTGCCTAACTGTTGAAATCAAGATGTAAATCTGATTACCACTTTCCAAGTGATTTTTAGCTGGTTCCCAGTTGTCTTAGAAAAAATGAGAATTACTTATACATACGAACAAACAATTGAATAACGTATTTCAACTTTAAAAAAAAAAGGAAGAACAAAGAAAAAAAATCAACTTACAATATCATACAGTGGATAATTTTTAGCCCAATTTCTTCTCATGAATTGAAGATGATCACTTGCATTTTCACATTTGCTCTACATTCCTATACCTAATTTATCAATTGTTCTTAGCCGCAGTTAAATTCATCATAAGCAAACTTTTAACTTACTTTACTTAAGATGCAACTCTCTTGAACCAAAGTTCTGGGCAGAACAAATGATGAGTAAAATATTTACCTTTTCTTTATTAAAAGTGCAAATGATCATCTTCTCTTTATAAACTCTTTTCATTTGAAATCTCTAACTTTCTCCACACCATTAAGATTCCGCTAGTTGGATCTTAAATAAGGCACACCCAAAATCCTGAGAGGAACAAAATTCCGAATCAGTACCATACAGTACACCAACAACCACAACAAAAAACTAAATGGTCAGAACAAAATTCCGAATCAGTACCATACCGTACACCAACAACCACAACAAAAAACTAAATGGTCAGAACTTTGAAAAACATGAACAAAACCAACCATTAATCATATAACCAATGTAATTCCACAGAATATACAACTAAGAATATACAAAAGTAGAAATAAGCCCACGTGATCCAATCTTAATCTCAGCATTCTGGATGTAAAAGGATTGAAGACTGTAGGATCGATCCAACAAAGACCTAACCGTACAAACCACATTATCACCATAAGGAATGACGAAACCCAGGAATTGGATTAAGAGGTGTGAACACACAAATCACGAAGGCATCCGAATGCTCACAACCATTCATCGTAATCTAGAGTGATTTGTGATGATGATATCCTAGTGTTGATTCCTTGGCTCAAAACCTTCGGGTTTATCACATCCTCATCTAACAACTCCATGCGGGACGTTTGCGCACGGGGTATAGGTAAAAACAAAGAAAGCAAAACGTACAAGTAAAGATACATGGGGTTAGACAGATATAAAGTGCTGAAATGTAAACAAGACCGAGGTTTACGTGGTTCAGCACTAAGGCCTACATCCACGGGGTTTGTTGTTTCACTATGTTCTTCACGGTTACAAGAGTAGTCGAATGACTTTTGGGTTTACATGTATTTTCTCTTCTAAAGGATTAACTTACACTCGTAATCTCTCTCTCCTTCCCTTCCTGATTTTTCCGATCCCCCTTCCTCTTGGTGGAGAGGGGGTATTTATAGGGTTAGAGTGTGGGACCCATCTCTGAAGGCCGTTGGAACCTTATCTTCTAGTGTCTTGTGTCTATTACGCAGAGGTCTGCGTTTGCCACTTGATCACGCAGAGACATCCTCGCTCGTCCCACGGGTTGATTGACACGTATACTGCTCAGAGTGTTTAATGAGGGTGGTTGAGATGCCTGCTCGTGTCAGACAGGTGTCTTCTGCCCCTGTCACGTCCGTGTCAGCTAACTTTCTCTCCACCGTTGATCTTAGCTTCTTTTGGGATGAGATAAAGTAACTCCTTGGGGTTTATTGGGTGTTCCGTAGTGCATCGTATTTTGATGTCTTGGCCTGCATGCTTTCCACGTATTTTTCTATATACACGTGTCTGATGGTGAGATATATGTATACACAATTTTCCCCTTTTCTTCGGGCTTGAATGTTTAATGGGTGCATTGAAGAAAACAGTCGTTGCATATTCTTCTATCTCTCCTAATAACTTTTCCTAGATACTTGGGCACGTCTTTTATTTGTGCATTAACTTCTCATGTAACGGGCACGTTTCCCATTCCTCCATTAATTTCCTTCTCTTTCTTTCGGGTATATTAAGGAGAGAAAGCGATATTTTCAAGGAAAAGCATGAGCTTCAAGCCTTCGAGGTTCGTTTCTATGCCCCTGAGGATGATATTACTTATGAGCTTATCTCAAAGTATGAGTTCGATGAATTTCATTTGTTGACCACGGTTGGTGCATTCGAAGCTGGTCTTATGCTGCCGTTGTACAAGTCAGGTGATTCCTTCTACTATGATGTGCTTGCTAGTCGTGAAGGCTCTTCCACCAATACTCACAGCCGTTCTGTATCGCAACTATCGGGGAATTATCTCCGCGCCCTGAAGGAATGCTATCTGCGGAGTAAGGGGGAGACGACAATGACTTGTTACGTTCCCAATCACGCGGAGAAGGAATGGTATACTCCTGAGAATTTCAATAACTCCTTCGGTGATTACGTCAACAGTAGGAACCGTAAGCCGTGGAGTGTCAGCCTCCGGAATCTCGCTGCTCCTCGGGGCGAAATTCGTTTGTTAAATGAGGTCAGCGATGCCAAGATGAAATATGTTCCCGGCACGGAGGGGTCTAGTCAGCGGAAACTTTTCCCGGCCCGCGAGAGGATCAAGCGCGACCATGACTACGAGTGGCACGCTACCGTTATCGAAGTGGTTGGTCCATGGGCGTACGGTTGGATCCCTGGTCCCCGCGGTTGGCGTCCTACTGAGAGTAGCAAGCCGCGTGAATCTCCTCCTGCTCGTTATGCAGATTTCTGTCCCTAGCGTTTAAACTTCGCAGGTATGAATTTTCCTTATGCCCTTGTCGTTGTTGAGGGAGACGAGGAGGAAGTTTTTGGTGCTATACTTCCACCGAGGAGTGCCTCGACTGCTCAGGTACGCGGATTCTAGCTGCGCTTCTTCTTCTTTAGAAATTCAACTGTTCGGGAAAAGTCATTCTTTTTGTGGTGTTGGTTTTCAGGTGTCGAAGAAGAAAAAGATTAAGCCGAAGCAGTCTTCTACCATTGTGATGGGTGAGGCTGAGGCCCATGAAGAAGTTACAAGTCCGGTGAACGAAGAGTTTGCTGAGGATGAGGAGATTGCAGATGGGGAGGAACGTACTGGTACTTCCCCTATCAATGTCGAAGAAGAGGTCTATGTGGGTCAAGATGGTGATGAAGGGAGAAACAACACCGTGGTAGCTGATGACGGTGTTATTGGTGATATTTCTGTCCCCGTTGGGGATGCCACGGATACTCTCCCCACCCTTTCTCAAGAGTTTTCTTTTGATCGGCTGTATTCTACAGGGGAGTTTATGGATGATGCCCTCGATTTTCCTGAGGACTTCTCTCTACTGTCCCCCAATGATGATTGGGATGTCCTCGGGGGTGCTAGTAACGGAGACGCTGCTGTTCAAGATGGTGGCGCGGAGGAGCATGCTGCGCATGTGGGTGCCGACATTTGTGCTGATGGGGCCGTGTCAGAAAAGGGTGATTGATTCGCCTGCTGCGGATCTCCCTCATTCGCCGACATCTGAGGGTGAGGACGCCATAATGGATTGGCTCAAGGAAAAGAATCTGCTTTTTGTCCCTCATCCCGCCCCTGTTGTTCCTGGTGAAAAGGATTCTGACGCGTATACCCGTCGTATGATGGAAATGTCTTCCAAGGCGCGGGTGTCTGAAGCCTGGGGAAGAAATTTGAGTGTTCCCGAAGCTACCCTTGTGTCGGAGCCTCCTACTTCCGTTGCAGATATGATGGCCATAGCCGACGGGTATCAATATGGCTTTCCTCAGCAGCGTGTCTTGGAGGTAAATTTTCGTACGTACTTCTACGTGACGATCCAATTCTTCGGTGAAATAATGTTTCTCGTCTTGATGTGTAGATGATGAGGAGTGAGCATTGTAACCACGTGCTGTATCAGTTCTTCAAAGTGAAATCTCTGAAGCTCGAGGCTAAGCTTCGTCACAGAGAAAAGGAATTATCTGCGGCCGAGGTGGAAATAGAAGAGCTGAAGAAAAGCCTCAAGGAGAAAGAAAAGCTGGGTGAAGCGGAGGCCAGTCTTCGTTCAGAGCTTGTTGTTGTTCGCGCTGAGTTAGAGCAAACTCGCGGCCAAGTTTCAGCTTTCACAGGTTTGGTTCTTTTTTTTCTCTTTTTCCCTCGCAGTGTGTCGTCATTCCTCTATTTCTTAGTTGTTCTGTCTGAGTCTCCCCACCCTATCTCCAGTGGGTGGTGTCCCCGAGCTGATATGGCTTCGAAACGAAAGGGCATGGCAGAAATCTCGTATTAAAGAACTTGTTCAGAAAATTAAAAGTGAAGCCAAGAAATGGGATGCTCGGGCTGAGGTATGGCGCGCAAGGCATGTTCAGATGGTCGACATGCAAAATCTGTATTACCATGACCGTGCTTTATTTAATGGTACGCTGCTGTGGACACGTGATAGTCTGCGGGAATCCCGTGAGCGTACTTCTTTGTTGGAGTCTAGGATACAACTTCTGGAAGAGGAATTACAAAAGGCTCGATCCCTCCCTTTTCCAGGAGTTGAGGATAGTGCGCGGTGTCTTATCAGAGAAAGGGACAATGCCCGTGCCGAAGCCGATGCTCTAAGCAAGGCCCTTGCCGCGTCCCGCGTTGAAGTAGCTCGTCAGGCTGAGTCTGAGAGGAATCTTGAAGTGTGTATGTACAGATTGAGCAAGGGGGTATCAGAGATAAACAAAGAAGTCGACCACCTTCGTCACATGGATTCGATGAAGCAGGTAGAATTAGATGCCAGTCAATTTACTCTCACCAACCTTCAACTAGATTATAAGAAATTATCCGCGGAATATGATCATCTTGATGAAGCGCGAGATGCGGTTGTTAATGAGTATGAAGAAGCTTCGGCTTGTGTCGAAGTTATAACCCTATTCCATCGAGTGTGATTGTGTCTTTTCTGTGCTAACTCCCTGGTGTTGTCTTTTTCATAACTCGAGGGACAACTTCGCGTTGCAAATGAAAAACTTGAAAAGGCTCAATCTTCCTTAGCGCAGCAGGAAGAACAGACTAAGCGTTTTAAGAGTTTGGCAGCATCCCGCGAAGAGGCTGTCGGTGCTGCTTCTAAAGAAGTGAGTCGTCTGTATTCATTGTTATCCCAAGCCCAACAGCGGACGACAGTTATTAAGCACAAGGCTAGGTGTCAATTGGCTGAGGAGACGAACAAGATGCTAGAGAAGATAGAACTTGGCCTAAAGAACGAGCATGGTCTTGTGAAGAATTATCCGCGTCGTCCAGTTCCTGCTGCCTTGCCTGGATCCTCGGGACCCTCATCTGGTGAGAGCGTCCCTTCAAGTCTTCGGAACGATCCTGCTGATGGGGCGGCATCATCTAGGTAGAGACCGCTGCATTTTGTAGAGGCCGCAGCGTCATTATCCTTCCACTTTTTGTAATCATGTAAAAAGAATATTTTTTGCTAGTATCATGTAAAAGGAATATTTTTTGATGTGTATTCTTCCTTGAATTGGCCTTCCACTTTTTGTAATCGTCCTTTATGAAATGGATCCTTTTCTTGATATACCTGCAATGTTGGTTTGTTTTTATTTTAAGCATTGTCATGAAAGACTCTAAAAATAAAAAAGGATTTTAAGTGTTTGGGTGCGATCCCGAAGGGAGGTACCTTCGTGATCGGCTTGAGACCTGTCTCCCCGCTGGCGAACCCTTGGCCAGAGGATTCCCAGACGGTGGGGGCCGAGGCAACGTTCTAGGATATGGGGTTAAAAAATTTACATACACCCATTCCGTCGACCCGTTGCCTTAAGATTGGTTGGGTATCTCTTTCTGCTGGGTGCCTTCCCCCTGGTCTTACACTTATGGACACTGACGGGGGAGCCCTGAGAGATTGTAGATTAACTACTTTCCCCAATATTGTCGATAGGTTTAGTGGATACATAGAAAGCTTGTTTGATTGATAGGTTGAGGCCTGCAATTCCTCGTCCAGAGATAGAAACATGTAGAGCGGTCACACTCCCTTCTTCTTCTGGTACCCTTCACGCAGTTGCAAGGCTGCGTTGCCCCTATGGGAAGTATGGTTTGAGCTACTTAGCATTCCAAGGATGTCGGAGGACTTCGCCTTTCAGATTACGAAGGTAGTAGGAACCGCTTCCCGCAATATCATGTATTATAAAAGGTCCTCCCCACGTAGGTGCTAACTTTCCCCATATCTTCTCTCGTTGATACTGTGGGATTGTTCTTAACACATACTTCCCTTCTACAAAATTCAGGAGCTTTACCTTTTTGTTGTACTCCCTTGCAAGTCTTCGTTAGTAATTTTCTATCTTCTACAATGCTGCTTCCCTTCTTTCTTCTAGGTCGTCCAATCTCTCTAACATAATGTCTGTTGTGAGATTTTTCTCCCACGCTTCGGTCTTTGTGGTTGGCATGAGTATCTCTGTAGGGATGACTGCTTCATCTCCATAAGTGAGAAGAAACGGGGATTCCCCAGTGGTGGATCTTCGCGTTGTCCTGTATGCCCATAACACATTGTGCAGCTGTTCACACCATCTCCCTTTATGCTCGTCTAATTTTTTTTTTGAGTTTAAGGGCGAGGGTCTTGTTGGTAGCTTCCGCTTGCCCGTTTCTTTGAGGGTATATGGGGGTGGACTTGTTCTTTCTTATCTTGAAAGTATCGAAGAGCATGTCTATATTTTTCCCCTGTAATTGTTTACCATTATCAGATACAATTTCAGCGGGTATACCGAATCTGCAAATGATGTTCTGGAATATGAAAGTAAACACATCCACGTCTCTGATCCTGGCCAAGGCCTTAGCCTCCACCCATTTACTGAAGTAGTCCGTGGATACTATCAAAAATCGTCTTTTCCCTGATCCTTCGATGAAAGGCCCGACGATGTCTACGCCCCATTTTGCAAATGGCCACGGGCTATCGACGGAGTTTAACATTGTTGCCGGCGCGTGGATCTTTTTGGCGAAGCGCTGACATTCTTCACACCGTCGGGACATCCTTGCGGCATCATGTATCATTGTCGGCCAGTAATATCCTTGCGTTTTTTCTTTGTCAGCTAGTGATCTCATGCCGCTATGATTCCCCGCGTCACCATAATGGATATCATTTAGAATTCGATGCCCCTCTTTCCGGGACAAGCAACATAGTAATGGTCCGAGGAAGGATTTCTTGTACAGGACCCCATCCCGAAGATCATATCTTCCTACTTTAGAGAGTATCTTCCTAGCTTGTTTCTGATCTGCAGGTAAGCTTCCCTTTTCGAGAAAGGCATGGATCATCACTCTCCAGTCATCTTCGTTGCTGAAGTCTTCGTCTTGATTTGCTCTTGACAGGATATCTTCTTCGTCAAAGTCGTTATGGATGTCTTCTCCTACCTGGTCTTCGATATTTTCTTCCACTGTATCTTGATTCGTAGCGAAGGAGAATTGAGATGCAATCGAAGGCTCGTATACCCTTGCTATTTTAATAGCTTCGACGTTTTTATCCCTCAGCATGGATGATATATATGCTAGGGCATCCGCGTGCCTGAGGTCCCTTCTGCATAAGTGCCGGAACTTGATGTTCGGGATTTGCGATGCCAATGTTTG
Source organism: Papaver somniferum (assembly GCF_003573695.1). Taxonomy (NCBI): domain Eukaryota; kingdom Viridiplantae; phylum Streptophyta; class Magnoliopsida; order Ranunculales; family Papaveraceae; genus Papaver; species Papaver somniferum. The sequence goes on from NW_020645971.1 coordinate 568,525, forward strand.
GACCAAGGCCATGTAACCTGAGAGGGTGTCATCGTACACATTATACTCGAGCCCTATTTTCCGTATGACAAGCTGCGAATCACTTGTCAGCCTTACATCGGTTACCCCCATCTCTATTATTATACGGAGGGCATGTACGACATCTTCGTATTCAACGATGTTGTTGGTATGCTCTTTGAATTCTAACCTAAGTGCCTGTATAATCCTTTCTCCGGTTGGGGTGATGATGACAATGCCTATTCCTGCTCCTTCCTTATTTTTGGATCCGTCGACGAAGACTTCCCATTGTATTTGACTCGCAGGTTCGAGGATATCCATTGGATCCTTGTTTTCTTCCTCGGCTTCTGGTATTCCCTTAATCTCTTCGTCGTTGTCAAGGGGGAGGTCTGCTAAGAAATCCGCCAGAACTTGGGGCTTCCGAGAATGTTGAATTTCATGAATGATGTTGAATTGGTCCAGATGGGTGTTCCATTTGGCTATTCTGCCCACTTTTCCCGTGCTTTTGAGGACTGATTCCAATGGTGCTTTGCATGGGACCCTGACGAGGTGAGTTAGGAATTAGGTTCTCAGCTTTTGAGTAGCCCATACCAATGCGAGGATGAGATGTTCGATCTTGGTATAGTTCCTTTCTGCAGAATTGAGGGTCTTGCTGACGTAATAGATAGGTTGTTCTATCTTTGTATTGGTTTTGACCAACACTGCGCTGACTGCGTCTTCTGTTGTTGCTATGTACAATGCCAAAACCTCATCAGGATCTGGCTTCTGCAGGATCGGGATTGAGGCTAGGTGTTCTTTGATTTTTTGGAATGCTTCCTCGCATTCAGCGGTCCATTCGAACCTGCTCCCTTTTTTGAGAATATTGAAGAAATGTTTGCATTTGTCCGAGGATCGGGCAATAAATCTGCCCAAAGCTGCTATGGATCCATTGAGTTTCTGTACTTCCTTTAAATTCTTCGGGGACGACATCTCTACTATGGCCTGAATCTTTGCTGGGTCTACCTCGATGCCCCTTTTTGTTACCAGATTCCCGAGGAATTTCCCCGAGGTGACACCGAAAGTACATTTCTCCGAATTCACTTTCATGTGATGTTTTCTCATTGCTTCGAAGATATTTCTCAGATCCTGGTGGTGATCTTTGCGCAGCTTGCTTTTGACGAGCATGTCGTCAACGTAGACTTCTAAGGTTCCTCCAATCCATGGCTTGAAGATAGCATCGACCATTCTTTGGTATGTTGCCCCTGCGTTTCGAAGTCCGAAGGGCATTCTAGTGTAGCAATAAAGGCCATGTGGGGTGTAGAACGCTGTGTGTGGCTGATCTTCTTCTGCCAGGGCCACTTGGTTGTAGCCAGAATGTCCATCCATGAATGACAGTTCTTCATATCCTTCTACTGCTTCTACCAGCTGATCTATGCTCGGCAGGGGATAGATGTCCTTTGGACATGCCTTGTTGAGATTAGTAAAGTCGATGCATATTCTAACCCCTCCATTTTTCTTAGGAACAATGACCATGTTGGAGATCCAGGTAGGGTACTTGACTTCCTTGATAAATCCTGCGTCTAGTAGTTTCCGAAGTTCTGTTTCTACTGCCTCATGATACTCTGGAGCTACTTTTCGTATTTTCTGCCTGAACGGGGGCGTGCCCGGTTTGATGCGTAGCTCGTGTTGGATTACTTTTGGGTCAATCCCCGGCATATCTCCTAGCTTCCAGGCGAACACATCCGCGTATTCCTTAAGTAATTTGGTTAAAGAATCTTCTCTTCCTTCGTCCATTATGGTCCCTATTTTGATCATCTTCGGGCTTTCTTCCGTTCCTATGTTGATTTATTTTACGGGCTCCACTGGTGTGAACACAGGCTTCGGATTTCCGAGGACTGGGACGTTCTTTAATTGTTATTTAGCGTGTTTCTGTTCTTCGCTGGTTGTTGAAGTACTTGTCTCTGTGCTTAGGATATTATCATCTCTCGTCAAGCCCTTCCCTGTAGTTTCCTTGAGGAACAGGTCTATGGCCTTATCTTTCGCGATTTCTTTATTTGTTACTCTTCGGATTTTTCGGTGCTCTTCTTGCTCGTTGTTGATATGATCCTGAGTGGCCTGGCACTCTCTCGTAGTGACCCGATCTCCCTTGATTTCCATTACTCCCTCAGGTGTTGGGAATCTGAGATATTGGTGGTACGTTGCCGCAACTCCTTTGAGTTTATGTATCCATTTTCGTCCAATAATGGCGTTGTAGGAGGATGGGGTGTCCACCACACTGAATCGGGTTTCTAGTTTCATGGGCCCTGCGTTAACCTGCAACACGATGTCTCCCAAGGGCTTCGTGGGTGCTCCATTGAATCCGTAGATGGTGTAATAAGAGGTCATTAACTGTTCATCATGGAGCTTCATCCGTTTGAATGCATCGTAAAATAGGACGTTTAAGGAGCTTCCCCCGTCTATGAGGATCTTTTTGAGGTTACATCCAGCTACTGGTAGTGTTATGACCAAGGGATCGTTATGGTATTCCATATCTTCTTCGATATCTTCGGCATCGAAGATGATAGGAGATTCCATCCACTCTTCGTACTCGTCCACCTCTATCCCATCGACCTTATACAATTCGCAGCGGTCTTCGAATTGCTCCCGTAACCTCTTTACTATCTGCGCTGTAAGTGAGGGCCCTGTGGCTTCGGAACACGAGATGGTGTTGATTGTGCGGTTTCCTTCCGGAAGTTGGACTGGTTTGGTTCGCTTGGATCTATCCTCGGTAATATCCTTTCGTACGTAATGTTTGAGCTCTCCCGCATCAATTAATTTTTGGATCATTATTTTAAGGTTCTTGCACTTTTCGGTCTGGTGTCCGTTGAAACAATGATATTCACAATAATCTTTAGACTTCTCGGATCTCGGGGGCTGCTTTCCCTTAGACCATGGCCACTCCAGGTTTTCCCTCCCTTTGATCTCTCGTAGGATACGAGCATAGCTAGCGTTGAGTTTCGTGTAAACTTGATCTTCGAATTTTCGGTCACCTGTTCTTCGTTCATCCCTTCGTTCCTTCCTATCTTCGTGAGGTCTCTCCACTGAGCAACTCCTTTTGGCCCCATTGGTTTGTTCTGCTGAATTGGTGCGGTGAGATCTCTGCGGATATGCCCTCGGGTTTTCCCGTTGAATTTTTTCAAGTCGAGCGTGCTTTTCAATAATTATTCGAAGATCTCCCTCTGTCTTAGGCACGCTTCCATGAATCTCAACAAATAGGGGACTCATTCGGTCTAATCCCCATTTGTAGCAATTGATGCTTACCACTGGGTCCACGCTCCCTATGGCTTGGCAGATCTTGTGCCATCTGTTAGTGTATTCCCTCGTGGTTTCCTTGTAGCCAATCGCTAGTGAAAAGAGCTTATCCATTCCGGTGTTTACAGTCTTGTTGTACATGTATGTTCTTAAGAATTTCTCTGCGAGTTGGTCGTATGAGTGGATGGAGTCTGGTGGCAGATTATCAAACCATGATAATGCCGATCCCTTCAGGCTTGACGGGAAGTATCTGCAGAGTACGGCGTCGTTCTGACCCCATCTAGCTAAGACACGGTTGTAATACCGAATATGTGCAGCAGGGTCGCTGGATCCATCATAGCATTCGAACGTTGGGACAGGGCATTTCAGCGGAATAGGGGTGTTGGACAAGCGATGAGTTAAGAGCGTAGAGTTAGCTTCTCTCATGACCTCTTCTAACCTCCCCCCGCCTTGTCTATTTTTTAATTTCCTGATCTCGGCCATCATCTCATCTCGTAGCTCTTCCATCGCGCGGTGGTGCCCTAAGTTCTTCTGCTCGTTACAGTCTGATTCTCCGTCGTCATAATCCGGGTCGGATACGCTACTTCCCCCAGTCGCGTCTCCATTAGCCGCTATGAAGACTCTACGGTCTCGGTTTGGCTCTGGTGCTTTGGAATTTGCTTCATCAAGTTGTTGGCTGGTCTTCGTGCTTAGAGCAATCCGCTCCTTTAAATCTTGATTTTCTCTGGCCAACAGGGCTACAACATCTGCGTAAACCTGCTGGCTCTTCTTCAATTATTCAATCTCATCCATCAGTCGATGTGATTGGTTGGACCCCTGATTGGGAGTCCCATCTCGTGCCACTACGGCCATGGTGCCGCCTTCCTCTACGCTCTGCACTAAAGGTGGCAGAGGTTCAGCTTCGGTTGCTGGCATTTCCAAATAGGGGTGAGTGCCCCTCTGCGGTGCTAGAGCCGCCGATATGGTTTGATTTTGATCATTTGTTGGTGGCATTCCGAAAGTTGGAAGGTGCACGGGTTGGAATGTTCTGGATTCATCCACCCTTTCTCTTTGTTGATGAAGTTGATTCATAGCGAAAGTTTTGCTAGCCTCTGCAGCCTTTGGGACTACCGCAGCCGCACCGTACTTTGTCGCCGCTGCTCTGAGAGCCGCGGATGCAACTGAATTAGCGTTCATAGGTGAAGTGATTTCCTAAGTATCTTGCCTTTGACTGGTCATTTTAGCTTTGTCTCCTTTCTGCTTGCTTCGGGTGATGACCGGGGTTGTCCTGGGTGTTTCCTTTGACAAAGCTTTGGATTTTCCTGCTTCCTGCGTCTTTTCCATCACGGGTCCTTTTGTCGACAATGAGATCTCTCAGAAACTCGCCTTCCTTACTCACAATCCGTTCTTTCTGCACAAGGGAATTTCAAATAGCGAAAAACGGGAATATCCGCGTGAATCGGGTTAGTTTGCAAAATATCTTCTTCCAGGAGAGGATTAATACAGACGAGTTACAATGCACGGGTTAAAGTTTTATTTAAAAGAGATCCCTTTTTTTTTAAAAAAAAATGCAAGTAGATCCTTTAAAAAAACTACGAAAACCCCCCTGAGGGACAGGTTCGCACGAGATCTGAAGAAAAACGTTAATCCATGGATCAAAACAATAAATCTTATCGAAGATAATGGGTGCGTTTTTGAATATAATGAAGTTAACAAATGATCTATACGGTCCGAGCTAATAAATCAGAGCAATAATATGCCAGTTTAAGACGAAATCACAGGACAAGATAAATCTTTTACCGGGACGAAGTCCCTGTTTCTAGCGCCAAATTGTGAACACACAAATCACGAAGGCATCCGAATGCTCACAACCATTCATCGTAATCTAGAGTGATTTGTGATGATGATATCCTAGTGTTGATTCCTTGGCTCAAAACCTTCGGGTTTATCACATCCTCATCTAACAACTCCATGCGGGGCGTTTGCGCACGGGGTATAGGTAAAAACAAAGAAAGCAAAACGTACAAGTAAAGATCCATGGGATTAGACAGATATAAAGTGCTGAAATGTAAACAATACCGAGGTTTACGTGGTTCAGCACTAAGGCCTACATCCACGGGGTTTGTTGTTTCACTATGTTCTTCACGGTTACAAGAGTAGTCGAATGACTTTTGGGTTTACATGTATTTTCTCTTCTAAAGGATTAACTTACACTCGTAATCTCTCTCTCTCCTTCCCTTCCTGATTTTTCCGATCCCCCTTCCTCTTGGTGGAGAGGAGGTATTTATAGGGTTAGAGTGTGGGACCCATCTCTGAAGGCCGTTGGAACCTTATCTTCTAGTGTCTTGTGTCTATCACGCATAGGTATGCGTTTGCCACTTGATCACGCAGAGACATCCTCGCTCGTCCCACGGGTTGATCGACACGTATACTGCTCAGAGTGTTTAATGAGGGTGGTTGAGATGCCTGCTCGTGTCACACAAGTGTCTTCTTCCCCTGTCACGTCCGTGTCAGCTAACTTTCTCTCCACCGTTGATCTTAGCTTCTTTTGGGATGAGATAAAGTAACTCCTTGGGGTTTATTGGGTGTTCCGTAGTGCATCATATTTTGATGTCTTGGCCTGCATGCTTTCCACGTATTTTTCTATATACACGTGTCTGATGGTGAGATATATGTATACACAAGAGGAGTCTTTTTTTATCTGAAGGATTAGAAGAGTCTCCAAGTTTATAAAACGAAGAAAATGAACAGACGATGCAGGGAAGAAAGAAGAAAGGGTTGATAAATTTTTTTGAAACGCTCCATACATTAAATTCGAAGTTGAATTGAAACGCTCCAGACATTAAATCCGAAGAATAATGTAGTACTGTATAAGTATTCCAGCGAGAACTGATGATTAGATATATAGGGTGCGATCTCAGCCATCTTTTATACGACCAAACTGTAGATATCCATCCAACATGTAAAACTGAAGAGGAGAGTGTCGATACATATAAATGGTTGAATCCAGACCGTCCTTTATATATCCAAACTATAGATACCCGTCCATTGATAAAAACATCATTGTCCCTTATAATATAGATTAGGACGTGACCCGTACCGTCGTGATTGTTATTGCTCTTGTGGAGTGTGATTTTCTTTTTAATTTTTTTTGTAGTTCTTCCACGTATTTGGCTCAATCGATAACAATGTATCTTCAATAAATCTGACTTTTGTAAGAGTAGGTGGTTTTAAATTCTTCCATGTTAGTAAGAGTAGGTGGTTTTAAAGATGATCACTAAGAGAAATTCAAAATGTATCCATGACATTGGCTGATATGATCATAATCACTAAAATAAGGGCAAAAGAATCATTAAACATAATATATTTTCCTTTTTTAATGAAGTTTACATATGGTAAGATATTTTCAACTACTGTCCGGTCGGACACTTGATTTTCGCTCATGTCACCTGATTCTTCATCCTAAGATGATGTTTATTCGCTCCCAAACTTCAGTGAAATTTCCTCCTATTTTTCCTTTCTCAATTTCCCTTGCTCCAGTTACCGGTCGGTTGAGGCATCGAGCTGAAATTCCTTTTAAGTTCTTTTCCAGCCTTTTTTAATAATTTTTCCAATAAATGTAACCCGTAATCTAGAATTTTTTCCTTCATTGGAGTTTTTATTCCATATTGTGCCGTCAGCATGTGTTTGAGATCATCGCACATATCCGGTCCAAATTTTTCCCACAGCATTTCCGGTTTCTTTGGGCTACACTGAGTAAGTATGACACAAAAAAGTCGCCTTAGTTGGTACCCAGTCTTCATCAACCCCACCTCTTCTAGGCATTTCTCCCATTCTTCGTCGCTTTCCAATTGTCTTTGTGCAAAAAGGTCAACTTCTTTGCTCTCCATCAGCGTGTTCTGCATTGTTTAAACATAATAACAGGATTAATCAGACATAGTTAAAACATTTTGTATGTAACACATTTTATAAACCTAAAGCAGGAGAAAAATACTTGTGATTCCCAAGGATAACGGTAGATATATTGTTTTTAATTTGTGAATCAGAAATCTGACGAAGGAATGTGATCCTAATGGAAACTCTCGTGAGCTTACATAGGCCAAACCATTGGTATCACAAAATAAATGCAAATTTTATATATATAGTAGGTAAGAAGGATTTTAAGGAGTAATTTTTGGGAATCCTTAATGGTAATGAATGATTTCTGCTTCCAAATATAGTTAATTTGTAGTTACCTTAATCCACGGGAATCTTTATAAAGGTTGTAGTGTGGAAAAGGATGAGTTTGTTCAATTAAGAAAAACAAATCGTTACTAATGCGTTTTATATGTTTCTAAAACTAATGAGAATCAAAGTTAATGTATTTTATTTTGTATTTTGCATGCATAGAATCTCAGGAACTGTCCATGAAGTTGAAAGATATGATCATAATCACTAAAATATTTGCCGGAAATACAAACTTTCAAATCGGATTCCCGTCGATAATGGTAATCAAAGAAATACAAAATATTTGCAAAATCGTCCATAATGTTAAACATGATATTTAAATTATCTCGTGATAATATTTTATCTCATTATTTAAATTAAAGATATTGGCAACATAATTTCGAAACCATACACCTAAACATAATACTCTAAATTTTCTTATGAAGTTTCCATACGGAAGCCTGACCGTTGAACCATATTCGTTTTAGCTTCTACCCTTGTTAAATCCAGCCACCGCATAGTCGGACCCTTAATTTTCGTTCTGGTCACTTGATTCTTCGTCATAAGGTGTTGTTTGTTCGCTCTCATAACCTCCGCAATCTGTTTCCGAATCATTTTCAAATGGATCTTCGGTCTGCATAAAAGAACGATTGTTACTGATGGTATTTGCACACGACAAATTGTTGCTCTATTTAGCTTAAGTTGTTTACCTGTATTATGTTTTCTGTCGCATCCTGTCTAGCCCAACCAATCAAGGGACTGTTAACTTTCTGTACCGTGTACATTCTATGTGGGAAGTCATTGTTTTTTGGGGCAAGCTTAATATGGAAGTCGATCTCTATGCCCAGCACTCGGTACAACATCTCATATATCTTTGTTATTGCTCCCTCCTGCATTTTATCAATGATTGTTTTGCAATACACATTTTCGTAAGAATCTAACAAAAATTGTATAAATGTTGAAAAATTACCTGCTTCATTCTCAGTATTGTTTCTGAAGTCAGGTTGACTAAATCCTCCGCAACTCCGTCAGACGCCTCGAACCATGCTTTTCCATTGCCATCCTCGACCTCCATCATAAGCCGTAATCTGTATATTATATGAATGTTAGATGCATATTTGAAGTCGATAACTATAATGTGCTAACTGCGATATGGCGTTCATTTAGTTCACAGTTACCTCTCAATTGGTAGCGTATTATCTTGGCAGATTAGACAATAGTGGTCGGCATCTATGTACTAATTTCCGGCGCCACATATAACACAGCAAGTGTAGCAGAACTCGTCTTCGAATTTCCTTATTCTCGTAGGTGTACTGTAGATTTCAATCTCCCGCTTGTTCCCATCTACTTTCTCTAACTCCTTAATGCTTTTCCTTTGTGGATTTCTGCTCCATAATCGGACGATGTTTTTGTGAGGTAACTTTTGCATAGTGTATCTGCGTAATAAACAGTGCTCGAGATCTGGTTTGACATTTTTTGAGCTAGAGATGCTTATTTGCTGTAGGAATGCTATTTTAGTTTTTATTAATCTCAAGTATAGTGTGATTTCCAAATCCTCACAACCACAGGTTATATATAGGTCTAAGAAAATCGGTAAGAATTATTTTTCATGAAGTGTGGTTTAATTATCATTGATAGCCTAATTAAATTTGATGTTTCAGTTACATTTTGTATTCAAAATTTGAAATAATACCGTTAGCTGTAACAAACTTTTATCTAGTCCAAACTTTTAAAATGTTTATGGTGAAAAATAATTTTTTTTCCGGAGCACTATGACAACAAACCATAGAAAAATATATTTCGATGGTTTGAAAGAGAAGTGATGTCTTCATGTTTGTGAATACGATGAAGTTTGAATAGAAGACTATGAATCTTAGCAATGAAAGGTAGCCTATAAATCTGAATTTAATCATCAAACTTTTAAAAATTTAAGAAAGTTAAAACCTAACCGAACGTAAAAGTATATCCATTCCAGTTATTGAACTCGATCTTGAAATTCTACCAATCACTTATAATAGCACCTCCGGATACACCACGTTGGTAGTTTGTTTCCCAACACCATCATCTGGTAGTAAGATTTTGATTCTTCTCGCCGTTGTGCATCTCGACAACGCCACATAAAGTTGACCATGGCTGAAAACCGGATTTGTCAAATCGATTCCCACATATTTTACGGATTGTACCTGTGACTTGTTTATTGTCATCGCGTACGCCAGCTTAATAGGGAATTGTCTCCTGGTCATCCTAACAGGTATACTTGATGGCGACGGAGTCAATGATATCTGTGGAATGAAAACCAATTCTCCCTGCTTGTCTCCCGTCAAGATTGTTGCTTCTATTACATGAGGTGCACATCTCTCTACCCTTATTCTGGTCCCGCTGCACAGCCCATTCGTGGGTGAGATATTACGCAGAATCATCGCCGGACACCGCACTTTTACGTCCAATTTAAACTGTGGAAATCCTGGTGGATTCATGGCATTCAAACACTCACTTGGACACCCTGTATTTCCTGCTGAACCCTTTTTTAAAATCTCTGCCTCTTTGTCTGCCGACAGATAAGAGTACTTACGACCTTTGTACATTTTCAGGATCATGTCACTCATTACAGCAACGTCTTCATTCCTTGGAAACAAAATAGTCCTCTCAGTCAAGTAGTTGGCCGTGGGAATTGAATTTTCCTCAATTCCCGGATAGACTTGTGAAATCAAGTCCTTCAGATCCGTGCATCTATGTATTGCACTTGGCAAGTCCACTTTCTCCTTCGGTTCTGTCCCAACCTTCCAAGTACAAATTTTTCACGTTAGGCATGCACTGAAGTCATCCTTCGCAAAAAAAAATTGAACCCAATAACAGTGAACCATGAAATAGTAGTATGCCTATTGAGTTAATAACATGTGCTAACCTATAGCAAGAACTTGGCGAATTCAATGTTTTCTGGGTTATCATTTCCCAACCTCATGTTTTGTGTTAGATTGAGGACTTTCACTCCTTTCCAGAGTTTTGAGCTCCTAATAGATGCACCCACGATCTGTTCTCGGCTTCCCTTTTCAATGATAGGTAAAGTCTGCCTGAAGTCTCCCCCAAGCACAATTGTTATTCCTACGAACGGTTTTTTGCTCTTTCTCACATCTCTTAGTGATCTGTCCACCGTCTCAATGCAAAACCGTGCTGCATCGCCACCTCATCCCAAATAATTAGTTTCGTATTTCTAAACAATTCCGCCTCTATATCATCATATTTGACCGAACATTTAGAAATCTCTGTAACCTCAAATGGGATCTTGAACGTTGAATGAGCCGTCCTTCCACCCTTCAGGAGGAGTGATGCGACGCCGCAAGATGCCACTGTAAGAACTATGTTTCCTTGCTTTCTGCATGTGTGTACATATTTCATCATCAAACACGTGTATACAGGAAGACACGTGGATAGCATGCGGACAAAGTCATCAAAACATGATGACACACGCCCACAGCCAAGAAGCCCGTCCTGTCGATGTTGGATCTTTGCCCGAATAAATCTAAGGGAAGAAGTTAAAAGATGTATCGAAAACACGATGTACTGCGGAGCACCAAATAACTCCCGAAGAGTTACTTTATCTCATCCCCAAAAGAAGCTAAGATCAACGGTGAAGAGAAGGTTAACTGACATGGATGTGACAGGGGAAGAAGACACTTGTCTGACACAAGCATGCGTCTCAACTACCCGCATTAAACACTCCGAGCAGTATACATGTCGATCAACCCATGGAACGAACGAGGATTACTCTGCGTGATTAAGTAATGAACGAAGACCTCCGCGTGATGGACACAAAGAACAAGAAGATAAGGTCCCAACGGCCCTCAGAAACGGGTCCCACAATCTAACCCTATAAATACCCCCTATCCACCAAGAGTAAGGGGGATCAGAAAAAAGAGTGGAGAAAGGAGGGAGAGAAGAATTGTAAGCGTAAGTTGAGTACCTCTGTAATCATCAATGCATAGTGAAAACGACAACCCCATGGATGTAAGCCTTAGTGCTGAACCACGTAAATCCGAGTCTTATTTACATTTCAGTACTATACGTTCATTTGATACTCCACGGATTTTACTTTTGTACTACGTTTTCTTTATCTTCCTCTATGTGAACGCCTCTAGTGATGATAGTAGATGAGGCTATGATAAACCCGAAGGTTTTGATCCAAGGAATCAGTACAGTCATTTCATCAGTACGAGTGGGCACATAGAGTGCGAACATTGTTTGTGAACATATAGATGCCTTCGTGATTTACGTGTTCACAATTTGGCGCTAGAAACAGGGACTTCGTCAGTATCACAATTTGGCGCTAGAAACAGGGACTTCGTCAGTATCATTGCTCTGCTTCATTAGCTCTGACAGTATTTATTTTACCATATTCAAAAAACGCACCCGTTATCTTAGTTAGCTCCGGCAGTATCTTCGTTTATTGGTTAAAAGATTTACTACCTAGATCCATGAATTTACATTTTTTTTATCTCGTACGGACATGTCTTTCCGGTGGGTTTTCATAAATATTCAAAGGATCTACAGGCATTTTTAAAAGGGGATCTTCTCGCGTTTCCACATACTTTCAATGAATCCACACTTTTAATAAGACGTTAGCCCGTGTATTTTAACTCGTGTTTTAATCGAATGATCCCCCCTAAGAGTTCTTTGTGGCCATCGGGCAGTTTTTCCCTGTCTTGGAGTAAGGTATTTCGCAAACTAACCCGATCCGCACAGACATTTCTGTTTCCCGCTGTTTGAAATTCCCTTGTGTAGAAAGAAAGCGACAAAAGGACCCACTATGGAAAAGATGCAGGAAGCAGGAAAGTCCAAAGCCTCGTCAAAGGAAGCACCAAGAACAACCCCGGTCATCACCCGAAGCAAGCATAAAGGGGACAAAGACAAAATGACTAGTCAGAGGCAGGATACCACGGAGATCACTTCGCCGATGAATGCTAACTCTGTTGCAGCCGCGGCTCTCAGAGCAGCGGCGACAAAGTACAGTACGGCAACGGCAACCCTGAAGGATGCAGAAGCCAGCAAAACTTTTGCTACAAATCAATTTCATCAGCCAAAAGAAAGGGTGGATGAATTCAGAACACATCAACCCGCGCAGCCGGCAACCTTCGGAATGCCATCAACAAACGATCAGAATCAATCCGTGCCGGCGTCTCTAACACCGCAGATGGGCACTCAGCCCGATTTGGAAATGCCAACAATCGAAGCTGAACCTCTACCACCTTTAGTACAGACCGTAGAAGAAGGCGGCACCATGGCCGTAGTAGCACGAGCTAGGACTCCCAATCAGGGGTCAAACCAATCACATCGATTGATGGCTGAGCTTGAAGAGTTGAAGAAGAGCCAGCAGGTTTACGCAGATGTTGTAGCTCTGCTGGCCAGAGAAAACCAAGATTTAAAAGACCGGATTGCCCTAAGTACGAAGACCAGCCAACAACTTGAGGAAGCCAATTCAAAGGCACCATAACCTAATCGAGACCGAAGAGTCATCTAGCAGCTAAGGGAGACGCGGCTAGGGGAAGTAGCGCGTCCGACCCGGATTCTAACGACGCAGAGTCAGAATATCACGAGCAGAAGAGCATAGGGAACCACCGTGCGACGGAAGAGCTGCGTGATGAAATGATGGCCGAGATTAGGCAGTTAAAAGCTAGACAAGGCGGGGGAAGGTTAGAGGAGGTCATGAGAGAGGCTAACTCCACGCCCCTAACTCATCGCCTGGCCAACACCCCTATTCCTCTGAAGTGCCCTGTCCCGACCTTTGAGTGCTATGACGGATCCAGTGATCCCGCCGCACATATTCGGTATTATAACCGCGTCTTAGCCAGATGGAGTCAGAACTACGCCGTCCTCTGTAGATACTTCCCATCCAGCCTGAAGGGATCGGCATTGTCTTGGTTTGATAATTTGCCGTCGGAATCCATCCACTCCTACGATCAACTCGCAGAAAAGTTCTTAAGAACTTACATGTACAACAAGGCTGTAAACACCGGAATGGATAAGCTCTTTTCACTGGCAATTGGCTACAAGGAAAACACAAGGGAATACACTAACAGATGGCACAAGATCTTCCAAGCCATAGGAAGTGTGGACCCAGTGGTAAGTATCAACTGCTACAAGTGGGGACTAGACCGAATGAGTCCGCTATTTGTTGAGATTCATGGAAGCGTGCCTAAGACAGAAGGACATTTTTTAAATAATTATTGAAAAACACGCTCGTCTTGAAGAAATCCAGCGTGAAAACCCGAGGGCATACCCGCATAAGTCTCACCGTACCAATTCCGCAGAACAAACCAATGGGGTCAAAAGGAATAGCTCAGTGGAACGGCCCCACGAAGAAAGGAAGGAACGAAGGGATGAACGACGAAAAGAAGATCGAAAATTCGAAGATCAAGTTTACACGAAGCTCAATGCTAGCTATGCCCGGATCCTGCGAGAGATCAAAGGAAGGGAAAATTTGGAGTGGCCATGGTCTAAGGGAAAACATCCCCTAGATCCGAGAAGTCTAAATATTACTGTGAATATCATTGCTTCAACGGACACCAAACCGAGAAATGCAAAAACCTCAAAATAATGATCCAAAAATTGATTGATGCTGGAGAACTCAAGCAATACATACGAAAGGAGGTCACCGAGGACAGATCCAAACGAACAAAGCAAGTCCAACTTCCGGAGGGGAACCGCACAATCAATACCATCTCGTGTTCCGAAGCCGTAGGGCCCTCACTTACAGCACAAATAGGAAAGAGGCTACGAAAACAGTTCGAGGACCACTGCGAATTGTATAAGATTGATGGTGTAGAAGTGGCCGAGCACGAAGAGTGGATGAACTCACCTATTATCTTCGACGCTGAAGATATTGAAGAAGATATGGAAGACCATAACGACCCCCTGGTCCTGGCACTACTAGTGGCTGGATGTAACCTCAAAAAGATCCTCATAGACGGGTGAAGCTCAGTAAACGTTCTATTCTACGACGCATTCAAACGAATGAAACTCCATGAAGAACAGCTGATGACCTCTTATCACACCATCTACGGATTCAATGGGGCACCCACGAAGCCATTGGGAGACATCGTGTTGCAAGTTAACGCCGGACCCATGAAAGTAGAAACACGATTCAGCGTAGTTGACGCCCCATCCCCCTACAACGCCATTATCGGACGAAAGTGGTTACATAAACTCAAGGGAGTGGCGGCAACTTACTACCAATATCTCAGATTCCCTACACCAGAGGGAGTGATGGAAATCAAGGGAGACCGGGTCTCTGCAAGAGAGTGCCAAGCCACTCAGGACCGTATCAACAACGAACAAGAGCAGCAAAAAACCCGAAGAATTAAAAATAAAGAAGCCGCGAAAGAAAAGGCCATAGACCTGTTCCTCAAGGAAACCACAGGGAGGGGTTTGACAAAGGATGATAATGCCCTAAACACAGAAACAGGTACTTCAGCAGCCAACAAAGGACAGAAGCATACCAAATAGCAAGCAAAGAACGTCCCAGTCCTCGAGGATCCGAAGCCAGTGTTCACACCAGTAGAGCCCGTGAAAGAAATCAACATAGGAACGGAAACAAACCCGAAGATGATCAAAGTAGGGACCATAATGGACGAAAGAAGAGAAGATTCCTTAACTAAATTACTTAAAGAATACGCGGATGTATTCGTCTGGAATCTAGGAGATATGCCGTGGATTGACCCGAAAATAATCCAACACGAGCTGCGCATCAAACCAGGCACGCCACCTTTCAGGCAGAAAATAAGAAAAGTTGCACCGGAGTACCATAAGGCAGTGAAAAAAGAACTTTGGAAACTACTAGAAGCGAGGTTCATCAAAGAAGTCAAGTACCCTACATGGATCTCCAATATGGTCGTTGTTCCTAAGAAAAATGGAGGGGTTAGGATATGCATCGATTTTACTAACCTCAACAAGGCATGTCCAAAGGACAGCTATCCCCTGCCAAGCATAGATCAGCTGGTTGAAGCATTAGAAGGATACGAAGAGCTGTCTTTCATGGATGGATATTCTGG
Source organism: Papaver somniferum (assembly GCF_003573695.1). NCBI lineage: Eukaryota > Viridiplantae > Streptophyta > Magnoliopsida > Ranunculales > Papaveraceae > Papaver > Papaver somniferum. The sequence goes on from NW_020645971.1 coordinate 584,022, forward strand.
TTACAACCAGGTAGCCCTGGCAGAAGAAGATCAACTACACACAGCATTCTACACCCCCACATGACCTTTATTGCTATACTAGAATGCCCTTTGGACTTCGAAACGCAGGGGAAACATACCAAAGAATGGTCGATGCTATCTTCAGGCCATGGATTGGTAGTACCTTAGAAGTCTACGTTGATGACATGCTCGTCAAAAGTAAGCTGCGCAAAGATCACCATCAGGATCTGAGAGATATATTCGAAGCAATGAGGAAGCATCACATGAAAGTAAACCCAAAGAAATGCACCTTCGGTGTCACTTCAGGGAAATTCCTCGGATATTTAGTAACAAAACGGGGCATTGAGGTAGACCCAGCGAAGATTCAAGCCATAGTAGAAATGCCATCCCCGAAGAATTTAAAAGAAGTGCAGAAGCTCAATGGGTCCATAGCAGCCTTGGGCAGATTTATTGCCCGATCCTCGGACAAATGCAAACATTTTTTCAATATTCTCAAAAAAGGGAGTAAGTTTGAATGGACCGCAGAATGCGAAGAGGCCTTCCAGAAAATCAAAGAACACCTCGCTTCAATTCCAATCTTGCAAAAGCCTGATTCTGATGAGGTTTTGGCATTGTATATAGCAGCGACGGAAGACGCAATTAGCGCAGTTTTGGTCAAAACCAATACGAAGATAAAACAACCTATCTACTATGTCAGTAAGACCCTCAATTCGGCAAAAAGGAACTACACGAAGATCGAACAACTTATCCTAGCATTGGTATGGGCTACTCAAAAGCTGAGAACCTACTTCCTAACTCACTTCATCCGGGTCCCATGCAAAGCACCACTGGAAGCAGTCCTTAAAAGCGCAGGAAAAGTGGGCAGAATAGCCAAGTGGAACACCCACCTGGATCAATTCAACATCATCCATGAAATTAAACATTCCCGAAAATCCCAAGTTTTGGCGGACTTCTTAGCAGACCTCCCCCTGGACAACGACGAGGAGATTGAGGGAATACCAGAAGCCGAGGAAGAAAGCAAGGATCTAATGGATATCCTCGAACCCGCGAGTCAAAGACAATGGGAAGTCTTCATCGATGGTTCCAAAAATAAGGAAGGATCAGGAATAGGCATTTTCATCACCACCCCAACCGGAGAAAGGATCGTACATGCACTCAGGTTAGAATTCAAAGAGCATACTAACTACATCGTCGATTACGAGGCAGTCGTACATGCCCTCCGTTTAATAATAGAAGTGGGGGTAACCGATGTAATACTGACAAGTGACTCGCATCTTTTCATACGGCAAATAGGGCTCGAGTACAATGTGTACGAAGACACCCTCTCAGCTTACATGGCCTTGGTCCAAACATTGACATCACAAATTCCAAACATCAAGTTCCGGCACTTATGCAGAAGGGATCTCAGGCACGCGGATGCCCTATCATATATATCATCCATGATGAAGGACAAAAGCGTCGAAGCTATTAAGATAACAAGGGTATACGAGCCTTCGATTGCATCACAATTCTCCTTCGCTACCAATCAAGATACAGTGGAAGAAAATATCGAAGACCAGGTAGGAGAAGACATCCATAACGATTTTGACGAAGAGGACATCCTGTCAAGAGAAAATCAAGACGAAGATTTCAGCAACGAAGATGATTGGAGAAGGGTGATCCATGCGTTTCTCCAAGAAGGAACTTTACCCGCGGATCATAAACAAGCCAGGAAAATACTCTCCAAAGCAGGAAGATATGACCTTCGGTATGGAATCCTGTACAAGAAATCCTTTCTCGGACCGTTACTACGCTGCTTGTCCAGGAAAGAGGGGCATCGAATTCTGAACGACATCCATTATGGCGACGCAGGGAATCATAGCGGATGAGATCACTAGCCGACAAAGCAAAAATGCAAGGATATTACTGGCCCACAATGATACAGGATGCCGCAAGAATGTCCCGACGATGTGAAGAATGTCAGCGTTTCGCCAAAAAGATACACGCGCCAGCAACAACGTTAAATTCTGTAGGTAGCCCGTGGCCATTTGCAAAATGGGGCATAGATATCGTCGGGCCTTTCATCGAGGGATCAGGGAAAAGACGATTTTTGATAGTAGCCACGGACTATTTCAGTAAATGGATGGAAGCTAAAGCCTTAGCCAGGATCAGAGACGCGGATGTGTTTACTTTCATATTCCAAAACATCATTTGCATGTTCGGCATACCAGCAGAAATCGTGTCCGATTATGGTAAGCAGCTACAAGGGAAAAATATAGACATGCTCTTCGATACTTTCAAAATAAGGAAGAACAAATCCACCCCCATATACCCTCAAAGCAACGGACAAGCGGAAGCCACTAACAAGACCCTCGCCCTTATCCTCAAAAAACAATTAGACGAACATAAGGGGCGATGGTGTGAACAGTTGCACAATGTGTTATGGGCATACAGGACAACACGAAGATCTGCCACTGGGGAATCCCCGTTTCTCCTCACTTATGGAGCTGAAGAAGTCATCCCAACAGAGATCCTCTTGCCAACCACAAATACTGAAGCATGGGAGAAAAATCTCACAACAGACATGATGTTGGAGAGATTGGACGACCTAGAAGGAAGAAGGGAAGCAGCACTGCATAAGATGGAAAATTATCAACGAAGACTAGCAAGGGATTACAACAAAAAGGTAAAACTTCGAAATTTTGTAGAGGGGCAGTATGTGCTAAGAACAATCCCACAGTATCAACGAGAAAAGAAATGGGGAAAGCTAGCACCTACGTGGGGAGGACCTTTTATAATACACGACAATGCGGGGAACGGTTCCTACCATCTTCGCAATCTGAAAGGCGAGGTTCTCCGACATCCTTGGAATGCTAAGTGGCTCAAACCATACTACCCATAGGTGCAACACATCTTTGCATCTGCGTGAAGAATCCCAGAAGAAGAAGGCAGCGTAACCGCTCTACATGTTTCTATCTCTGGACGAGGAGTAGCAAGCCTCAACCTGTCAATCAAACAACCTTTCTGAAATTCGAGTAAACAAAACTAATCAAACAATATTGAGGAAAGTAGTCAACCTACAATCTCTCAGGGCTCTCCCATCAGTGTCCATAAGTGTAAGACCGGGGAGAAGGCACCCAGCAGAAAGAGATACCCAACCAATCTTAAGGAAACGGGTCTACGTAATGGGTGTAGGTAAATATTTTTACCCCATATCCTAGAACGTTGCCTCGACCCCCACCGTCTGGGAATCCTCTGGCCAAGGGTTCGCCAGCGGGGTGGCAGGTCTCAAGACGATCACGAAGGTACCTCCCTTCGGTATCGCACCCAAACACTTAAAACACTCTTTTTTTTTTAGTGTCCTTCCTCACAATGCTTAAAATAAACAACAAACTGATATTGCAGGTATATCAAAAGAATGATCCATTTCATAAAGATTGGTTACAAAAAGCGGCAAGGCCAATACAAGGAAAACACATCAAAAATATTCTTTTTACAAAATACTAGCAAAATCTAACGGAAGGATAATGATGCCGCGGTCTCTACTTAGATGATGACGCCCCATCAGCAGGGTTATTCCGAGAGTTGAAGGGACGCTCCCACCAGATGAGGGTCCCGAGGAGCCAGGCAAGGAGGCAGGTACAGGACGACGCGGATAGCTCTTCACGAGGCCATGCTCGGTCTTAAGGCCAAGCTCAATCTTCTCCAGCATCTTGTTTGTCTCCTCAGCCAATTGACACCGAGCCTTATGCATAATAACTATCGTCCGCTGGTGGGCTTGGGATAACAACGAAGATAGACGATTCACTTCTTTAGAAGCAGCACCAACGGCCTCCTCGCGGGATGCGGCCAAACTCTTAAAATGATTAGTCTGTTCTTCCTGTTGCGCTAAGGAAGATTGAGCCTTTTCAAAATTTTCATTTGCAACGCGGAGTTGTCCTTCGAGCTCTGAAAAAGACAACACAAGGGAGTTAGCACAGAAAAGACACAATCACACTCGACGAAATAGGGTTATACCTTCGACACAAACCGAAGCCTCTTCATACTCATTAACAACCGCATCTCGCGCTTCATCAAGATGGTCATATTCCTCGGATAATTTCTTATAATCTAGTTGAAGGTTGGTGAGAGTAAATTGACTGGCATCTAATTCTACCTGCTTCATCGAATCCATGTGACGAAGGTGGTTGACTTCGTTGTTTATCTCTGTTACCCCTTTGCTAAGTCTGTACATACATACTTCAAGATTCCTCTCAGACTCAGCCTGGCAGGCTATTTCAGCGCGAGACGCTGCAAGGGCTTTGCTGAGACCCCCAACTTCGGCTCTGGCATCGTCCCTTTCTCTAGTAAGGCACAACATACTCTCCTTAATTCCCGGAAAAGGAAGGGATCAATCCTTTTGTAATTCCTCTTCCAGAAGATGTATTCTAGACTCCAACAACGAAGTACGCTCACGGGATTCCCGCAGATTCTCACGTGTCCACAGCAGCGTACCATTGAACAAAGTACGGTCATGATTATACAGATTCTGCAATTCAACCATCTGAACATGCCTTGCGCGCCATCCCTCAGCTCGAGCGTCCCACTTTTTGGCTTCGCTCTTAATTTTTTCGACCAGCTCTTTGATACGAGATTTTTTCCGGGCCCTTTCATTTCGAAGCCATATCAGCTCGGGGACGCCACCCACTGAAGATAGGGTGGGGAGGCTCAGACAGAACAACTAAGTAGTAGAGAGGAATTACGAGGGATAAAAGATGAAGAACCAAACCTGTGAAAGCTGAAACTTAGCCGCGAGTTTGCTCTAACTCAACACGAACGGCGGAAAGCTCTGAACGAAGACCAGCCTCCGCTTCACCCAACCTTTCTTTCTCTTTAACGCTTTTCTTCAGTTCTTCTATCTCTACCTCAGCCGCAGATAATGCCTTTTCTCTGTGACGAAGCTTAGCTTCCAGCTTCAAAGATTTCGCTTTAAAGAATTGATACAACACATGGTTACAATGATCACTCCTCATCATCTACACGTCAAACGGCAAACATTATTACACCGAAGGATTCAATTGTCACGAAGAGATACGTACGAGGACTTACCTCCAAGACACGCTGCTGGGGAAAACCATATTGGTACCCATCGGCTATGGCCATCATGTCAGCAACAGAAGAGGGAGGGTGCGATACGAGGGTAGCCTCTGGAACACTCAAGCTTTTCCCTCACATCTCAGTAACACGTACCTTGGAAGATAGTTCCATCATCCGACGGGGTATAAGCATCGGAATCTTTCTCACCAGCAACCACCGGGGCAGGGTGAGGAACAAACAGCAGACTCTTTTTCTTGAGACAATCCATTATGGCATCCTCACCCTCAAACATCAGCGAATGAGGGAAATCCTCGGACGGCAAGTCAACCAGACTTCCCCTTAGCTGACATTGCCCCATCGGCACAAGTTTCGGCATCACCACGCGCATTATGATCATCCGCGCCCTCATTCTGAACAGCAGCATCTTCCTTACCAGAACCCCCGAGCACATCCCAATCATCATTGGGGGAAAGCAAAGAAAAGTCTTCGGGAAAATCAAGGGCATCCTCAAAGAGTTCCCCCGCGGAATATATCCTGTCAAACGAGAACTCTTGAGAAATGGTGGGGAGAGTTTCCGCAGCCTCACCAGTAGGAGCAGACATGTCCGCGATAACACCTTCGTCAGCCACCACGACGTTATTCCTCCCTACAACATCATCACACCCCGCACCAACCTCTTCCTCGACATCAGGAGGGGAAGTATCAATGCGTTCTTCCCCATCAGAAATTTCTTCATCCTCGGCAAACTCTTCGTTCACCGGACTGGTAACTTCTTCATGAACCTCAGCCTCACCCGTTACAATGGTAGAAGACTGCTTGGGCTCAATCTTTTTCTTCTTCGACACCTGCAAACCAACACACGTTCCACAAAAAGAGTTATTTCTTCATAGTTTGATTTTCAAAAAAGGAGGGGCGCGGCCAGAATCTACAATTACCATACCTTGGAAGTACTGGCACTCTTCGATGGAAGTATAGCACCAGAACCTTCCTCCTCGTCTCCTTCAACGACGTCGAGAGCATAAGGAAAGTTCATGCCTTCGAAATTTAAACGCCAAGGACAGAAATCTCCATAACGAGCAGGAGGAGATTCCCGAGGCCTGCTGCTCTCAGAAGGACGCCAACCGCGCGGACCGGGAATTCAACCATACGCCCAAGGACCAACAATTTCAATAACAGTGGCATGCCACTCATAATCATGGTCACGCTTGATCCTTTCGCGCGCGGGAAAAAGTTTCCGCTGACTCGACCCCTCGGTGCCTGGAACATATTTCAGTTTGGCATCGCTCACCTCACTTAACAGACGAATTTCTCCCCGAGGAGCAGCGAGGTTCCGAAGGCTAACACTACACGGTTTACGGTTCCTACTATTGACATAATCCCCAAATGAGTTGTTGAAGTTTTCAGGAGTATACCATTCCCTCTCAGCGGGATTTGGAACATAACATGTCATCGTCGTCTCCCCCTTACTCCGCAGATAACATTCCCTCAGTGCACAGAGATAATTCCCCGATAATTGTGACATGGAACGACTGTGAGTATTGGTGGAAGAGCCTTCACGACCAGATAACACATCTTAATAAAAAGAATCACCAGACTTGTACAACAACAGCATAAGACCCGCCTCGAAGGCTCCAACCGTAGTCAACAGGTGAAACTCATCAAACTGATACTTCGAGATGAGCTCGTAAGTAATATCATCCTCAGGGGCATAGAAACGAACCTCGAAGGCTTGAAGCTCATGCTTTTCCTTGAAAACTTCAAGATCAATGTGCTTGAACATGACTTTTTTCTTGCTGACCGAAACGCTGCGTATCACCGGGGCAGCGTCATCCTCTTCCGCGGGATCGGACGAACCAACAAAAACTTCAGAAGCTTTTCTTTTCAAAGGAGGATTCTTAGACGATTCAGTTCTCGGCACACCACCTTTGGAGTTCTTCCCTTTGAAAGAATGTACTGGAGGCGGCGGCAGAGGGTGCTGCACGGGCGCTATAGAACGAAGAGGAGGAATATCGAAGGCGCCACCACGAGGAGGTGTCTGCGTACACTTAGAGTCATCACGAGGAAGAGAAGCAACACGACCAGCATCATATCGAGACCCGGAAGGACTCTTCGATGGATCCCCTTTCCTAGGAGGAGAGGCCTTCGTCCCAGAAGAAAACGAAACTTTACTTCCGCGGGGATCCATTTGAGACAATCTAGAGAGATCTCCCCCAGGTGGATATGTTTCAGACTCTTTAAGAGGAGGGGATCTCGGTAGACTGGATGCCGGAGTTGGATAAGGAAGTCGCGGACGGTCAGACATGGCTGCGAAGATGTACAACATAAACAAGTTAGAACCAAACACGAGGACATCACCAAAGATCAAAAAACCACAAAATTAGCAGTTCATCTCAATATAACCCAGAAACCCTAAAACTAGCATACATGCTTGAATTCCCCAAAACCCTAAAACCTTAACCTTAAAAATCCAATCAAAACAAAACAATGGCCTCCTCGACTTGAGAAGAAGAACAGGGGCAAACTAGCATACATGTATCAAAAGATGTTCTTCATCACAAACAAGGGACGACAGCAGCAGAAAATTTACAATCAACACAACTTAAAACAACAGAAACGAAGAAAAGAAACCTTACCACCACAAACAAAATCCCGAAAGAAGACAAAAAACCAGAAACAAAGAAGAAACGAGCGTGATTAATGCTAGGGCAGAGAGAATTTAATGGTTGAAGAACAAAGAATGAAGACTGACAGGGAGAATGAAATTAATTTTGTGGAACGTTGAATGAAATTAATTTTTCTTCTCTCCTTAATATACTCGAAATAAAGAGAAGGAAATTAAAGGAGGAAGGGGAAACGTGCCCATTAAATGAGCAGTTAATGCACAAGTAAGAAACATGCCCAAGTATCTAGGAGAAGTTATTAGGAGAGAGGAAGAATATGTAACGTCTGTTTTCTTCAATGCTCCCACTAAACACTCAAGCCCGAAGAGAAGGGGAAAATTGTGTGTACATATTTCATCATCAAACACGTGTATACAGGAAGACACGTGGAGAGCATGCGGACAAAGTCATCAAAACATGATGACACACGCCCACAGCCAAGAAGCCCGTCCCATCGACGTCGGATCTTTGCCCGAACAAATCTAAGGGCAGAAGTTAAAAGATGTATCGAAAACACGATGTACTGCGGAGCACCAAATAACTCCTGAAGAGTTACTTTATCTCATCCCCAAAAGAATCTAAGATCAACGGTGAAGAGAAGGTTAACTGACATGGATGTGACAGGGGAAGAAGACACTTGTCTGACACAAGCATGCGTCTCAACTACCCGCATTAAACACTCCGAGCAGTATACGTGTCGATCAACCCATGGAACGAACGAGGATTACTCTGCGTGATTAAGTAATGAACGAAGACCTCCACGTGATGGACACAAAGCACAAGAAGATAAGGTCCCAACGGCCCTCAGAAACGGGTCCCACAATCTAACCCTATAAATACCCCCTCTCCACCAAGAGTAAGGGGGATCGGAAAAAAGAGTGGAGAAAGGAGGGAGAGAAGAATTGTAAGCGTAAGTTTATCTTTTACAATTCACAAACGTATGTAAACTCCAAAGTCACTCGACTACCTCTGTAATCATCAATGCATAGTGAAAACGACAACCCCGTGGATGTAGGCCTTAGTGCTGAACCACGTAAATCCAAGTCTTATTTACATTTCAGTACTATACGTTCATTTGATACTCCACGGATTTTACTTTTGTACTACGTTTTCTTTATCTTCCTCTATGTGAACGCCTCCAGTGATGATATTAGATGAGGCTATGATAAACCCGAAGGTTTTGAGCCAAGGAATCAGTACAGTCATTTCATCAGTACGAGTGGGCACATAGAATGCGAACATTGTTTGTGAACATATAGATGTCTTCGTGATTTACATGTTCACACTGCATTTTGCCGCCACAGTGCTGTAAAGAAAAGTTTTCCCCGTACGCGCGCTGTCATTCAAAAAGAATTTATTTCCCTTATTTTTCCTCACCGACTCAATAATTTGATCGTATGCTTCCTTCTGTGCACAATTCAACTTCTCTACATTTGAATTCACCACTGCTTCCTGTATATCAAACTGTAGTTGGCGATGCTCCCATATTAGTCGATTTCCCACTACCTCACTCCAGTTGCCCGTTGGTCGTGGCATTGAGCTGAAGTCCCTTTTTAATTCTTTTCCAGACTCTTGTAGTAATTTCTCCAAAAGATATAACCCGTAATCTAAAACCTGTTCTTCCATTCGATCTTTTATTCCGTACTGTGTTGTAAGCCTGTGTGCAAGATCATCACATATATCCGGACCAAATTTTTCCCAAAGAATTTATGGTTTTGTCGGGCTACATTGAGTGAGTATGATGCTGAAAAGTTGCCGTAGCTGGTACCTAGTTTTCATCACCGCCGCTTCTTGTAGGCGTTTCTCCCATTCTCCGTCGTTTTCCAATAGCCCCAGAGCAATACACGCATCTTTGAACGTATTATGTACCTCCTTAACACCATCGATTACCGTACCCCTTAGATGCTTAAACGACCGCGCTCCGGATACGATTGTTAGTAACAACCTCAGGTAGTAATGTTCTCCAGTATTTGGGTTCACGAAATACATACGTCCAATGGCGAATCTTTTCTTTCGTGGATACCAAGCCTTTTTCTTCTTCTTCCATACACAGTATTGTGGGGATTCTTGGTAAGTATATGGAGTTGCTTTTGGATGCCTCTGATAGTACTCGAAGTAGCCCATTAGTGTGGTTTTGTGTTTTTCTGCCGTCTCCTCTATTTCTATCGCCGGCTTTTCTGAATCGTATACCACTATCTGCTGGCCTGGTAAGTGTACTGCCAACCGCTGCACCGATGGGTACTCTTCGTGTAAAACAAATCCATATAAACGCCAAGCCTCCTCCGGTGGTCCAATGTATCTAGCATCCACATATTGTTTGATTTCATCCCCACCAGCCACCATCGTGGCTCGGTCGTGGCCCTTGTAAATATACTTGTGTATATATTTTACCGCCCTAATGCTTGCACAAACCTCGACATTTATATGGCAGTCAAACATTCTTGTCAGGTGGGGAATATGTGGGACCACGTCCAGATTAGTGAAGCTTTTATTTCGATGCTCGATGACCCTACCATTGTCACGGCGTCGGTAGATTGGATACCCTCCTTCACCTAATACTGTTGAATCAGCGTACCCTTTCGGATAACCTTTTGTGCAGAATCCCTTTTCCATGCAAGCAGCGGTTGGATCCCTAAGGCCACAGGGTCCGTGTACCATGCATCTCTTGATGGTATCATACAAAGCCGGGTCCGTATCTTCATCTGGAAATTCTGCAGACACTATCTTATCAACCTGGTCCGCATTTTGTATTTTATCACCGGCCGCCAAAAAAATCAGCATATGCATGTGCGGTAAACCCCTTTTCTGGAACTCTATTGTGTATACGTATCCCACCACCTTCCCGAAGACCTCCTTTTTTTTATAATTTCTTTCATGAGTGCTTTCCGTTTGAGCTCAAACACCCGCGCGACCAAATCAGGTCGTTCATGTGGTTGTTGGTTATTTAACAGAGCGTTATTTATTTCTGGCCACCTTGGGTTCGCTGTCATAGTTAAGAAGATATCCGGATGATGGTTGAACCTGGTTATTGCCATTGAATCCTGGTATATCTCAAACATTTGCCTCAGTCCCCCAGTAAATGACGATGGTAGAATAACCCCCTTACCCAGCTCACCCGGTTTCTTCCCAGATACAGATATGTCAGACAGCCCCTTGTAGTTCTCAACATGCAATTTTCCTTGATTTTTCCTTATCCATCCTAGTCTATTCTGTTCCGTTGAGGCCCAAGCATCTACCAAAAATTCCTGGAAAAGCATTCCTCCCCTGAGAATTGTTGAGTATTCATCTGGTCGTTGAAACATTCTGTACGAATAATATTCCATCTGTGATAGGCGTGTATCCGAAGCCTTCTTAGTTATAACATCCCACTGTTTCATACCCGGCTCCCAGCCCATCTCTCTGTATGGGAACAGTAGAACATAATGGAGAGGCAAGTAAGCGGGATGGCATTAATTAATTCTTTTAAAACCACGATCCCTTTTTAGATACAGTACAATATCCCGCACTCCAGACCAAATAGTCTTCTTGTCATCTTGTGTCTCGTCAACTGTACAATTCTCCGTCCCATCTCCTGGAAGTATGACTGCAATCTCGTTTGTTGTCGGCAGGTTGTATCGCCTCTTATCAGACTCCTTCTTGTAGTGCAGTGAAACATGCAGATCACTATCGCCTTGATCCTCCTTAGCGAGAACTTCATGTGCCTGCTTGTATAATTTTACGAATGCGTTATGTCTCAACAAAGTATCATGTATTATCCTCATAACTTGATGATTTAGCTTTGGGTTTCTCTCCATACGTTGTGCGATAGCCGTTTCCGGATCATATATATATACAACTGTGAGTATACAGCCTCCTCTACTTTTTCTGGTATTAGTGTTCCCGTCCTATGTCGCAGCTCTCCATGTATGGTGAAGTTCGGTGGTCCTCTGCCCTTTAGGATTCTTGGCTGTAGGGTGCATCCCAAGCTGGTGAGAGCATTGGACGCATTATACCTGTGATATTGGCAATAATTTTCCAGTTTAGTAGTAATTTATTACCATCCCTACTATATTTTATAGTTTTCCTCAGTATATATATCCGTGTCTCTGTTAGTTCACATTGCCTTACCTCTGGATTTTGCTTCGGAAAAGCCTTGCTAGATAACCGTTTCCCTCGTACAGTTCCATAAGTTCTTTTGGAGGCACCTGCAGTGGTGGTAGTCTGATCTTTCCTTCCAGGCAGCATGCTCCAAACTTCGGGTTTTGCATGACGACTTCGTCAGCCTTTCATCCATCCATTGCAGTGCCCCACAGTGTGTACACTTCACATCCATATACTTTAATGAGTGGCGAACGTTCGAGTGCATGTTCGTCCGTGAACCTTCATAATTATATGTGGTTACAGGGATTCCATGGGACTCGTCATTATCAGAAGCGCTGTCCTCATCAGTAGCGAGTCTGCAATTCACAATTTAGTGGGTTGTCACCAACACCATAGCTAGGTGGGTTCTTTGTCTAGAATATCAGTAATATCGGTTTAGAAATATACATATCATGGAGTGGGTCTTCTTCCGAATCTTCCGTATCTGAAACATCGTTGACCATTTGATTCTCATCAATTGTTATCCCTGGCTGCGACTTCTCGATGCGTACAGTACGATTTTTTCGGATCTGTTGTCAAATTTAAGTTTTCAAAGAAGTGTCCGCCAATGAGCCGCCTAGATTCACGAATTTAGATTTATTGGAGATAAGAGCCTCGCTACGTGATAGACACATTTTTGTGTCTAAATTGTCCTCATTTTTCTCTACGTTGGTACTCGATTTTGTACTTATTTTGGTGTTTTGTGTGTTTGTAGGTATTTTTGGAAAATAAACGTTTTTGGAAGAATCGACTCGAAAAACTGCTAAAGGCACCCCGGAGGACATTTGCTAAGCGGACCTCAGATTTGGCTAAGAGGAATCTGCGGTTATGTGCAACCCAAATTTGTTTTCAGCACCCAAATTACTATCGGCACCCCAACAGAAGGATAAGAGGCACCCTTCATCTTCAACATTCAAAAAGAATATTTGCGGGAAATTTGGTTCTACCGGTAAAGGATTTATTATCTTTAAGATAAAAATATCTTCTTGCCTTATAAACAGGAAGAATTTGAAGAAAAAGGAAGTTATCTTGTATTAAACAAGAGAGATATCCTTGGAAGATTTTATCTTGGATTTTATTCTGCGAATTAAAGAAGATATGAGTTTAGTAAAGAAATATGGAGAATAAAGAGAAGGAAAAATTCCTGAAGATATTTTTAATTAAAAAGAAGAAGATTTTGGAGTTATGGAAGAATATATTTGAGTAATGTGTATTTGTGTGTATAAATAGAGAGCTAGAGAGCACATTTGGGGGGGTGAGGGAGTTGGGGAGAGAAAATAAAATCATTGCGTTAATAATTTTCTCCCATTTTCATTATTTGTAAACACTTTGAGCAATGAAATTATATTTCGAGCGTGTTTCCAACCTAATGAGATAAACTCAACATTGGGATGACGGAGGAAGCTGGATTTCATCAATGTGGTAATTTGATTAATTCTTTTATTTACTTTTTGCACCGATTTTAAATGATTTATGATTTCTATTAATCAATTGTCATCTTGTTAGATAGTATATGCTTAGTCTTAGGTGCTTTAGATACACTATGCTTGTAATTTACAATTGATGTTTTACGAAATCTATCCTTGGCAAAATATTAGAGTTGATATTTCTTTTGTTTGAGTGATAAATGTCTCGGATTAATTTTTGAACCACTTGACTATGAAAGCAGTGGAATCCTGAGTCCCAGTGAATTCTTCATCCCGTGACATATTTTGTATATAATTTCTTATTTTTAGTATTTTTATATTTAAGCCTAGAATCAATTTCAACAAGTCCGAGTGAACGACAACCTTATTTACCACCATATAAAATCATATCAATTTTTGGCGCCGCCAACGCGGATTTGTTTATAGATTTGTTTTTAGGTTTTCTTTTTCTTTATATTATTTTTGTTCTTTTTTATGCGTTTTGGTATTTCTTATTTGCTTTCAGGTTTGGAGCTAAGCTAAAGAAAAGGGAGAAAGTGTTGAAAGGAAAGGCAAAGCCCAAAAAGGAAAGAAAAGAGAAATCCAAAAGAAGTGAAGAAGAATATTTTGTAAATAATTTTATTTTATTTTTTTAGAAACTGTAATTAAGGTTTTTATTTCTGTAATCTTTTTTTTTTTGGACCTTTTTTCTTTTTGGACTTTATTTTTTGACATTGGACTTTATTCTATTTTTAAAAACCCTACGGAAGGGTAGTTTTAAATAAACTGTGTGCAGAGAAGGACGGCGATTACAATATCGCCTCGGCCCCTCGGGTTCGTACATGTCATAGGAGTCGTGGACCGAGTCGACTTCAACGGTTCATCCCCCATTTGGAACGCGAGGTAAGAATTCTAAACACCCGCGAATCCCCTGTCAGCGGGTTACTGGATGATTTTGTATGCATATATGTTGAGGAATCGAATACGGCTGTTTTAATTTCCTAGTAAAGGGCAAGGCCTGGCCATACAAGATAAGGGTTCGGATTTCATCACCGTTCTCTTCTTGCCCGCCTGAGGAAAACGAAACCAAACGCGAACCTAAGGCTAAAATTTTGACTAGAACGAGACCGATAGGGTAACGAGCTTAATAGGATAGTCATTCGAAAAATATTGGTTACTCTTTTAAGTATACTTCGAAGTTCATGATGGTTTCTGTGAGTTGAATGCGTGACTGCGCCGCCTTGTAATGCGGTGAGGCCTTGGGTATCAAAGCTCCATGCAGCTTCCCTCGCCTCTATTCAACTTACTTTGACTCGTATTGATTCCAGATGGGTTTGCTTAAATTGTAACGAATTCCCTTTCGAAAGAGTTGAAGCTGGTCTAGAAACAATCTAAGTGGAGCCATCATGCTTTTTGTTTGCTAGATAAAATAGGCTTGTTGTGGTCGATTCAGCCTTCTTTGTGCTTGTTTAGAATTCCCTTGCAGTTAGGATGTCAAACTGGTATAGCCAATACAATGATTATCCGACTGAGCAGCTTGGACATTATCCTTTTTCTGACCATAGTGTGAATAGTGATTGGGAACGCGAACTTTTTGAAGGTTACGGGTCATACCATGGTGAGCCCAATTACTATCCACATGCGCACAGGTCATACGAGCAAAATAATCCTCCTATTTCTTTAGAAGAGTCTCTCAAGAGTTTTAATGAGTCAACACATAAGTTATTTATGAAAGGGACTTATAATATTCCGCTTCCAGAAGAGTTCGTAGAGCAAACAACTAAGATGTCTCTAGAGGATTCCCTCAAGCAATTTACTGAAAGTACAAATAGGATTATGGAAAGATTTGCTCAAGATAGTCTTAAATTCCAATATAGTGTTCCCAATACCACCCTTGAAAATAATGAAAGTTTTTATTCACATAATCAAGATGACGAGGTTAGAATTGGTAACACTACTTGTTTTGATGAGGTTCGACCTTTTTCATGTTATTATAATGAGGACTGTGATGAGGATAGTATTGATGAAGAATCTGAAATATATAGGCATAGTGATGATGAATCTGTTACTCCCAATGAGCTGTTTAATGATAATATTATTTCTAGTTCAGATCCAAATAATTTTAATAATTATTCACCTATTCAAAAGGACGAGGACTTGACTAGAGATACCATCGTTTTAGACGATGTAGTATTTCCTTTTGATTATGATGCTAACAATGGTTTGGAGGAACGAGTTTCTTTTGAGAATATTGTTTTAGAGTCTAGCGATTTAGAAACATTAGTCTTAGACAAAGAAAATGAAATCGTAGAGATGAGTGAGGATGAACCAGACTTAGAAAAATCAATTGGCCATTTTCAGGAATCTAATGACCTTGAAATTATGGAAGTTGTGACTAGTCTTTCTAGAGACACTGAAAACTCTAAGTTTGGGGGTGATTATCATTATCCATGTGCTTTAACTCTTAGAAAGGTCCCTCACTTGGGAATTGATATTTGTGCGTCAACCATTATGCCAGATTACCGTCATACTAGTTCTCCCTAACCTAATAACGTCCAGGAAGAAGTTCAGTTGTTAGAAACCCATCCTCTGGTTGATGTGGTTAACCCATGCTATGATACCAAGATTGACTTTGTTTTCCCACCAAAAAATTTTCAACCAATTGTGGGAACGTATAAGTTTCAGATGTGTCAATTATTAAGTTTTGAGACTAAACCTAATTACTTTAGGATATTAGGGTCGACACATTTTCTTAAGAATGACCATTATTATGGTCAACTTTGTAAGCCAAATATGATTGACTTAGAGGATCCCCAATTATTCAGGTTGTTGTTATGTGCTTTTAAGTTCTTAATTGAGTTTTTCCAGACTTTAATACCTGAATCGGATCTTAGCTATGAGGAAATGCAATCCATGAAAATATTTTATCTAGACCCTTTTATAGAGCCTGAACCTGAACTAGATATAGTTGTCGTAAACAAGGGTATGTTTGGTATCTTCTTGGTCTGTTGCAGTTTCCTATTCTTGTGGTTAGCACTTTTTGATCCAGAAGACCCACAGTTATTCCGGCTACTTCTATATGATTCTATGAGGTAACTAATTCCTTCCGATGTCTGGCTGAAGACTTTAAACTTAGCACTTCTTGGGAGGTAACCCAATCTCATGCAACACGGTAATATCTTTCCTTAACTCATTTGCTTCAAATGGTAACAGTTTCTCCTTGTTCATATGCTTTTAATTTTATCTTTCAAACATTGAGGATAATGTTAGATTTAAGTTTGGGGGTATGGGAGAAACTTTTTAGTTGCAATAAATAAACTCCAGAGCCTAGAAATTTATGCCTATTAAGGATTGCACTAACCAATCTAAGTGGATGAGAACATTTGGTTGTAGGAGTTGAGGAGCCAATCTGATTAGATGGAAACATCTAGAAGAGTCTATTCATAAAAGCACGGAGCTCAGGTGTTAGAAAAGAAAACATGGTAGTTTCGCCATATCCTCGTGATGGAAACATCGAAAGAATCCTGATCACTTTTTTTTTACCATTACTAGGGTGAAATAGAATGACTGAGATACAAAAAAACAAAATGAGACTTGACCACCAGACCAACCAGAATAAATACAATAAAGTCGACCACTGGTACCCTTGTATTTGCCAGTGAGTTGACCTAGAGTTAGGATTATCGACCACTGGTTCCCTTGTATTTGCCAGTGTGTTGATATTAGTCCAGACCAGTATCTCAGTCCATTAGGATAGGTTCACCTTAGTCAACATCATCTACGTTTTTCTCTACATCCATCTTCTTAATCTATCCATGTGATTGGTTGACTCCGGTTTATGATGTCCAGAAACTATTTGAGTAGAGCTCTGTCACTTTATATGAATTTTAGTATGCTTGAGTGCAAACTCGTGTACATCAATTGGAATTTCGCATAAGGGTACTTCCTCCTGTAGTCAATAAGTATGCCAACCAATGAGATTCTTTAGTTCCTTCCAAGGTTCTGCGTAGATAGCTAGGGTCTGGAGTAAAGGTTTTGTGGGTACACCTCTGGTAAACCCCCGGAGACAACACTCCGCCGCTAGGGCCACCTAGCGGTTTAACGGCTTGCTGCACATGCTAAGTGTAGACTTTATTTTCTAGTATAAATTTTCTCGAGGACTAGCAAATAATAAGTTTGAGGTATTTGATAGACACATTTTTGTGTCTAAATCGTCCTCATTTTTCTCTATGTTGGTACTCGATTTTGTACTTATTTTGGTGTTTTGTGTGTTTCTAGGTATTTTTGGAAAATAAACTTTTTTGGAAGAATCGGCTCGAAAAACTGCTAAAGGCACCCCCGGAGGACATTTGCTAAGCGGACCTCATATTTGGCTAAGGGGAACCCGCGGTTATGTGCAACCCAAATTTGTTTTCAGCATCTAAATTACTATCGGCACCCCAACAGAAGGATAAGAGGCACCCTTCATCTTCAACATTCAAAAAGAATATTTGCGGGAAATTTGGTTCCACCGGTAAAGGATTTATTATCTTTAAGATAAAAATATCTTCTTGCCTTATAAACAAGAAGAATTTGAAGAAAAAGGAAGTTATCTTGTATTAAACAAGAGAGATATCCTTGGAAGATTTTATCTTGGATTTTATTCTGCAAATTTAAGAAGATATGAGTTTAGTAAAGAAATATGGAGAATAAAGAGAAGGAAAAATTCTTGAAGATATTTTTAATTAAAAAGAAGAAGATTTTGGAGTTATGCAAGAATATATTTGAGTAATGTGTATTTGTGTGTATAAATAGAGAGCTAGAGAGCACATTTGGGGGGAGTTGGGGAGAGAAAATAAAATCATTGCATTAATAATTTTCTCCCATTTTCATTATTTGTAAACACTTTGAGCAATGAAATTATATTTCGAGCGTGTTTCCAAACTAATGAGCTAAACCCAACATTGGGATGACGGAGGAAGCTAGATTTCATCAATGTGGTAATTTGATTGATTCTTTTATTTACTTTTTGCACCGATTTTAAATGATTTATGATTTCTATTAATCAGTTGTCATCTTGTTAGATAGTATATGCTTAGTCTTAGGTGCTTTAGATACACTATGCTTGTAATTTACAATTGATGTTTTACGAAATCTATCCTTGGCAAAATATTAGAGTTGATATTTCTTTTGTTTGAGCGATAAATGTCTAGGATTAATTTTGAACCATTTGAATATGAAAGCAGTGAAATCCTGAGTCCCGGTGAATTCTTCATCCCATGACATATTTTGTATATAATTTCTTATTTTTAGTATTTTTATATTTAAGCCTAGAATCAATTTCAACAAGTCCGAGTGAACGACAACCTTATTTACCACTATTCAAAATTCCAACACTATGTACCTGCTGATGTTGTTCCGGTGCTTTGCCATTTTTCTTATTGGACATTTGTGCAGACTGGCTTCCCGAGTTAGCCTGCATGCTCATGTTAAAACATAGGATGAACTACCCTAAGAAACAAAGTCACCTTTTATGTTATCTTAGAATCATCGTTATGTACTTACTGTATTTGTGACTGTCTTACTTGATTCTCCTAGTTTCTGCATGCGTTCCCGCTCTCGCCTCCTCCTCTGTCCCTCTTTGTGTTTCTATTAAATGATATTACAAAGTGTGTTTAATCTGTCTCTGATGTTATTAAAATTGATCAAAACTTGAGGTTAACAGAGAATTCTAATAAATATCTAGCATTAATGGGTATAACGTGTTTATCTAAACCTATTAAAAAGTGTGTTTGATCCGTTTATATAAACCTGTCTGAACTTATATTGATTGACTGTGGATCGACTTCATATTGTGTTTTTTCGATCACCTCACGTCTGCGCCTTTTTTGTTGTGCTAATTTTCATTTCTATTATGAAGACAACACATTTATCAGAACGAATTATATTTTGATACGGATATTGAATTAAACAACCGGGTACACATAAGTTACAACATTTACTTACACTTATGGTTTCACCTTCCTTCACATCCAAATGCTTTGATGAATGGCGAACATATGTGTGCATATTGGCCTGTGAACCTTCAGAATTATATGTGGTGATAGGGATTCTAGGGAACTTGTCATTCAAGGCCAATGCCATCTGAAACCTCATTGTCCATTTGTTGTCCCCGGTTCTCTTCAATCGCTATCCTCGGTAGAGATACTTTCATACCTACCACAGTCTTCTCAGTATGATTATTTCCAATCTGTATTCAAGTGTGAGGTTTCCATTATTTGGTGTAGTTTAATGATCCTCCTCGCTCTATAAATTTTGTTATTTTGGAGTTAAACGACCTGTTATGTACCTGTAGATGTTGTTCCAATGCTTTCCCTGTTGTATTATTTGAAATTTGTTCAACCGGGATTTCGGTGTTAGCCTGCATGTTCATGTTGAAAATCTTGAATAACTACTGTTATGAATAAAGTTATCTTTTGTAAACTTACAAACATCGTTAGGTTCCTACCGTATCTGTGATGGTCGTACTTGATTCCCCTAGTTTCATCATGAGTTCTCGCTCTCGCCTCCTCCTCTGGACCTCTTTGTATCTCTATTGCAAAACATAATACAACGTGTGTTTAATATGGCATTGATATTATTTTGGGTTTTAAAACCCAATTTATATAAAATTGTCTGGACTTACATTGATCGGCTCTGCTACAATTTCATTTTGTTGTTTTAGAAGGGCCTCACGTCTGCGCCTATCTTGCTGTGCTTTTTTTCGTTTCTGTTATGAGCACATCACGTTTAACAGACTGGATTATATTTTAAAATTGACATTGAATTAAGCAATTGGGGGCGTAAGTCACTGGATTTCCTTACACTTAATTTTTCTCCTTCCTTCAAATCGTTCATTGCTGGCTGTGTATTACAAACTCAGTTTTACAAAACAATCAACTATGGAGCAACTCCACATATATGCTGAGCCAAATTCAAAGTTCTATAAAAAAATCAGTTATCAATGGTCAATGTGTTGCAAACTTCTGATGGTGTATACTGTCCCTAGACTATGGATCAACTTGTAGCCTTAAATTTCTTGATTGTATTGTCTTCTTAATTGTTTGCTGGTTCCAACAATTGTATTGACTTATATTGAGATCACCCTAAATCAATGTGTTTCCTACAATGTTAAACCTATGTTGTTGTATTACTTTTTTTGCAGATCATCGTAATAATAAGAAATGGCGGACAACTTTGTTAGCAACTCACCTCTTGTTGTTGTTGATGGGTGTTTGATGTACTCCCGTGTTGCGGTATAGCTGACCTCCGAAGTTTTTTTATAAAAAAAATATTCTTGAAAATTTTGAGAATAAGGTGATAAGATCTCTATAAAAGATCCTATATTACTCGATATTTCAGCCATTTCTTTATAATTCGATATTTTAACCGTTTCAGAATTTCCGTGTGTCACTCTATGTAATTATGTCCAAGGTTAAAAATACTGTATTTATTTAAATTTACCCCAAATACCGTTGTACAAATCTCCTCAAATCCCGTATTTGTTCCTTCCGCATTTTTAATCTTGTGTAACGGTTCTTTGAAGATTTTTATGAAATTGATGAGTTAGTGTTTGTATGAAATTGATAGGTATATCCAGTCGTTCATGGATAAAGAATCAAAGGGTTGATTGTAGGTATATCTTTCCGTCCGTGATTATCATGCTTTATCCCAGGGATCGATATGTTTGCAGCATTTCTGCAAAGGCTGGGTAACTCTACATCCCAAGTCATATAATTTCAGCAAGAAAACTTTATATTTTACCACTTTGATAATGACAGTCCATATTCGCAGCTTTAAGCATACCATTCGCGGTGCTACATCTATAGTTCCGGGAAATAGAGGTCATTAACTGATTGTTTTTTTTTGGGGGGGGGGATTGGAAAATTTAAGTAATTATATATGTGGGTCTTTGATCTGTTTTTATTACTTGGTTAAACAACATTAAAATAAAATAAAATAAAAACAAAAAATAAATCTAATTCTTTCTTAAGTTAAACAGAAAACCATGTTTTCTTTTCAAGCATGCTAAAATCATGTTATTTTCCTTGGACTATATCAAAAAAAAAATGGATAGTGGTCCTGGATATACGACCAATACAATGAGAAAATAGAAAGTAACAATTCATTGTTATGTCTTTTTTGTCTTGTCTTATTTTTGAACGTAGTTTTAATCATCCAAATCATCCATCAAACCAAGTCGTGGTCCTGGATAGCCTGGTGCACTGTCGCCATCCATTGTCTGTCCATTGCCAAAATACTTCTCGTAATGTACGACAACCTGACACCTGCATTCAGAGTCATGACCATATAACAGTTAATGTTAACGGTGCTACTTTTTTGGTAGTTCAATGGATGGTCAAATATTACAATACCTCAGCAAGAGTTCGAGAAACTCATATTTGTTTTTTCTTTGGATCAATTTCTGCATTCCATGGGATAAAGGTCATTAATATGGAATGCACGTTAAATTTCATACATATATTGTACAACCAATGAATCCAGAAGAACCTACCTTCAAGTACTGTCGCTGTGGTTCTTTCGTGGCTCCTATAGATGTAGTTATGCAAATACCTTACAAATCTAATTTCATTGGCCATTATTTGACTGGCAGGCGATAAGAAGCTGTGAATAGATATTTCTAATGGAATTCGCAGGAGATGTGGATCATTATACCACTTATATATTGCTCCATACCATAGCGAGGCATTAATTGGATGATGTATTTGCCTGATCCACTTATAATGCTTCCGTTATAAAATTTAATTTTGCAATATTTCCTCCTTTTCAAAAAGCAGCATTTCACTATTATTTTTGTGTTAATGCTTCCGTTATAAAAATTGATTTTGCAATATTTCCTGAATTTTCAAAAGGCAGCATTTAGTTACTTCCCAACAATTACGCATCAGATGTTCAATGAGACTATAGCAATTACGGATATCCGACCAATGAGAATATGGCAATTATGGATATCCGACGTTAGGTCCCTAATAGCCTTTCCATTGATTCCTCCAGTGAAAGACCTTGATATACGCCCCAAGCCGTTTTGAATTACTTGCATACGTCGGATGGGCGTTGGAGGTGGGTTAATTCTCAGCCGAGATCTATCTATCTCCTGCACTTGGACGCGCTTTGGAAGGAACATGAACAAAGTTGTATGTCGGTTTATTACGGTGTCCTCAACACCGAGTTACTCTGTCTGTTCTAATAAAACCTAATGATAAACCAAAAACAAAATCCCAGTTCTCATTTTTAAAAAATCTTCTATTGGGGTCAGTCAGACCACAAATCTGGCAATGGCGAAAAGTTGTAACCACTAAAAACTACCCAGTCAGTCATTACTGAATTAAAATTAAGCCTTAAAAAGAGAAATAAAACACAATGAGAAACTGAGAATTTAAATTAGGTTGCGCATCAGGTAATAACCTTATAAGAAATCTATAATGGGTTTTAAAAAAAATACTTAAATTACAACTGTCCATATAGAAATTGTGAATCTGTAAACTCTAAAAGACAGTATATAAATGAGTTCCTATACTTGTGTAGGAGTTTAGTAATTTTCAAATGTCAAAGCAAATGTAAGTTGTTAGAACACCAAAACCACAGACGTGCAGTGAGAGTTTGTGCCAAACCACAGAGTAACCCTGGAAACAAAGTTGCACAGATTTGAGTCTTCGGACTTGTATGTCGGTTTACAGGTAACCTCAAGATTGGTGGAGCTTCTTGTTAGTTTTGTAAAACCTAACAAATAATATACTTGGTGCAAACATTTAGGATCTAAAAGGATGATTATGATTGAACTTTTTAAATTTCGATAGCACGGCATCTAGGATGACACGTATTAAGACTGCATACAGTTCTGTAATAGTACCAACCATTTTTCTTAATGACTGATTGCAGTAAAGCAAACAAAAATCTAAAAAACAAACAAAACTTAACAATATCATCTAAGAAGTTATTCTCATTGTAACACCTATGGGTTCCATAATAGGATAGTAAATCAATCATCAACTTCTGTTGGCGCATCAGATTCATCTGCATGGTTCTCCCGACCAACTTCTGTTGGCTCATCATCTTCGTCTTCCTTGTTCTCCCGACAAACTTCTGTTGGCTCGTCATCAGATCCATCAACTTCTGTTGGCTCATCTTCCTTGTTTTCGCGGCGAAGCTTTTTGCTTGGCTGCTCCTCCTGTCCATCGACTTCTATTTCTTGCTTCATGGGCGTAACTGGACAGGTAGGTTCTGCGGGGAAAACCTGATCTATAGGGTTATGCGGCATCTTGGAAACTGTGAAGCTGGGAGATGTTTTCCTCTTCATGTTGTATGCAGTGAGTGTTATTTAGTAATCCTTCTCAACCCCCAAAAGAGCATTAAAGGATGCCATAACCCTTGCTTTTCCTTCAACCTGGATCACATTTTAAGATCGTGGGTGAGTCCACCAAGGTCGATCGTATCAATGTTTATTAAAGAAATTTTTTTTTTGTTTTGTACCTCTCCCATCATCAAGACCTCTGATGCTGGTGCTTTGACGATCTTTTGCACCTCACTATCAAGTGCAACAAAAATAGTTGAGTTGGTATGTTCCTGGACTTCGAACCGCAGCATGAACCTATTTCAATAGTGATGAGAATGTTAGAAAAAACGGTTTTGTTATACCAAATTTGCATGGACTATGTTTTGATCTCTAGACCTATTGTCCACTACTTGTTTTTTCATTTGAATAGATAAAACAATAGTCCCACATAGACTAAAATCTAAAGAGTTTTAGACTTAAATACCATAAAATTGGCTATAAGGGCATGGCCCTTGGGTCATTAGACTTGTGTGAGGGGGGAAGGCCTAGACTGGGGCAAGGTTGCCTTTCCCGTACGCGCGGTGCTTTGCACAGAAGCACGCACGCTGCCGCCGTCCGTCCGGTCGGTTCGGGTGTGGGTTCATTAGATCCTATCTTTTTGCTAAAACTTTTGGTACGTGTTTTACACACATGTTTGTCCTGGCTTTCTTGTCTGTACGTATTTGTTTTGGGTTTCTTGTCCGTACGTGTTTGGCTTGGCTTCTTGACAACACACTGCTCTAAGCCTGACAAAAGCAACACTGTTTTTAACCCAACATTACCAGTATTTCTGTCATATGCATGGTTTGGTTGCATGCATTTTTCCTCTCGTTTGTAACTTCTTAAACACTATATAAGGGAGGAGTCTTGAGCTCATTTAACATACAACAGAGAAATATCTCTTCTTCTGCTCTCCCTCTGCTTTCAGAAAAGAAGTTTTAATTTCTAGTTTCTCTGTTTTTAGCTTTTGCTAACACTGCCAAGTTCTAAGGGTACTCTCTTTGTATGCTACATTGAGGAGTACTATCAGTAGTTGTATCCTGGAGGTGACTCGCCAACTGCTATAGCATCTCAGCGGAGTAGCAGGCGATATTTCCTTTAGGACAGCGTATCCTATACGTGCCTCTACATTTTCTGTGCATCTCCAGCAACATCGATTTGAGCTAAGTATCTTCTTCTCAGTTACATTATTAGTAATTTACCCAACAATCTAAAGGCAATATCCTCTTTACTATATTTTGTAACAACATGGGAAAGAGTACTGTAGACAAACCCCCAAAGTTTAGTGGCAAAGACTTTAAACGATGGCAGACCAAAATGTTATTCTTCTTAAAAGACCAAAGGCTAGATGAAGTTGCCTTAGAAAGACCCTCAAGAAGACTTCATGACCGTGGCTATGAAGATAGACTGGATAGGTGGACTAGGAAGAATTACATGTGCAAAAACCACATTCTTAACTGTCTGGATGACTCCTTGTACGACTTTTATAATGCAAAAGAGAAATTTACTGCTTTTGATTTATGGGAAGCCCTAGAAGAAAAATATCTTGCAAAGGCTGCTGGAAGCAAGAAGTTCTTGGTAGCTAGGTTCCTGGAATATAAGATGACTGATGAAAAGCCTGTTGTAGAACAATTCGTCGAACTCCAGCTACTCATCAACGAAATTCTTGCTGAAGGAATGCATATTGATGAATCTCTACAAGTATATGCGGTAATTGAAAAGCTACCACCCTCATGGAACGAGTACAAGAGGAGGCTGCGACACAAGAATCGCGAAATCACCATGGTGGAGCTGGGGAAAAAGATCCAGGTGGAGGAACTTCTGTGCTGCAAGGACAAAAGCCTGATGCTGAGCAAAGACATGTCCAACAAAGCTCATGTCCTGGACGATAATGCTGCGTCAAAGAAAAGGCAAGGAGAATCCAGCAAAAATGGTAAACGTAACAAACAACGTAACTCCAAAGGTAACCATCTTAAGCCAAAGGGTGGTGTCTCCAAAAACACCATCAAAGGCGACTGCTATAACTGTGGGAAAACTGGTCATATGGCCAAAGACTGTAGGGCACCTAAAAAGACCAAAATGATCCTAAACAGAAAAATAAGGAAAACGTAGTAGATGATTCTGGATATTTTACTGGCATGGTGTCTGAAGTCAACCTTGTCTCTAATGTGACCAATGTGAGAGACTGGTGGCTTGATTCTGGAGACACCAGGCATGTCTGTAAGTTCAGAAATGCTTTCTCCTCCTATAACAAAGTAGGAGACGATGAGAAATTGTTTATGGGAAACTCTTCTACCTCTAAAGTGGTAGGAAAAGGCAAGGTTGAAATGAAGCTCACTTCAGGAAAAACTCTCGCATTGAGTGACGTGTATCACGTCCCGGACATATGCAAGAATCTTATCTCAGAAACCATCTTACTTGGGAAAGGTTTTAAATTTGTAGCTGAGTCTAACAAAGTTGTAATCTCTAAAGGTGGTGACTTCGTAGGAAAAGGATATGTCACTGAAAACATGATTAAGCTTAGTGTACTTTCTTTGAACTTGAATGACAATGCATCTTCTTCTGCTTATGTTTGTGACTCCTCACATGTTTGGCATGATAGACTAGGACATGTTAATTTCAAATCCATTGAAAGACTTGCTAAATTAGGATGCATTCCTAAAATAAACTTTGAAAGAGGTCATAAATGTGAAATTTGTGTTGAATCTAAATATGCAAGAAAACCCTTCAACAAAAGGGTTGAACGTAGTACAACTCCCCTAGAATTAATCCACTCGGATTTGGGAGATTTGAAATCAACACCAACTAGAGGAGGTAAAAAATGGTACATCACTTTTATAGATGATCACTCAAGATACTGTCAGGTTTATCTTCTTAGAAGTAAAGATGAAGCCTTAGACGCTTTCAAATTATATAAACTTGAAGTAGAAAACCAAAGAGGTGTTACTATTAAAACTCTTAGGTCGGACCGAGGCGGTGAGTATGTGATACCTATAGGAGAATTCTGCAAACTTAATGGCATCATTCATGAAACTACTGCACCTTCTTCACCTGAGTCGAATGGAGTAGCTGAAAGGAAAGACCGAACACTCATAGATATGGTGAACGCTATGTTAGCTAGTTCAGGGCTACCTTCGAACCTGTGGGGGGAAGCAATTCTCTTTGCTTGCTATATCTTGAACCGAGTTCCATTTAAGAAATCCAACAAAACTCCATATGAGTTATGGAAAGGAAGACAACCGTCCTATGCATACTTTAAAGTGTGGGGGTGTTTGGCCAAGGTGGCCACTCCTCGTTCCAAGAAAACCAAAATAGGACCTAAAACTGTAGATTGTGTTTTCCTAGGATATCCCGAGCACACTAGTGCTTATAGGTTCATGGTAATTGGTGAGAACACCATAATGGAATCCAGAGATGCAGTGTTTTTCGAACACATTTTCCCTTTAGGGTCTGGACCTCATAAAAGGGTCCGCGATGATCTCTCAGATGTTCCTTCGACTAGTCAACCCCTGTCTCTTGATGTTGAAACCGAACCTAGAAGAAGTAAGAGGGTCAGAACCGAGAAAGGTTTCGGTCCAGATTTTGTGACTCTTACGGTAGAGTCTGAACCCCAAACTTATAAGGAAGCTTTGACCTCTCCGGAAGGTCCCTTCTGGGAAGAAGCTTCAAATAATGAGTGGGATTCCATTCAACAAAATGAAACTTGGGAGCTTGTAGACTTACCTCCTGGTAGTAAAACCATAGGTTGCAAGTGGGTCTTCAAAAGGAAACTTAGAACAGATGGAACTATAGAAAAACACAAAGCTAGGTTGGTAGCTAAGGGGTATAGACAACAGGAAGGATTAGATTTCTTTGATACCTATTCACCGGTCACTAGAATCACTTCTATCCGGATGCTGATTGCTATTGCTTCTATTTATGATTTGCATATACATCAGATGGATGTTAAAACTGCTTTTTTATATGGTGAATTGAATGAAGAAATTTATATGGACCAACCTGAAGGTTTTGTTGTGAAAGGTTATGAAGATAAAGTATGCAAACTGAAAAAATCTTTGTATGGTTTAAAACAAGCACCTAAACAGTGGCATGAAAATTTAATCATGTAATGATATCTAATGGCTTCAAGGTTAATGAATCTGATAAATGTGTTTACATTAAATCTGTGGATGATTCTCATGTTATTGTGTACCTATATGTTGATGATATGCTCATATTAGGTAGTAACCTTGATAGTATTAATACCACTAAAAGCATGCTTAACGAAAACTTTGACATGAAAGACTTATGCCCTGCTGATGTAATTTTAGGGATGAAAATCAGAAAGATGTCTGGTGGATATAGTCTTAGTCAATCTCATTATGTTGAAACTGTTCTTAAGAGATTTAATCATGAAAATGCTAAACCTGCAACTACTCCTTATGATCCCAATTGTAAATTGAAAAAAAACAAGGGTGAGGGTATTTATCAACTTGAGTATTCTCGTGTTATTGGAAGTCTTATGTATTTAATGAACTGTACAAGACCTGATATTGCCTACATTGTGAGTAGATTAAGCAGGTACACTTGCAACCCTGGGCATGATCACTGGAATGCTCTCTACAGAGTTCTAAGGTACCTGAGAGGAACTTCAAACTATTGCCTAAGTTTTGGGAAGTATCCTGCTGTGCTAGAAGGGTACTGTGATGCTAACTGGATATCAGACTCAGATGAGTGCAAATCCACTAGTGGGTACATCTTCACACTTGGTGGTGCGTCTGTGTCATGGAAGTCTTCCAAACAGACATGTATTGCTCGATCCACCATGGAGTCTGAGTTTATAGCCTTGGAGAAAGCTGGGGAGGAAGCTGAATGGATACGAGGTTTCCTGGGAGGAATTCCACTCTGGCCCAAGCCTGTGTCTTCGATCGCAATCCACTGTGAAAGTCAAGCTGCTATTGGATGCGCAAAGAATAGTGTATACAATGGAAAATCTATACATCTTCAAAGAAGACACAAGACGGTGAAACAACTACTCTCTACTGGTATCATCTCTATAGACTTTGTGAGGTCCAAAGAGAATATTGCAGATCCTTTGACGAAAGGGTTATCTAGAGAGGTAGTTAGATCCACATCGAAGGGGATGGGACTCAAGCTCATAGAATAAATCGCCATGAAGGACACTCAACCTTGTGAATGGAGCTCCAAGAATAAGGTTCAATGAGATAACTAATTTTTGGTGATGTCAAGAGAGCACTATCTTTGTCCCTCCCTATGATGTAACCGTATGATAGTGCTGCCTGCATGTTTTAGGATGATCTGTCAAGATCTTAATGAGTTCCATGACTTTGCTTAAAGCGGAGTGTGGCAGGACACTCTTAATGGACTCACCTATGTGGATGTTGGAAGTGGGGCCGCTTCCTATGAGAATTTGAGCTTTTTCTCTAGAGACATTCATTAAGTCCGGGATTTAGCCCACGGCCAAAACGGGCACAACGGCAACAGCTTGGCAGCTTTCTTTTTCTTTGAGACATCAAAGTGTGGTTGTTATTTCTGAATTGCACTCACTGTTGGCGTTTCAAGACATTGTGTTCACCGTAACAACAAGCATTTCCGGTAACCTCTCACTAAGTTAAGGTTCAATCTCTGGGACACCTTAGCCTAATATTGATGTATTATGTTTTCTCGTATTTCGTCGATATGTTTTCTCATTCATGTGGGGGATTGTTAGAAAAAACGGTTTTGTTATACCAAATTTGCGTGGACTATGTTTTGATCTCTAGACCTATTTCCCACTACTTGTTTTTTCATTTGAATAGATAAAACAATAGTCCCACATAGACTAAAATCTAAAGAGTTTTAGACTTAAATACCATAGAATTGGCTATAAGGGCATGGCCCTTGGGTCATTAGACATTTGTGTGAGGGGGGAAGGCCTAGACTAGGGCAAGGTTGCCTTTCCCGTACGCGCGGTGCTTCGCACAGAAGCACGCACGCCGCCGCCGTCCGGTCGGTCGGGTTCGGGTTCGGGTTCGGATGTGGGTGTGGGTGTGGGTGTGGGTTCATTAGATCCTATCTTTTTGCTAAAACTTTTGGTACATGTTTTACACACATGTAGAAGAATCTTCTTCTTTGTCTGCACATGTTTGTCTTGGCTTTCTTGTCTGTACGTGTTTGTCTTGCCTTCCTTGTCTGCACATGTTTGTCCTGGCTTTCTTGTCTGTACGTATTTGTTTTGGGTTTCTTGTCCGTACGTGTTTGGCTTGGCTTCTTGACAACACACTGCTCTAAGCCTGACAAAAGCAACACTGTTTTTAACCCAACATTACCAGTATTTCTGTCATACGCATGGTTTGGTTGCATGCATTTTTCCTCTCATTTGTAACGTCTTAAACACTATATAAGGGAGGAGTCTTGAGCTCATTTAACATACAACAGAGAAATATCTCTTCTTCTGCTCTCCCTCTGCTTTCAGAAAAGAAGTTTTAATTTCTAGTTTCTCTGTTTTTAGCTTTTGCTAACACTGCCAAGTTCTAAGGGTACTCTCTTTGTATGCTACATTGAGGAGTACTATCAGTAGTTGTATCCTGGAGGTGACTCGCCAACTGCTATAGCATCTCAGCGGAGTAGCAGGCGATATTGCCTTTAGGACAGCGTATCGTATACGTGCCTCTACATTTTCTGTGCATCTCCAGCAACATCGATTTGAGCTAAGTATCTTCTTCTCAGTTACATTATTAGTAATTTAACCAACAGAGAAATCCTTTAGAATTCATAGAACATATTAGGGAATACCGAGTTATTTATATACCAAATTCTATAACAATACCTGGGTATGGGTTCATCAATCGTTGCTTCGCACTTTGTGCACGTCCAGTCACCCTCTTCTCCAACTAATCTCGTTGCACAGTTGCTGCACCCGGGGTAGTACCAATCACCATCACTCAAAAGCCGATTAGAGGTTACACGGCACAAAAATTTATTGTGTTCCTGCAGTAACCCGAAGTTAGAAACATTTACACTTTGTGGTTGGATGTTTCAATTAAAAATGTCTTTTTTTTTCCAGATAGAAATGTACATTACAACCGGCATCCCACTTGGCAACCAATAATTCTGAAATTGTCTTCCTATTGTCGAACAGCAAACGTGCAGCTGTCGAGTTCCCTCTTTTGGTTGGCAGGGTTATTTGACGTGGGGGCGTCCGTCGGCAGCATCTGCAAAGTTTACTATGAGTACATCGATGTGTATGTAGAGCAATCCTAAACTCGAAAGGGGAATGTTAGATGGTTGGGTTACCTTTGTCGCATATCCGCCACTTCAGGAAGCTCCATGTTGAAATACACCTTGGTGGAGTTGGTTGATGATAAACATAACTTTCCTGGGAAGAGGTCGGGGGTTGTAAGTTTCTTGTATACTTTTAGAAATCAAGCGATCCTGGTATTGAAGTAATAAATATCATCCATGGCTTACTTAGATATTTTTTTAACATAGCACCCAGTGACCACAACGATAACTGGTGCAGGCTCAATGCCATGTTGGTCCAAGTTTCTGCTCAGCTCGCTTGTGGCATCACCCCACAGAGTAATCTTCACATTTACACCGCTGCGGCAGAAAAAAAAACAAAGGTCACGGGCCATCCATGGAGCTGAATTGAACACCAAGTATTTTAGGAATATTTTGATGAACATATACCTCAAGTTCTGAAGATTTAGGTCACGCATAATGGACCGCTGGCCATTTGCTTTGTTAATTTCTTGTAGAGTCGTATGGCTTGTCAGAACACCGACCACATCTGCTCACGATAATAAGTAATAAGTGTAAATGATTTTAAAAAACAGGGACATCATTAATGCTACGCAGAAGGTGAAATGACAAAAGTGCTTACCTGTAAGATATGTGTTTGAAGAACATGATTCTAGTTCTTCAAAAGCAGTAAATGAGAATTTGTGGCGTGGTATTTTCACATCTGTGGAATCCAGTGCTCGGACCATAGTGTTCCACTCAAAAAATGCACGTTTCTCATTTCTAGCAGGGCGGAATATTTTTTTTTCTGCCGCAAGACTCAACTTGCTAAGTGAATAAACAACTCCCTCGTGCAATAACGGCTCAAATTTCCATATAATTTTTTTCGGAACAACTCCATGTAGTTGATCTCCCTATGACAGTAAAAACGATAGATAAATAGTTGGAGGTATGGACTGACAAAGTTGTGATGGTGTGCAGAACTTGTAAATTGGTGTTACTTACATTCTCGTCTATCATCAACAGATCGAATGTTTGGACCTCATTGGTCCCCAAGAAGTCGACTTCATTCCATGTTCGGGAAATCATGACTCTCGTCATCCAGTTTTCACCTTCCGCCATATCAGCCAGCTGCTTGAAGCTCTTGTAGGTGCTTTTTGGAACATAGGTGGAGGAGCTACATGTGATTTGGCTCTCCATTAGTGCGTTCTGCATGGTTTGAATGAGAGTTCCGGATTAGCTGTATATATTTTTTTTCTGTAGTCAAATCAAAATAGACTGAACCAAACAAAGTGGAAACATTACCTGGTATTTTTCTGTATTCGAGCAAGAGACGTGCAGCAGCAGGAGTGGTCACCAAAATTAGTGGTATGATATTTTCTAAGTTTGCTCTAGATTTGAGAAACGAATGTGAACGGTTTGGAAATCATTGTGAGCTTTATATAGGCTAAACCCTTGATATGCAGTAACACCTAAAATATTTTTAGGAGGAAATTCTGGAAATCTGGGTGTAGGGTTTCAATGATTATGGGGATCAAATGGGAATCTGTAACGACTTTGGTATTTGAATGAATACGAAATTGAAATGAATATTAACCCTAAAAAATGATATTACGGTGGTTTTGATAATCCAGCCATATCTGTAACCGATGTATCATTTTCTCTTGAAGATGATCATTAACATAAAGAAAAAAATATATTTTAGGGATCCATCATTAACATAAAGAAAATAATATATTTGTTAACATTTTTCATTTATTGCCTAATCCGTAACCGTCCATTAGATATGCAATATATATGTGTATTATAAATATAAAGGAAAAAATATATTTGTTAACATTTTTCATTAATCACCTAATGTGTAACCGTCCTTTAAATGGATAAATATTAATATATTTGTTAACATTTTTCATTAATCACCTAATGTGTAACCGTCCTTTAAATGGAGAAATGGTATATCAGATACATGATAGCTTCTCGATCTGGACCGTCTTTTATGTGTCCAAACTATGGAGAGCCGTTGATATAGTAAAATAAAGATTTGTCTATATGCTTGATTTCCTTCTAAATCATTTGAATATAAATGAAGTCTTCGTTTCCATCTATCTTCCGACTCCCAATTTAGTCTGCTAAATGGAAGTAAATTTCCCTTACATGGAATTCCCGTCAAGATGTACAAATCTAATGGTAACCAAAAACAAAATCTAAATATTTAATTACAAGAAAAAACAATCTTACCACATTCAAAATCTTTGAAAACATAACCCCTGACATTAATACAGCTAAAAAGAGAAATTTAAGAATGATCCATGACTGTGAAGTCAGACTCAAAGGTTTCGTGCAGAACTCAACTTATGATCTACAAGTGCTGAAGTCTTTTGATATTGGCTGCAGAAAAGTTAAAACTGCCACAACAATAGAATGCTCTTTTCTCTCTCCCCAAAACTGATATTCTACTATGTTGTGATGGTGCATCAAGGGGTAAACCTGGAAATGCTGGGTATGGATTTATAGCCAGAGATTGTACAGGTAAATTCTTGACAGCAGAAAGTGGTGGTTTGGGGGATATCAACCAATTTTGTGGCAGAGATAATGGGAACTGTTTGTGCTCTGAAATGGGCTGTGAAGAACTCTCAATTCAAACTTACCATCAACTCAGACTCCACTGCTGCTATAAAGGCGTTCATGAAGAATAAAATTCCTTGGTTTGTTTGGAGCAGATGGAGAAATATATGCAAACAGGTACAATCCATCCACTTTAATCATGTTTTCAGAGAAATCAATTTCTCTTTTGATTTTTTTGCAAAGAAGGGGGTATATCTTAGCAAGGGACAAGTACTCAAATTTGATGCCAGACCATCTAATATGCATATGATGGAATTCCCAAATACAGTTTACTATGGGTTCGCCTGATGGATTGTCTAAGACATATTGTCTTTGGGTCATTTGTTATTCTCTTTACTTCCCTAGACATGTTGTCTGCTTTGGATATGCTTGTTGTTTTTTGTGATTTTCACAGATTTTGTACGTTTTCTGTAATTTTATTCTTTTAATAAAAAGTTTTATTTTTGGTTAAAAAAATAACACATTCAAAATCTTAGAAAAAGAACATATCTGCAGTCTTCCACCATTGTTCGAATATAATGGTTTCTAGGTTGTTTATCATATAAACGACACCAAGGATATCTTCAGACTCTGTCTTGAAAAAAAGTGGGAAGTGACATGAAAACCGTACGAAACTCAGACCACCCACCTCTTAGAACGACTAAATTACCTCGCCCTGGATGGCCAGATATGTGCATAGGGAGTGCACCATCACCAGCTAATTTTCCAACATTTTGAAACTCATATTCTTTATCCTGCACATAATTTAAACCACTGGCCGGGGTGATAGTAGGTCCTTTGGCTTATCCGTTTCTTTATCTTTTCTCACTCATATTTGGAAGGAAGTAACTAAAAAAAATGTGTTTATGAGAAAAAAGAAAAGGTGTGAAGAGAAATGAAAGGGGAAGTGTGGTATTTATAGGCGCTATAGAGTCGACCGTTGACGATATTAACAATATCGAGCGATATTCAGAAAATAGCCAACAATGAAGTCTCTCTCGCTGATGAAATAGACTATACCGCTCGATATGGATTCGATCGCTTCATTCTTCTACCATAATAGTGCAGCTGGTTTGTCATGCCACCTGGTATGGCAAATGGATTTTTTTTTTTACCATGGTACATATAACTTAAAGGTGTATCCAAATACGGTCTTACACGAATCACGAATTCAAGAGGGAACTTGTCTAAAGATAACTACGGTCACCGCAATCAGATTCATCTTGGGTGGTTCCATCTAAGGATTGGATCAAAATAAATACGGATGGTGCTTGGAACCTAAACTCTCCGAATTGGGGAATGAGTTTCATTCTTAGATATTCAAACCATAAATCTGTTTATGCTCAGTCAACTTACTTGGTATGTTTCTCTGCAGAAGAAGCAGAGACTCGAGCAATCAGAGATGCCGTGATGGTGGCTTTAGAGAAGAGAGTTGATCGAATCATCGTGGAAATTGACGCCTTAGGTATTTTGGAGCAAATAAACAAGAAGACCTTCACGGGAGATCGAAGAACACATTGTTTGTTACAGGACATTAAAACCCTAATTATCAAGTTTAAGCTTACCTCCTTTGTATTTATTAATCGTGTTCCAAATGGAGTTATTCACGATGTAGCTCGATGGTCTAAAACTAATGTATACCCTATGGCTCCTTTTTAACTCATACCCTTCTTATGTAAGGACCATATGGATGTTCAATGTAATTTTCTGTATGTTAAAAAGGAAAAAGAAACAAAATGCTGGTTCTATATGGACCGTGGTTCCAAAAAAGTGGAATCCGCCCTTCTGGAAACTTGCAGGGGACCCTTTATGGGTGCATTGGGTTGGTGCAAGTTCCCAAAAGGACGGATCCCATTTTTTATGTGAGAATTTTTGAACCACGGTCGGTTGAGAATTTTTGAAGAAAAAAAAACTCGACCCTAAGGTCCTGTTTGGTATAGTTTTCAAAAACAGTTTTCTGTTTTTAAAAACAGAGAAAACAGAAAACAGGAGAAAACGCGTTTGGTAAGGACATTTTCAGAAAATGTTTTCTATCTGTTTTCTGTTTTTAAAAACAAAAAAATGAAAACAACAAATTATTGTTTTCTGTGTTTTCTCTTTTTTTCTTTTCTTTATTATTTTCTTCTTTTCAGAACAAAGTAAGAGATGGGGAATGACTGCAAGTGAGTCATGGCTAATATCACTATCTCTTAGACGAATCTTTACATTTGATCCGATTTAGTTGGTTTTCCTTGTTTTCAAAAACAGTTTACCAAACAATTTTTAGAAAATGAAAACAAGGAAAAAAGGGTATGTTTTTAAAACAGTGGAAAACTATTTTTGAAAACTGTTTTTCAAAACTGTACCAAACAGGCCTTAAGAGTTTTAGGCAAACTAACAGTAAACTTTATGTCCTTTCTTTAAACTTTCCAATGTTTCCCAGATTTGCTTATTTTTAGTGTTTTTCTCTCCGACCATATCCCAACAGGTCGTTGCACTTTCCTCATTTTGATCTACCACATAAGTAATGTTAAGTAAGAAACAGGTGTTTGTGATGGACCCATGTTAAGTAAGAAACAGGTATTTCTTCTTCTTCTTCTTCTTCTTCTTCTTCTATCTGTTTTTACCAGCCATAGAACTCTCCATAATCTTCTTCTTCTTCTATTTGTTTTTACCAGCCATAGAACTCTCCATAAACTCCGATCGCATTTCCATTTTCACAAATTGTTTTTCAAATGTATCCATTGTTTCAGACGTCTTTGTCAAATTTCCCGTATTCAACGTCAATTCAAGGGATTTCACAATTGATCCCATTGATTTTGTCGTCAATGTAGTGGAACATCTAAAATTTGGAACTTGAATCTGTTTTATAATTCTTTTATTTTTATTATATCTATGTGTTGGGTTTTTTATTCGTCTATATTGGATTAGCAATGCCTTCGATTCGTTCTTGGTAATGCTTGTACAGTTGAATGCTTCTCGTAACTGTAAGTAGTGTTTTGGACTTTAAGAATGGATAGATGAACTATAATCTAAGACTCTAACTTGGTTAAAATTAATTGTTACTCTAATTTGGCTCATTTATTTTGTATAAGCTCTTTATGAATTAGAATTAAGTCTTTCCTCTTTTGAGGGTATATATAATAAAATAAGTTGCTTACTACACATTTCCTGTTCTCGGCTTGGTAGGTTAGATACTATCTTCATAATTTTTGTTTGCCATTGTCTAAAAAACATTGTCTATATCGAAATGCATCCTATGCTGGGGTTGAATCTAGTCGGAGGATGATTCCTGTTCTCGGCTTGGTAGGTTAGCTACTATCTTCATAATTTTTGTTTGCCATTGTCTAAAAAACATTGTCTATATCGAAATGCATCCTATGCTGGGGTTGAATCTAGTCGGACGATGATTCCTATTCTCGGCTTGGTAGGTTAGCTACTATCTTCATAATTTTTGTTTGCCATTGTCTAAAAAACATTGTCTATATCGAAATGCATCCTATGCTGGGGTTGAATCTAGTCGGACGATGACATTCTTCAGCTCATTTATTCGCTAAGACACACTTGCGATGGCATGAACTGTACAACTGAAGAAGCTTAATGAGTTTGAATTTAGAAAACTGAGAAATTATGCCTTGTTTTCTCTTACAGTTTGCACATCTAATAGAACCCATCGAAATCAGGATGCGAAATGTTGAAGACTACATCAAGGTACAAAACCTTTTATGTTTCATACAACTACATTCCTTTTTTTTGTTGTTTATATCTTACCTAAGTACATATCATAAAAGTGGAAACTGCTTTTCTACATATGCAAATATATGTCAAAGTCCATGCTTGCGTATCTGAATTTTATGATTTTCTTTCAAGTTTATTCCGCATCATAACATTATCATCTTGCTGAAGCTGAAATTGCGATTGCTGTGCTGGGAACCAGTACTTATAGCCTTCTCTTTGGGGAAGCCTGAGAGAGATTGCAAATTTGACTCTCACTCCCTTCATAGAAGGGGCTTACGACCCAGGCGTAGCATACCAAAAACATATATCTCATGTGCAGCAAAATAACTGTATCAAATTGTTTCGCAGCTTATGATTGATTATGAAAGTTACTTAAAGTTTAAAGACAGTCCATAAAACTCAAACACTATTCAATTCCCACATCCAACATATTGGTGAAATCCTTGACTAAACTTCCTTGCAATTGCTCGTTGCACATGATCAATTTAAGGCCTCAGATAGATATAGCTACTGAAATCAATTAAATTTTTCTTATTGGTCAGCGGTTCTATTCTATGGGCTCTTGACCATACATTCTTGTTCCGCTCCTTATGAAATGTAAATGAGTATTGTTTTTGGCTATTATGTTAATTTGCCTTGGTCAAATTATGCAGGTTCTAAGGGGAAGTTTTTACCTTGTACTACCTGCAAAGAGTTCTTTTTTTTGTTGAAACATAACGCGGGTTCAAGGAGACCCCAACCTCACAAACCAAAAGAATCAATTTTTTTTTTTTTGTAACTTATATCTTCATGCAGACTGAATTGTAGTCCCGGGTCAACCGATTCAGGCTCCATTTCGGAATAACTCTCACTAGGGTGGATACCCACAAATAGAACACCAACTCTGTTACTCTCCCATATGGGATATAAATTATAATGAATATATCAACATTTGTTAGCAGATGCATTATTCACCTGTCCAAACACCGCTATAGAATCTATGTTATATGTACCTTGTTGAGGTTTATCAATCTATTAAGTACGATTTTATAGCTTAAATTGAAATGCTACATAACTGTTCGTGTTAATTGTTAGACCTCTCGAGGCATTGGCTTCTCTTTTTATGACATTCTTTTTTTTTTCTCACTGAATTTCCTGCTAACCTCCCAGTCTATTAAACCCGAGCTGACGGTTCAAGTTGAACCAATCGAGGATCCTTATGGGCCTTCAATCGAAGATGAAAATTTGGATGCTATTGTAGCCAGGTTTGTACCAACCAAGATTTTTTCACTGGCTAATCTGTTCTTTAAGTGGTATGGATATTGAAGCATGTATGACTACTATTTTCTACTAGGCCAGACTGGGTCTTTCAACTTTCGTCATCTTGTCTTGGGGTGTTGCTTAGTTGGTTCCGATGCCAATTTTGTACTACACTGTTGGGCTAGAACTTTGGAGTAAGACCTTAGTAATAACTTAGAAACTAGAATGATCATAGACTTGCTCGTATCAGTGACAATTTTACATGTATTGGCTTAACGCTGAAACTTCCTTGAGTGAAAATGATTTTAGCAGGTCATGTATGGATATCTCATCATCTTGATTGGTTGGCAGCAAGGAGACGTTACCAGGTGGATTATCTGTTAACAGGAAGAGAGACGAGAAAGGCCTACGACATTTGAAGGTCCAATTACTTACATTTTTTCTTAACGTTTTCAAGGGGATACATTGCTGTTTTCATACTACATAGAGCTTTTGGTACAAAAGACCTGATTTTTTCAAAATACTTCTCCTGTAGGTTGAAGTAGTAGATCTACTCGCTGAAGAATCCACTGGTGAAAAGTTAAGTTCAACAACACTAAGAAAAATCGAGGATGAGAAGGCCAAACAACAACCGTAACCTACAAATTAGAGACAGGTTCAAGACAATACAAAAGCTTATTTCTACATTATTCTTTATCTTCTTGTTGTGGTGCATATTGTGAACCAGTTACTTAAACGGGTTGATCCATCCAAGAGCTTCAGTTATGCTTATCTATCATTATCTATGTGTCTTTTAAGTAGGTTCGTCATCAGAATCAGAAAGATAAAGATAAAGCAATAATGTCCATGTGCTGGATCACTGAAATCAACTGTAAGAACAACTTGTTTAATTCAAAAGATGGGCTCATGAGATGAACCCACTTGGGGCCATACAAATGTTGTACCAGAGTAACTTAGGGGTGAGCATTTGGCCCGTATTCTGTGAATTTGACCTGGACCAACCGTATTTTTGCGGATGGATTCCATACTGGTCGCTAATGGGTTGGATGTTGATTGAATAATTGAAATCCAAAGGATTATAGATTGGGTCGGATACAACCTTGAAAACCTGTTGGGAATCTAGACCCGTTAGATTAAAAGAATTTAAAAAAAAATACATGGACAGTTTAGGAATTCTTAATGTGTTTGTTTGCGGTGTTGACCATTGCACTTTTATATTTTTGTACATATAGGATGTTGGTCGTGGGTTATTACCCTAGAGATGTCAATATCCGTATACAAAAAACCCATCAAAACAAAACTAACACAAAAATCTCATAAACTAAAGTGAAAACTACTGTAAGACTCACTTTTTATAATTTTTACACCGAAACCTAGCGGCGGAGAATTTCACGCGCGCACCCATTTTAGGGGAAAATAGTTTACATGCCCATATTTTCTGAAATTTTGCTTTCGTTTATATTTGTCTTCTTCGCTTTTTTTTTGTTTTGTTTTGTTTTTTCTTTTTGTTTTCAAGCAAACATTTGATTTTCCTGTTAGAGGAGTTGAGAGTTCAATTTTTTTTTGAATCAACTGAAATTCTCTCCGGGTTTCGCTCTAATCTTGAAAACAAACCCTATCTAAGAAGATCCATTTTGAAAACAAACCCTAATTATACAGAGATTTCCATCATTAGAAGCTGCGGTACGTCCAATTCGAGCACGAAAGATGCTTTAGTTGCTGTAGGAGGTCACATTGATCGACAAATGGGTCCTGCTTCTGCTGTTTTAAAGGTATTCGACACTAACAACATCAACAGAATATGGAGGTTATTGTTTGAGCAGTGGTGCAATCAGTGATGGCTGAGATGTTCAAATAACATTGGAAATGAAATTGCGTCTGCTGGTATGTATGAAACGAAGGAGCATCAGTTGGTTGCAGTACACACGGTGTTGGGAGGAATTTATGTTGTAGCTGAGATGATCAGAGAATTAACAAGTGGGATTGATTTGTTTGAGAAATTGTTGCAATCAACTCAATTGGAAGACCAGATTAAGGTGGACAGGAAAGAGCAACTGTTACATTGGTCGAATGATTGGGACTAATAGCATTTTGCAGATACAGAAGTTTTTGTTGAGATTATTAGTCTCACATTGTTGGGCAATCTAAGATCATGCGGTTTATAATCTCTTAGGGCCTCTTCACTCATTGCCAATTGGTTTTGAGTTGGATGCCCGTATCCTAACATGGTATCAGAGCAGGCTATTTGCGATGAGGGGGCGTGTTGAGATTATTAGCCCCACATTGTTGGGCAATCTAAGATCCTGCGACTTATAATCCCTTAGATCCTCTCCACTCGTTGCCAATTGGTTTTGAGTTGGATGCCCGTATTCTAACAGTTCTGTTTTCCAACTTAAACTAGTGTTTTGTACACACTTGTGAATTTGTTGGTAACCTGTTTGAAAAAATGATTCAATGGATCATTTCTTTTGAACTTGTTTTATTTTAACTATCCTTGCATCTGAACTTGTTTTTTATGTAACCATTGGACCCATTTATATCAACTAGTTATGTTGATCACCATCCCAGCATCATTTGATGTTTCAGTATTTTTTATTTTCTTATGCTTTACACTTCATGTTTGGTGTTGTCAAGAAGTGCAGACACCACCGGTTCAAGTCAGGACAAGCTGCTGGTATATACGAAGGACAGCTAAACCCACCCCATGCTACAACTCCGATCATCCTCGGTTATGAGAAAGAACCAGTGGCTTCCGTAAAATCGCAGCAAGAGATATACTATACTTAATCCTTAATTGGTGCAACTATGGGGTGAGGTTCTGTTAATTGATCCTGTTACTCTGAAATTGGAGGATTTACGTTCTATGTAGGGCTGCACAAAACCGACTCAACCCACCAACCCAACCCACACCCGTCTGAAATTATCCGCACCCGACCCAACCCATTTAGGAGCGGGTCGACTATGGGTCACAACATCAAAACCCATTGTATGGTGGGTCGACTGTGGGTGACAACTTCCCTCACCCGACCCAATCCACCCACCCACCTAAATATTTCTAAATTGATGCTAACCCTTAGATTACCTATCCTAGATGAACCACATCCATTGAAGTGATAATATATAATGCCTAAACCTAATCATCGGTAGCTTCTCTTCACTGAAGAGTCTTCAATCAGTTCCCTTCAACGGCAGTCTCAGAGGCTCAGTTTATTTTTTCATTTTTTCTTCGCTTTGTAAATCAAATCACAGCATCACCAGCAACAATCAATCAACATCGTCACCAGTAAACCAACAACCAAAGGTGAGACTAGGAATCATTGTAATTTGTAAATACTAATTAGGGTTTTGTTTCCTAAGATTGATTTTGGGTTGGCTTATTTCAATTGGGTTCTTAATGTAATGTTCATTGTATTTTATGGTGGGTAACCCACCACCCACCCGATCCAACCCACTGTAATGTGGGTCGGGTGAAAATCGACCCATTGTAATGTTGGGTTGGTTGCGGGTGACAACTTCTGTTACCCACCATCAGTGGGTTGGGTGACGGGTGAGACCAAACCCGACCCAACCCGACCCATGTACAGCCCTAGTTCTATGCATCCAAGGGTTCGTAATCTAAAAGGCATTAATTCGATACCAAGAGTTATCAACGTATCAACAGATAGAGGTAACTTCATTGCTCACATCTCCATTGTCAAGATTCTACACTCTGCAAATCGAAAGATGAATAATGGCGTAGGGACTGAGTCAATTTCCATGCACCACAACTCTAGCATGATTCCAAAAAGGGTGGAGAGTCAATACAAAGAATCAGTTTCGATCCAAAATTCCAGCACATCTTTTGACTCAATTTGCGATGAAGTAATTCTACCTGATTCTACGGCTAGTTTTGTGTCTTCTTCAACAAGGAAAGTCTTAAATTCTGATATTCGTAAGCCAGCTCACCATGGGTCCACTACAAAAAAAAAAGAAGAAAACGTAAGCCAAGAAAGAAAAGGGTGCATAAGTCAGTTCAATTGTGGAGACGAATTGAGAAGTTAACTTTGACTTCTGATGAGCCAACTGATATGGAGATAGACACTGTTCCTGCATTTGTCTGCGGCCTTGATGAAATTGCAGATGAATTCTATTCCAGTTCCCCACATAAGGAATCGAATTTAACTGTTTCTTCACCATTTTCTTGTCTTCCTACAGCAGGCTTAACCTCAAACACACTCCCAACCTCCATCTCTCCAGCAAAATCATCCATATTCTTCTCTTTTTTTGACCCCATTCCCAGATCCATCCATGAAAAAATTACCATTCCATTCACATGCCTCAAGTCCCATTCTAGCCACTCCACACCCATTCTAGCCACTCCACACAATAACCCTACTCTACCCATTCTCAAACCTTCTTCACCCATTTTTCCACGGCATGCCATTCTGAAAACCAATACAACTATCATAACTGCATACCATCCCCTTAATTCCAACTTTCGCAACTCGACATTTGTTTTCCCACAATGGGTTTTCAAAGAAGCTCAAAGACTGTTTAATTTGGGTATCAAGTTAGGTATTACTTTTGATGCAGTGCCGAATCATTCAAAGAGATTTTTGACTTTCAAGGTAGCCGTGGAAGGTCCAATTACTAAGAGCATAGAAAGTACATTTCAAAAATCATCTGTTTTTGAGAAAGATTTTGTTGTTCAGACTTTTATCACCTTGGATGGAGTTCAGAATTTATCAACTCATGAGACAAAATTCAAGCCTATACCTCTGGGTGGTCTATGTAATACTTTCATGGTACATATAGATATGGAAGATTCTATATCCTCATCTTCGTCAACTCCCACATACCCACCTGGATTTGAGCCTG
This sequence comes from Papaver somniferum, assembly GCF_003573695.1. Lineage (NCBI taxonomy): Eukaryota > Viridiplantae > Streptophyta > Magnoliopsida > Ranunculales > Papaveraceae > Papaver > Papaver somniferum. The sequence continues at coordinate 627,251 of NW_020645971.1, forward strand.
AAATTATTGATATTTCAGATGATGCTAGCTCAAGACCTTCTTATTATACAGAACAAAGTGTGGTACCCAAAAGACTTGTTACGGAGTGTAGAAGATTGGGAATGGATCCAACAACAGTTGATAACTCCGGTGGTAGGTCGAGAAGATCATTCAAAAGAAGGGGGGCTACATGTGATAAATGAATTTACAAATTCTCACATGGAATGTCAGAGGTTTATGCTCTGAAAATAGAAGAACAATTGTCGAGAAAATGATAACTCATGAAAGCACCTATAATCATCCTACAAGAAACTAAGATGATGCACTGCTCATCTTTTGATATCTCTCAAATCTGTGGAAACTCAAATTTTGGATGACCTTTCAACAATCCATGGGAAGTTCTGGTGGAACGCTTATCTTGTGGAATAAAGATTTGGTGGAAGTCAAGGACTCTCTTGTGGGGGATTACACTCTATCAGTTCATCGTATTAATAAGCATGATGGTTTTGAGTGGGTCTTAACAAATGTATATGGACCTAATAAACCTCATGAAAGAGCTGATTTTTGGGATGAATTAGACAACATCTGCAGATTTTGGGACCTCCCTTGGTGCTTAGGAGGTGACTTTAATGTCATAACCAAATGTGATGAGAAAAAGGGCTGCAATAAGATCACTAAGAGCATGGAGAATTTTTGTGATTTTATCTTACAACACAACCTCATTGATCTTCCTCTCAAGGGTGCTAGATATACTTGGTCTAATGGTCAAGTTAATCCTGTCATGTGTAGGCTTGACAGATTCCTAATTTCCCCATCTTTTGAGACTAAGTTCCCTCTTGTTTCCCAACTTGCAAAATCCAGACCCATTTCTGATCATATCCCTATCCTCCTAGACATCTCAGACCCTTCATGAGGCCCTAGCCCTTTTAGGTTTGAAATCATGTGGTTCTTATAGAATGGTTTTATTGAACTTCTTGAAACTTGGTGGTCTTATTTTTGTTTTGCAGGGAGTTCTAGTACAATTCTTTGGTGCAAATTAAAAGATTTAAAAGAGAAGCTGAAAGAGTGGAACAAGCTTACTTTTGGTCACACAAACACAAAGTTGAATCATTTGTTGTCAGAGATTCATGACCTGGACTTATTAGCTGAAGATACTTCTTTGTCTGAAATTCAGTTGCAGGATCTGGTAAACTGTAAAAAAGACTTTAAAAAAGTCACAACTATGGAGGAGGTCTCATGGAGGATAAAGTCTAAAACCAAATGGCTGCAAGAAGGTGATAAAAACACTTCTTTCTTCATCAGTAAAGCAAGTGCAAGAAGAAGATACAACAGGATCATGCAGCTTTACATTGATGGCACTTTGGTGGATGATAGACTGAAGTTGCCGGAGCACATTTTGAGTTTTTATAAAACTTTGTTTACAGAAGAAGAAATTATTAGACCTGCCTTAGAAGGTATTAATTTTGATAGCATAAACTCCATTGAATCTGGTATTTTAGATTCGAACTTTACAGAGGAAGAAGCTTTTCAAGCAATCAAAGATTTGGGACACGATAAGGCACCTGGTCCAGATGGTTTTCCTGTCATGTTCTTTCATAAATGTTGGGCCTTCATTAAAGCTGATATCATAGAATGACAGAATTTTTTGAGAAAGGTTGTATTGATTCCAAGCATAATTCTACCTTCATCACTTTAGTTCCTAAAAAAGATCATATTGAAACTGTTAAAGATTGCAGGCCAATATGTCTGCTAACAAGTGCATACAAAATCTTATCCAAGGTTTTGGTTACAAGGTTGAAGTTAGTGATGGCAAAATTAATCTCACCTGTGCAATATGCTTACATTGAGGGTAGACAAATTATTGATGGTACACTTATAGCTAATGAGTTAGTGGACTCAAGATTGAAATCTGGTAAGCCTGGGGTGATATGAAAAATTGACTTAGAGAAAGCTTTTGATAGGATTAATTGGAGTTATTTGGAGTTCATAATGAAAGAAATGGGTTTTAGCAAGAGATGGATTCAATGGACAAGATTATGTTACTCTACTGCCACTTTTTCAGTTCTCATAAATGGGTCTTATTTTGTTTTTTTCAATAGCACAAGAGGTGTCAGACAAGGTTGTCCTTTATCACCACTTCTTTTCAACATTGCAATGGAAGGATTTTAAAGATACATTGACAGGGCTGCCAACTCTCAGTTATTCAGTGGCTTCTCTATGGTAGACAATGGTCAAGTGGTTAATCATTTGCACTATGCAGATGACACAATCTTTTTTGTGGATAACAACAAGGAGGAGATTTCTAATCTTTTTTCCATTCTTCACTGCTTTGAATACATTGCAGGTCTGAAAGTGAACAAAGCTAAGACAAGACTCATTGTTATTGGTGAAATTCCTCTTATTAATGATTGGAAAGATGAGCTGGGGTGTGCAGTTGATAATCTTCCTTTTCTTTATCTGCGCATGCTATTAGGAGCTAAATCAAACTCAAAAGCAATTTGGGTACCCATTATTGAAAATTGATGCCAGACTCTCCATTTGGAATCAATATCACTCTCCAAAGGTTCCAAGTTAGCTCTTCTTAAATGCATTTTAACTTCTCTACCCATGTATTATTTTTCTATTTTTAAAGCTCCAATTTCAGTTATTAAGACAATTGAGAAAAAAATGAGGAACTTTCTTTGGGGTGGAAGTAACTACTCTCACTTGATCAACTGGGACACTGTTTATGCTGATAAGGAAAAGGGAGGATTGGAGGTGCTTAATCTGAGATTCATGAATATTTCACTTCTTGCAAAATGGTGCTGGAGATTTGGTATTGAAAATAATCAGTTTTGGTATAAACTGATTGTAGAGAAATATGGCTGTGTTGTTTCTAATTGGGTTCCTTCCACAGTAAATTCTCCTTATGGAGTTTCATGTTGGAGGGCAATCGCTGAGGCAAGTGAGTTGATAAATAATGATTCAACTTTGTGCATTCATTCTGGAGAGTTGATATCCTTATGGCATGAAAAATGGATTGGTAATACTTCTCTTGCTAAGAATTTTAATCTTCTTTATAAGTTAGACAATTTACAGTTTGGGAATTTGGATGATCATATTTTTCATGATGGTTCTTGGAAGTTTAATTTCAAAAGGGTTATGAATAGCTTAGAGGTTTCTCAGTTTGCAAACATGCTTACTATTATAGGCAACAACCCACCTACAACAGACAACCTGCCTGATACAAGGAGATGGAATTTGCATCAATCAGGTTGTTTCACAGTTAGGTCGCTTTACAAGACTTTTACTGTTGCAGAGGTGTTTGTGGGTGAAAACGGTTTCTGCTGATTTTGGTAATTTTGGATGTGTGGATGAGAAACGAATCTAAATCCTAAACAATGCACTGTACAGGAGTACTTTTGATTCAAGAGATCAATCTGTACAATCCTGGCCTAAACCAAGAAATGGTCGTTCCAGGCTTGCTTCGGTCACAAAGTGAAGGAAAAGGGTTGGTCTTAAGGAGGGAAGCGAAGAGAGTGTTGAGACCAGAATAGTTGATTCTGAACGTGTGGTTGTTTATGACTTGTCTCTGAAAGTAGAACTGGCTAGCAGAATGGAAAGCTACCAGGTGATTTATAGATACTGTGTTGTTGCCGACTAAAACTTGTTTTTTGGTGAAAATAGGTGAAGCCTATTTATACAAGTCATATTGAAACGTATCCTGGTCTCGTAGGAAGTGGAAACGATTGAGTGGCGGAAGAATAGAGTAACGTGTAACCGTCGGTCATTATGCTTCTATGGTGAAGCAAGTGAATTCGTTTACACCGTTACTTTTTACCACCACTAATTATCCTGCTTCATGACACTTTCTTGTAACGGGCGCATTGCATGCCGCACGCTGTAAACCGCCAGACCAATACCCTCATGAGCATCCCCCAGTTTGTGACATGTTTGATGTCTCGAGTATTTTCGTGGAAAACATGTAGCACTTTGCTATGTGTAGCAAGTCAAAGTCAAGGAACTTATCGCAGGAAAATAACATGTAATGCTATTAGGCTCGTTTTGGCTAGTCGCCTAAAACTTGCCACAGGTTTGTCAGTTCGGTGGTGAACTTCAATGGCTGAGATCGCATCTCATGAAGGAGGGTAGCCGTTGATTATGTATACCTTGTGTTGGCGCCTGATAATGGCGCGGTGGCGTTTTGGTGTAAGCCAGTGGCAATATGGCATGGTTGGCATGGCTCGTGCATGCCAGTAGCACGATGGTGCAAGTGGCGTCAGGCGTAGCCATGACCACTATATTTAGGCAGCTGGTCGCCTGAAACTTGCCACAACTCTGTCAGTTCGGGGACGAACTTGGATGGCTGAAATTATAATTCAGGAGAGAGGGTGTCCGTTGATTATAGCCACATTTTGTTGGCACCTGTTAATGGCATAATGGCATAGCCGCGACTGCGACGTTGTGGCATGGCCACGCCTGTGGCGTTGTGGCATGGCCAAATCTAGGGTTTGGCTCTGTGGCCAAAATTAGGGCTTGGCGGCGTAGCCAAGGCTAGGATTTGGCATCGTGGCCAAAGTTAGGGTTAAGCGGCGTGGCCAAGGATAGGATTTGGCGCAGTGGCCAAAGTTAGGGCTTGGCGGCGTGGCCAAAATTAGGGCTTGGCGTCGTGGCCAAAATTAGGGCTTGGCGGCGTGGCCAAGGCTAGGATTTGGCGCCGTGGCCAAAGTTAGGGCTTGGCGGCATGGCCAAGGCTAAAGTGGCTCGTGGCATGTTACTGCGGCAGAGTAGCATGTTGGCATGCCGATTAATATGTTGTTGTGGAAGGGCGCGTTTGGCTTGCCAGTTAGTATGGTGGCGTGGCAGGGCGCAGTTGGCCTTTAATGTATAGTGGTGAGTTTAGAGCGATATTGGTCAAGAAAAGGGGTCGGCCAAACATAAGGCGCGGCCACATCTCTAGTGCTTCTGGCGCATTTTAAAGTGACCTGATTGGTCGGTAGGAAGGAGAGGGGCCGGCCAAGCATGGGCGTGGATACACTTCTGGTGTGAGTGTGGCGGCTTTAGAGCGACCTGATTGGTCGATAGGAAATGAGGCGGGCAAGTATGGGCCCAGTCAGAACTTATGTGCGTGTGGCGAGTTTAAAGCTACCTGATTGGTCGAGGGAAATAAGGTCGATTTAGGATGGGGCGTGGCCAATGAAAAGTGGCGCTAACTGTCCTAAGGCATGGCCACACCTCCCTTTGCTGTTGCGGCATCATGTTTTCTGATTCTGGGCGAGGTTTTGCACCTACTAATCCATGGAGGATTAATTTCCTAGTTTTCCTAGGCTTACTTTCGACAAGCAACGTCTGGTATACTGCGCAAGGCGCAAAAGTAATTGATTGAATTTTATGTGTTGACACAGAGTTCTTTAAATTCATTGCCAGAGAGCAGCATGCTTTCTGATTGAATACCTTATGCAAAGACCTTAACCTTGATATTTGGAAATTCGTGCTACTCTGCTGCGAGTGAACACAAATTTTCATGCCATATCAACATTAAGGGTTTAGCCGGGAAACATAGCATAGAAAGCATTCGAATAAGCTTATATTAAGCGAATATAGGAAAGGTGCCGAAATTTACAGAACATCTTGGATGGATGCTACATGCGCCAGTATGGATAAATTTCATGTAAATATATTGAATGGCTCAATAAATATGCCAGTGGAGAGGTTAACACTCATGGCTCCGTTTCCTTACAGAGTAACGTCACATCAGATGCAAGGTTTTACAGAGTAAAATCGAAAGGGAAAGACGTGAAGAGATCTCCAGGGAAATTCGACTAACCTTTGGCGGAAGGCATGAGGAATCCGTGATCCTTGTATTGGCGGTTTTGCATAAATTCGGATTGGACATGGGGTATTGACATCAGCGCTGCAGCTTTGTCCATTGATCGACAGAGGTGACATTGCAACTTCGTCCGCGGAACGGGCGCTGGTTGTCTAGGAAAGGTATATGGCGCTCTTGTCTTTGAATGATGGATGAATGATGGACAACGCTGGTTGCTTGGCTACATCCACGGAATGGTGTTGCTGGATAGATCTGTGGAGCAGCGCTGTTGGCTAGGTCCGTGGGGCGGTGTTGTTGGCTAAATCCGTGGAGCGGTGCTGTTGGCTAGGTCCGTGAAGCGGTGGATGGCACTTGGCTGGCTAGATCACGGAGAAGCAGGGATGGCACGGCTGGCTACTGATTTGTGGAACGGTGGATGGGCGCTGCTTTGAACGACCAAGATGGCGCTTCCTTGACTGATGGAGATGTCGTTGCTTTGAACGGCTAAAATGGCGCTATCTAGGTCATGGAATGGTGTAAACTGGCTTCAGTCCATGGAATGGTGGAAACTGGCTTCAGTCCGTGGAATGGTGAAAATATGGCGTTGGAACTTTGTTTACCAAACGGTGATGATGGCACTGGAACTTTGGCTACCAAGCGGTGATGATAGCACTGGAACTTTGGCTAAAAAACAGTGATGATGGCACTGGAACTTTGGCTACCAAGCGGTGATGATAGCGCTGGAACTTTGGCTACCAAGCGGTGATGATAGCGTTTGAACTTTGGCTACCAAGCGGTGATGATAGCACTAGAACTTTGGCTTCAAATGGTGATGGTGGCACTGATGGCTTCAGTCCGTGGAACGGTGGAAATGAAACTTGGAAGACTTGCTGGCTGGATCACGGAATGCTAGAGCGTTGGTGCTAACTTAACCATAGAGTGCTAGAGTCACGGAGAGTTGGCTTGGACACGGAGTGCTGGATCCATGGAGTGTTTGCTTGACCACGGAGTGCTGGAGCCATGGGGCGTTCGTAGGTTGAGCGACTGGTGTTTCCTCGTGCTGGCGCGCTGCTGGTTCGGTCATGGAGAGGAGATATTGGCACACTAATTGTTCGGCTATAGAGCATGAGTGTGGTGCTCCTAGTCATCTATTCCCATTGATGGAGAAATAAGGAATCCTTATTCTGTTCAAACTCTAGAAATTGCGTTTGTATGAAAAAAGGTATCGACCCTCTTCTGTTTTTGTTGTTCGTCCGGCTCTGTGCTGTCATCCGCAGGATCTGGATCCTCTTCGTCATTTGTTAGCGGCGGTAGAGCGAGCATTAATGGCAACAAAGCAATCTCCAACAGTTATAATCAATGGCAAGGCAAGGCAGGAGAACTCAAGGTAGGTGCTCTCGCATGTATACACCCAACAGTACCATCGATCTTCTCCAAAATGTGTAATAAGGCTCTGACTCCAGAAGAATGAGTATCTAACCTCTCCAGTGGATTTCAAAATTTACCAAACTCCATTGAGATATTGGGATAGATGGATGGAATATATGCTCGGCAATGATCATGTCAGGGCTAATCTTGGAGATTGTGGTTGCATTGTTGGTCCATCCTTGATTTTAGGTTATTTGGTGCCTGAACTTTCTGATTGCGATGATGATATGTTGTGGATGCTTGAATGGTCGAAATCTTCTGGAGCCATTGGGTGAAGTATACGAGATAAGAGCGTTCCGTTGCCGATGTGCTGCTATCAAATCTTTAAGGAGTTCGTTCCAAGCAACATCCTTTGAGCCATCTTCTGAATCTTGGACTATTGCATGGAACGGGATGCGGTGAGCAGTCCCCAGTTATACTTTTGTTAGATCCGATGGAGTGGCCGGATATGTGAATGTATTTCTGTGGCGTACTTTTGGGGTCTTTGATGCGCGTGTACGGCTTCATGCTGAGAAATTCTTGCGGCTCGTAAAACTTCGACAGTGATGATGTTGAAATCGAAAATAACCTGGTTGAGGGAAGTGAAGGCATCCCATTCTGGTAGTCCCCATGTGTAATTATCCTAAACCTATTTTCTCGTAGAAGATGTGCTTCTGCTTCATTCACTGGTAAGGTGGTGATTGCGTTTAAGCTTCTAAACATGAAGGAGGCTTCAGTCCCCAAGTGTATCCTACTTTAATTGCATCGCCTTGAATCCACGCCTATGGGATTTGATATAATTTTATCATACTCTCCTAGATGTGATGCTGGGATGCTTGGAGTATCACATGGACAAAATATTCTGGATAACGAAGAGGTAGAAGTGAGGGAGTTATGTCGTTAATCGTGGCTCCCTCTGTCTCTTCAAGAAAAATGTTTCAACCGCGTCTCTGGGGTTATCTCATGAATGCTTGATTGTTGTTGGGGTTGGATCGTGATGAGTAGTCCCCAGTCGCACTTCTCTTTGGTTACTGAAGTTGTTTTCTCTGAGTAGGCTTGGGATATGCCGCGGCCTTGTAAAGTGTTGAAGGCGCCTTGTAGATAGAGAGGTGATGATATTCTTACGATACACCTTTGAAGGGTGGATGACCTTGTCGTGGCTATGATTTTTTGTTGGCCATGTCTTCTGAGCTTTGACAGTGAAGGGATCCCGTGTAGAGCCTCAGTCCCCAAGTGTGGTTTACATGTTTCTATCTTGTATGGTCGGTGAGTTGACCATGATAAAAACATCATCTTGCAGCCGTACTGGTGACTCTATTACTTCTTCCATGTGAAAATAAAAAATGGAGAAGTATGGATTACCTTCGTAGTGGTTGTTGCTATGGTAAAGCTCTGAAAAACGAGTAGCAACAGTTTTTGGCAGCAGATGTGATCGGAAGAGACTACATCGTCGTGGGAACCAAAATAGGTTGGCTGAAATTGCATGGGCGTCCATGGAAGCAAAGGGATTGGCTGGATGCGTAAGCGAGTAAACTTCCCACGGCCACGAGCTTTGCGGGATGGATCAAAAAGTGGCCACAACTACGAACCTTGGCTGGCTGTGATCACGATCCTTGACAGGGAGGAGTGTCGACTTCTGGAGAAAACGTTGAAGCGGAGCGGCTCTTGGAGAGAAAGTTGAAGCTGCTTCTGGAGCGAAATGTTGAAGAGGTGAGGCTTCTGGAGGTGAGATGTTGAAGCGGAGCGGCTTTTGGAGCGAAAAGTAGAAGCGGCTCCTGGAGTGAAACGTTGAAGCAGAGCGGCTTTTGGAGAGAACGTCGAAGCGGAGCGGCTTCTGGAGCGAAAAGTAGAAGCGGCTCCTGGAGAAAAGTTCGAAGCGCCTACGCAACACGGCTGAAAGATTGAAAATATATCTCGGTGTTGCACCTTGGAGAAATAAAAAGTCTCACACACATGCTCCGTCATAGATTACATGATTTTGTGAACAAAGTCCCCAGAAAGCACTAATGCATAACTCCACCAATTGATGTTCAGTCACATTTGGTTTATGACAATCTAACGCCCGAATTTTGAATCCCTTGACTAATCATTCAGATGTTCATTGTTTCGCTCCTTTTGAGTTGTGGCCATGTCTGTCTGAGTCTTAGAAAAAACTTCGTGTATTTTCATCAAATCAGCAATGGTAATAAGGGATCGGCTTCTTCTGGATCCCCCAGTCTCTCGTCCTGATGGTGGAGTAGCAGCGGCTCTGGTGACTGTTGGAGGTGTCACACTTGAAGAAACGTTGGGGGTGGCGGCAGCGGCTTTGGCTCTGGTGACTGGAGGTGTAACGCCTGAAGGAACGTTTTCCGCGCCGCTGTTGTTGACAGGTGGCATATTAATGCCACTGGAAGAAACGTTAATACCAAGAGTAATCTCAACGCTAGTATTTTCAGGGTTTGTTGCTGATCCGGACCTGAGTTGTACCATCTTGGGATCTGGATTGAAAAAAATGAAATTGGAAATCGGTATTGCAACCGAGAGATTAATCTCCCACTGTGGTCGCCAATTGTTTGTGGGTGAAAACCGTTTCTGCTGATTTTGGTAATTTTGGGTGTGTGGATGAGAAACGAATCTAAACCCTAAACAATGCACTGCACGGGAGTACTTTTGATTTGAGAGATCAATCTGTACAATTCTGGAATAAACCAAGAAATGGCCGTTCCAGGCTTGCTTCGGTCACAAAGTGAAGGAGAACGGTTGGTCTTAGGGAGGGAAGCGAAGAGAGTGTTGAGACAAGAATAGTTGATTCTGAACGTGTGGTTGTTTATGACTTGTATCTGAAAGTAGAACTGGCTAGCAGAATGGAAAGCTACCAGGTGATTTCTAGATACTGTGTTGTTGCCGACCAAAACTTGTTTTTTGGTTAAAATAGGTGAAGCCGATTTATACAAGTCATATTGTAACGTACCCTGGTCTCGTAAGAAGTGGAAACGATTGAGTGGTGGAAGAATAGAGTAACGTGTAACCGTCGGTCATTATGCTTCCATGATGAAGGAAGTGAATTCGTTTACACCGTTACTTTTTACCACCACTAATTGTCCTGCTTCATGACACTTTCTTGTAACGGGCGCGTTGCACCCCGCACGCTGTAAACCGCCAGACCAATGAGCATCCCCCAGTTTGTGACATGTTTGATGTCTCGAGTGTTTTCGTGAAAAACATGTACCACTTTGCTACGTGTGGCAAGTCAAAGTCAAGGGACTAATCGCAGGAAAACAACATATAATGCTATTAGGCTCGTTTTGGCTAGTCGCCTAAAACTTGCACACAGGTTTGTCAGTTCGGTGGCGAACTTTGATGGCTGAAATCGCATCTCATGAAGGAGGGTAGCCGTTGATTATGGATACCTTGTGTTGGCGCCTAATAATAGCGCGATGGTGTTTTGGTGTACGCCAGTGGCAATGTGGCATATCTGGCATGGCTCGTGCATGCCAGTGGCACGGTGGTGCAAGTGGCACCTGACGTAGGCATGACCACTAGATTTAGGCAGTTGGTCGCCTAAAACTTGCCACAAGTCTGTCAGTTCGGGGGCAAACTTGGATGGCTGAGATTGTAATTCAGGAGAGAAGGTGGCCGTTGATTATGGCCACATTCTATTGGCAACTGTTAATGGCATAATGACATAGCCGCGCCTGTGACGTTGTGGCATGGCCAAAGCAAGGATTTGGCTCTGTGGACAAAATTAGGGATTGACGGCGTGGCCAAGGTTAGGATTTGGCGCCGTGGCCAAGGCTAGGATTTGGCGTCGTGGCCAAAGTTAGGGCTTGGAGGTGTGGCCAAGGCTAGGATTTGGCGTCGTGGCCAAAATTAGGGCTTGGCAGCGTGGCCAAGGCTAGGATTTGGCGTCGTGGCCAAAGTTAGGGCTTAGCGACGTAGCCAAGGCTAGGATTTGGCGTCGTGGCCAAAGTTAGGGCTTAGCGGCGTGGCCAAGGCTAGGATTTGGCGTTGTTCCCAAAATTAGGGCTTGGCGGCGTGGCCAAGGCTAGGATTTGGCATCGTGGACAAAATTAGGGCTTGACGGCGTGTCCAAGGCTAGGATTTGGCGCGTGGCCAAAGTTAGGGCTTGGCGGGATGGCTAAGGCTAAAGTGGCTCGTGGCATGTTACTGCGGCAAAGTGGCATGTTGGCATGCCGATTAATATGTTCTTGTGGCAGGGCGTGTTTGGCTTGCTAGTTAGTATGGTGACGTGGCAGGGCGCGTTTGGCGTTTAATGTATGGTGGCGAGTTTAAAGCGACTTGATTGGTCAAGAAAATGCGTCGTCCAAACATAAGGCGCGACCATATCTCTAGTGCTTGTGGCGCATTTTAAAGTGACATGATTGGTCGGTAGGAAGGAGAGGGTCCGACCAAGCATGGGCGTGGCTACACTTCTGATGTGAGTGTGGCGGCTTTAAAGCGACCTGATTGGTCGATGGAAAATGGGGCCAGCAAGTATGGGCCCATCCAAAACTTATGTGTGTGTGGCGAGTTTAAAGCGACCTGATTGGTCGAGGGAAATAGGGACGGTTTAGGATGGGGCGTGGCCAATGGAAAGTGGCGCCAGCTGGCCTTAGGCATGGCCACGCCTCCCTTTGCTGCTGCGACTCCCTGTTTTCTGATTCTGGGCGAGGTTTTGCACCTACTAATCCATGACGGATTAACTTCCTAGTTTTCCTAGGCTTACTTTCGACAAGCAATGTCTGATATACTGCGCAAGGCGCAAAAGTAATTGATTGAATTATATGTGTTGACACAGAGTTCTTTAAGTTCATTGCCAGAGAGCAGCATGCTTTCTGATTGAATACCTTATGTAAAGACCTTATCCTTGATATTTGGAAATTCGTGCTACTCTGCTGCGAGTGAACACAAATTGTCATGCCATATCAACATTAAGGGTCCAGCCGGGGAACATAGCATAGAAAGCATTCGAAGAAGCTTATATTAAGCGAATATAGGCAAGGCGCCGAAATTTACAGAATATCTTGGATGGATGCTACATGCGCCAGTCTGGATAAATTTCATGTAAATATATTGAATGGCTCAATAAATATGCCAGTGAAGAGGTGAACACTCATGGATCCGTTTCCTTACAGAGTGACGTCACATCAGACGCAAGGTTTTATAATTTTAACCCTAAGCTAAACACCACCATCAACAAGAGGGTATAGATAACTTTCCACATCAATTTGTCTCAGCAACTGGTGTTCCACCTAAAGTCAGTTTCCTTCTCTGGTGTGCAGTTCATGGTAAATTGAATTCTAAAGATATGTTAAATCATAAAGGTATGGACATGTATATCTCTTGCATTCTCTATGGAGATTGTTCTTAATCTCAGGAGTACATATTGCTACACTACAAGGTAGCAAAGTACATCTGGAATGTTGTGACTCCAAATAATCATTGGGCATGGGTGTTTCCGGATAATCTGTTCTCTTTTACTCATACATGGCATAATAATCAACTTTCTCATTCTGATAGGGTGGTGTGGGATTTCATTCCGGCGGTAGTTATTTGGGTCCTACGGATAGAAAGAAATTGTAGAACTTTTGAAGAAAGATACAAGTTCAAGATAGATCAGGATTTAACTATTGATGTAAAGTCTTTGGTGCTTTCATGGGCACAGGCTTGTGGGAAGAGAGTTCATCTGAACTTCTCAAATACTGTCTCAGATTGGGAGATTGTATTCTCTTGATGTTTTGGTTATGTTTTGCTTTTGTTCTTGTCTACATTTTGTAGGCTTTTGTACATTCTCTAATCTTTAATAAAATCTTCTCTTCTGATAAAAAAAAAATCCTTAATTGGTGCAGACGTCATATGTGACACACATATACTTCCAAGAGTTTGTCGTCCTTGATAGGTGCAGATTGTTCCATCACGATGACTAAGTAATTTTAGTCCGTTATCATTAATTTGTAAGACTTATATTATTAATGTGACCATAAGATTTTTTACTTGTTCATTTTCCTTTTTCTCCCATATTTTTTGTTTTTAAAATGTGTATGTAACTATATGTGTAGTTGTTAAAATGGATGTATTACTCGTTATGCAGCTATGAAAATAGTTGCATAACCTGTTATGCATATATAAAAGTTGTTGCAACTTGTTATGCAGTTCAGAAAATGGTTGTATAACACGTTATGCAACAACCTATTTGTTAGTATTGAAACCAAACAAAATAAAAAGACTACATAACTTGTCATGCACCTACAATAATATCTGCATAACATGTTATGCAGTCGTGAAAATAGGTGCATAAAGCATTATGCAACTACATTTTTATAAGCATTGAAATAAAAAAAATTGATGCATAACTTGATATGCATCCAAAAATATGGTTGCATGACGCATTATGAATCAACTTTTTTTGTTAGCATTGAAATTAACCAAAACAATACATGCATAACTTGTTATGTAGTCGAGAAAATTATTGCATAATTCATTATGCATCTTTTGTTTTTTGTGATGTTGTTTTTTAGGCGTATGTATCGTTTTAGTACATAACTAAATTAGTAAATGCATGAATCAAAATATGGTTGCATAACGTTTTATGCATCTTTTTGTTGTGTCCGCATAATGTGTTATGCATCTTTTTTGGTGGTTGTATAATGGTTATGTATAAGTTTTCGAAAATTTTTCCTAAAATGATGATCACCTCCGATTTTTCGTGAAAAACAAAAATTTGATATTGTTGTTTGTACTCGTTGTGTAGCTCTCTTAAAAATAACTCCAACGATATAAAATTTGTAAAATTCCAAGGCGCGGTTTTTTAGATATGTTATATCCTAGTTTGCTTGCCAATTATATCCCTGAAAAATTAGGATGCATAACCCGTTATGCAGACATTTTTCAAAATTTCATATAATTATGGGTGTCATAGAACTTAAAATATATCTTGGGCCTGACAATAAGATTTTTTTTTTTGGCCTGACAATAAGAATTTTTGTTCGATATGTTGTAGTTGATATTTGTTACAAAGCTAACGTGCCTGCGCGCAAGGAAGTCTCTCTTGGTATGGTGTCAGATGATGGCAAGGATTTGAGGCCTGCCGATATCCTTGTTCTCAACTGGGAGAATGGTCAAGATGTTTGCATGGATGTCATAGGTGTCTCTCCCTTCACTGGTGAAGGCATTCGTTCTTTTGTCCCAGGTAAAGCTATTTCTAAGGCGGTTTCGCGTAAGCAAGCTAAATATTTGGAAAAGTGTGCTTCACTTGGATATGGTTTGGGTGTCTTAGCATTTTCTACTCTTGGGGAACTTGGTGAAGATACTTTGTGTTTTTTCAAGCGCCTGAAGAATTGTATTGTTAATAACGATGCTAGTAGTGATTTTGGTAGTTTTATTTTTCATAGATTAGGCATTGCTATTCAAAGAGGTGTTGGAGCCCAGCTTGTTGCTAGGTTACCAACTAAAGACTTTGTATAAGTTCTGTTTATCAATTTATATATATATATATATATATTTAAGGGATAATTTTTGACAATAAGAATAATTTTCTCTAAAGTAAACGGTCTAAACTACCCATGTTTTACTTCTACCCAAACAAAAACAAAAGACAACCCCACCTCAAAATCATTCTTCTCCTCACCACCACCACTACTCACCAGCACCATCGCCGCCACCAGCCACCACCGCCGCCGCCATCGCCATCGCCACTGACGTTCCACCGCCTCCGTCGCTAACAACCCTTCCGCCGCTACCGCCACCAGCACCACCTCCTCCACTGACCACCACCACCCACCACCACTAGCACCCTGAGTAACAACCACCACCATCCATTAACTATCACCAACCACCATCGTCGTCACCACCACCGCCAATACCACCAGCATCACCATTACTGTAAGTAAAAAATTGGTCTCCATGGAAATTAGTACTAGTATTAACAAAATAAAAAAAACGACACAAAATTAGATGAAACCAATTTAACCAATTTTTTTTTAATTGGATCACCAACAAAATTGGTTTCGTTGACAAAAACTGTCAAAAATTAGCAAAAATTAAACGAAACCAAAATTGGTTTCAAAAAAACGCAAGAAAAAAATAGATGAAATATAAATTGGTTTCAACAAAAAACTATCACACCACAAAAAAAGTTTGGTTTAGAAAAAAGTTCAAACAAATCAAAGGAAACCAAAATTCGTTTCCACATAAAATTATTCTAACAAATTGGTATCGTCGACATTAAGTCAGAAAAAATGAAATAAAATTAGATGAAATCAAAACTTGTTTCAACATAAATTTATCGTATCACCAACAAGATTGGTTTCGTTGACATAAGGGAGAAGAAAAATGAAAAACAAATTAGATGAAACCAAAACTGGTTCAACAAAAAAAAATATTATATCACCAAGAAGATTGACAAAAACGAACAAAAATTAGATGAAATCAAAATTAGTTTCATTAAAATGAAAAAGGAAAATCATATGAAACCAAAACTGGTTTCATGAACAAACCATCACATCACCATCAACATTTGGTTTCGTCGACTAAAACTGGAAAAAATTTGACACAACTTTAGATGATACAAATTTCAACATAAAGGTCGGATAAAACTTATCATATCGACATCAAGGTTTATAGCTTAAGCTAACAATATCTAAGTCCTGATATCCACAAATGAAGAATTCACGCTCATCTCTCTATGCATATTTGGCGTTCATATGTTGGTGTTATGTAAAACATGAACAAAAATAACAATGTAAATTTCTTATTAATTGATAAAGCAAGTTTGAAAAATATGTCATCGCCAGTTTTGACTTTGCGAGTTGATAAAGCTACATTAAACTCCTGAACTTGACATGCAATGCATCTGGCAACTGTAAAAATGTATACAAATACTTGAGTAAGAAAATACTAAAAAAAATGAAGAATAATATACTGAAAATGCTGTGAGCTAAATCATAACAAGTTAATAAACACCAAAATGAACTGCATCTAGAGAAAAAGTTGATTTAGCATGAAATAAGCTCAAGTTGAGGTATCTAGCAACAACTTTACGGTAACATAAAGATATCTAGGCTATAACAACCAATATTTCAAAAACCTCATGGAAGAAAGGATTAAGCAAATTACCAAACAATCAAATAGGACAGTGATTGAAATAAAATTAGAAGAAACCAAAACTGGTTTCAGCAAAAAGAGTAATCATATCACCAACAAAATTGGTTTCTTTGACAAAAATTAACAAAAATAGACGAAACCAAAATTGGTTTAACAAAATAAATAAAATTAAAAAACAGATGCAACCAAAATTGGTTTTCCCATTTTGTCTTTCCCCACTTTGTTTTTCTACTCCTCTTCTGCGACAAGAGAAACTAGCAAACCATAAACGCCACCTGCTCAGATTTGCTCCCATGGGAGCGAACCTGAGAAGATCAACACCAACCCATCTTACTCATCTCTACAATACAATCCCCCACTACTCTTTTTTCTGTTTGATTTTTTTTCTTCCGGATTTAAGATCACTTTGTACCCCTGTTTTTATAGATCAAATTATTTTGCTGGGTTTTTTTTGTTAGAGTTTGATCTATCGATCCGTTTGGTAATTCGAATTTCTGATTTCAGCAGAATATATAGGGTTTTAATCTTATTTCTAGATTTGGGTTTTATTTAGATCTAATCAATTTCTAATTTGTTTTCATCTGTGGGGTTTGTTCTCTTAAGGATTCGATTCAATCTCTGGCTTTGGTCTGTTTTTAATTCATCTAATCATGGTGCACTTAATCTTTACTGGAAAAGTTGTTTCCATTAGAACGCCAACCTCAGTAATAAGAAAACTAGCATCAAGATCTTCACCAGTAACATCAATGAAAGCAGAAACACCATCAACAACAGCAACACCAATTTCTAAGACTCAGACACCGACGCAGACCTATTCAAGACCGATTCAGATTACTGCAGAACGATTCAGACACAGTATGTTACTTCATGTTACTTTGATTTAGTTTTAATTTGTTACTCTAGTTACCTGTTTATGAAAGGTTTTACCTATTTCTCATCCCAATTTTTCCTATTTCCCATCCATATTACTTCCCATCCCTTGTAATCCTATGTACCATCCATAGAAACTTTTATATATCCTAATCCCATCCATTAACATTTTAATTACGCCCAACAGTAAAACTACCTAACAACTAAGGAAAAAAACAAACTAAGTTACTATTCTTCTTCCGACCATCACGAGTACTTCTTCTACTCCACAATCCATTGCCACCTTAAATCGCATGTTTTTATTATTTTCGCTTCTAGGTTTTGGTACTTTATTTGTTTATCTGAAG
The DNA here is from genome assembly GCF_003573695.1 of Papaver somniferum. NCBI lineage: Eukaryota > Viridiplantae > Streptophyta > Magnoliopsida > Ranunculales > Papaveraceae > Papaver > Papaver somniferum. The sequence continues at coordinate 644,723 of NW_020645971.1, forward strand.
ATGCCTCAAAAAGAAAACAAAAAAACATAAGGAATGGTAAGGTAAAATCAAATCCTGGAATCAGGTAAAACTAGACCTAATTGTAATTTTTAGAATGTATGATTTCCGAACTTCATACTTAAATTTGAATTTGTTGGTACTATTGGTACAATCTCAACCAGATTTGGTACTTGGTGGCTGTAGAGAGTCTGGAAAAGAGTTGGTAGCTATATCAAAATTGGAATTGGGGAGAGTTTCGATCGAAGTGATGTGGAGGCTATATTTTTAAGCTAGTTAAGGATTGTCTTGTAGCTAGATTAATTGAGCTACACAATGACCGAGGTTCATCATAACTAGTTAGTTGTTTACGCAAGTGATTAATCAAATGTATAAACATTTTTTGATTGGTAATATGATACACTTAGTTGTAGTCAGTTCACCTGAACGACATTAATCTTAAAATAGTTGATCCTGGCAATTCCATAGATTTCCAAATAATGGAATTTTCCATTATACATTATAATGGCTTACCGACGATTAATTTGGCTATCTCTCTATGAATTAGATGAAAAAAGATGAGAGGTATAGATGTACGGAGAAGAAGACAAATAAAAATGGTAGTGAGATGGGAAACATGGAAAATCAAAATTAAAAAATTAATTGAGTTTATGAATTGTGAAAGGGATGGGAAATAGGGAAAACCTTATGAAAAATTTAGAGAAATGGATGGATCATTTATTGATCCTAACTTCACTGCCCTGTGCAATGTTGTTAAATTGTTTGGTATTTTCTTCTACAACCCAAATATGGCCATTTAACTTAGTTATGAAAAAACATGAGAAATGGATGGATCATTTGCTGATCCTAACTTCTCTTCCTTGTGCAGTGATGTTAAATTGTTTGGTGTTGTCTTCTACCGTCCAAACACGGCCATTTAACTTAGTTATGGAAAACCTTGAGAAATGGATGAATCCTTTGTTAATCCTGACATCCCTGCCTTGTGCAGTAATGCTGAATTTTTGGTTTTGCTTCTAGCAATCCATACATGGACATTTAACCCCTTTAAAACTGTTATGTCTATTTGGTTACAGTATTTGAAATTGGTTGTAATGGTTGAACTATCTGATCCATGGGGAGTCGAAAGTGTTGAAGATGATAGCTTAAATTCTGAAACTGTTGTCATGATTGTAATCTCAATGATGAAGTGTCAAACTCACAAAAGATATATTCCTTACTGTTCTTACATTAATTAATAGCACAATGATAAGCAGGTTCGTTCCTAAGGGAGAGTTGAGTTAAAGTTGTCGATTTAATTTCTGAAAATATGAAAAACGCAAAAACTACAAAACAAATATGAATACGAACAATGAGGATGAGAATGAGAATGATTAGGGATCTTTCTCCACTAGTGAAAATGAATCTTCTTCAGAATATGTTTATTAAAAATCCTAGACAAGTTATAAGTTCAACAAGTCCATTAAACTCGAAAGTCACTTCGTAGAATAAATTCTCTACTCGTGTCTAGTCAATCAAGCCACTTTGAATAAGCTCTCTAGTGTTACTTAACAAACTGATATGTTACATGAGTCGGATTGATCCTAACCACATGCTCGTAAGTTTAACATGTTAACTTAGGGTTATCATTTACACATAAAAATCCACAAAATCCCATTGCAACATTGATGTTTCTACCTGCGATTATATCATCTTAACAATTACGGATTAACACTCCAAAATCTAGCATTAGTTTCGCAAACAAGTTATCTAATTGGCCACTCAAACAACTTGAAAACAATCCATGGTCATAAACACGGTAAAAAGCAAACAATAAAACGATATTGGGAAGAAAGATCAAACTTGATAAAATATCAAAGACAAGTCACATAGCTTCAAATTATCCCTAACCAAAAAAGGATTTAGCTACTGAAGTTCATGACACTTGAAACAAAGCAAATAAATACGAAACCAAATAAGCAAACCCAAGCAGCAGCAGGTGGTAATGGAATGGATTATTGGTGATGCGGTGGTGGCATATGGACTTGAGACTGCTTGCTTAGTGATGTTGTCGAAGGCCTGGTACTGAGGTGGTCGTGAACTGCAGCTACTGGTGATACAGGCTAACAAAAGATGATGTTGGTGGTGTGTTGATGATGGATGAAAGTGCTGGATGTGGAGAGTATATGCATGTGAGGGAGGTAATGCAAACTGGTGATAATGTATGTTGTCGATGGTGATAGTGCAGGTGGAAAGGATGGTGGTTGAAAAGACGAGGGTACCCAAATACACCACAATATTTTTATTTGATCACAACCTATTCAATATCTACCGTGTATAAACCTCTTGGAGCAACAATCACTCAAGGAATATTTCAACACGGTGTCCACTTGAAGTAGGGTTAGTCCTGAAGAAGCGGAGGTACAACAACCTCACCTAATATTTCTCTTAGCAATCTGTATGGACTAACTCCAATATACTTTCAATAGAATCAACTAGACAATCAGACTCAATCTTAAGAAAAAGTATATCAAAAAGTTATATCTCAATTTCTCGATTCAATCCGCAATCAAACAAATAGGAATTTGCGAGCCTGATTGAATACAAGAGAAATAACTTGAACGGTACCAAAGACCAATGTTCAAGGATCAATCAATTTCAATCGACAACCAAAAGTTGGATTTACCAATTGATCGATTGATATTGCGATTATATAACGAAACCGCCAATGCAGAAAATCCAGAAATTTTGTTAACGAGGAAACCGCCAATGCAGAAAAACCCCGGGACCTAGTCCATATTTGAACACCACACTGTATTAAGCCGCTACAGACACTATCCTACTACAAGTTAACTTCAGACTGGAATGTAGTTGAACCCTAATCCATCTCACACTAATTCAAGGTACAGTCGCGTTTCTTAGTCTTTGATCCCAGCAGGATACTACACACTTGATTCCCTTAGCTGAACTTACCTACAACTAAGAGTTGCTATGACCCAAAGTCGAAGACTTGATAAAAAAATCTGTATCACACGGAAAAGTCTGTTGAATAGATAAATCTGTTTCCCACAGATATACCTACGAGTTTTTGTTCCGTCTTTTGATAAATCAAGGTGAACAATTGTTTTGGGTAAACGCTGATTCTGCCGGGAATGGTAAATTTGGGTGTGCCGCCGAGAAACGAATCTAAACCCTAAACAAATGCACTGCACGGGAGTACTTTAGATTCGAGAGATCAATCTGTACAATTCTGGCCTAAACCAAGAAACGGTTGTTCCAGACTTGCTTAGGTCACCAAATGAAGGAGAAGGCTTGATCTTAGGGAGGGAAGTGAAGAAGGTGTTGAGATCAAAATATTGAATTTTGAGGGTGTGGATGTTTTATGACTTGTATCAGAATTTGGAACTGGCTTGCGTAATGTAAGCTATCAGTTCTTGGTATTTTTCTGGATACTTGTGTTGTTAACCAAAACTCTTGTCCTTTGGTCGAAATAGGTAGAAACCTATTTATACAAGTCATAATTGAACGCATCCTGATCTCATAGGAAGTGAGAGTAGTTGAGTGATAGAGAAGTGGGGTAATGTGTAAATGCTAGAAACCACGTCCCCACTATGAAGGAAACGGGTTACTTTACACCCACTACTTCTAGCCGCCACTAACTGCCCGCTTTTCTGACACTTTCTTATAATGGGCGTGTTGCACGCCGCACGCTGTAAACCGGCAGTCCAATATCCTGATGAGCATCCCCCAGTTTGTGACATGTTTGATGTCTCGAGTATTTTCGTGGAAAATATGCAGCAGATTGCTGAGTGGGTCTTGTATGCAAGACCTAATTATTCTGATTAATTGTACGCCAACTAGGTGGCGGATAGCCATGTGCGGCAAGTAAGTCAGGAGACTTGCCGCAGGAGAATGGTGTGTGACGCTATTAGGTTAGTCTTGGTTGGTCACCTAAGACTTACCATAGGCCAGTCAATTCTGTGGCGAACTTGGACGACTGAGATTATAATTCATGAGAGAAGGTGGTCGTTGATTATGGTCACATTCTGTTGGCACCTGGTGATGGCATAGTGGCGCCAGTGGCATGGTGGCACGATTGGCACATGCCAGTGGCGTAATGGCGTGACTACTACATGCCAGCGGCATAGTGGCACGATTGGCACATGTCAGTGGCGTAATGGAATGACTTCTACATGCCAGTGACATAGTGGCACGATTAGCACATGCCAGTGGCATAGTGGCGCGAATAGCACCTGGCATAGCCGCGGTCGTTATATCTTGGCATATTAGTGTTGGATCCAAATATGGCTCGACAATATTGGCTCCAGTTGTCGTATCAAACCTAATACCCTAGGTAGCATTATTTGGCATGGTTGGCGTAGCGGCCTTACCTAAATTAAGGTTTGTCATGCCAGAACCCTAATTAGCACATGTGGCATGTGGTTGTGGCACGATGACGTTTTTTTTTTGCAGATGGTGCCATGGTTGCGTCAAAGAAATTATGGCAGTGCCATAATGTGGGAACGTGTCCACAGGTGCAAGGATGGCCTGGGTGGTCATAGCACGACGCCCTTTTTAGGGTTTTACGGGTCCCGCATGGCTCGTAGCTCGTCGTGGGGACAAAGCGGCGCAATTTTGGGCCACAACCAAGAATTAGGGTTTCGACTAATGCCACTACAGCAAAAACGTGTTTTTTTGATAAGAATGCCCTGGTTGGAGTCTATTATAGCGTTGTCCACGAACAAAAGTCGGTTAGGACGTAGTTGTGCTGTTTGTGGCACGTTGGCATGTTACTGCGGCGGAGTGGCATGTTGGCATGCCGATTAGCACGTTGGCGTGGCATGGAAGTTTGGCATGCCATTAGCATGTTGGCACGGAATGGCAGCTTGACATGACCTTATCACTTTGGCGTGGCATGGCACGTTTGGCATGCCATTAGCATGTTGGCGCGGAATGGCAGTTTGGCATGCCATTAGCATGTTGGCGTGGAATGGCAGGCTAATTGGCATTGTGGCCATTCGATGTAATTTTCCTCTTTAAATACTGTGGCGGGTTTAGAGCGACCTGATTGGTCAATAGGAAATGGGGCCATCCAAACATAGGTGTGGCCACATCTCTGGTGCGCGTGGCGGATTTAAAGCGACCTGATTGGTCGATGGAAAGAGGGCCAGCAAGGTATGGGCCAGGCCACACCTCATGTGCATGTGGTGGATTTAGAGCGACCTGATTGGTCAGTAGAAAAGAGGAGGTCCGACAAGCAGCATGGGGGCGTTGACATCTGCAAGTGGCGCCTATGGCACGGCCACACCTACCTTTGTTGCTTCTCCTATTCTCCGCAGATCCTTTTTTATCAATATTAAGTCCCCTGCTTAGCACGTAACAGTGACATTGTTGCGGGGTAAGCATTAGATGGTGACAGTCGAGAGTAAAATCGAAAAAGGCAAGACTTGTAGAGATTACCGGAAAAGTTTGATTGACCTTTGGTAAGAAGCATGAGCGATCTGCGGTCTTCGTGCTGGCGTGCTTCTGGATCGGTCACGGAGTACTGGTGCCATGGAGTGTCGGTGCCGCGGGTCCAATTGTCCTTCTTTATCCGGTGATCCTTGTATTGGCGCGCCGCTAGTCTGGCCGTGGGATTTGGCTCAGCGGACCCAGCTGCCCTTGTCTGTGCGTAAATCCAAAGTGGATTACTTTTCCACCCGGACTCCAAGATGCTATGCATATAAAAGGGGGTCACTTTTTTTTTTTCGTTTGCTTTGCTTCTGCATCATCGTGCTAGCAGCAAGGGTGCATCAATAGGGAGCCGATCAGTGGAAGGAACAACAGCAGTACAAGAAGGCGATCATATTTCAGGTATGTATTCCAATGTCTCTTTCCTTTTGTTTGCTTTTCTGTGTTGGTGTGAACCCTAACTGTAGGCGTGACTTCCATGAATTTGCAAACTCATTCCAATATGAATGATTCCTCTTTGCTAGTAGTATTGTAGTAGTGTTAGCCACGACATTAATAGTAATGAAACCAATCATTACTAGTGTCACTAGCAAGACAAGCAAAGAATTCATGGGCGGGAGGCCGCCATTTGCGCCTTCCTTCATAAAACCTAGATTTAGGTTTTTTTGTTGTTGTTAGCCATGAGCATAATTCCCGCGTCAAGACACAGTTTTCGGCCGAGAGCATAATTCCCGCGGCAAGACATGTATTTTGCTTGAGCAGACATCAGTCCCCATTTCTTTTGGATGTGGGTGCCATGGCATGTGGCCAAAGAAAATCTTCCCTGTATTTTGCTCTTGACCATTAGTGATTGTACTCAATTTTTGATAAAATCCTCATGCACGATTTTTCTCCAAAGTAATAACCTTTTTTCTGGTTCGCTTTGTTATAGTTACTCCAAAAGTGAAAAGTAGCATAAGGAATTCTCGTTGAGATGTCTCCTGGAGATGATTCTGTCATCGTGTCGAGAAATGTTAATAACTCAAAAGACAAGCCGAACATGGATGATGATTTATTCACAAGGTCTTGCATAGCCATGAGGACCCATCCCAAACATGTGATAACCCTTCAAACTGATTCAGAGAATGAGGGAAACGTCCAGTCGATTTCGCCACTGTGTGTGATACGGTTTTGCCTCCAGAGGAAAGAGTATCCAGCTTCTTCTATTGAATTTAAGATATGCCATATCCCACTGTGCTCTTATGAGGGATGAATGAGATTCATGATAAGCTGTGACCATGTCAAGGCCAATCTGGTTAAGGCGCAAATCATGAATGTTGTCATGGCGTCTGCGACACTTCATATTAGGAAGGATGTTGCAGGTTTGATTACTTTCATCTCTAGGTGGTGTATGGAGATTCATACCGCCATATGAAGATGGGGCGAAATGACTATTTCTTTGGAAAGTGTAGCCATTCTGTTTAATCTTCCGGTAATTGGGAATCTTGACGTTGTCTTGTCCGAGGAAGAATAAGAATGCACGCCACTCTAGTCACGAAGTCGACAGGATATGTTCGGAAGGAAAATGAGGAAAAGTGCTTTTATACTTGGTGGGTGTCTGAATGGTTCCCTGAGAAGTCGGAGCCGAATCAGGTGTTTGGTAACACGCTCAGTGTTGTTGCCTTTTTAGCCTTGTGGTTATCCAGAGATATTTTTGATGATAGCTCTAGAAAGAAAGAAATAAGACAGAAGCTCATCAAATTTGCTATCAAATTGGCAAAAGGCGTTGTTCTTCCCATAGGAAGTTTTTTCCTTGGCTCATTGTACACCCATCTGGATTGCATAGCAGCGGACATGTATGTTTCTAATGGGTATATGAATGTAGACTCATATTTCCATGTCGCCTTCCTCCAAGCATGGTTGTGGGAGCATTTCAAAGATTATGCTCCTAATCCGGTAACTTCATTTCCTGGTACATATGTCGTCTCTAGGATACTTCGTTGGTTTAAGAGGCGTCCAAGACCGGGCTCAAAGCTCGTCGATTTGTTTGACAAAGCGTATACAATCAACTTCTGTCCCTGGGCACGAGTCCATGCGTACATAGTTCAACCAGACATTTTTGCTTCTGCCCCGGACATGACATTGCATTCTGATGGAGAGAACATGCGTATTGGAGAAACTATGTTCATGCGAAGCTGCATACCTGGATATGTACCGTCTTTTTTCAAGGAATCTTTTGAAGTGGTTCCTTATAACATTGACAGGGTTGCTCGTCATATGGGTTTTGATCAAGGAATCTCATTTCGCAGTTCATTGACGCCTCCAAAAGAAATTTTGACGTCTGTTTTTTATAGCAGCGTTTTTGTAACAAAAAAAGCCTCCCATGTTTGCTCCCAAAAAGACAGCCAGTGACAACCCCTAAGTATAGGGAATTTTGGAAGGAAGAGTTCCCCGCCATTCGTCAATTCGTGCAGAATGTTATGACAGATCCACGCGGCAAGCCCTCCTCCAAGGTTTTGGAAAAACACTAATTGTTGAGGTTGCCTTCTTCGGGTAAGCGGAAATATTCTAGCCCATATGAAAGCAGTCCCCAAGAAAAGGAGCGAAGGTCGAAAAGTCGCGTAGGCGGCATCCGATCGGCTTCGACTGCCCTTGTGACCTTCAGTTCTTCCAATATGCAAGTATGTATGATATCTTCCTGATTTGACCGAATTGCGTAAATATTCTGAATTGTGTCCACTGAACATCTCTTCCCTTTTTAACTCAGGTTTTTGGCAAGATGAACGGCTTCGCCAGACTTGCACGTGGCCAGAAAATGGAACCTTCAGAAGAAAATATGACGATACTGTGCCTCTTGACAGTGAAGAGGAAAACGAAGAAGAAGAAAGCTCAGGATCCAACGGTGACGGGAAAAGCACTTTAGAGTGTAAAAACGAGTCTTCTTCCAGTCCCAGTGGGACAGCAAATGAGTCGGTGAGTTTTCCACATGTTTTCCTCTTGGACTATTTATTCATACGGAATAAATATTCAATTGGTGATACTACATGAAGAAGCCGCTTCTGACGATAATTCTGAGATGGAGATTCATGGCAATGAATATGTAGCTGTGACGGAAACTGCGCCCATTGATAATCTCGAGATGGAGACTGATCATCGTGAGGATTCTGTTATGCCTCCAGTAGTAGAAACCGTGTCCGCGGGCACAATCGTATCCAAAGGATCTTCATTAGTCGCACATCCAGCTGCAGGTGCCGATTTCGACCCTCCATTTGAGGCTCCTTTCGAGGGTCATGTTTTGATTGGAGGATTCAGTGTGCCAGCTTAGTACGCGGAGCTATATACCAAAATATGGGAAAAGTATGGGCACATCGCAACAACTAAGCAAGTTGATAGTCGTTTCTCCTTGGTTAAACGCGTGGAAGAAGCCCTCTCTTCAATTCATGATATGTGTAGCGTGACCGGCCACACCGTCTCTGGAGAAGTAGTCTCAAGATGGGAATTCCATCGGGACATGTGTGTAAACTTCGAGTTTAATGCCTCCTGGTTCTGTGAAGGATTTTCCAAGATGCAAAAGCTGCAGGATGAAATGGTTGAAGGTCCCTCCGCGGATTTGAATAATCAACATGAGGCAGAAATCGAGAGGTTATCTCAGGAGTTGAAGTTGAAGCAGTCGGCTCTTCAAATCATAAGGGATGTTTTCTCCAAGAAGAATGGGTTGTTATTGGATAATTTCCCTTGAATGCTTTTATTTCTCTGAACTTCTTCCCCTTAGTTTTTTTTTTTGAAAGGCAAGAGACGCCTCTTTTATGGTTTGATTTTCTGGTTTTTGGATTTATAGATGATTGCTTTATAAGGATCCTTTGAATTGATTTATTTTTTGGAATGACTTCATAAGTAATTTTCTGAAAATAATGGTACTTGGATTAAATAATACGCTGGGATCCGAATTATGAATGCAAGTAACGCAATCGTTTCGGAGAAACTGTAAGTATTGCATGAAAAAATGGAAATATGGGAGCGATATGAAATCGTAGAACAATTGGGTTATTTAGCTTCTGTTTTCAATATGGATCTTACGCTTGAGTCAGATTTCCAACGAATTCAAAATGATGGGTTGTGTAAACATTGTTTGAAAAAACTTACTCGCTTAGGGGCCTCCAAACAAAACTGAATTTTTCACAATCCTGGCCGCGAGAAGTCCCCAGTCGTTCTTTATTGTCTTTGTAACATCTTTATGTCGATCCGTGGTAACGCGGAGAATCTTCAGTTCCCAGGCGCAATTCCCCTGAATCAATTGTTTCTTGGACAATGCGCTTTAGACCATTGCACTCACTGGTAGGATGGTGGATAAATCTGTGATAGTGGAAATATCCTGAGTCTAACATCTCTTGATCAGTTGGTGGGCGCCATACCGGGGGTAGTTGGACTGCTCCTTCTCGCACCCAAACTTCCAGTAATTCCAGAACTCTTCTTATAGGAAACGGGAAGTGTGGATGTTTTGTCTAGCATCTCTCGCATCAGGGGATGGTTTGGTGAAGATTCTTGTAGGCTTTGATATGAAGCTCTTTTCGAGGGCGGAATTGATGCTTGAGCGGCCATTGATTCGTAAGCGGGCCGTTCACTTCTTCCATATTGCTGAAGGGTAATTCTCTTGAGGGGCCGGCATCAGTGACGGCGATGCGAAGTGGCTGGGATGGATATTGTTTGTTGGTGCCGTCTCCATAGGCATCTTGACAGATTTCCCCTTCTTCAGGTTCCTCTCTTTTCAGTAAAGCAGTTGTGGCTGCGGACTGTTGGACAACTCTTTGAACTTCTGTAAGGGTTTGGAGATAAAGGTTTTCCAACAAACCTTCATAGGCCGATTCTTTACTTTTGTCTTGTAGATGTTGTGGCACACCTGGAAAGTCTCCTCCCCTAGTTTTGTGAAACTGTCTTGGCTCTTCGTCATCGACAAAATTCAATTTGTTGATTCTCTTCTGCTCTTTAATGACACAGCTACATGTTCTATCAGCATCCTCATTGGTAGGGTCACAAACCTTAGCCAAAGATTCAATATTTCTCGCATCATCTCTGAAATCAGTAGGATCCTTCAGGCAAGTGTTTACTGACTCTTTCCACAATCGGCTTATCATACTTTTCACGATAAGAAGCGTCTAATTTTGCCGCTTGATGATATCAACTTGGCTTGCGTCCATATCCTCTAACATTTTTGTTATGCCTTCCATGGTAGTTGGTTTCCTGGCAGTCATTGCTTTGGTAAGCTTAGGACGACCCGGATACATATGAAAAGTTAGAATTGATAATTGAAATGAATTTCAGTGAGTGATTGAATTAGGCCTAAGACCAACTAGAATGTAAATATTTTTGAACTGATTTTTTGCGACTGAAAGATTAATCTCCTACTGTGGTCGCCAGTTGTTTTAGGGTAAAAACAAATTCTGCTGGGAATATTAAATTTAGGTGTGCCGCCGAGAAACGAATCTAAACCCTAAACAAATGCACTACACGGGAGTACTTTAGATTCGAGAGATCAATCTGTACAATTCTTTCCTAAACCAAGAAATGGTCGTTCCAGACTTGCTTCGGTCACAAAGTGAAGGAGAAGGGTTGATCTTAGGGAGGGAAGCGAAGAAGCTGTTGGTTGTTTTATGACTTGTATCAGAATTTGGAACTGGCTTGCGGAATGTAAGATGTCAGTTCTTGGTGTTTTTCTTGATACTTGTGTTGTTAACCCAAACTCTTGTCCTTTGGTCGAAATAGGTAGAAACCTATTTATACAAGTCATAATTGAACGCACCCTGATCTCATAGGAAGTGAGAGTAGTTGGGTGATGGAGAAGTGGGGTAATGTGTAAATGATAGAAACCACGTCCCCACTATGAAGAAAACGGGTTAGTTTACACCCACTACTTCTTGCCGCCACTAACTACCCGTTTTCCTGATACTTTCTTATAATAGGCGTGTTGCACGACGCACGTTGTAAACTGGCAAACCAATACCCTGATGAGCATCCCCCAGTTTGTGACATGTTTGATGTCTCGAGAATTTTCGTGGAAAATGTGCAGCAGATTGCTGAGTGGGTCTTGTATTCAAGACCTAATAATTCTGTTTAATTGTACGCCAACTAGGTGACGGATATCCATGTGTGGCAAGTAAGTCAGGAGACTTGCCGTAGGAGAATGGCGTGTGACGCTATTAGGTTAGTCTTGGTTGGTAATTTAAGAGTTACCATAGACCGGTCAATTCCGTGGAGAACTTGGACGGCTGAGATTATAATTCATGAGAGAAGGTGGCCGTTGATTATGGTCACATTCCGTTGGCACCTGGTGATGGCATAGTGGCGCCAGTGGCATGGTGGCACGATTGGCACATGCCAGTGGCGTAATAGCGTGATTGTTACATGCCAATAACATAGTGGCACGATTGGCACATGCCAGTGGCATAGTGGCTCGAATAGCATCTGGCGTAGCCGTGGTCGTTATTTATTGGCTCCAGTTGCTGTATCAAACCTAATGCCCTAGGTGTCATTATTTGGCATGGTTGGCGTAGAGGCCTTACCTAAATTAGGGTTTGTTATGCCATAACCCTAACTAGCGCTTGTGTCATGTGGCCATGGCATGGTGACGTTTTTTGTGCAGATGGTGCCATGAATGCGTCAAAGGAATTATGGCAGGGCCATAATGTGGGAATGTCCACAGGCGCAAGGATGGTCGTGGGTGGTCATAGCACGACGCCCTTTTTAGGGTTTTATGGGTCCCGCATGGCTCGTAACACGTCGTGGGGACAAAGTGGCCCAATTTTGGGCCACGACCAAGAATTAGGGTTTCGACTAATGCCACTAAAGCAAAAACGTGTTTTTTTATAAGAATGCGCTGGTTGGAGTCTGTTATGGCGTTGGCCACTAACAAAAGTGGGTTAGCACGTAGTTGTGCTGTTTGTGGCACGTTGGCATGTTACTGCGGCGGAGTGGCATGTTGGCATGCCGATTAGCACATTAGCGTGGCATGGAAGTTTGGCATGCCATTAGCATGTTGGCGCGAAATGGCAGCTTGGCATGCCATTAGCATGTTGGCGCGGCATGGCACGTTTGGCATGCCATTAGTATGTTGGCGCGGAATGGCACGTTTGGCATGCCATTAGCATGTTGGCGCGGAATGGCAAGCTAATTGGCATTGTGGTCATTCGGTGTAATTTGCCTCTTTTAATACTGTGGCGGGTTTAGAGCGACCTGATTGGTCAATAGGAAATGGGGCCGACCAAACATAAGGTGTGGCCACATCTCTGGTGCGCGTGGAGGATTTAAAGCGACCTGATTGGTCGATGGAAAGAGGGTCGGCAAGGTATGGGCCGGCCACACCTCATGTGCATGTGGAGGATTTAGAGCGACCTGATTGGTCAGTGGAAAAGAGGAGGTCCTACAAGCAGCATGGGGGCGTGGCCATCTGCAAGTGGCGCCTATGGCACGACCACACCTACCTTTGTTGATGCTCCTATTCTCCGTGGCTCCTCTTTTATTCCTTGTTTTCTGATTTTGGGGTAGGACTTTGCACCTACTAATCCATGGCGGATCAATTTCCTAGTTTTCCTAGGTTTAGTTTCAACCAACAGGGTCTGATATACTGCGCAGGGCGCAAAAAACCTAATTTTTGCAAATTAATTAGATTGATATTGAATATTGTGAGTTATCACAAAATTGATTGGATTCTGGGTGTTGACACAAAGTTATTTATTCCCAGAGAGCAGCATGCTTTCTGACTGAGTACTTTTATGCAAACCTCAACCTCGATACTTCGGGAAATTTATGCTACTCAGCTGCGAGTGAACACTAATTGTCATGTCATATCAATATTAAGGGTTCAGCCGTGGAACACAGCACGGAAAGTATTCAGTGAGTCATATATTAATGAATAATACAAGCAAGATGTCGAAATTTACAGAATATCTGGGGTTGTTGCTACATGCACCATTCTGGATAAATTTCATGTAAACATATTGAATTCCTCAATTAATGCGTAAATGAAGAGGTCGTGTACTCATCACTTTTACATGGCTCTATCTCTTTGCAGAATGACAGCATAATAAATGCAGGGTTTTACAATTTTAGGCCTGATCTAAAAACCACCATCAACAACAGGAACCAATTGATAACTTGGACTTATATTCCTGAAGAACATCCTAGTATTATCAATCACCTCGCAATAATCTTAATCGATTAACGAAACAAGATATTATGGAATCACAAACGATGAGACAGAGGTGTTTGTGACTACTTTTCTATCTTTCCTATCGGAGATATAAATCTCAAGCCAATCTTACGATTGTACTCAACCACGATAGAAAACACAAGATCAGATCACGCAACTACATATAAAATAGTTGGGTCTTGCTTCACAATCCCAATGAAGTCTTCAAGTCGTTAACCTACATGGTTTCGTGAAAAACCTAAGGTTAAAGGAGAATCGACTCTAGCTTATGCAACTAGTATCACACATGAGGTGTGGCGATTAGGTTTCCCAGTTTATAGAGTTCTCCTTTATATAGATTTCAAATCAGTGTTTGGAATCTAAGTTACCTTGGTAACAAAGCATTCAATATTCACCGTTAGATGAAAACCTGATTAGATTCAAGCTAATATCTTTCAACCGTTAGATCGAACTTAGCTTGTTATACACAAATGAAATGTACCTTCATTTAGGTTTGGGTAATAGTACTTAAATGTGTACACCTAGTTGGTTCAACAATAGTTAACCAATGGTTAGCCATATGAGCACTCTCATATCAACTTTATGCATCTTTACCGTAACTAGTTCAAATGACTCAAATGAACTAGTTAGAGAGTTGCTCAAATGCTTAGATCTCATAGAAGTATAAAAGACGCAATCGAAGCAAAATCGATTTTGATACACTCAAATCAATTTATGAACATTATAGCCACGGTTTGCAAAGATTGCATTCCTTATTATACAAATGTTTTGGTTCATGAACAAACCGATTTTAAAAAGTAACCTTCTTAGGTATGCAAACGGGTACGCATACTTAAGTGAGAAGATTGAGTTTGTTTTTACTTCCAAACTCCGACAGAAATTCACGGACATGAAACTTCCGCCAGTATGCGTACGGGTACGCACACTTACCTGGATTTCCAACAACCGCCGGTACGCGTACTGGTACACATACTTTAAGTGCCCGGTTTTGGACTTTTACACAAATGTGAGAACACACTATGTTTATATCCAAACATTGTTACTTGTTCTAAACTCTCATTTCAATCATTGGAAATTTCTTAGAGGATGTTAAAATATTTGTTATCCACAAACTATTTTCATCAAAGCGATTTTCAAGTTATTGAAATAATCAACATGACTTTTGTCACGAGTAAATATGAACTTGGCCAAAGCGAAAGCTTACCAACACATATTTCAAGAAATAGATAAGCGAGATAAACTCGACCCGAAATAGCAAATGGGTATAATCGAAGTCTATATAGAAATACAACTTTTATCTCAAAATAGGAGATAAAATAGATAGACTTTTGAGTGATAGATAAGTTCAAGTCTCCACATGCCTCTTTGTTGATGAAGTTCCACAATTTCACTTGAGTAGTTCTTCGTCTTCATTCGATGAACGTCGTGGAGTCTAAATCTCAACTACACTTACTATCCTAATCCGAGACTTAGCTATAAGTAGACTAGAAATCAAGAATTATAGTTTTGGCAACTAAACTTGACAAACAAGCTTGAGATAGAAACGCTTGCGAGTTCGACCGAGCAATGCTCTAACAATATCCCTCTTTGTCAATTTTAGTGACAAAACTATCAATACATATGGAATACAAAATAAATAAACTTTGTAGCTTCTCATCCAAATGCTTGATCTCCTTGGTTCTTCAACATTACTCGAAATCTTCGTCATTTCCAAGTACTCCAATGATTCCAAATGTGTTCAATTCTGCATCATTTTTGTTGAAGATCCGTAGATATAACAATGAGAAAATAGTAGCTTTCAATCATTGTTATACAGTGTCATAATATTATTACACAACATCAAAGTTCAATAGTATCACAAATTCGACAACAATACTATGGTGATATGTATCATCCCCCCTTAGTCAATACTCCATCTCACATAAAAACCACTCCCCCTTACATAATGATCCGAAAACCATATGTATTTGTAGTGTGAACTACACATTAATTCTCCCCCTTTTTGTCAATAAAATTGGCAAAGGTACGAAAATCAGTGGGATCCTAATGAAATTTCCGTAGAAACACTTTATGACCAAAAGAGAAGCACATATCAACTTTTTTAGATGCAATCATATAGATGAAACTAAATTCATTCATCAAGGAGTTTATAAAGATACAAGATAACCCCTATAATATTCCACAGCCGCACTCCCCACAAAGATTTGGAAATTAAGCACAAGTTCAAATAAGAACTCTCCCACATAAAATGTCATTCCCGAAAGAACAACAAGAGCGACCTTACTTTCACAAGAAAATAAGGATTTCTTTGGACATTAACAAATCACATGAAACATGAATTTGTATCCAAAAATCTCAATTAAATTAACCACAAGAGAACCCATGATTAATTTAATTGGAAATGCTCATATAAGAGAACTTACGAAGCCGCACAATATTTACATAAAGATATGGATCAGGGAAGATCAATACTGCGGAATAAACAAAGATTCATTCTATTATTTATCACTATTTGCAAAATGACATACAATAGACCTAATCCTTGTAAATAAAAGTTCATCCTTTCTTCCATCAATATTTGCATAATGACATAAAAGGCTTAACTTTTTCTTGTCAAAAGCTCATTCAATCTTTATCAATACTTGCATACTGACATATGAAAGACTTAAGTTTTGACCACGTATGAGACAATCATAGTTCACATACGCAAACATACATATCCCATAACAAGTTGCGATATATAAAACCTTAGAGATTAATACGGCAAAATCATCTTCCAAATAAACTTTAAAATTTAAATAAATAAATCTAAAAAATTGCAAGATGAAAATCGTTGGAAATAGCTATATGTACTCACAATAATTGTTATTCCAAACCCTAGTTATCCTTCTTAAAAACACAAGAATAAATTCTCATAAGAAGTTTCCCAGACAATTATTCAATCAAGAGCAAGTTATCATTTTACTTACTTTGAGGACTCTTCTCGTACTCCCTATAATCATCAATCTCATATTTGATTAAATCAATTCTGGATTCGAGATTATCCATCTTGTCTTCAAGTCTTTTGGTTGAAGATTCGAGTTCACTCTTCAAAACACATACTTGTTCCAAGACAAGGTTCATAGAGAGTTTCTCAAAATGAGAGACAGGAGGAATCACATCAGAGGAGGAGTCACGTTTGTCATGACTCATCTAATTATCATAAAAATCAAAATGAACTTTCTTAGAGGGAAAGAGAACATTCCAGACATCATCTCTTTTACTAGAAAGACTTGATGAGGACATGACAGCAGAGGTAAATGAAATGCTTTTTCCGAGAAAAAAAATCTTCAACTCAAAAGGAAGAAGATATGGGATAAATTTCCAAAACGACCTTTGACCAAAACCCTAAAATAATTTTGGATATCCTAAAAGATTTAGGAAAACCGTTTATGTAGAGGAACGGTTCTCAGAACAAAATCGAAACTAGAACACAGGTAGAGGAACTAGGAACAAGATAGGAGATAAACAACCAAAAAATTTCTTTACAACCCTCTTGAAGATCATGGTTCTTGCTCAAGGGAAAAACAAGAACAATCTTAGATCATGTTACAATTTGTAACAATCACCCTCCAATACATGACCGGGTGGTATCTTATGAGAGAATGAAAATTTCGTAATCCCTTGTTTCCTATTTCTCTTTATGGATGGAAAAACTAGAGTAGAATTCTTTCATTCATGTATAGTTCTGAATACCCTTTTTATCGATTTTTGCAAACTATGAGTGGTTCTGAAAATCTCTTTTGAAAAGACTTTCTTAGGAGATTTTCTTTTCTTCTTTTGACAAGGTAAATCAGAAGAGAATTTTTTAAGAACCTTTGAGAACATGGTTTCTGGATCGTCCTATTTTTTATACAAGACAGACAAATAATTTTTTGTGTCATTGTATTCTATTATGTCATCCTCATTACAAGGATATAACATCTTTTCAGGAGTAATATGTTGATTAAAAGAGTTTATCGAAGATACTCGATTTTTCTTCTTAGAATCACAATTGCGAAGAGTAGCAATTTCCTGTTTTAATTCATTCAGTTGACATTCCAGATTTTTAATCCTTTTAATCCAAGATTCCTTCTCTAGTTGATATATGTTTTTAGGAGAAGTAGGATTATTTATCATGGAATCATCAGAAATGTTAGAAGAACATGTGTGAATATCATCAAAGTAGTTGAGAGAACTTTCGTAGAGACCTTCCTCAGGACAGTAGTCAAGAGTAGCCATCCATGCTTTTGTTAACTCACTAACCTTCATATCGGGATTATGAGAAGAGACATGCAAACACTTATAGCACTTGGAACAAGTTCTATTATCATAGTTTTTTTTGAACTTTTTTATCCTTTACATTGATCGAAGACAATTTCATTCGAGACTTTATTTTCCTCTGTCTAAGAGTTTTTCTTTAACTCTTGTATCAACACTGAAAGATTTGAATTAAAGCAATTCTCATCCTTTGTATCAATCAACTTACAACGTCGAGATTTTCTATCGGATGTAGCAACAGGGTTGTACGACATGTGGCGTATTTCTCTTTGTTTTAGCTCAAGATAAAAAATCTTTAGTTTTACCACAAGAGTATTTCTGGAAAGCACATCAAGGTTATATCCTTCAACGTGGCGTGTTTCTTAGAATCATATCTAGATGGCAGAGATCTAAGAATTTTCATCACAATGTCCTTTTCAGGAATAGTCTTACCCAATGCAAAAGATGCATTAACAATTTCAGACACTTGGTGATTAAACTCATCAAATGAATCTTCATCTGTCATACGAAGGTTTTCCCAATCAGAATTTAGGTTTTGAAGCCTAGCTTATTTTTCACAGGTATTTCCTTCAAATACGGTTTCTAAGATATCCCAAGCTTCTTTAGACCGAGTACACGTAGTCACATGGTGCTGAAGATCTGGGGTAATGGCATGGATGATTGCATTCAATCCGTCATAATTTTGCTTCGCGGAAAGAATCCCGGCAACATCATAATCACCAATATCCTTTGGGACAGTCACGGTGCCTATTGTAACAACCGGAGGACTATAGTCATTAACAACGTAAACCCATGATTCAAAATCACGCGCTTGAAGAAAGGCACGCATCGCAATTTTCCACCAAAGGTAATTCGATCCATCGAAGACTGGTGGTACGTTTATTGAGATAACCCTTCTGTCCATAGAGTCAGATCGCTACAAACACATACTTATGAGGTCTTGAACGTGTTTGCCTGCTCTGATACCAATTGAAAAAGCGGGGGTACAACAACCTCACCTAATATTTCGCTTAGCAATCTGTATGGACTAACTCCAATATACTTTCAAGAGAATCAACTAGACAGACAGATTCAATCTTAAGAAAAGTATATCAAAGAGTTATATCTCAATTTATCGATTCAATCCGCAATCAAGCAAATAGGAATTTGCGAGTCTGATTGAATACAAGAGAAATAACTTGAACGGTAACAAAGACCAATGTTCAAGGATCAATCAATTTCAATCAACAACCAAAGGTTTAATTTACCAATTGGTCGATTCAACGCACAACCTGTGATATTTCAATTATATAACTAAATATAATGCAGAAAAGAAATAACACAGACACCATAAGTTTTGTTAACGAGGAAACCGCAAATGCAGAAAAACCCCAGGACCTAGTCCAGATTTGACACCAAACTGTATTAAGCCGCTACAGACACTAGCCTACTACAAGTTAACTTCGTACTGGAATGTAGTTGAACCCTAATAAATCTCACACTAATTGAAGGTACAGTCGCATTCCTTACGTCTCTGATCCCAGCAGGATACTACGCACTTGATTCCCTTAGCTGATCTCACCTACAACTAAGAATTTCTATGACCCAAAGTCGAAGACTTGATAAACAAATCTGTATCACACTGAAAAGTCTATTGAATAGATAAATTTGTCTCGCACAAATATACCTACAATTTTTTGTTCCGTCTTTTGATAAATCAAGGTGAACATGAACCAATTGATAACCCGAACTCAAATTCCCGAAGAACATCCTAGTATTATCAATCACCTCACAATAATCTTAATCGATTAATGAAACAAGATATTATGGAATCAAAAAAGATGAGACGAAGGTGTTTGTGACTACTTTTCTATCTTGCCTATCGGAGATAAAAAATCTCAAGCCAATCTTACTATTGTACTCAAACACAATAGAAACAGCAAGATCAGATCACGTAACTACAGAGAAAATAGTTTGGTCTGGCTTCACAATCCCAATGAAGTCTTCAAGTCATTAACCTACGATGTTTCGTGAAAACCCTAAGGTTAAAGGAGAATCGACTCTAGATTATGAAACTAGTATCACACATGAGGTGTGGGGATTAGGTTTCCTAGTTGCTAGAGTTCTCCTTTATACAGATTTCAAATCAGGGTTTGCAATCTAAGTTACCTTGGTAACAAAGCATTCAATAGTCACCCTTAGATGAAAACCTGATTAGATTCAAGCTAATATCTTTCAACCGTTAGATCGAACTTAGCTTGTTATACACAAATGCAATGTACCTTCATTTAGGTTTGGGTAACCGTACCTAAACGTGTACACCTAGTTGGTTCAACAATAGTTAACCAATGGTTAGCCATATGAGCACTCTCATATCAACCTTATTCATCTTTACCGTAACTAGTTCAAATGACTCAAATGAACTAGTTAGAGAGTTGCTCAAATGCTTAGATCTCATAGAAGTATAAAAGACGCAATCGAAGAAAAATCGATTTTGATACACTCAAATCAATTTATGAACATTATATCCACGGTTTGCAAAGATTGCATTCCTTATTATACAAATGTTTTGGTTCATGAACAAACCGATTTTAAAAAGTAACCTTCTTAGGTATGCAAACGGATACGCATACTTAAGTGACTAGATTGAGTTTGTTTTACTTCCAAACTCAAGCAAAAATTCACGGACGTACGGGTACTTCCAAACGGGTACGCGTACGGCGGTACACACTTTGTATGTGCAGAAATGAGGCAAAATATTTTTTGGATCATTTTATAAGACACCGTTCTATTGGCTGTAAGCTTTGTAATAAGTCATCATTTCTCTAGTTCTCACTTGAATTAAAGGTCTCATTATCAAACGAGAATTTTTCACAAAATGCAAAGGCGGTGGTACACGCTTTGTATCCGCAAAAATGAGGGAAAATATTTTTTGGATCATTTTATAAGGTATTGTTCCATTGACTGTAAGCTTTGTAACAAGCAATTATTTCTCTAGTTTTGACTTGAATTGATTTCTCATACACAAAAGCGAATATTTAAAAAATTCAAAGACGGCGGTACACGCTTTGTATCCGCAAAAATAAGGCAAAATATTTTTTGGATCATTTTATAAGATATTGTTCCATTAATTGTAAGCTTTGTATCAAGTAATCATTTCCCTAGTTTTGACTTGGATTGAAGGTCTCATTCGCAAAAGAGAAATTCTAACAAAATGTAAAGGCGGGCGAAGTACACGTTTTGTATCTGCAAAAATGAGGCAAAATATTTTTTGGATCATTTTATAAGACACCGTTCTATTGACTGTAAGCTTTGTAAAAATCCATCATTTCTCTAGTTCGCGCTTGAATTAAAGGTCTCATTAAAATGTAAAGACGGTATCCGCAAAAATAAGGCAAGATATTTTTTGGATCCTTTCATAAGATATTGTTCTATTCATGTGGGAATGAGGAAAGAGAAAGAGCAGTTTTTTCTCTAAGTTTTCGGAAAAAATAAATAAAAAAATTCGTTGTTCATCTTTGATCATTCGGATTTTCTGTTCTGATTCGTGATGGAATCTGCGTTAATACCATTTACAAAATCCAACTACTGAAACCAATCAATCTTTCGCTGACAAAGTGAAAGAAAAAAAAATTATTTTGCCTACAACAGTTGATATTAATAGTTTTCCTAAGAGCAACTGCAGTGGTGCGATCATAACCAAAGATCAAAGACAAAAAAAAAACGACCAAATTTAAGTTTAGTCTGTGGTGTTACATTAGGGTGGAAGAGTAAATTTGGTCGCTAGGAAAAAATATATATCGGGATCACATTATATCCCCGCCCCATCACCAGGATCACATTATATGCCCGCCCCATCACAGGATCACATTATATGCACGCCCCATCAGCCATCAGGCGAACTTTATATGTACGCCTAATGAGGATCACATTATATGCCCGCCCCATCACCAGGATCACATTATATGCACGCCTCATCAACAGGATCACATTATATACCCGCCCGGTGACAAACGAACATTATACGTTCGCTCGACTATATATAGTTTTGGTCTTGGTCCCAGACCAAATATAGTCTGGAATTTGGTTTTGGTCCGGATTTTAGTCTTTACTCCGTCACACTGTGTCTCGTCTCTGGACCATAGTTATAGGTTTGATCGTCCACTGTGGACGCTCTAACCCTACTTTGGTTAATGGTGAACCATATCTTTGTGATACCATCGTATTTCTTTCAGGAAGGGTGCAAGCCTTTTCAAAACAGTTTTATTGCAAGATTGAACTTCACTGGATTGGAGTTTGGAGTGTTTAAGGAAATTTTGGAAACTCAATGGCAGCTAAACCCTTGTTATGCTAGGTTTATGTTGATGAGTAAGGGTTTTTTCATTATCATGTTACGTGATGAACAAACTATGGAGAGGAACCGAAACAAAAAGCAGTACGTAAATCAGCATGAACTTCGTCTCATCGATTGGTACCCTGGTTTTGATCCCGAAAAATAGAAGACCTCACATGCTGCAGTGTGGGTATGTTTTCCAGGCCTACATGCTGAGTTATATACTGAGAAATCTAAATTATCGATGGGTAAAGTTCTTGGAACACCAATAGTGGTGGATAAGAGAACCTTAGATTTGGAGTTTGGATATTTTGCGTCTGTCCTGGTTGATATTGACTTTGATAAGCATATCCCTAAAAGGATCAGACTTACTGCAGGAGGAAGAACTTTCTGGCAATACCTTGATATTCATAAACCTCTGAAATTCTGTATGCGTTGCAGCATCATTGGGCACGCTGATGAGGAATGTAGGAAAAAGGCTAGTGACAAGGCTAAACAACAACATGTTGAACAACCACCTAAGAGTAATTCTAATCAAGACTGACAACAACCAAAAAAACAAGAGGCGATACTCCAAAGAATGATAATGTCGCTGAAAGCTCTGGGGTAGCAGCTGGCAAGTCTATAAATCCTGAAGAGAATGCCGGTGATGTGGAGAAAATTACTCAGCTTGAAGATGATGTTGCTTGTTCCGAAGCTATTATCCGCGCTGCGGAAGCTAAGCTTGTTGTAGATGCGCAAATAGCATTAGCGAAAAGGACTGCGTTAGATAGAACCATCTCTGAAGTAACTAAGTCGGGTACGTCAGACGAATTGGAAAGAACTAGTCAGACTATGCTTGATAGGAATGTTCTTCACCATCTTCTACTCCTTTTTGTGATGAAATTTTGGCTACGGAACATACTTTAAATAATAATAAGTTCAATGTCTTGAAATCTGTTAACAATAAAGAGAAAGATGGCATGGTAGAAACAGATGCTGACCACTCTGATTCTTCGACTGACCTTGAGAATTCGGCAGAAAAGATAAAGGACTGGGGTGTTTATCATGCTATAAAACAGGTAGCTAAGCAGGATAAAATTAAGAAGAAACATACTAATGGAAACTGCAAGATGAAACTTAGCTTATATAAAGAAAACTCTCTTTATTGGTGTTTAGAAAATCTCTCAAAACTAAACACAAGCTCTAATCTTGCTCATATGATCAACCACAACTTTGGTGATCATATATATATAGAACTATGAATTCATTTTCCTAGTCCTATTACCTTATTACATGTCTTTCCTTTTCTTAGAACTAGATGACTTCTAATTCCCTTAGGATTACATCAATTTCCTAATCTTGTCCTAACCAACTTGTTAGTGACTTCTATGTTGAAGTTTAACCAACATTCTCCCCGTTAAGCTTCAACCTTACCCGTGACATATCTTGTACTCCAATCAGTTGTCTCATTTCTTCAAACTTGATCCGAGCTATTGCCTTTGTCAATATATCTTCTTTCTGCTCAGTTCCTGGTATGTGTTCAACGTTGATGATCTCCTTCTCGATACATTCTCGTATGAAATGATACCTTTTGTGAATGTGTTTCGCCTTCCCATGAAACACTGGATTTTTAGTGAGTGCAATTGCAGACTTATTATCAATCTTGATGAGAACTTTTTCAGGTTCTCTTCCTTTGATTTCACCCAACAGTTCTTGAAGCCATATTGATTGTTTAGCTGCTTCTGTTGCATCCATAAACTCAGCTTCACAGGATGAGAGGGCTACAGTGTCTTGCTTCTGTGAACACCATGTAATAGGTGCTTCTCCTAGATAAAATATATGACCAGTTGTACTTTTTACATCATCTTGGTCAATATTATGACTGCTGTCACTATACCCAACAATTCCTTTTGATCCTCCTCGACCATACTTCAATCCATAGCTGATTGTTCCTCTTAGATATCTCAATATCTGCCTTATTACATCACCATGAGACTTGCGTGGACTCTGCATATAACGGCTTGCTACTCCCACAGAGAAAGCCAAGTCTGGTCTTGTGTGTAGAAAGTATCTAAGGCATCCAACATTTCTTCTATAACTCTTTGGATCAATCTCAGCTTCTTCTTGTGCCTTTGAAACTTTAAGTCCAAACTCCATTGGTATCTTAGTTGGATTACAAGTTTCAAGTCCTGCTTCTTTCAGAATTCTCCTTGCATAAGCTTCTTATTTAATCTGAATCACATCTACTCCTTGATGGACTTCTATGCCAAGGTAATAAGTGAGTTTTCCGAGGTCTGACATCTCAAACTTTGATGACATTTCTCTCTTGAACTCATTGATCACCTTAAGGGAGTTGCCAGTCAGAAATAGATCATCTACATAGACTGCAATCACAAGAAGCGTTCCCTTTTCTTCTCTTCTGTATACTGATGTTTCTTTAGAGCACTTAACAAATCTGATTTCTCTTAAGATTTGATCTAACTTTGTATTCCAGGATCGAGGAGCTTGTCTTAGACCATATAGAGCTTTTGATAACTTATAAACCTTATGCTCTTGTCCTTTTACTTCAAAACCTTCTGGTTGTTCAACATACACATCTTCTCGCAATTCACCATGTAAGAATGTTGTCTTAACGTCTAAGTGGTGAATTTCCCATGAGTTTGATGCTGCTTCTGCTATTAAGAGACGAATTGTCTCTAGTCTAGCAACTGGTGCGAAAACTTCATCAAAGTCTATGCCTTATTCTTGAACGTATCCCTTAGCTACAAGTCTTGCCTTATATTTGTTGACAGTACCATCAGCATTCCGTTTTATTTTGAAGATCCACTTAAGACCAATCACTTTTACCCCACCTGGCTTATCAACTAGAAACCAAGTCTTGTTTCTGTTGATTGAAATAATTTCTTCTCTACATGATTGTGTCCATTTAGTCGAGACCTTTGCTTCCTGAAAATTCCTTGGTTCATCATTAACAGAAAGTAGCATAATCTCACATTCTTCTGCAGCTTGAAGAACATAATCCTCCAGGTACTGTGGCTTTTGTATCTGTCTTGTTGATTTTCGCAGTGGAATGGGTTGAATTATTTCATCGATCTCTTCTTCTTCTTCTTCTTCTTTTTCTTCTTCTTCTTCTTCTTCGTTATTCTCAGTGTTTTCATTATTCTCTTCTTCTTCTTGATTAACATCATTGTTTCCATTGGTATTAATGATTATGGGTCCTTCGGTTGATGATTATGGGTCCTTCGCCTTCATCAATTACTTGACCTCGTCTCATGTGAAACATTCCTGGATACCTACTTGGTCCATCATCAGTTTCTTTCCAGTTCCAGTTTGCTTTTTCATCGAATACCACATCTCGACTCACTATTACTCTTTTCGTTGTTGGATTGAATAATCTGTAAGCTTTGGATCCAGACTCAATTCCTAGATGCACAAGAGTCTGAGATTGATCATCCAGTTTCTTAAGAGTTGCAGAATCAACTTTTGTGTATGCTTTGCAACCAAACACTCTTAAATGATCTATGTTTGGTTTTCTCTTTCGCAAACTTTCATATGGAGTCATGTCTTTTAGAGATTTCGTAGGTATCCTGTTTATTAGGTATGTGGAGTATCGTACAGCTTCTCCCCTTAGATAATTAGGTACATGCATAGCTTTTAAAGAACTTCTTGTCATCTCCATTAGAGTCATGTTTCTCCTCTCCACCACTCCGTTTTGTTGTGGTGTATATGGTGCTGTGAGTTACCTTTTGATTCCATTTGACTCATAGAACTTGTTGAACTCTAAGGAAGTGAACTCTCCTCCTCTATCAGTTCTAAGCATTTTGACTTCCTCTTTTAACTCTTTTTCTATCAGATTTCTAAAAGCTTTGAATATGTCAAATGCTTCACTCTTTTCTTTCATAAGAATAGACCACATATATCTTGAGAAGTCATCTATAATAACAAATATGTATTTTTTATTTGCAAGGGTTTGTGGTGTAATAGGACCACATAAATCAGCATGAAGAAGCTCTAATGTCTTTGAGGCTCTGAATGTTGTTGCTTTTGGAAAACCTTGACGCGTTTGTTTCCCAACTAAACATGATTCACAGATCCTTGATTCATCGTTTATCTGTGGTAGCCCTCGAACCATCTTGTTCTGAGACATTGCCTTTAAAGTTCTAAAGCTTATGTGTCCTAATCTTGCATGCCACTTCCATGTCTGATCTTCCAGTCTCATATTCAGACACAATGGCCTTCCAATCATGAGACTTATCTTGTACAGTCTATTCTGTGAGCGTGAGACTCTAACTAAAAGTCTTCCACTTGGGTCATGAACTGTTAGATAATCTTGTCACATTCTAACATCACATCCAACTTCTGTAGCTTGTCCTAAACTTAGAATGTTGCTTTGTAAGTTTGGGATGAAGTAGATGTTTGTGACAAGCTTCTGTTCTCCGGTCTTGCTCTGAAATAGAATTGATCCTTTCTCTTCAATTTCTACAGAAGATCCATCCCCAAACTTCACTTGTCCTTTGATTTTCTCATTGAGTCTCTTACCAGTCATGTGATTGTTGGCTCCATTATCTAAATACCAGATTCCTTCTTCTCCATCCTTTGATTCGTAGTTCTTTGGTATTAGTTTCCCTTCGTTTAAGAATACAACTTCGTGCATGAAAAGAGCTGTATCTGCTTCCCTTGTTTCATTCTTGTTTGCTTCTTCCATCTTTTGTATTCTTTCAGGGCATACAGAGGAGAAGTGTCCTGGTTTATCACATCTGTAACAAATAATGTTTGATCTATCCTTCTTTTCTTTCCCTTGGTTTTGATCATTCTGACTTGTTGTTCTATCTTGTGAGTTAAACCTTCCTCCCCTTCCTCGGCCTCTGTTTACTCTACCGCCTCTTCCACGACCTCTTCCTCTTGTCGCAGAGTTTTGTTGGTAAGAGTTTGTGTACAAGAGTTTTCCTTGAGTTTCTCCATTGTTTTCTTCATCAAGGATTCTCTCTTCATATGCTTTCAATCTTCCAATTATATCTTCATAGCTAGTCTTCTTTAAATCTAAGACTTGTTCGAGAGAAACTATGATATGAATATACTTGGATCTTGGTAAACTATTGAGAAACTTCTTTACCAGTTTATCTTCATCAATGGATTGTCCAAGTGACGCAGCTTTTGAGGATATCTCTGATAGCTTTCCTGCAAAGCTATCAATAGTATCAGTATCTTTCATCTTCACTCTTTCAAATTCAGACATTAAGGTTTGCAGACGGGCTTCTTTAACTCGATCAGCTCCGAGATTACGTGTCTTTATTGCATCCCAAATTTTCTTTGAAGTTTCCTGTTCACCAACTTGTAGAACAAGACTTTCTGGTATTGCTTGAAAGAGTAATCCTATAGCGATGTTGTTCTTATCTGGGTCCAATGTACCAAGATCAATTTTTTCCCAAACTTTGTAGATTTTTATCAGTACCTTCATTCTCATGGCCCATACTGTGTAGTTTGTGGCGTTGAGGATTGGAACTTGTATTGATGGTGGCGTGAACTGTTTTGCACCCACAATGGTGGTTTCGTTTCCATGGTTCAGAAACACGCTCTGATACCAATTAATGGCAACTGCAAGATGAAACTTAGATTATATAAAGACAACTCTCTTTATTGGTGTTTAGAAAATCTCTCAAAACTAAACACAAGCTCTAATCTTGCTCATATGATCAACCACAACTTTGGTGATCATATATATATAGAACTATGAATTCCTTTTCCTAGTCCTATTACCTTATTACATGTCTTTCCTTTTCTTAGAACTAGATAACTTCTAATTCCCTTAGGATTACATCAATTTCCTAATCTTGTCCTAACCAACTTGTTAGTGACTTCTATGTTGAAGTTTAACCAACACATACTACTTCTAGAGTTCCTATTGTGCCAAACAATTAGAACATGGTGCAACAAACCCAATTATCGGACACTGAGGAGTCCAATGATTTAGGCATTCGTTCTCGAAATGGGAGGTCGATCTCCTCGTATACAACCTAAATTTCCAGACGCTGGTGGTTCTTCAAAGGGTGATAACACTTCACCTAAGCTACTTCATCCTACTCCAAAGGTTGTTTAATGCGGGTTTTGTATTGGAATATAAATGGTATTGCAAAAGCCAATGCACGTCTTAAACTTAGAGAATTAATTCATGATTTCAAGCCTGGGATTCTTTGTATTGCTGAACCAAAGGTTAGTTGTACAGATAGCTTCATTTCTCATCTCAATTTGGAGGTTTCAATAAACAGGTAATTCACAATACTTCTAGTACTTCTATTGGGAATATTTGTGTTTTCTGGCTGGATATTTTTGACGATCCTACTTAAATATTAGTAGGCAGGCCATTACGGTGTCCTTAAATGGTGCTCACATCTCTTTTGTTTATCCAAGTTATCTCCAAGTAATTCGCAGCAGGTTATGGCAACAGCTTACAATGGTGAATGAGGATATCCCTTGGCTAGTCATTGGAGACTTCAATTATATTTTGCGTTGTGATGAGAAAATGGGAGGCTTGGAAGCAAGAACTTATGTTATAAATGAATTTAGTGACTGGATTGATGAAAATAATTTATTTGAAGCTGATGCTCTTGGTTGTAAACTTACGTGGACAATGCCAGTCAGGTATGCAAAGGATTATTAGTAAATTGGATAGAGCAATTCTCAATCCATCTTGGTTGGCTAAGTTTGAGAATTGGCGGTGTAAAGCTCTTCCTATGGAAGTTTCCGACCATTCTACTGTCATTGGTTATCCCTTTGTTTTGGCGAGACCAAAGCGAGCTCCTTTTCGTGTTCAAAAAATATGGTTTTTACATGCAGAATTCTTACGTATGGTTACTGAGAATTGGAATCTTCCTGTTTTTGGTACTCCGGATGTCATTTTCCATTTTAAGCTAAAGCGCCTGAAGATTGAAATAATAATTGGAATCTTAGAGTTTTCGGTAACGTCAACTCCATATTGAAACAAAATCAACCGAGGTTTGAAGCAACTGCGCGTGTTTCTGATGAAGACCCCACTGATATTTCTAAACAGAATGCTATGAAGGATGCTATGACTATTTTGCAGGATACGAGATTGCAACAGGCTACAATGCTTAAGCAAAAGGCGCGTAATAATTGGCTCGTTGATGATGCTAGTAACACGGCTTTCTTTCATAATACTATTCGTACTAGAAGAAGCAGTAATGTTATTTCTGAGCTAATTGATAATGCTGGTTACATTATTTTGCATAGTGGGTTGTTACGTGATCTTGTTGTTCATTACTATGAAGTTAAATTTAATGGGGAGGAAACCGTCATTGATCAGTTTTTGTTTGATTATGACCTTCCTAGCATAACTCCGGAGGAAAGTTTGTTAATGGATGGCATTCCTTCTGCGGAAGAAATTAAATCTGTTGTCTGGGATTTGGGTGCTGATACTGCCCCAGGGCCGGACGGTTTTTCTGGATGTTTTTATAAGCATTGTTGGGATATCATTCACGATGACTTAATTAAAGCTATTATTTTATGCTAGAATTTGAAACACATTCCCGATGGTGTTAATTCTAGTCTCATCATCCCGCTTGCCAAGGTAAGAGGTGCTCATACTCTTCGTAATTTTAAACCTATTGGTCTTAGTAACTTATTTTTCAAAATCTTCACTAAGATTCTAGCTGCCAGATTGGATAGTGTCTTGGATAAGTTGTGTAACACCCCGTAATATTTTTAATACGATTTTGGCCTATAAAACCCACCCATAATATTTTGTTCGGACTGTAATTTAAATCTTAATTTTAAAGAATAAAATATTTAATTTTAATTATATTTATGATTGTCAAAATAAAATAAAATAATAAAGATGATTTTTGATTGTGGTGAATGTGTGCATTGTGGGTTGTGAGTATATATATATGTGTAAGTATTTTTAATAATTTTGGTGTCACTATTATATTATTATGTGTTTGGGGTGCATGTACTTTAATATTGGGGTGTGTTTATAAAATAGTGTATCCCTTATCAAAACTTGAGTGGTAAATAATAGTTGGCCAGGGTTTTTATTCACAAATACGTGTGTATAGGAAAAAAAAAAGAGAGAAACCTAATGGAGTCGTCACTTTCATCTTCTCTTTTGTCTCTTAACACAAAAACCCAAAAACACTTTGCCATCACTTTCATCTCTCTTTCCTTCTACTTTTCTCTTTCTACCTTTTTCTTTAAATAATAAAAAGAAAAACTTAACTATTAATCCTTCTTCTTCTTGGGAATTGTGCATGTCTTGTTTGAATTTGGATTGATTCAAGAGTTTGGGATTTGCTAAAAAGGTAGGGGGTTTCTAACTAATATCAAAATCAAAACTTATTTTAGCATTAAAATTATATTGGTTTCTTTTTAATTTTCAAGCTAATAATCATGATGTTTGTTTTAAATTTATTACGTTATTTTTTTTGTATAAATTGATTTATTTGTGAATTCTATATATTGATTATTAACCATTATTGTTAAATTATTCTAGATTTTTATTTTAACATTTAATATAGGTAGTAATGTTTTTCTCAAAATAGGAAATATATTAATGCATATTGATCGAGTTTTTGGGTTGTGAAAATTGATTTGATGCATTATACTGCTAGTGAATGAAATTGAGTTTTGGTTTGTGAAAGTCACTTTGATGCATTACATTAGTGAATCGAAGTGAATTTAGATTGGCGAAAGTGAGTTTAATGCATTAGTGAATGGGGTTTACTTCGGTTAGTTCTTTGAGATTTGGTTTGGTACACGTAGGATTAAATGCGCTGATTTGAAATGAGTTCTAGAAAAAAAAATGTATATATCTGCTGCTGAAATGTCAGGCCTTTATGGCATCCCACCACTGGTGGCAACCCAGGGAAGACTGTTCGGGGAACAGTATTGGTTTGTTTACCGGAATAATTCTGACAAATAGATTCAGAATTAATATATATGTTTGTTGTTGAAATGGAAGGCCTTTATGGCATCCCACCACTGGTGGCTACCCTGGGAAGACTGTTTGGGGAACAGTAATGGTTTGTTTACTGGAATAACTCTGACAACTAGATTAAGAATCATTTGAAGAAAGAAAAAGAAGACTGTTCGGGGGAATAGTAATGGTTTGTTTACCGGATAAATATGACAATTAGATTAATTATCTGGATTTTAAGGTTGAAGATTTGAGTAAGAAAGTGTTGAATGTTTATGGTTAAAATGGCGTAAGTATTATTGCAAAAATTTTATGCATGGTTTTGATTATAGTATCGCTTGCATGTGTTTAATTGTCGATGCACTCTATTATTTTCGGAAACTTCCTACTGGGTTGTGGTCTGCTCACCCCTTTTCCTCCCTTTTCCACAGAGAATGAAGAAACACTAGCCGTAAAATAAATTATTATTTATCATGGGGATTTGGGCTTCGCGCATTTTGAATTAAACCAGAGTGTTGGTTTGTTTTAATATACTCTGATTTTGTAATTATTATTTTTACAGTTTTGTAATTCTTTAGGAACATTAGTGCCCCCAGCAATATTCTAATTTTCTTGCACAATATTAGATAACTCTTCATTGTTCAGCCGATAGTGAACCCCATCAGATGTATGGCACGTATTGTCAACCACACCCCCATGCTGTCGACGCACATCTTCAGTTGGCTTCTTAGTGCCACTCACCTAACCTTGAGAAGCATTCTGAATTTGTGAATTGTTAACAGTGCTCTTTGATTTCTTACGACATTCTGAATCAGAATGACCAATAAACTTACACTTAGAACAAAACTTAGGCTTATTGTGTATCTCAAAATTCTGCCAAAAATCCAAACCCCCCACTGTTACATGAACTGCATCTGTGTTGAGTTCGGCAAAGTTTATATCAATAACGACTGAAGCGAAATATCCATACTCATGAGCAAGAGTACGTTTATCAACCACAATAGGTGTTCCAAGGGTTTTACCTATAGCCAACAACGTTTTTCAATCCAGTATTCCACAGGCAAGCCAGGAAACTTAACCCATACAGTAGCATGGGAAGTTTTATGTTTGTCTGCATCAAAACCTGGAAACCATTCCATGATATTAAGATTTTTTTGTTCAAAAAACCATGCTTCCACGTTAAGAATCATGTCCTTGTTTTCCTGAGATTGCAACTTAATGATAAAGAATCCCCTATTCATGGGAACGAACTGTACACGATCTTTGGCCTAACTTCCATTGTTGTTGGAAGTTATTTTTCACATCTTGAAATTTTACACCCTTTAGATCTAAGCGACCTAGAAGACTGAATTTCCATAACTCACAACCTTCATCATAGAAAGAATCAGGTATAACAACTGCTGGTTTTCCCTCTTTTATGGTAGGAATTGGTAACTTAGACAAATCCAAAGTTGTAGCCGGAAGCTTTTTTCTCCCCAAAACCTTATCAGGTAGGTTATGGTTTTTGTTTGGGTTGAATCCGAAAATCCCCCATCTATTGATTGATTAGCCTGTCCATTAACTGTTGTATGAATCATCATGAATCAAGAACTGAAACTGATGACCAAATACGTGAAAATGGAAAACCCTAAACGTGAAAAAACTAAGTTTTCCAAAATCGCCAAAAAGAGCAAATTTCGGACATTCTCTTTCTCCAAATCAAGTTATCAAAAACTCATAGTTCTTTAAGATTAAAGAATTAATAAACATATTGTGTTGTTGTTCTAACCAAAACTTGTTCATTCTATTGAATTTCCCAGTGTAACTTATTATCGTTTTAAATAGTTTTTTGAGTTTTTGGGGTTGCTGTGACCTCTTTTCTCATAAACTATCTTGTAAATATTATTTTTGATCAATACAATTTTTTGACTTATCAAAAAAAGAAAAACATGAAAGCACAACCCTACGGTCTTGGGTATCTCAAAATTGATCCTAGGCATGTCAAATTTAAAAATAAGCATATCAAATTGAATGTTTTCCATGGGCATGAAACCACAATCCTACGGTCTTGGGCATCTCAAAATTGATCCTAGGCAAGTCAAATTTAAACTTGGGGCATGTCAAATTAAATCTTGGGCATGGCCATGAAAGAACAAGCCTACGGTCTTAGGAATCTCAAAATTGATCCTAAGCATGTCAAATTTAAACTTGGGCATGTCAAATTTAATCATGGGCTTGGGCATGAAAGTACAAACCTACGGTATTGGGCATATCAAAATTGATCTTAGGAATGTCAAATTTAAACTTGGGCATATCAAATTGAATGTCGGGCATGGTCATGAAAGCACAACCCTACGGTCTTGGGCATCTCAAAATTGATCCTATGCATGTCAAATTTAAACTTGGGCATGTCAAATTGAATCTCGGGAATGGGCATGAAAGAACAAGCCTACGCTATTAGGAATCTCAAAATTGATCCTAGGCATGTCAAATTTAAACCTGGGCATGCCAAGTTTAATCATGGGCATGAGCATGAAAGTACAACTTTACGGTATTGGGAATATCAAAATTAATCCTAGGCATGTCAAATTTAAACTTGGGCATATCAAATTGAATGTTGGTCATGGACATGAAAGCACAACCCTACGGTCTTGGGCATCTCAAAATTGATCCTAGGCATGTCAAATTTGAACTTGGGCATGTCAAATTGATTCTTGGGCATGGGCATGAAAGAACAAGCCAACGTTCTTCAGAATCTAAAAATTGATCCTAGGCATGTCAAATTTAAGCTTGGGAATTTCAAATTGAATATAGGGCATGGGCATGAAAGCACAACACTACGGTCTTGGGCATCTCAAAATTGATCCTACGCATGTCAAATTTTATCATGGGCATATCAAGTTAAATCTTGGGCATGGGCATGAAAGCACAACCCTACGGTCTTGGTAATCTCAAAATTGATGTTAGGCATGTTAAATTTAAACTTGGGCATGTCAAATTGAATCTTGGGCATGGGCATCAAAGGACAATGATACGGTCTTAGGAATCTCAAAATTGATCATAGGCATGTCAAATTTAAACTTGGGCATATCAAATTGAATGTTGGGCATGTACATGAAAGAACAACCCTACGGTCTTGGACATCTCAAAATTGATCCTAGGCATGTCAAATTTAAACTTGCGCATGTCAAATTGAATCTTGGGCATGGGCATGAAAGCACAACCCTATGGTCTTGGGCATCTCAAAATTGATCCTAGGCATGTTAAATTTAAACTTGGGAAAATCTTGTGCATGGGCATGAAAGAACAAGCCTACGGTCTTAGGATTCTCAAAATTGATTCTAGGCATGTCAAATTTAACCTTGGTCATGTCAAATTTAATCATGGGCATGGGCATGAAAGCACAACCCTACGGTCTTGGGCATCTCAAAATTCATCCTAGGCATGTCAACTTTAAACTTGGGCATGTTAAATCGAATCTTGGGCATGAGCATGAAAAAACAAGCTTACGGTCTTAGGTATCTCAAAATTGATCCTAGGAATGTCAATTTTAAACTTGTGCATGTCAAATTTAAACTTTGGCATATCAAATTGAATGTTGGGCATGTGAATGAAAGCACAGCCCTACGGTCTTGGGCATCTCAAAATTGATCCTAGACATGTCAAATTTATACTAAAGCATATAAAATTGAATGTTGGGAATGGGCATGAAAGCATGACCCTACGGTCTTGGGTATCTCAAAATTGATCTTAGGCATGTCAAATTTAAACTTGGGCATATCAAGTTTAATCTTGGGCATGGGCATGAAACCATAGTCCTACGGTATTGGGCATCTCAAAATTGATCCTAGGCATGTCAAATTTAAACTTGGGTATGTCAAATTGAATCTTGGGCATGGGCATGACAGTACAAGCCTACGGTCTTAGGAATCTCAAAATTGATCCTAGGCATGTCTAATCTAAACTTGGGCATGTCAAATTTAATCATGGGCATTGATGTAGTTTTTACAAGTGGTAAGAAAGATTCGTTGCTCGGACTTTTTTTAAGGATTTGGTTTTTGATTACTAAAAGAAAATACTAAGACAAACTAATTACTTTTGATTTTATTTTTATCAAGGAGAGAAGATTCTAGGGTTTTGGATTCAATAACTACTTCTTTGACAAAATACTCCGAATTTACTCAAAATAATTTTCGAACTCAATCTCATGCTTTGGAAAATATAACATTGCAAGCTCTTTTTTTTTCTATGACTCTCGTCGTTATTCTAAGGCCTAACTTTCCTTCGCTTATAAAAGATCGGTAGAAACTAGCCAAAACAATTAATATGAAGCATATAAAGAAGAGAAAATTTTTAATAATTTTAAAGCACAAAAGATGGAGTAATTGTCAAAGAAAATAACTACTAAAATTTACGCATCGAAAATAACTTCTTCCAAAACCCTAGAAAAGAAATCTAACTACTCATGAATTCAGAATTGGAGAAAACTTGATTATTCATTGTATTTAAAAAATAATAAAAATAGCTTACAATGATTTCCAGTCGCTAAAGGCGTTTAGCCACCAAGCTGTTACAATTGCTCAGTTGTGAAAGATCTACAACAACTCAAACATTGTACGATACTGTTTTTCTGCGGTTGAATATAAGACTGCTACTGCGACAGTTTCTGACAGGCTTATGTTCTTCGTGTTTTGGAGTTTGCAAGCAGCAGGTAGAATTTGTGTAACTTCTCTTTTCTGAATTCTAAGCCGATATTTCTTCTCCAAAGTATCCGTCTATCGACTCTGGCTCAATCCAAGATTATATATACACCACAGAACCCTAAGTTTGTCGATTAAATCTCCATGTTTCTTTCAACGAAAGTCTCGGATTTTCCCTTTATTTCTTCTCTACGCGACATCTATCTTGTCAAGAAATCTTCCCTAATATGGAACGCAAACTAGAAGATAAGATACAACTCCAAAATTCGCGCGTAACTTCCTTGTATATTCTGAATATCTTCCCATGTTTTGAAAAAATACCAAATATACGAAGATTTAGTTCCTCTTTTGTTCCCAAACACGTACTCCAGCTTCCTTATTGGATAAAATCGAATCTTGGAAGTTTATCTCCTCTCCCTGCCGCACTTAACTCCCATACAAACCCGAGTACTCTTCGGCCCTGTTTTTCTTCGGATCTGATATCCTAACCAATTTCCGTCGAATAAAAAAGTCATACCAAGCCTGTTAAGTCCAAACAAGCCTAAACAAACTGAATCCAGCGGTTTAATCTCTTTTAATCCTTCCAAATAATCCAAAATCCTTCCAAATAATCCAACAAAAAGTTACGCAGGTGAAACTCTTGATTCTTCAAAACTCGATTATCTAGCCCAACTGGACTGAATCAAACAAGCATACCAAACCTGTTTAGCTATAAGATGTCTATACCAACAACTTTCAATGATTGAATCTCTCCCAAAAGCCTCAGAAAATCCATCCATAATTTTGTTTGTGAAGGAATCAGTTTTCCGCCAAAATATTTTGAAACTGTGAATTCTCTGTTCTTTAAATTTCGACATTTCAGCCAATTCTAGCCGAAACCAAGACCATTACGAGCTCTGTCTATCCCATTAGAACAAACCCATTAAATTTCAGAGCTTTAGTCTCATTATAAATCACCCAAAATTTGCAACCATTAAAACCTGATTTCCCGCCAAAATATGAAATTCAAACAGAAAAGATGACCTCCCCCTTATCCAACAGTGGTGTCCCTTTAGAAATTTGGGCTACGTTTAGCAATTCCTGGGGGTACGAATAGCAATTTGTGGGGTACAAAGATGACTTTTGGGGATGTAAAAAGTGAAAACTCCTGGGTGCCTTTATCAACTCCTCTGGACCACTTCTGGAGGTGCCCTTAATACTTTTATGGGTGCTTTTAGTAGTTTCTCGAGCAGCGGCCATCTCTTACCTCTAATATTCACTTCTTTTCTTCAATTTTTATACATCACTAAGGTTGCCATGCTTTTCAGACAAAACTTGCATCACTAAAGCTGACATGCCTTTCAGATAGAGATGAAGAAATAAAAGTAAATAATGAGAAATAAGTCGCCTCCAACAGCAATTGCACATGAAATGACACTTTAGCCCCTTTTAACCGGTGTTTCTTGTTTTTTTGCTCCAAAGTACCTAAAACTCAAAATCAAACATAAAATACATAATTTACAAGAAAACTTAGCAAAGAAAGCATAAATAATAGATAAATATCAAGGTGTTTTAGACACCTATCAGGCATGGGCATGAAAGTACAAGCCTACGGTATTAGTCATCTCAAAATTGATCCTAGGCATGTCAAATTTAAACATGGACATATCAAATTGAATGTTGGGCATGGGCATGAAATCACAACCCTTCGGTCTTGGGCATCTCAAAATTGATCCTAGGCATGTCAAATTGAATCTTGGGCATGGGCATGAAAGAACAAGCCTACGGTCTAAGGAATCTCAAAATTGATCCTAGGCATGTCAAATTTAAACTTGGGAATGTCAAATTTAATCATGGGCATTGGCATGAAAGTACAAGCCTACGGTATTGTGCATCTCAAAATTGATCCTAGGCATGTCAAATTTAAACTGGGGTATATCAAATTGAATGTAGGGCATGGGCATGAAAGCACAACCCTACGGTCTTGGGCATCTCAAAATTGATCCTAGGCATGTCAAATTTAAACTTGGGCATATCAAGTTTAATCTTGGGCATGGGCATGGGCGCACAACCCTACGGTCTTGGGAATCTCAAAATTAATCCTAGGCATGTCAAATTTAAACTTAGGCATGTCAAATTGAATCTTGGGCATGAGCATGAAAGAACAAGCCTACGGTCTTAGGAATCTCAAAATTGATCCTAGGAATGTCAAATTTAAACTTGGTCATGTCAAATTTAATCATGGGCATGGGCATGAAAGTACAAGCCTACGGTATTGGGTATCTCAAAATTGATCCTAGGCATGTCAAATTTAAACTTGGGCATATCAAATTGAATGTTGGGCATGGGCATCAAATTCAATGGAACTATGGGCAGTGCGTAACAGGGAAGTGTTTCAACATCAGAAAGCTAACTGGAGTTCATTCTTCAAAAGAGTGCTGAAGTTAATTCAAGACTATGTTGTTCGTCTCAAGGGTTTGATGCGAAACTGTGCTGAAGATGTGGTTATTCTGGATTATTTCCGTGTAACCCATAGAAAGGGAAAGCTTATTCAGCCAACTGTAGTGTTTTGGCAGCCTCCGGAAGTGAATGAAATTCAGATTTGCTGCGATGGAGTGGCAAGGGGAAATCCAGGTGTTACCGGTGCTGGTGTGGTGGCAAGGGATGCGAGATGTTCAGTCCTTGGTGCAATGTCTATTGGCCTTGGAGTTACTACAAATTACTTGGCTGAATTGTATGGTATTATTGTGGATCTGGAATAGGCTAGAAGATGGGGAGTTAGGCGTATTTGTGTACGTTCAGATTCATTTAGTATGAGTTGCATTACTCATGTTTACTTCAGATGAAGTTTCATGTTCATTAGTACCATGAATTCCCATATTTTTTTGCACCCCTTCAGTTGTTGTATTTGCAATGGACGTGTTATCCTTAGCAACCGAAACAAAAACATTATCATTGTTTTTTCTTTTCTTCCAACTTCCTTCCATTGGATAACTGACGCACCCTGCTTTGTAACTTCAGTTCTATTCCCGTCAGTAACCACAGTTCTCTTGATAATTTTTCGAGCAGCATTACAGTTTGCAAGCATATGCCCCATTATCTTACAATGGGAAAATAAATTAGCCTTCTCTAAATCCTGTACTATAACGTATTGCCAAAAGATATTTCCATTCGCTCTAACCCTAATCCTGTTTGGAATAGGTTTCGCCATGTCTATTTCAATAAGAACAGCAGCATAATTACAAAAATCATGATCTAAAGTTTTTTGATCAATAGCAACAGGTCTACCAATCAACTTAGCCATCGAAATCAGAATTTTTTTCATCCATAATTCAACAAATAAACCTGGAAAACAAACCCAAAGAGTTTTTTTTGAGGTTGGTTGTATTTCCGGATCAAAGTTCACATAAAAATTAAGCACACGCAGAGATTGTTTTCCAACCACCCAGAATCCTCCATGCCAAACATGTTCTTTATCTTCTTTGGAGGCGAGTTTAATAACAAAGAAACCCCTAGTCATAGGTGCAAGTTTGCATCTATCTTCAGGGATATTCCATTGATTCTCTAATATTTTCTTAACATCATGGAGTTTCAAACCATTAAAGTTTAATCTTCCGATTAAACTAAACCGAAATAAATCACACCCCTCTTTAGCCAATTCAATTGGCACATCAAGGACAGGTTCACCATTATCATATGTAACATTAGTATTAATATCTCAATCATCAGCAGTAATAATATAAGATTTTTTACCTTGAAATGATGCATATTTTTTCCCTTTAACCTTATCAGCATAAGAAGATTGAATATGTTGATTACTTGGACCTGGATCATGCTTTTCAACTATCTTGAATCAACCTCAGTTGATCAAGAGGATCAAAAAGCGTTAAAAAATTGCAAACCCTAAAAAAACCTCTTTTCGAAAGTGATTGACGTAATGTTGATGAGGATATTAGGGCTAGGAAATAAGCTAAGATTCTTGATAGGAAAGCCAAGAAAATTCTAGCTCGTCAAAAAAAGCAATCAGAGTTGGTGAACAATTCAACTTCGGGCGTGGAAGTTTTGGAAACCAACCATGATTTGGAGAAAAACTCGGTTTTGGATATGGAAACCAACCAAGTTTGGGATTTACACACGGAAGTGAATATTCAAAAACCTAATCCTAGCGCAGACCAAACAACGGGTGATGGGCCTAATACTTTAGGTTACAAAACCCATGAGAATTCGCCTAGGCCGAAGGAAAATACTACTAATTTTGTTCAGTTAACTAAAGAGGAGCATGAGATTCTTTATACAGTAAAACAATTTGATATTCAGCAGAAGTTTTTGAAGGATTTGGATTTTAAAATGGAGTATTTCAAAGAAATACAAGATCAATCAAAAAGAATGGAGTCTCCAATGAAGACAATTGCGGAACATGACAGTAGTGCGTTAGGGATTAAAGTGCAAAAAGGGAGATCTCCGGGTCTGCGTAGGACTGGGAATTCTATAGCCGCGAACAATGCTTTGATGCAACAACATAAAGCTATTTCTACAAGTTAGTTATTTATTTTAGAGTTGAATAGGAATTAGGTATTTTGCCTCTTTTCTATTTTTCTTCTTTTGAGTGTTTAAGAGCTTAATTTTGTTATCTTTTTTGATGTTATTTTTCTCCCCTTTGGTTTATGGGGGTGGGGAGGCCTAGAGCCTCCCATTTTGTAATTCTTGTAATTACGTTTCTTTGCTTAATAAACCATTTTGACCTAGCAAAAAAAAAAAAATCAGATTCATTTAGTGTGATGGAAGCTTTCAAACATACAAATCTCCCTTGGTTTTCAAGACAAGGATGGGTGGAAATTTGTAGACATTATGAGTCTATAAGTTTTTTTTTTGTTAAGTAAAAGCATAATGGGAAGGGACATATATTATGAGTCTATAAGGTTCATTCACACTTTTAGGGAGGAGAACTTTTCAGCGGATAAAATGGCTAAGCGTGGATGTTCACTAGCGAATGAAGAGGGAATGCATTATGATGGAAGAGCATATTTATTGAATTCAGTTGAATATCTTAATGTCGCTTATTTTAGATTCAAGTAGTTTGCAAGTTTTTGGGGTTGTTGTGACCTCTTTTCTTGTAAACTCTTCTTTGTAAATTTTGTTATCTCTTAATACAAATTTAGACTTATCAAAAAAAAGCATGAAAGCACAACCCTACGTCTTGGGCATCTCAAAATTGATCCTAGGCATGTCAAATTTAAAGTTGGGCATATCAAATTGAATGTTGGGCATGGGAATGAAAGCATGACCCTACGGTCTTGGGCATCTCAAAATTGATCCTAGGCATGTCAAATTTAAACTTGGGAAAATCAAGTTTAATCTTGGGCATGAGAATGAAAGCACAACCCTACGGTACTGGGCATCTCAAATTTGATCTTAGGCATGTTAAATTTAAACTTGGACATGGGCATGAAAGAACAAACCCGTAGGTCTTAGGAATTTCAAAATTGATCCTAAGCATGTCAAATTTAAACTTGTGAATGTCGAATTTAATCATGGGCATGGCCATGAAAGTAGAAGCCTACGGTATTAGGCATCTCAAAATTGATCCTAGGCATGTCAAATTTAAACATGGACATATCAAATTGAATGTTGGGCATGGGCATGAAAGCACAACCCTACGGTCTTGGGCATCTCAAAATTGATCCTAGGCATGTCAAATTTAAACTTGGGCTCAA
Organism: Papaver somniferum; assembly: GCF_003573695.1. Classification (NCBI taxonomy): domain Eukaryota; kingdom Viridiplantae; phylum Streptophyta; class Magnoliopsida; order Ranunculales; family Papaveraceae; genus Papaver; species Papaver somniferum. The sequence continues at coordinate 686,223 of NW_020645971.1, forward strand.
ATTGAATCTTGGGCATGGGCATGAAACAACAATCCTACGGTCTTAGGAATCTCAAAATTGATCCTGGGCATGTCAAATTTGAACTTGGGTATGTCAAATTTAATCATGGGCACGGGCATGAAAGTGCAAGCCTACGGTATTGTGCATCAAAAAATTGATCCTAGGCATGTCTAATTTAAACTTGGGCATATCAAATTCAATGTAGGGCATGGGCATGAAAGCACAAACCTACGGTCTTGGGCATCTCAAAATTGATCCTACGCATGTCAAATTTAAACTTGGGCATATCAAGTTTTATCTTGGGCATGGGCATGAAAGCACAACCCTACAGTCTGGGGCATCTCAAAACTGATCCTAGGAATATCAAGTTTAAACTTGGGCATGGGCATGAAAGCACAACCCTACGGTCTGGGGCATCTCAAAACTGATCCTAGGAATATCAAGTTTAAACTTGGGATTGTCAAATTAAATATTGGGCATGGTCATGAAAGAACAAGCCTACGGTCTTAGGAATCTCAAAATTGATCCTAGGCATGTCAAATTTAAACTTGGGCATGTCATATTTAATCATGGGCATGGGCATGAAAGTACAAGTTTACGGTATTGGGAATCTCAAAATTGATCCTAGGCATGTAAAATTTAAATTTGGGCATATCAAATTGAATGTTGGGCATGGACATGAAAGCACAACCCTACACTCTTGAGCATCTCAAAATTGATCTTAGGCATGTCAAATTTAAACTTGGGCATGTCAAATTGAATCTTGGGAATGGGCATGAAAATACAAGCCAATGGTCTTAAGAATCTAAAAATTTATCCTAGGCATGTCAAATTTAAACTTGGGAATGTCAAATTTAATGTTGGGCATGGGAATGAAAGATCAAGCATGATGTGTAAGGAATCTCAAAATTGATCCTAGGCATGTCTAATTTAACCTTGGGAATGTCAAAATTAATCATGCGCATGGGCATGAAAATACAAGACTACGCTATTGGACATCTCAAAATTGATCATAGGCATCTCAAATTTAAACTTGGGCATATCAAATTGAATGTTGAGCAAGGGCATGAAAGAACAACCCCACGGACTTGGGCATCTTAAAATTCATCCTAGGCCTGTCAACTTTAAACTTGGGCATGTCAAATTGAGTCTTGAGCATGAGCATGAAAGAAGAAGCTTATGGTCTTAGGAATCTCAAAATTGATCGTAGGCATGTCAAATTTAAACTTGGGAATATCAAGTTGAATGTTGGGCTTGTGAATGAAAGCACAACCCTAAGGTCTCGGACATCTCAAAATTGATCCTAAGCGTGTCAAATTTAAACTTAAGCATATCATATTGAATGTTGGGCATGGGCGTGAAAGCACAACCCTACGGTCTTGGGCATCTCAAAATTGATCCTAGGCATGTCAAATTTAAACTTGGGCATATCAAGTTTAATCTTGGCCATGGGCATGAAACCAAAATCCTACGGTCTTAGGCGTCTAAAAATTGATCCTAGGCATGTCAAATTTAAACTTGGGAATGCCAAATTGAATCTTGGGCATGGGCATAAAAGAACAAGCCTACGGTCTTAGGAATCTCAAAATTGATCCTAGGAATGTCAAATTTTAACATGGGTATGTCAAATTTAATCATGGGCATGGGCATGAAAGTACAACCCTACGGTATTGTGCATCTCAAAATTGATCCTAGGCATGTCAAATTTAAACTTGGACATATCAAATTGAATGTAGGGCATGGGCATGAAAGCACAAACCTACGGTCTTGGGCATCTCAAAATTGATCCTACGCATGTCAAATTTAAACTTGGGCATATCAAGTTTAATCTTGGGCATGGGCATGAAAGCACAACCCTACAGTCTGGGGCATCTCAAAACTGATCCTAGGAATATCAAGTTTAAACTTGGGCAAGGGCATGAAAGCACAACCCTACGGTCTGGGGCATCTCAAAACTGATCCTAGGAATATCAAGTTTAAACTTGGGATTGTCAAATTAAATATTGGGCATGGTCATGAAAGAACAAGCCTACGGTCTTAGGAATCTCAAAATTGATCCTAGGCATGTCAAATTTAAACTTGGGCATGTCATATTTAATCATGGGCATGGGCATGAAAGTACAAGTTTACGGTATTGGGAATCTCAAAATTGATCCTAGGCATGTCAAATTTAAATTTGGGCATATCAAATTGAATGTTGGGCATGGACATGAAAGCACAACCCTACACTCTTGAGCATCTCAAAATTGATCTTAGGCATGTCAAATTTAAACTTGGGCATGTCAAATTGAATCTTGGGAATGGGCATAAAATACAAGCCAATGGTCTTAAGAATCTAAAAATTTATCCTAGGCATGTCAAATTTAAACTTGGGAATGTCAAATTTAATGTTGGGCATGGGCATGAAAGATCAAGCATGATGTGTAAGGAATCTCAAAATTGATCCTAGGCATGTCTAATTTAACCTTGGGAATGTCAAAATTAATCATGCGCATGGGCATGAAAATACAAGAATACGCTATTGGGCATCTCAAAATTGATCATAGGCATCTCAAATTTAAACTTGGGCATATCAAATTGAATGTTGAGCAAGGGCATGAAAGAACAACCCCACGGACTTGGGCATCTTAAAATTCATCCTAGGCCTGTCAACTTTAAACTTGGGCATGTCAAATTGAGTCTTGAGCATGAGCATGAGAGAACAAGCTTATGGTCTTAGGAATCTCAAAATTGATCGTAGGCATGTCAAATTTAAACTTGGGAATATCAAGTTGAATGTTGGGCTTGTGAATGAAAGCACAACCCTAAGGTCTCGGACATCTCAAAATTGATCCTAGGCGTGTCAAATTTAAACTTAAGCATATCATATTGAATGTTGGGCATGGGCGTGAAAGCACAACCCTACGGTCTTGGGCATCTCAAAATTGATCCTAGGCATGTCAAATTTAAACTTGGGCATATCAAGTTTAATCTTGGCCATGGGGATGAAACCAAAATCCTACGGTCTTAGGCGTCTAAAAATTGATCCTAGGCATGTCAAATTTAAACTTGGGAATGCCAAATTGAATCTTGGGCATGGGCATAAAAGAACAAGCCTACGGTCTTAGGAATCTCAAAATTGATCCTAGGAATGTCAAATTTTAACATGGGTATGTCAAATTTAATCATGGGCATGGGCATGAAAGTACAACCCTACGGTATTGTGCATCTCAAAATTGATCCTAGGCATGTCAAATTTAAACTTGGACATATCAAATTGAATGTAGCGCATGGGCATGAAAGCACAACCCTACGGTCTTGGGCATCTCAAAATTGATCCTAGGCATGTCAAGTTTAAACTTGGGCATGTCAAATTGAATCTTGGGGATGGGCATGAAAGAACAAGCCTACGGTCTTAGGAATCTCAAAAGTGATCTTAGGCATGTCAAATTTAAACTTGGGCATGTCAAATTTAATCATGGGCATGGGCATGAAAGTACAAGTTTACGGTATTGGGAATCTCAAAATTGATCCTTGGCATGTCAAATTTAAACTTGGGCATATCAAATTGAATGTTGTGCATGGACATGAAAGCACAACCTTACGGTCTTGGGCATCTGAAAATTGATCTTAGGCATGTCAAATTTAAACTTGGGCATGTCAAAATTGAATCTTGGGCATGGAATGAAAGTATAAGCCAATGGTCTTAAGAATCTAAAAATTGATCCTAGGCATGTCAAATTTAAACTTGGGCATGCCAAATTTAATCTTGGGCATGGGCATGAAAGAACAATCCTACGGTCTTAGGAATATCAAATTGATCCTAGGCATGTCAAATTTTAACTTGGGTATGTCAAATTTAATCATGGGCATGGGAATGAAAGTACAAGCCTACGGTATTGTGCATCTCAAAATTGATCCTAGGCATGTCAAATTTAAACTTGGGCATATCAATTTGAATGTTGGGCATGGGCATGAAAGCAAAACCCTATGGTCTTGGGAATCTCAAAAGTGATCTTAGGCATGTCAAATTTAAAATTGGGCATGTCAAATTGAATCTTGGGCATGGGCATGAAAGTACAAGCCAATGGTCTTAAGAATTTAAAAATTGATCCTAGGCATGTCAAATTTAAACTTGGGCATGTCAAATTTAATCTTGGGCATGGGCATGAAAGAACAAGCATACGGTCTTAGAAATCTCAAAATTGATCCTAGGCATGTCAAATTTAAACTTGGGCATGTCAAATTTAATCATGGGAATGGGCATGAATGTACAAGCCTACGGTATTGGGCATCTCAAAATTGATCCTAGGCATGTCAAATTTAAACTTTGGCATATCAAGTTGAATGTTGGGCATGTGAATGAAAGCACAACCTTACGGTCTTGGGCATCTCAAAATTGATCCTAGGCATGTCAAATTTAAACTTAAGCATATCAAATTGAATGTTGGGCATGGGCATGAGCGCAACCCTACGGTCTTGGGAATCTCAAAATTGATCCTAGGCATGTCAAATTTAAACTTGGGAATATCATGTTTAATCTTGGCCATGGGAATGAAACCACAATCATACGGTCTTGGGCATCTCAAAATTGATCCTAGGCATGTCAAATTGAAACTTGGGGCATGTCAAATTAAATCTTGGGCATGGGCGTGAAAGAACAAGCCTACGGTCTTAGGAATCTCAAAAGTGATCCTAAGCATGTCAAATTTAAACTTGGGCATGTCAAATTTAATCATGGGCCATGAAAGTACAAGCCTACGGTATTGGGCACCTCAAAATTAATCCTAGGCATGTCAAATTTAAACTTGGGCATACCAAATTTAATGTTGGGCATGGGCATGAAAGCACAACCCTACGGTCTTGGGCATCTCAAAATTGATCATAGGCATGTAAACTTTAAACTTGGGCATGTCAACTTAAATCTTGGGCATAACCATGAAACAACAAGCCTACAGTCTTAGGAATCTCAAAATTGATCCTAGGCATGTCAAATTTAATCATGGGCATGGGCATGAAAGTAAAAGCCTACGGTATTGGGCATCTCAAAATTGATCCTAGGAATGTCAAACTTAAACTTGGGCATATCAAATTAAATGTTGGGCATGGGCATGAAAGCGCAACCCTACGTTTTGGGCATCTCAAAATTGATCATAGGAATGTCAAATTTGAACTTGGCCATATCAAATTGAATCTTGGGCATAGGCATGAAACAACAATCCTACCGTCTTAGGAATCTCAAAATTGATCCTAGGCATGTCAAATATAATCATGGGCATGAGCATGAAAGTACAAGCCTACGGTATTGTGCATCTCAAAATTGATCCTAGGAATGTCAAATTTAAACTTGGGCATATCAAATTGAATGTTGGTCATTATCATAAAAGAACAAGCTTGCGGTCTTAGGAATCTCAAAATTGATCCTAGGTATGTCAAATTTAAACTTGAACATATCAAATTAAATGTTGGGCATGGGCATGAAAGCACAACCCTACGGTCTTGGGCATCTCAAAATTCATCATAGGAAAGTGAACTTTAAACTTGGGCATGTCAAATTGAATCTTGGGCATGAGCATGAAAGAACAACTCTACGTCCTGGGCATCTCAAAATTGATCCTAGGAATGTCAAATTTAAACTTGGGAATGTCAAATTTTATCTTGGGCATGGGCATGAAAGAACAAGCCTACGAACTTAGGAATCTCAATTTTGATCCTAGGCATGTCAAATTTAAACTTGGGCATGTCAAATTTAAGCATGGGCATGAAAGTACAAGCCAACGGTATTGGGCATCTCAAAATTGATCATAGGCATGCCAAATTTAAACTTGGGAATATTAAATTGAATGTTGGGCATGGGCATGAAAGCACAACCCTACGTCTTGGGCATCTCAAAATTGATCCTAGGCATGTCAAATTTAAACTTGGGCATGTCAAATTGAATCTTAGGAATGGGCATGAAAGAACAAGCCTACGGTCTTAGCAATCTCAAAATTGATCCTAGGCATGTCAAATTTAAACTTGGGCATGTCAAATTTAATCATGGGCGTGGGCATGAAATTACAAGCCTACGATATTGTGCATCTCAAACTTGATCCTAGGCATATCAAATTTAAACTTGGGCATATCAAGCTTAATCTTGGGGCATGGGCATGAAAGCACAACCCTACGGTCTTGGGCATCTCAAAATTGATCCTAGACATGTCAAATTTGAGCTTGGGCATGTCAAATTGAATCTTTGGCATGGGCATGAAAGAACAAGCCTACGGTCTTAGGAATCTCAAAATTGATCCTAAGTATGTCAAATTTAAACTTGGGCATGTAAAATTTAATCATGGGCATGTGCATGAAAGTACAAGTTTATGGTATTGGGAATCTCAAAATTGATCATAGGCATGTCAAATTTAAACTTGGGAATATCAAATTGAATGTTGGGCATTAGCATGAAAGAACAAGCTTACGGTCTTAGGAATCTCAAAATTGATCATAGGCATGTCAAATTTAAACTTGGCCATATCAAATTGAATGTTGGGCATGGACATGAAAGCACAACCCTACGATCTTGGCCATGTATTGAATCTTGGGCATGTCAAATACATGGGCATGCTAGTTGGTGCAAAAGCAAGAGATGCTGCAATTTGGGATCCTGTAATTGAAAATTTCCAAAAGAAACTAGCTCCTTGGAAGCGGAAATTTTTCACAAAAACTGGTAGAGTGTTATTGATTAAAACTTCCATATCAAGCTTGCCAGTTTATTTCATGTCTTCCTATGCCAGCTAGTGTGTAAAAGAAGCTCAAACAAATCATGAGGAACTTTCTTTGGGGTTCAACTACAGATAGAAGAAAGATCAACTAGATTTCATGGGAATCAATTTCTAAACCAAAGAAGATGGGTGGGCTTGGAATTAGAAATTTAAAGCTCACCAACAAGTCTCTCTTAGCTAAATGGTCTTGGATATTCTCTAAGGAAAATAAATTTCCATGGAGAAAAATTATACAAAAAAAAATGAAGGCTAAACCTGATGATTTAAGTGTGAAAGACTCTAAATACCTCAAGGAAGAGGAATGTGGAAGGGCATCCAAAAACAGAAAGTCGTAGTGGAAGGAATGACATCAATTGAAGTCCATAAAGGCAATGTTGTTCAATTCTAGTGGGATGGATGGATGGGACTATGCCCTTGAATCTCAGATTTCCTTTCATTTTCAAAATAAGTTTACAGAAAAATGCTTCTATGCAAGAGCTGATATCAAATGGTGCCTGGAACATCAAATTAAGAAGAAATTTAAAGGAAAATGAAATCCAAGAAATGTTGTTTGAAGTTTTAGGTTCTCTTCCAACTTTGGATATAGATACTGAAGATGAGCTGAAATGCTCTATTGATGGTGGATTAACTCTAAAACCTGCTACAAGTGGTTAGTAGAGCAACTACCAGCCATAATCGACGCAGTTCCATTCTCTTGCATCTGGATAAACTCCCCCCCCATCCCAACTATATCCACCATGAATGAGCTGAAATGCTTTATTGATGGTGGATTAACTCTATCAAGGTTCAATCTTTTTATGTGATCGGCTGCACAAAACTCTATCCTCACTTAATATAATCTGGTCAGAAGAGGCAATCAGATTCAAAACACCACATGCCCTTTCTGCAACAATCATCCAGAAACTGTTAACCATTTGCTTCTCACTGTGAGTTTTCTCATAAAGTTTGGATCTATTTTATTATAGGTTATAATGTGAGATGGGCAGAAGGAGGGTCTATTACTTCTCAACTCCAAACTTGGAAATTCAGAAGAGGTAGGAGCAGACGCAGAAAAATTTAACCACTGCTTATTTTTGCTATAAGTTGGGCACTTTGGAATGAGAGAAATAGCAGGGTCATGACACATAAAAGAGGAAAAAAACAAGAAGAAATCATCATTGAAGTGAAGTCTTTAATTTACACTTGGGGGCATCGCACATTGGTTCAAACACATTGTATTCGGAGATCTTATCACTCGTTAGAAGGTGATAAAATATAGAAAATAAACTGCATATCTCTGTAAAATGCGGGCGCTTCCCTGTCATATTTTCCTTTTTAATAAAATTAACATTTTTCCTGAAAAATAAAAAGAAGTAGTAAAATTTAGGATAAATCTACCAATTTTTCCTAGCAGGATTATAAATCCCAGGTAAATGTAAATTTCGCAACCAAATCCTTAAAATGGACTGCAAAATCAACTTATACGAATCTTGTAAAGAGAGTCTGGTGCAATTTTTCAATATATTCTCATTTTCGGAAAAGAGAATAAAGAGAAAGAAGTAGAACAGCCATTTTTCATGACCACACACTGTACAATAAAGAAATAAAACACCGAACGAGACCCCTTACAAGTGTCACGATTGGGTTTTCTCCTTGACCCATTTTTCTCACTTTAAATGTAATAGAACTTTGGACTTTTACATTTAATATTTAAAGAATATCTCTGGAATATTACCTATTCCAGTTAAAGGCTCAAGAATAGTATCAATAATGTGCGAGTTGTCAACTCAATTGGATCGCCGAATCAACTGGTCAGAGTTTCATCTGGTCGAGTTAGTAAGTTAGGTTAGGTTAGGTTAGGTTAGGTTATATGTGTCGCGGAAAAAAAGTGGTCAAAATATATCGAGATACATATTTTTTTCCCTCATTTTTTCCTCCCTTTCTCTTTTAGGTTTTCGTTCATATTTGCCTTCTTCGTTTGCAAGCTCGCAAAGACGTATAGTTATGGTTGCATCAAATCCAAAATGGTATTTATACACTTCTATTTTATCCTTCCATTTTCTTATTCGTTTCCTGATTGAAACCTAACCCTCTCTGTTATGTAATTATCTTCTTAAATCGACCTATTTACATCAAAATTTCGCTTTCAATTTGTTTAATTTTCACAGTCTTGAATATGAATCTGAGATTTTTGAGGTATGTGGTTCTTGAAAATTTTCCGATTGTTATTTTGGTAAGAAGGTCTACAAGAGAGTCGGGTTTTATTTATTTTTTCTGAAATTCCCAAATTAGATTACCAATTAACACTAAATCAAGCAAACAAGAATAATCCGATCATTAGTATATGAAAGGTGATTTGTTGAAGAAGTAAGCAGAAATTGCCTCTCTGATGTCCTCTTGACAAAATTTATCAGCACTATCTATCACCAATTTCTGCACTGTGTTTTTCCTTCTTCCATTTGCTAAGCAGTGAAATACTTGGTGTTAGCATCTCCTTCTTTAAAATGTTGGGTCTTTGATCTGACAAGCCATTTCCTAGCATTGTCAAGATTAATTTTTTTAAGCTTAGCCCTCCATTCTGCTCTATCATTGTAGTAAGAGCTTGAGTTTCTTTTTGTAAGTTTATTGAGTCAATCATGCTTTTAAGCTCCTGCTTTTTCTCTTCCAACCTGCCATATGTTGCTTTACTCCATCTTTCAAGAAAAAATTTCAGATTTTGAAGCTTTTTTGACATTATGTAGCTAGGTGTACCAGTAAAGACCATGACGTCCGACCATACTTTCAAGTTTGTGAGAAAATCAGGATGAGAGAACCAATAACTCTCAATTTTGAAAGGAGGTTTTTTCTGTATATGTTTGCAGTTGTTAAAACAATTGGTGAGTGGTCTGACAAAGTTCTTGATAATACTGTTTGAGTAAGAAGGGGGAATTTACCTTCAAAAGGAGGAGAAACCAAGATTCTAACCAATCTGCATAACAAGGCAACAGGTTGCATAATGCTCCAAGTGTATAAACCACCATTGAGAGGGAGATCCACCATATTATGTTCTTCCATGTACTCATTAAACAATCTTTTATTCCTTTTGGATCCACCGTATTTCTTTCTCTCCTTCTTTTGCACCACTTATATCTTCATTTGTGCATTTGAATTTTTGAGACAAAGTGTTTGGCCCAAGTAAATCATCTATACATTCTAGCATTGAATTATGCCATATTGTAAGTAAACCATCTGACATCCCTGGAGATGGAATGTCCTTCCATTTGTATTGATCATTACCCCAAAGTTGTTTCACACACCAGTCAGTCATTTTCATCATATGTGTCTTTCCTTATGAGATTTTTTAATGCATTCATTTTGTCAATTGCATCTAACCCTCTCATATTCCACAACAACACTTTAACATCCATTGAGACCATCTGAAGCCAAATTCACAGCATCTTCAAAAATTTCTCCCTCTTCCTCTTTATCTCTGTTAGATGTCTCAACTGTGTCATTAATATCTTGCACTGTAATGATTTCAGTAATTGGAGGTAGTTTGCTGCTTGCTATTCCTTCATTCAATTTGAGATGCTTAGCTACAAGATTTTACTATTTCAATGCGATAGTAGTTCAATATGGAGTTACTAATTCAAACTTAAACAATAATAAATAGTACTCCACTCGTGCATGTTTTGAATGTTTCTTCCGGTTGGTGGTTGCATCATGGTACACTGAATCCGATTCTCTAATGGGATTTAGAACCAAACCAACAGAAAGTGATTTGATAAGCACAAGGTATCAGTTAATTTAAAAGAATGTTTGAAACATTTATTGAAACATTCAAATATATATAGGGGGATCTAGATCTAATTCCTAAACCTAAACACAAGAAGATTCTCCAAGAGTGCAATCAGATTTAATTATTGCCTGCAATCAGATCTAATTCCTAAACCCAAATTTCCTAGTATATGGTTATGTGCCTGTATATTGCAGTATTGCACTACTTTTCCATCTAAGTTTAAGTCCTGAAATTCTTGATTTAAAGACTTTGTGATATATTTCCGACTAAATTGTAAATATTTCTAACAAATTGTAAAAACCAAAATATTTTTAATAATATCATAATATGAAGTAGATTATTGCTTGTTGTATGCTAAAAAAGGTAGTGAAAAACATTGCATTAACCGTCTTGAGGAGACAAGACATTGTTAGTTTGTCTCATAAATACTCGCATTCATTCAAGAAGTATATAGCATACGAGATTCCACCAACCCGTCAATGGCAGAAATATATCAGGAATTTAACCATAGACCATCAACAGACCAAGCACTACACCTGTGCCATTTCGGCATCACAGCCTGTCAGTGTCACCTGATGGTGCCGGTGCAATGTTACACCAAATTTACAAACACAATCCATCTCCATAAGATAGAAACAAAATTAACAACTTCAAGCAAGCACTTCGCTACAACATCGGCCAAGAGTCGAAGTTCTTTTTCCGGCGGAAGACCAATTGTTGAGATTGATGGATAGACTTGAAAAGACGAGGGTACCCAAATACACCACAATCTTTTATTTTGATCACAACCTATACAAGACTCACTGTGTATTAACCTCTTGGAGATACAATCACTTAGGGAATATTTCAACACAGTGTCCACTTGATATAGGGTTAGTCCGGACTGGCCTAACTCGTGAATTAAATATCAAAGGCAAGTGGAGAAAACCAATACACTTTGTGTGATTGTCTATGGATATGAAATCGAAACAATACAACAACAAAGTGATCACTTGATAAAATGTACGGAAATAACCGAAACCAATGGGACCAATATCAAGTGCCCTGTTAATGTAAAAAATGCAATTTACTTTAATTATAATAACACAATTATAATGCGGAAATTAAAAGTAAATGGCACAACAAGATTTTGTTAACGAGGAAACCGCAAATGCAGAAAAACCCCGGGACCTTGTCCAGAAATGGACACTCTCAGGATTAAGCCGCTATACAAAATCAAACCAACTTCGTATAGTTGAGACCAAGCAACTAAACCTATAGTTCACCTTGTTCCGTCTGTATTCCCACGCCTCCGGTTTATAATATACTTGGAACAATTCCTTTGGTTCGTATTCCAAACAGTAAAGGAACAACAAATCTGTTCGGTAACAACTCTTTTCAACCAAGTGATATGAGTTCGACAAAAATCTCTTCTGTTTATCCCAATAAACTCCTTTGTCAGGTCCTTAGATCTATCTAATAACAACTACCAAAGTAATTGTCAAGATTTTGCAACCAATACTTTTAATCACAAAGAAGCGTATTGATGCCGATCTACTCAACTAATCAATCCAATCTATCACAAAGATAAACCGATTATAATTGGATCCTCTTTACCCGAAACAAGTATTGTGCATACCAAAGATTATGAACCCAAATCAGAAATCTTGTTCATCTTCTTAGATCTTCAATAAACACCTGCACACAATCAACTTGAATCTCTTGTGATCAATCACACACAGAACGAAGTCTGTTAACAATGGATTATCACAAGACGTCTTTAGATCTACAAATAGTCTAAAGATCCCCGTCGAAACTTCGATCTAGTTTGAGTGAATCTTATATCAGAGAGAAGATTCTCAAGTATAAACAAACTAGGTGCAATCAAAGTTCAACAACCGTTAGTCAATCAAATCAATAGAAAACAAAAGATAAATCCCAATTATCTAGTTTCCCACCAACGATACTAATAAAGCTTCTTAATCCCAAAGAAGTCTTTAAGCCGAGCGGCCGTAAGAGATTTCGCCTAATTAGGTTACTTTCCTCGATTTCGCATAATTAGGTTACTTTCCTCTCCGAATAGGCGTCTCCACCAGTAACAACACAACTAGGTAGTTTTGCTTGCTCTGAGGATTAGTTTGCTCGAAATGCAAACTTTGATATTTATAGACCAAGGAAGTTTGGACACCAAGGAATTTCCAAAACCGAAAATATTCTCAAGATATGCAATATATTCCAAATTCAGTTTCCATAGTTCCTGGAAATGCTTTTTCCAAATATTGACCGAAATCTCTAAGAAAATCTTCAATTATTAAATGCACATTACTAATTTTTATTTTCGAAAGTATGTTGACATCTTTACTTTGTAAGTCCTTTTTCATACTTACAATCTTGGAATCGATTTGCCACACTTCCAAACAAGTTTAGAATTGGATCGTCTGACTTCCAAGAACTATGTGATTGATTATCCTATCAAATCACCAAACATGGGTTTCACGGTTCTACCAAAACAAGTTTCGGTTCTACCTCCATGTGGGTACTAGAATTAGTCACGCTAGTTACCAAAACTTGGTTGACTAGGTACTAGGATCGGTTCCCACATATATATGGTATCTAACTTGTATTTGTTGCACATGTCCATAAGATCGGTTCCCAATTTCTAAAAACGTGTTGCACATGTTCATAGGATCGGTTCCCAATATCTAGAAACTTGATGCACCTCTTACAAGGATCGATTCCCCTCTTGTGATTGGTTGCACCTCTTATTAGGATCGGTTCCCCTTTGCCTAGAGTTGGTCATACCAATGACACTAAATCGATCATACCATCTCAGGTGATTACTTAAGATCGGTTTCACTAATAAAAGTCATACCAATACAAAAGTCAGGCCTTGTGAATAATTTTACCAAGAACATAAGCAAGTCATGAGCGGTTATACTAATCACACATATTGGTAGTTCAAAAGATTTGCAATGGATAACAATACCAATAAGCCTAGCGATTTCCCTATCGATTCACAAAACAAGTTCATGAATTTACTTCCTTTAAACGAATGTAAAACATTGTTTCCTAGGATGAAATCTTCACATCATACCCATACATAATCACAATAGCATTCAAACGATTATGTCGATGTCTTATATACGAAGTTCAAAAGATAAGCGTTATACTTCGTATTGTATTCCTTAATACTACGTCTAACTAGAGTATAATCATTCATAGCTTCGCAGTTATGTTTTCAATATGCACGACTTGAAAGATACGTTAGGGAATGAAACAGTTCAAGTCAAATATTACTAACCTCAAGTGGAAGGATGATGTCGTCGTTGTAGCTCCGTACTTCTTCACATTCTTCAAGTCTTCACGTAATACTTGTAATGTCTCATATCCTAGTACTTTCAAGCTAACCTATACGAAGTTGTCTCTAATATAATCAAGCGACTCTTTAAATGAGTTTTGGTTCACTAAAATATGACAACCAAACTTGACATACCAACGCTTGGTGGGTTCAACCGAGCTATGCTCTATCAAAACTTGACATATTACTAGACTTAGACTTCATTCATCTCCTAAAACAAAACAATGCCGTTATTCACTTCACAGCTAACATTCTCCAATTCCCGGACGACCACTCCAACCCATCGATACTGTTTTTCATACTTATATAAATTAGAAAACAACTAGTACAAAGGACAAAATTTTCCAAGCATGGTGACCCTGTCGTGTCTTCTCGTGGAACTGGTTCATTCAAGTTTGGTTTAACACATAATTTTATTTATTTTCTTATACAAAATATTAATTATATTTTATTAAATATATTATACCCTATTTGCATTAGATAAAGAAGTATTACATTAACTAGTTGGAAGCCTAACAAGCTAAGCTCCAACAACGTACTACTACATTAATTGAACAGGTTGCCGTGCTAGTGATAGGTGTTGTAAACACCTTAATATTTATCTATTGTTTATGTTTTCTTTGTGTGTTTTCTTGTAAATTATGTATCTTATGTTTCCTTTTGAGTGTTTAGGTAATTTGGAGTCATTTAGAGCAAAAGAACGAGAAATCGTCCATTTGGAGCGTAAAAGGGAAATAGGTCAATTCACAGGCAAGCTATAATTGGAGTCGGCTAAGTTGCGCAAAAAAAGAGGTGATGAAAGAACCGGAGACAGTTAAGCAAGAAAGATAGTCGGTTACGTGAAACTGACATCCCAAATGGAATGTGGGTGCCTCTATCTATAGTGATCTGCTGGGTGCCAATATAAATCCTCATTCCTCCCAAGACCTAAAATTAAGAGGATTTGTCCATCTCTCAATTATTGTCTCTGAAACTGAGAAGAAGTGATGTCGGCGGCTGCTGCTGGTGAAAGAAATCGATGCGACCAGAGAAATCAGAGCAAAGATGTTGAGATTTACTCAGAAGAAGATAGATGCTCGTTGCTGCTGGTTAGATGGGTCTGTGATGTTCTGGGGTTACAAAGCAGGGTTTTATTGTGAGGATGATGAGGCATTGGGAGTTTTCTTGTTGAAGATAATAAATCTGGTTAGGGTTTGAAGAGTTTGTGGTGAATTCATGTGTTACAGAGAAGAAAGTAAAGATGGTTTTGATTTGAATCTGTGATGGTCGAAGAACAATGAGAAAATCGATGTTGATGTGGCTGCTTTCATGGCTGCAATGATGATTTATCAAAGGTGGATGATTTAGGGTTGTGAGATGAATTAGAAATATGGGTATGTCTCAGATTCAAGGTTACAATGAGATAGTTGGCTTTCTGCTGGGTTGAACAAGGAGATGGTGGAGAATTTGGGGATTCTGTCAAGAACAAGGACCTGGGATGATGTGATTCTCATTAATGTTGAAGAAATGTCGTTGATTGCAGGTACCAAATGGGGTTTGAAGTTGATTTTGTGATGAAGGAGAAGACCCTGGTGGGCTGTTGGTGTTGAGATGGTGGTGGATATGTGAAAGATGGGTTACAGCTGCTGTTTGTATGAGGTTTGCCTGGTGATGTTGTTGTTGCTGTGTGATGATGAAAGAATGAACCAGGACTCAAGACTGTTGCAGTTACAACTCAAATGGAGAAAATGAGTTATTTTTCAGTAGATGTATTCCTAGGATATTACAGGTGGAGCTGTTAATCGTTCGTGCTGGTCTCTATGGATTGTGAGAGTCAGGGAAGAAATCAGTGTAAGAAGCAATTGCAGGTGTTGTGAATTGTGCAGGATTTGTATGAATGCAGTTGCAAAGATGTTGGTCTTGTGCTAACAGTGATTACAGGGAAGTCAGATGAGGCTAGGAAGCAACTGAGATTGCAGGTGGAGAAGGTGTATCAGTTGGAAATGGAATGATGAATTGTGTTGCAGGCAGTGCTGGTGGTGCAGAGAATATGACAGTGAGTTATGGAAATAATGGAGAAGCTCATTGATGGCTATGGTAAAACGGGTTTTGCAGTTGAGAATAAGGTGTTGGTTTGAGGCTGTGTTGCAGATGAAGTCACAGGAATGCAGTGATGCTGTGGATGCTGAGTAGAAGAGGGTGTTTGCAGTTGCAAGTGGAGAATGTGCTGGTAGATGCGAGCTAACGGATACTGGTGGTGTTTGGAGCAGAAATGAACTAAGCTGGATGGCTGTGACAAATGCATTGGCTGAACTACAGTTGGATTGGAGTAGTGAGTCTGAGGCAGAAGTGATGATAATGAAGGCAGTGATGCTGATACATTACAACTGAGTTGGAGCAATGGAATGAATGGAGCATGTGGTACCTGCAATGGAGGTGAACTGCAAGTTATGACTGTTGCAGTCAAGAGCAGGGTTGAGATGCTGAGTAATTGCAAGTGCAGAATGGTTTTTGTTAGCTGAAACAAGGTGGTTATGAAGTTACTCAAGGGATGTGAATCTGTGACAGTGTGTTGAGATGTCTGGAGTTGCAGCTGTGAAGAAATGCATAACTGAAGGCTTAGAAGGAATGGCGCGCAATCATGGCGCATGACTGAGGCATGGCCTGTGCAAACTTCAAATGGCCTAGGCCAAGGTGACTCAGACGCCGTTAGTGACCGTTAGTCAGCCGTCAGTTTTAGCGGTTGACCGGTCACCTGAGATAACTTTTCCAGTCATTTGAGCTCTTTGCCGGCAGTTTGCCGGTCAACTTCCGGCCACTTTTATGGGTTACCGGCGATCACTTTTGGACAGATTTTAGTATGGGTTTTTTCTCACACATAGGCTTGGAGGACTTCTATCTATTGGACTTTTGAAGACTTGACTAAAGAAGAGCTACAAAAGGAGAAAGTTTCTACTTCTTTTGGATATCACGTACACTACTATTTTTTGGAGCTTTTGGAGTGAGCGGCGACTAGGGTTTGCTTTCATTATTTTTCATGTTTTTCATTTTATTATTGATTATGATGAACTCAAATGCTATGAGTAGCTAAACTTATATTATTGGTTATGAATAAAGTTGATT